>NC_052074.1:33758110-34358110 GCF_015852505.1 Tachyglossus aculeatus | reverse complement strand
GTGTGGTCTCACTCCCACTCTCTTCCTTGCCAGTAAGGTTCCCACTGGGGCTTACAGGGCAGTGAGATGGGCAGGAATGCATCCCGCCTGGATTACTGCCTCCTTGCTGACCTCCCATCCTCCTGTCTCTCCCCACTCCGACCCATACTTTTCTCTGCTGCCCAGATCATTCTTCTACAAAAACATTCAGGACATGCTTCCCCACTCCTCAGGAAACTCCAGCAGTTCCCTGTCCACCTCCACATTAGACAAAAACTCCTCACCACTGGCTTCAAAACAGTCAATCCCCTTGCCCCCCTTCTCTCTCACCTCACTACTCTTCTACTACAACCCAGCCCTCACAGTCCACTCCTAATGCCAACCTTCTCGCTGTGCCTCTGTCTCGACGCCAACCGCTCACCCATGTCCTTCAAATCCGAGAGACAATTAATCTCCCCCAAATCAGAGCAGTGCCTGAGAATGCCTGGTCAGAGACGCTCGGAAGGAGGGGTGAGCTGAGGCCTGACAGGTTTTAAAGGGGGCTGATGTTCAAAGCGGGAGGAAGGGTGAGAGCGAAAGATTGGAGGTGGGAATGTTGAGAGCCAGGCACAGTAAAAAAGTTACCTTGGAAGGAGCAACCAGCATGGCCCTAGTGGAAAGATCACAGGCCTGGGAGCTAGAGGATCTGGGTTCCAATCCACTCACTACCAAACTGTGTGACCATGGGCAAGTCACTTTCCTTCACTACACCTCAGTTTCCTCATCTGTAATATGAGCATTAAATCCTCCTTCCTTAGACTGTGAGCCCTAAGTAGAATCTACTTATCTTGTCCCTTCCCCAGCGCTTAGTACCGTGCATGCCGGAAAGTACCATAAGGAAAAAATAAAAGAGCAAGGAGGACTCACATGAGACGATGGAGAATCTTGAAGCCAAGGAGTTCCTTGACAACAAATGGTCAGGATTTTCGGTTTGTTGCAGGAAGAAATGAGTATTGGAAGAATTTGAAGGCTTGAGAGATGTGTGTTAGCTTCAGAGTGTGGTACAGTCATCTCACGATACAGAGAGCTCTTTTAGCACTTACTTTCATGATCACACTATTTAATTTTATGCAGATAGTTGTCCTGTGGGCAGGCATCGCTTAATACAGTGCTCTGCGCACAGTAAGCACTCAGTAAATATGATTGAACAGAAGCCACCACTAGTGGTGAAGTTAACCTTTAGGTGCGTATGTGGCTGAAAAGGCCAATTCAGGATACACAGCCCTGGTCACTTTGTTGTGTTGTTGTAATTAATGTTTGTAGCACCTAAGCTGTTTCTTTTCTTTTGCTTCCTTCTCTCTCTCTCTCTCTCTCTCTCTCTCTCTCTCTCTCTCTCTCTCTCTCTCTCCCTATGAAGTTTTTGCTCAAAGAAGGCTAATGCCTTCCTGATCCAATGAACCCTGCAGGTCTGTCCTCAGCGATTGGCTCGCAGTGTCTAGCTGGGATGCAGTATTGTCTGAATCTTTGTTTTACCCAGTTTATATATGCATACAGTTGTCTTTCAGGCAGTAAAATTCACCTGTGGATTCATGTGTGACTGAAAAGACCAGCGTGAGATGTACATTTCTGGCCACATTGCGCTCAAAAAAAGATTGCCCCTTGTTGCGTTGTCATAATGGTAATAATAGTGTTTGTTAAGCGCTTCCTATGTGCCAAGCACTGTTCTAAGTGCAGGGGTAGATACAAGGTAATCAAGGTTTTCCCACGTGGGGCTCACAGTCTTTATTCCCATTTTCCAGGTGAGATAACTGAGGCACAGAGAAGTGAAGTGACTGGCCTAAAGTCACACAGTTGACAAATAGTGGATCTGGGTTTAGAACCCACGACCTCTGACTCCCAAGTCCGTGCTCTTTCCACTGAGCCACGTTTGCTTCTCCCGGTGTTATTTTCTCTTTTAGCCCCCTTGTCTCTCGTTCCCTACATAACGTCCGCTCTTTCACGATGGCAGTACTTCCTGCTGGACAATTTTTGGCATTCGCCTCCCAGTTTTCTGCAGTGACGCAACACTGTCTAGGGCTTTGTTTTACAGCGTTCTGAAGGTGCTTCCTCTTCCCTCCTTGGTTTTGGTTTCCCATTTGGTTTCTGTTCTCTGTACTGCAGTTATTTGGTTATCTCGCTATCACTCATTCTCTTCACGCGTCCCACCCAGCCATAGCCGGGTTTAGGTGAGCAGAGCTTCAATGCTAGGAGGGACTGTGTTCCAGGACTTGTCGCTCACGATCCAGGCTGGCCATTTGATGCTGAGTATGACCCCAAAGCAACACTGGTGGGACTTCTCAAGGAGCCTGGGTGGGATCTAGGGCTCACGGAGAAGGTTGGACAACGTTACAGCCCTGGAAGTCTTCTAGTTTGGTCTGGGGCCAGGTGCCAAGCTGTGCCCAGACTCTGTTTAACAGACTTCCAAATGATGTGTTGACCGTCTCGATTCAGTCTTCTCCCGTGCCTCATTCATGGTGATGATGATAGTGCCTCTGAGAGCTCTGAGATCCTGTGGCATTACCATAACGGTCCATGTGTCGAGGAAGAGTTTATGCAAGTCCTTAAGTAGACCGTCCCCTCCGTGTTTGTAGACCTCAGCCAGTTAACCATCGAGTCCAGGGGCTTTTTCATTTTTCATAGGTCTGACTGCTGTGGTGACTTCCCCAATAGCTGAGACAAATGTCAGATCTTCAGCTACTGGGGAGTTTTGGATGTTTGGCAGGGTCTCGTTTTCAAAAGCGTGTCAAGGAGAACAGCAAAATATTTTGGCATCTTTTTAGGATTCCCTCCTTGTCTGTGATGAGATGGGAATTATCTTCACTCTTCAGAGTTTATGCTCACAACATGTAAAGAGCATTATAACGGCTTTAGAAAAGTGTAGAACCTTTTGGTTTCATGGCGGTCTGCAGTGCCCTGGATCACTTCTGCTTTGGCATCCCACTACCTGTCACACGTTCCCCAATCTGGTTTGCCACTCACGAATATAAGTTTCTGAAAGCTTTGCCACAGGACGCTGCTGATGCAGTTGATATTTTGCAGCAGGTCGGCTTGGGATTTCCTAGCCATTTTCAATGTATCGGTCTTGGTGCCTTCTCTTGGCTGGGCCCTTTTCACATGGAATGGCCCATCTGCGATGAACACTGGTGATTGTGGTTTGATGTGCTGGGATGTTGCTGCAGCTTTTCTTGCAGGTGTTCTTCAGGGGTTTCTCTGAATTGGTGCCCAGTTTTTGGCACAATAGTTCTAAAGACAGTTCAGATTTGGAGTATATGAGATGATGGTCTGGCCAAATCCCTGCTGCAAAGTTTGCTTTAGCTTAATGCCACCTCTTTAGCTTAGATCGCCTAGCACAAGGTATCGTTGCTGAATAAGATGTGAAAGATATCACTGAAAATGAAGTGCTCTATTTCCAAATTGACAAACTCACCCTCTCCGCTGAACTCCCTTGCTCCCCTGTCCCTCCACCCATCTCGTACCTGTAACCTGCAGCCCTGGATCGCCTCCACAGTACACTTTCTCCTCTCTTGTGCCCAAGCTCTGGAGCCCCGTTGGAGGGAATCCAGACGTCTCTGTGACCTTGTCCACCTTAAGTTCGTTCTTATCTGCTTCGATTGGGCCCTTTCCACTCACCGACAACAATACTTCTCCTTCCTAATTCACTCCCATATCCACTGGCCCCACCAGCTGTTCCAGACATTTAATTCCCTCCTCAAACCTCCTGTCCCTCCTCCCACACCATCTCTTTCCCCTAATTTCTTGGCCACATACTTCATCAACAAAATTGAAAACGTCAGGCATGATCTACCTAAAATCTCCCCCCTGTTCCTCTTCAATACCCGCCCCCCCCCGCAACCCTCTTTGACTCTCCCTATATTCCCTGCAGGAACGCAAGATGAGATCTCTCGCCTCCTCTATAAATCCACCCCCTCCACATGTATTTCTGACTCCATCTTGTCATACTTTTTAAAAACCCTTCTTCCCTCCTTGACTGCCATCGTCAACTGTTCACTTTCCAGTGGCTTTTTCCCCACTACCTTCAAACATGTTTATGTATCCCTTATCCTAAAAAACGTCCTCCCTTGACCCCATGGCTTCCTCCAGCAATTGCCCCATCTCCCTCCAACCATTTTCTCTCCAAACCTCATGAGAGTTGTTTACACCCGCATTCTCCACTTCCTCTCCTCTGATTCTCTGCTAGATCCCCTCCACTCTGGCTTCCTCCCCCTTCACTCCACAAAAACAGCCCTCTAGAAGGTAACCAATGACCTTCTCACTAAATTTGAAAGCCTCTACTCCATCTTAACCCTCCTGGCCCTCTCAGCCACCTTTGATGCTGTAGACCACACCCTTCTCCTTGAAACTTTATCCAGTCTTGGATTCACTGTCCTCTTTTGGTTCTCCTCCCGTCTCTCTGACCGCTCCTTCTCAGTCTCTTTTCCCGGCTCCTCCTCTCCATCCCACCTTCTGACAGTGGGGGTCTCTCATGGCTTACTTCTAGGTCTCCTTCTATTCTCCATCTATCCCACCCCTTTGGAGAACTCATTTGGAGAATCCTGACTGGATTACTGCATCAGCCTCCTCTCTGATCTCCCATCCATCTGTCTCACCCCACTTCAATCTATACTTCACGTTGCTGCCCGGATCATCTCTGTGCAGAAACGCTCTGGGCATGTTACTCCCCTCCTCAGAAATCTCCAGTGGCTACCAGTCAACTTACACATCAGGCAAAAACTTCTCACTCTCAGCTTCAAGGCTCTCCATCACCTCACCCCTTCCTACCTCTCCTCCCTTCTCTCCTTCTACAGATGGCCTCAGTTACCATATCTGTTGAATGAATGAATGAAAGAAAGCTAGTGCCTCCTTGTAGACATTGCTTCTGGACTCTGCAGCACAAGGAGAAATTCTGCTCCTTGAGCCACAACTCCGTACTGACTTCTGTTTTAATTTTATATGCTGTGTATTTTTCCTTGTCCATTCTGCTCCAATCCTCCTTTCCCCCTACACCTTTAGGCATAGATTGTGAGCTCTTCGAGGGACAGAGTCTGTGTCTAAATCCCACCTAGGTAGTCTTTCCCAGCACTCAGTACAGTTCTCTGATACAGTAAGCGCTTAATAAATACTACCAGCACTACTGCTAGACGTTTTAAGCACGTACTGTGTAGAGCATCGTGCTAACTGCTGGGGAAAAAAGTACAGAAGTAAGAGTTAGACACGGTTCCTGGGCCTCCATGGGGCTCAGTAGGCTAGAAATAGGGTAGGGCAGGGTTTGGTGACAGGCAAAGTGAGAAAGGTGAAATAATGTGAATAGAAAACAACATAAAAATGCAGTATCCAGTCAGTCCGGTGGTAAAGGTAGCCGTTGCTTAAGACCAGTGGTGGCCCAGTATCACAGGGCTCCAACCTGCAGTCATTCATTCATTCAGTCGTATTTATTGAGCTCTTACTGTGTGCACAGCGCTGTAATAAACGCTTCTGTGGAGAGTGAGGCCAAGAGGCTTTCTGCTGCAGCTTAAGTCCCCACAGCCCAGCATGCTCAGGGCTTGTCAGGAGCAGGTACTCTGGATGTTGTGATGGGAAGGGGACAGGGTAACCAAAAGATCTGCTCAGTTGACCGGTGGAGAGCTCTAGAAAAGCCAAAGGGATACAGTGCTGCAGCTTAAATCCCCAGGCCGTGTTCCCATTGCACAGTTTCAATGTGACATAATGGAAGAAGTGGGGAATGCTCTTCCCAAAGTTCAAGTCTTTCCTGATAGAGCACAATGCCCAAGTTGGAACATGTAATGTAGGAAGAAAAGGTTATATCCAGGGATTGGGTGTTGGGCTTGGCGTGATGCTGCTGTGTTTCTCAGACCTAATGCACGGGACTTTCTGCTTTTATAACTTCATGAAATTTCGTGCCGTCAAATAATCCTGAGTGGCTTTCTAATTGTAATGGAAGGGTACTTAAAAAAAATAGCCCTTGTACTAAGCACAGAGATAGATACAAGCTAATCAGGTTGGACCCAGTCCTTGTCCCACAGTCTTAATTTCTATTTTACAGAAAAGTTAAGTGACTTGCCTGGGGTCACGCAGCAGACAAGCAGCAGAGCTGGGTTTTTAATCCAGGACCTTCCAGCTTCCAGGCCCGTGCTTTTTCCTCTAAATCCTGCTGTTTCACATTGGAACCTGGAGCAAAGAGGTGCTGGCTTGGACCAAGGCTGGAGGGGCCACAGAGCAGTCCTGGGCGGTACTTACTAGGGCATCCCAGTGGCAACATCTGCTCGCCCATTCATTCATCCAACACCACACCCACACCCAACTGAAGCATGCATCTTGACACTAATTTGCGCAACCCATCCCTCCATTTTGCTGCAGATACTGACAGGTTGGGATGGGCAAAGTACAATATGCAGTGTGGATCAAAGGGCCGTCGTAATCGCTTTGGCGCGTGTATTTTTAGGGGTGTTTCTCAGGGGGCTGTGAAAAATGCTGCCTGCTTACTTTCTCATTGCACTCCATGCCCCACTGGGAACTTGACGTGCAGAGACAGGAGAGCGTAGATGGTGCTGTGAAACTATTATCATTATAATTAGGAGAAGCAGCATGGCTTAGTGGAAAGAGCATAATAATAATGGCATTTATTAAGCGCTTACTATGTGCAAAGCACCGTTCTAAGCGCTGATGGGCTTGGGAGTCAGAGGTCATGGGTTCTAATCCTGACTCCACCACATGTCTTCTGTGGGACCTTGGGCAAGCCACTTAACTTCTCTGTGCCTCAGTTCCCTCATCTCTAAAATGGGGATTAAAACTGTGAGCCCTATGTGGGACAACCTGATTAGCTTGCTACCCCAGCGCTTAGAACAGTGCCTGGCACATAGTAAGTGCTTGACAGATACCATTATTATTATTATTATAATTAATTTCTTCAGCAGGTTCTTGCTCCTGAAACACAGGACCAAGGTTCATCTGTTCTTCTCAATGGGAGGCAGTCATCAGTTAAGACTGTGAGCCCACTGTTGGGTAGGGACTGTCTCTATATGTTGCCAACTTGTACTTCCCAAGTGCTTAGTACAGTGCTCTGCACACAGTAAGCACTCAATAAATGCGATTGATTGATTGACTGATTAAGAGCAAAATGAGGTACTATTTCTTAGAAGCTGGGACTGTGACTTGATTTGAATAGATAGCTCTTTCACTCCACCCACATACTCATTCAATCGTATTTATTGAGCATTTACTGTGTGCAGAACACTGTACTGAGTGCTTGGGAAGTACAAGTCGGCAACATATAGAGACAGTCCCCACCCAACAGCGGACTCACGGTCTAGAAGGGGGAGACAGACAACAACAAAGTTCAGTCTGTCACCAGATCCTCTTGGTTCTACCTTCACAACGTCGCTAAAATCCATCTTTCCCTCTCCATCCAAACTGCTATTCCACTGATCCAAGCACTTAGCCTGTCCCGCCTTGACTAGTGTATCTGCTTGGTCGCTGACCTCCTTGTCTCTCCCCACTCCGGTCTATGCTTCACTGTGCTGCCCGGATCATTTTTTGAAAAACAAGTTCAGTCCGTGTCTCCCGACTCCTCAGGAACCTCTGGTGGCTTCCCATCCACCCTCACATCAAATAGAAACTCATTACCATTAGCTTTAAAGCACTCAATCAGCCCACCCCCCCAACCCCATATCCCACCATATCTCACTGATCTACTAACAGCCCAGGCCGTGTACTTTGCTCCTCTGGCACCAGCATGCTCACTGTGCCTTAGTGTCATCTCTGTCACTGCCAAACTCTTTCCCATGTTCTCACATTGGCATGGAACTCCCTCCCTGCTTCGCCACTTGTCTGCTGTGTTGTGACCTTGGGCCAGTCACTTAATTTCTCTGTGCCGCAGTTGCCTCATCTGTAAAATGGGGATTGAGACTGTGAGCTTCATGTGGGACAATCTGATTACCTTGTATTTACCCCAGCGCTTCGAACAGTGCTCGGCACATAGTAAGCGCTTAACGAATATCACAATTGTTTTATTATTATTCATTCATTTATTCAATCGTATTTATTGAGCACTTACTGTGTGCAGAACACTGTACTCAGCGCTTGGAAAGTACAGTTCAGCAGCGGATAGAGACAGTCTCTACCCAACAATGGGCTCACAGTCTAGAAGGGGGAGACAGACAACAAAGCAAAACAAGTCAGACCACCACTCTCCCGACCTTTAAGGCCTTATTGAAGTCATGTCTCCTCCGAGACTTCTTCCCGCATTAAGCCTTCTTTTCCCCAGCTATCTCTTCCTTCTGGGTCATCCTGGATCTATGACCCTGGGGCATTGGATATTCGCTCCCTCCTCAGCCCCACAGCACTGAAGTATATACCTATAACTTACAAATTACTTATTCATATTAATGTCTGCCTCCCCTTCCAGACCGTCAGCTTGTAGCGGGCAGGGAATGTGTCTACCAACTGTTGTATGAGCGGTTAGTACAGTGCTCTCCACATAGTAAGCAGTCAATACTGCTGCTGATATCTTTAATTCTTTTCCACGGAGTTTAGTGAAAATGATGAAACAAGGGGAATTCCTCCCTCCGCCCCACAAAGCAGTTTTAATTTACTGAGCCAGTTGGAATTTCCCATCAGTCAATCAGTAGTATTAGTTGAACATCTATGGTGTGCTCTGCAGATAGTCAGCGCTCAATAAATACGATTGAATGAATGAAGAGTACTGTAATAAACGCTTGGGAGAGTACAGTAGAAGTAGTAGACCTGATCCCTGCCCTCAGAAAGTTTGCCATGTAGTGATGGGGACAGACGCTAACGTAAATGAAAGAGACGGGGAAGTGAGAAGGTATGTAAGAGGTGTATATAAGTGCCATTGGAGATTGTGAGAAATTAAGTGCCTGAAATGGCAGTTGGGGCACTTGACATAAACTGGGGAAATAAGAAATGAATTGGAAAAACTTCTTGGAGGATATGTGATTTCAGAAGGGCAGTGAAGATGGAGAGAGCAGTAGTCTGTTGAATATGAAGGGGAGGAGGAGGAGGAAGAGTTCCAAGAACCTGAGCAACAGTATGACCTAGTGGTTAGATCACAGGCCTAAAAGTCAGAAGGTCCTGGGTTCTAGTCCTGACTCTGCCACTTGGCCGCCGTGTGACCTTGGGCGATTCACTTCATGTCTCTGTGCCTGTTACCTCATCTGTAAAATGGGGATTCAGACTATGAGTCCCACCTGGGACCGGCACAGGTAATCCAACCCGATGACCTCGTAGCGCCTGGCACGTAGTAAGCGCTTAAGAAATACCATTAAAAAAGGGATCGGGGAGAGCTTGAGTGAGGGGGTCAGTGGCAGGAGAGACAAGAATGAGGCTTGAAAAGAATGAAGAGTACAAGCTGGGATGTAGTGGGAGAAGAGAGTGGATAAGTAGGAGGGAGAGAGCCGACTGAAGTTAATGGGCAGAGGTTTCTGCTTGAAGCAGCGGGGAATGGGCAACCATTGGAGGTTTTTGAGGAGTGGAGAGATGTGCACAAAATAATATTTTAGAAAGATGATCTGGGCAGCTAAGCGATGTATGAACTGGAATGGGGACTGGAGGCCAGGAGACCAAGTGAGAGGCTGATGCAGTAGTTAGAGCAGGACCAGCACGGTGGCCATTGGGATGTAGAGGGGCTATTAAAGGCTCAGAGTCTGAGAAACTGAGTCAGAAGAGATTCAAACTGCTGCCTCTGAAGGACACGAAACAGCACACGATTGCAAATTGATTGCAGACCTGTGCTTTGAAAGGACATGTGGTGCTTGTGGTCTGTTCCTGATTTATTTATGAGCTATCCGTCCTTGTTGATCCTGGTGTTTCAGTTGGAGTCATCTGTAATTGTAATGCATTTTTAAAATGCGTATTTATAGAATTGTTTTCTTTGTGGGCTTTGGGTTGGGCAGGGAGAAATAACTCGCAGCGTGGCTTGGTGGAAAGAGCACGGGCTTGGGCGTCAAAGGACGTGGGTTCTAATCCCGGCTCCGCCGTTAGTCTGCTGTGTGACCTTGGGCACTTAACTTCTCTTTGCCTCAGTTACTTCATCTCTAAAATGAGGATTAAGACTGTGAGTCCCTTAGAACAGTGCTTTGAACATAAGTGCTTGACAAATACCATCATTAAATGTGGGACAACCCGATTACCTTGGGGAAGCAGCATGGCGTAGTGGATAGAGCGTGGGCCTGGGGGGAGTCAGAAGGTCATGGGTTCTAACCCCAGCTCTGCCACTTGTCTGCCGTGTGACCTTGGGCAAGTCAGTTCACTTCTCTGGGCCTCAGTTCCCTCATCTGTAAAATGGGGATTAAGACTGTGAGCATGGGACAACCTGATTACCTTGTCCCTACCCCAGAACAGCACCTGACACATGGCAAGCACTTAACAATATCATAATTATTATTATTATTGTTATTGCAACTACCCAGTGCTTAGAACAGTGCTTGGCACCTAGTAAGCGCTTAACAAATACCATCATCATCGTCATCATCTTACTAGATCTGAGATAAATGTTCCTATATCTCGGTGACCTTGAAAACCAATGAAGAATACTTCTAATTTGTCTCTGCCTTCTAAAATGTACTGTATGTATATTTACATTTTTCTTAGATGATGCAAAATTACGAGGGCTTGCGGCACCCAGCAATCTTTCGATGAATCAGACTCTTGAAGGCCATAGTGGTAAGTCGTCATATTATTTTATCATGAATTATCTTTGGTCATTTAGAAAGAAGTACAACCTTTGTGCGAAGGACTGTGTTTTTCAATAATATGAATATTCTGGGAAGAGATACAACAGCCGATCTCACGTTTACTTTAGCGAGAGGAAAATAGCAATGTCATCCCCAACCTTGTATCTGCAGCTATGCACAAAGTAAGCCCCTCCGCACCCCAACGCCTTGCCTTTACTGATCTGCTCCCCCGACCCCCCCTTTAAAATCTCCACTTTCCCTCACCCCACCCCAGTTTTAAACATTTTATCTCCCCTTTCCCCAAGGCTCCTGTACATTCTCTCCTCACCTGGGCTCACTTAAAAAGCTTCTTTAAAGATTGTGAGTCGTGTGTAGGACAGGGGCTGTGTCCAACGTCCAACCTGATTATCTGGTATTTACCCCAGTGTTTAGAACCATCATCATCATCATTTTTGAAAACTTATTCCATAGCTGTGGTTGGGCTCTTGTTTGACTTCAACCCCTAGGCTCGTTACAACTGGGGGGAAATGGGCCAGGCTGGGCTGGATAGGGGGTGTTGTGGTAGCAGTGCTCCCCTGACTCACCTGATCTCAGGAGCTGGGGAATGGTCCTGTTTTTTGTGCTTTTATTTTTTTTCAGTAGTGCTGAGTGGGTGACAGGAACCAAGAGAGAATCATCTGGACAGGGACAGTAGTTTCAGGGGTGCAGAGGGTGGGAGGGGGACCCTAAGAAGTGGGAAAACAGGCAAGGTGTGGGGAGAGAAGTTTAAAGATAGGCTGTAGGAGAGGGGGATGAAGGGAGGTTAGAGACAAGCTCATCTGCCTGCTGGGTAGGGACAAAACAGCTATTTTACTTTAGCTGGAAGTAAGAGTTGGTTTCACTATTAGGGAACCTTCTGTAATAAAACGTTAAACCAAATTTTGTCATGAATAATTTCAAGCTGAACAAGATTAATTATCCATTAGAAATTAGAAAGGCAACTTTTCCATTTTCATATTTGGTATAACAGAAATATTCACTTGGCTATAGAAGATAAGTTATGGTTAATGCACTCAATTCTATAATGCAGGGGTCATATTTCTGACCTGCGTTAGCCTGTATTAAGAAAAACACACACACATTATGGTTAAGCACTCCTTGGATGACACTAAGTGCTGATGCAGAATTAGTTCTTGTGATATCACATCACGTTCTACCTGGGTAGGCATGCATTGTCCAAGAAATTTCCCTAATTCCCCAGTTGCATTCTCTCCAAAACCTAGCAAAAGCATGCATTATGTATTTAGAATTTGTTTTAAATGCAAAAAAATCAGTGGTGGGATTATGCATTAGAAAGCTAAAATATTTGCCATGATTATTTGCATTGATTATATAGCTTTGTTAGAAAGATTCTCAGTGAATTTTAACTTATACATGCACCTTTCCACATATTCCAGGCTCCGTTCAAGTTGTGACGTGGAATGAACAGTATCAGAAACTGACTACCAGTGATCAAAATGGACTCATCATTGTGTGGATGTTGTATAAAGGTACTTGGCAGATGGGAGACAACCTGAAGGGTGGGAGATGATTCTTTCCTTTCAGGTCACGGAATATGACCTGTTTTGAGAGCAAAATGATGTAGAGAATGTTTAAGTCCCCGGCAAATAATATCTTTTAAGATTCGCTCTGCTTCATTCCTGCATATTTTTCCTTTGACTCCATTGATTATTGATTCCATGTCATTAATTCCATGTTTAAGAGAGGACAGTCACTTCAAAGAGCAGAAGGGGAGAACAAGAGATCTCATGTCTTTTGACTACTTAAAATCTTTTTCATTTTTAGATAAATTAAAAGCACAGGCACTTTTCATTCATTCATTCATTCATTCAATCGTATTTATTGAGCGCTTACTGTGTGCAGAGCACTGTACTAAGCGCTTGGGAACTACAAATCGGCAACATATAGAGACGGTCCCTACCCAACAGTTGGCTTTCATCTCACCTATTCATCTCATCTGTATTGCTAGATCCCTCATTAAAGGACAGTCAGATCAGGAATGCTAGTTGGACATGCTTTCTTAAAGCAAGAGTATGTTTTCAGTGCTCAGAACAGTGCTTGGCACATAGTAAGTGCTTAACAAATACCATAATTATTATTGTATAACAGGGCACACTATAAAAGTCTGACAAGTTGCCATAGGACAGAGTGCCATTTTCTTCAGCTGTATAACATTTATATTTGCACGATTACAAAAACTCTTCAGACCAAGCAGTAAATAGATGGGAGGAAGGAGCAGAGCTCCATATAGGGTGGGAGGGTGAATCTCAGTCACCCTGGAGCTTTTCCCCAGATGAAAATTCTCCATTCTCCTTCCTAGAATGGAGGTGGAGTGGGAGGAGGATATAGGAGTGGTGTGAGCGTGGAAAAAGAAGAGAAAGGGAAAGCAGGAAAAGGGGCTGGAGAAGAATTAGGTGTTTCCATTCCCTTTGCTTCTCACCCTGACCCGCCCGAGATCCCAGCTAAATGAAGTCCCAATTACAGTGGGGCTAGAAGGCCCATCCTTTCTGTCGTAGAATTTGGATCTTCTCGATTTTCTGTTCTGAAGTGGTTCTGTTGTATTTCCTAATACTTATACATTTGAAAGCTCTGAAACGATTCCTTGATTACATTTCAAAATTTTCCCTCGAGACAGGAATCTTTTGGCAGCGACTCTGGACTACATCAGAAATCAGTCCTCTCTTAATGTGATCACATTCTTAATGTCTCCTTGTTATAGCCTGCTTCCTTGTAGTCCTCGACTAGGTAGGGGTATGATGGGCTTTTGCTTACTGCATATTCTGTTCCCGTGAAGGGATTCATCACAGCTGGATTGTTTAAGAAACGATATTTGTTTTATATTTATGACCTCAATAAATATTGATTGTGGTCTAATTCCACTTTTAATTATTAAACAATTATCATTTCTTTTTCTTGTTTCCATTTGCTTTACTTGGGTATTGAACGAGGGGAAAGGGATTACATTTAGAATATCGATTTTTCTAGCCTTGCACCGGCAAACTAGACTGTATACTTTCAGTGTGAAGGAAAGGAAGGTAATAATACTGTTTGATTAGAGACACAGCATGGCTCAGTGGAAAGAGCCCGGGCTTTGGAGTCAGAGATCGTGGGTTCAAATCCCAGCTCTGCCAATTGTCGGCTGTGTGGCTTTGGGCCAGTTGCTTAACTTCTCTGTGCCTCAGTTACCTCATCTGTAAAATGGGGATTAAGACTGTGAGCCCCCAGTGGGATAACTACATTGCCTTGTAACCTCCCCAGCGCTTAGAACAGTGCTTTGCACATAGTAAGTTCTTAATAAATGCCATTATCATTACTATTGGTCAACTATTTTCTATTTAAATCCTTTAAAGAGCTAAAGGTCAAGTTAACTTTAATTGTTTAATTTTTTATTTTAGTTGTGTACGGTCTGAAGACAATATATTAATGGCTAATAATTGGACTTGTGTGGACAATACTTTAGTCATCTGGAAAAACTTCCTGGCAACAGCTAAATGCATTTTGAGGCGTGTCTACTATTTCCTAAGCAGATTTGAATGTATAATTTTGACTCTGAGGTTCATTTTGGGGTAACAGGTTCTTGGTACGAGGAGATGATTAACAACAGAAATAAATCAGTTGTTCGTAGTATGAGCTGGAATGCTGATGGACAGAAAATCTGCATTGTGTATGAAGATGGAGCTGTGATTGTTGGTTCAGTTGATGGTAATGCATTCAAGTTAATTTACCTTACGTTTTTACCTTTTTGTTCTAATCACGTGTTGAAATTCAGATGAAAAAATGAATAGCAGTCAATATAATACATTTTCAAGAGAAATTCGTTTCCCCAGCTTCTTGTTAAAGTAGTTGTGATGTAATCCAAAGGGCCCATTTTTATTCCAAGCATATTTGACAGTGAAGGTAACTTTGTGGAAAAACCACCCATTTGTTTGAAATCACCCACAATTGTAGGTAGAGATGAATTTTACAAGCCTTTTTAATCTTTACAGTTTTACATTTGACATATAAGTCAAGTAACCTCCAAGTCACTGAACTTTCTAGAAAATAGAAATAGAAAAATTTCTAGAAAACAGCTTTCTAGAAAATAGCCTTTCCGATTTTCTTTGCTTTGTAGTAACTGAAAAAAATAACATCAAATTTTCTACTCACTTGTTTCAGGCAATCGCATTTGGGGAAAAGATTTGAAAGGTATACAACTGTGCCATGTAGCATGGTCTTCGGACAGCAAAATCCTACTCTTTGGGATGGCAAATGGAGAAATACACATCTATGACAATCAAGGGAATTTTATTGTAAGTTTACAGATGAGTAGGTGTATTTGATTTAGCTGAATTTTATGCTGCTTTTCCTTTCATTCTTCACCTAAAATTAGTCAAAATTATTCATCTGATTTAAAAATCTTATTGTTTAAAATGGGTTAGTGGGGTGTTTTAAAGGACTGGCCATTAAAAAGCATATTGTTGTTGCTAATTCGGAATACTGGATATTTAACACTGAAGAAGTGGGATATTTAATAAAGAAGAGGTATGCAGTGAAATTTTTACAAGCATTTTTTATCAGCTGATACAAAAGCTCACTAATGCAGAAGAATGTTGATGTGCATTTCCAACAACTACTTATACAAAAGCTGAATTTACAGTGGCCAAGTAGAAGAATAATTCAGGTACGAGGCCAATTTCCATATGGACTGCTGAATTTACATTGGCCAAGTAGAAGAATAATTCAGGTACGAGGCCAATTTCCATATGGCCTGTTTGGATAATTGAGAACAAAATGTATTTTTTTGTTTTGACGCATCCAGACAATTTGTTATAAACCCATTAATATAAAGGATAAGAAAAATTAAGTCTAGAAGAAGAGTTTGGTGAAGGTTTTGTTCAATAGAACAAATAGAATGAAATCAAGTGGCATGATCTACAGTGCTGGTATGCTTTTAGCAAGATAATAGTATTAATGATGATGAAAACCTTTTTGAGCCGGTTCATAAACTTGTTTTTAGTTTATTGGATTATGGAATTATATCACTTAGCTATGCATTGCTTTTCTTATACTATTCTATAGTTGAGCTTTAGTTATTATTTCTTATTAAGTGCCGTTGAGTCGTTTCCGATTCATAGCGACTCCGTGGATATACTTTCTCCAGAACGTCCTGTCCTCTGCCATAATCCGCAACTTTTCTAACGGTTCTTCCGTTATCGCCGATGTGGTCTCTATCTGTCTAGCTGCTGGTCTGCCCCTTCCACATCATCAATCGTATTTATTGAGCGCTTACTATGTGCAGAGCACGTCTTCTCCACATGTCTAGCATTCATGTCTTCTCCAGAGAATTAGTCCTTCTGATTATGTGTCCAAAATATGCTAATCTAAGTCGAGTTATTTGGCCTTCCAAAGACCACTTTGGTTTAATTTGGTCTAAAATCCATGTGTTGGTTTTTCTGCCATTCCTTGGTATTCGCAAAAGCCTTCTCGTTCATTCATTCATTCAGTCATATTTATTGAGCACCTACTGGGTGCAGAGCACTGGACTAAGCGCTTGGAAAGTACAATTTGGCAATAGATAGAGACAATCCCTGCTCACAATGGGCTCACAGTCCAGAATGGGGGAGGCAGACATCAAAACAAGTAAACAGGCATCAATAGCATCAATATAAATAAAAAGAATTAGAGGTATATGTACACGTCAGAACAAGTAAAACAGACATTAATAGAAATAAATAGAATTATAGATAGGTGCATATATACACAAGTGCTCTGGGGAGGGAGGGCAGAGCGAAGAGCGAGTCGGGGCGAGGTGGGGGGAGCTGAGGAAAAGGGGGGCTTAGTCTGGGAAGGCCTCCTGGAGGAGGTGAACCTTCAGGAGGTCTTTGAAGGGGGGACGTGTGATTGTTTGGCGGATTTTACGTTGTACAAATTCTCCGAGTTTCCAGATGCATCCTACTGGTAGAGATTTTAAGCTCTAAAAACACCAGGTTGCTGTAGATCCTAATTTTTCCCGTATTGTGCGATGGTAGAGGGGAAGACTCTCCTACGAATTGACGCCTCATCGTGGCAGGAGAGTTTGCATATGTTGATGAAGCTAGTGCTATGCCATATAGGGCCTGTCAACCATCAAGCAAAAACGCCTCACTCTGTGCTTCAAGGCTCTCCATCATCATCATCATCAATTGTATTTATTGAGCGCTTACTATGTGCAGAGCACTGTACTAAGCGCCTCGCCCCCTCCTACCTCACCCCCCTTCTCTCCTTCTCCAGCCCAGCGCGCACCCTCCGCTACTCTGCCGCCGCTAACCTCTTCGACGTGCCTCGTTCTCGCCTGTCCCGCCGTCGACCACCGGCCCCCGTCCTCCCCTGGCCTGGAATGCCCTCCCTCTGCCCACCCGCCAAGCTAGCCCTCTTCCCCCCCTCAAAGCCCTACTGAGAGCTCACCTCCTCCAGGAGGCCTTCCAAGACTGAGCCCCCTTTTTCCTCTCCTCCTCCCCATCCCCCCCGCCCTACCTCCTTCCCCTCCCCACAGCACCTGTATATAAGTTTGTACAGATTTATTAGTCTATGTATTTTACTTGTACATATTTACTATTCTATTTATTTTGTTAATGATGTGCACGTAGCTTTAATTCTGTTTGTTCTTAAGACTTGACACCTGTCCACATGTTTTGTTTTGTCGTCTGTCTCCCCCTTCTAGACTGTGAGCCCGTTGTTGGGTAGGGCCCGTCTCTATATGTTGCCAACTTGTACTTCCCAAGCGCTTAGTACAGTGCTCTGCACACAGTAAGCGCTCAATAAATACGATTGAATGAACGAATTTGAGGAGGGAGGGCATTCCAGGTCAGACGTACGATGTGGGCCAGGGGTGGACAGACAGCGGAGCAGGCGAGAACAAGGCTCAGTGAGAAGTCTCCACCACATTTCAAAAGAATCGACGTTCTTTCTATCCTGTTTTTTCACCGTCTAGCTTTCAGATCCAAACATTGTCAAGAGCTTGAGTAGCCACTTTATATAAGCTTGGATTTTTCGTGAGAGAATTTTGATAGCTTGTACTTCCCAAGTGCTTAGTACAGTGCTCTGCACATAGTAAGTGCTCAATAAATACGATTGATGATGATGATGATAGGTGAACTGAATTTATAATATAGGGATAAAAAAGTGTGTTAGGTAAGGATTTGACATTGCTAAAATTCATGTAACAATTTCTTTAGATGAGAATGAAGCTAAATTGCTTAGTGAATGTCACTGGAGCGATCAGTATTGCTGGAATACACTGGTATCACGGCACAGAAGGTTACGTGGAACCGGATTGTCCCTGCCTTGCTATTTGCTTTGACAATGGAAGATGTCAGATAATGAGACAGGAGAATGACCCAAGTAAGTACAACTTGCATTTTAGACTCTGGAGAAATAGGAGTTTGGAATTATTGGTAGCCTAAAGCACTAGAGACATTTTGAAGCGTGAACTACAACTTCCCTGAGATTTTCCTTTCCACCGCCTATTTAGATCCCATCTTGATTGACACCGGGATGTACGTCGTGCATATACAGTGGAACCACTGTGGAAGTGTCTTGGCTGTGGCGGGATCCCAGAAGGCAGAAACCCAGGATAAAGATGTCAATACCGTGCAGTTCTATACTCCGTTTGGCGAGGTAAAAATATGTCTTGCTTTTGGTTTTCCTCTTAAAGCTTTACAATTTGTAGTGTGAAGGGAAAAGAAGGCATTTCGTTTTGGAGGTAATTGAGAGTTTTTGAGTACATGACAAGTGTGCGAACCCATTAAATTGCAAATTGTTCCGGCTTGCTAAACTTCTCTAGGTGACCTTCTTTAATTGTATTCCTTCAGTTAAAGGCACTATTTTACAAGTTGCCCTTGTGCTTGGTTCCCACAGACAGTCTGATTGGTGGGCACTTACCAGAATATATTGGAGGAATTCACCTATAGCAGGATCGCTGTCCATGAAAGCGTATTCCCTTTATTGAACTGAATGCTCCTTGTAAAAAAAAAACAAACACAGATCTTGATTTGTGGATTGGTTAACGAAAATGCTTTTTGTCTATTTTGGAAATGGACAGCCTTTTTCTATAGTTAAGGCCTCTTTCCATAGCTTCTAGATGCAATTTGTCAATTTTGCCTAACGTCCACCTCACCTTTGGCAAATTCAAATATGTAACATGCCCCTACAGTGCTTAAATGGTTTGCTTTTGAAGGAATAATTAATTGAAATGATTTTTGGAAGTATCCATAAAAGACTGTTTCTGTCTCAGACGTCCACAACCTTGGTGTCAGCCCCTGTCCCTCGTTGTCTTTTTCATGTCACATTCTTGCATAGTGTTAAATCTTTGAAGTTTCTTCTGTGCGTCATTTCCCAGATCCCTCCCCAAAGTGCTACCTCCACATTGGTCTTTCTGCCTCTGGTCTTTCCTCTCCGCCCCGATTTAGACTAAGTGCTGCTGCTGCATGTGATATTTTCTTCAATGTTGTTCAGCATCCATCGATTCATGCCTTTTAGACTGTGAGCCCACTGTTGGGTAGGGACTGTCTCTATATGTTGCCAACTTGTACTTCCCAAGCACTTAGTACAGTGCTCTGCACACAGTAAGCGCTCAATAAATACGATTGATGATGATGATGCCTCAAACATTCCACTGGTTTCCTGTTTTCCCTCTTCATCAAGTGACTATCCATGCTCAGCTTCAAGGCCCTCCACCAGACTATATTTTGTATGTATAATAATGATGGCATTTGTTAAGCGCTTACTATGGCTTCCTTCAGCTGCTACTCTACAACTCCTGCTCCTCTTTCTTCCCAAGCTGATTTTTGGAGTTTACCTTGCTCACAGTTGCCCTTTCTCTGTCGTCCTACTCATGTTTCCCCAGCCTAGGACATCCTCCCTCTCCAAATCTAACAGATTTCGCTTCCTCTATGTTCAAAGCCCTCCGAAAATCCCGCCTTCCCGATTCACTTCCAACATCATGAGTCATATCAACCACAGCCACCTCTAGTGCTTTCATTCATTCATTCAGTCGTATTTATTGTTACTAAATATTATTATTTAATAATTATTATTCTATTATTCTGAGCCCATTGTTGGGTAGGGACCGTCTCTATATGTTGCCAGCCTGTACTTCCCAAGCACTTACTACAGTGCTCTGCACACAGTAAGCGCTCAGTAAACACGATTGAATGAATGAATGAATTTATTGAGCGTTTACTGTGTGCTAAGCACTCTACTAAGCGCTTGGGTGAGTACAATGGAACAATGAATGGACACGTTCTGTGCCCACAATGACCTTCCAGTCTAACGGTAGCACTTATTTATTAATGCCTCTTCTCAGAACTTGTGTATGTTGTATAATCAGTTGCATTATCAATTAACTATTAATAATAATAACAATAATGATGGTATTTGTTAAGCGCTTACTATGTGCAAAGCACTGTTCTAAGCACTGGGGAGGTTACAAGGTGATCAGGTTGTCCCACGTGGGGCTCACAGTCTTAATCCCCATTTTACAGATGAGGTAACTGAGGCCCAGAGAAGTGATTTGCCCCAAGTCACTCAGCCGGGATTCGAACCCATGACCTCGGACCCCCAAGCCTGGGCTCTTTCCACTGAGCCGCGCTGCTTCTCTTTATTCTGATCACTCTGTTTGTAAATATTTTTTTCTTCTCTCTCCTCCAGGAGAACGTGAGCTCAGTCTGGGCAGGGAATGTTTCTTGTGTTTCTGCTTTATTTTCCCAAGCTCTTAGTACAGTGCATTGCACCCAGTTGGCACTCAATAAATACCATTGCCATTGCTCCTTAAGTTTTCGTGCCAGCGATATTAAAGATTGATTGTAAATGTCTTGAGAAAGATGACAGTGGATTCGATAATGTCACAGATGATTACGCGAGAGGATTTCCTCTAAAGAAGAGTATAAAGATATGCTTTACAGATACAAATGGCAATTTCCTGAAATTCAGCTGTGTAAAATAGCAAGCTAAGTAGTTCGACGAATGTAACAGGGACAAAGAGATGCTAGTTATGACTTTGATGTATTTTTACATCCCAAATAATTTCCTCTACTCTCTCCATCCCCCCCATCCTACCTCCTTCCCTTCCCCACAGCACCTGTATATATATGTTTGTACATATTTATTACTCTATTTATTTTACTTGTACATATCTATTCTATTTATTTTATTTTGTTAGTATGTTTTGTTCTCTGTCTCCCCCTTTTAGACTGTGAGCCCACTGTTGGGTAGGGACTGTCTCTATATGTTGCCGATTTGTACTTCCCAAGCGCTTAGTACAGTGCTCTGCACATAGTAAGCGCTCAATAAATACGATTGATGATGATGATGATGATGAAAGGACCACGTGTCATTAATGGAACCCTGGTCTTCCTAGGGACTTGGACTCACAAAATGATGTTCTAGGTTCAGCATGGCTTAGTGGAAAAAGCATGGGCCTAGCTGTCAGAGGACCTGAGTTCTAATCCTACCTGCACCACGTAGCTGCTGGGTGACCTTGGGCAAGTCCCTTAATTTCTCTGTGCCTCCCTTTCCTTAGCTGCAAAATGGGAATTTAATCCCTGTTCTTCCTCCTACTTAGACTGTGAGCCCCTTCTGGGACCTGATTATCTTGCTTCTCCCCCAGCCCTTAGTAATAATAATAATGATGGTATTTGTTAAGCGCTTACTATGTGCCAAGCACTGTTCTAAGCACTGGGGGAGATACAAGGTTATCAGGTTGTCCCAGGTGGGGCTCACAGTCTTAATCCCCATTTTACAGGTGAGGTAATTTGAGGCTCAGAGAAGTGAAGTGACTTGCCCAGAGTCACCCGGCTGACAAGTGGCAGAGCCGGGATTAGAACCCACGACCTCTGATTCCCAAACCCGTGCTCTTTTCGCTAAGCCATGCTGCTTGTCATACAGTTTCACAAAACACCGTAAGCTAGTGTTTAACTTAGTTCAGTGCTTAACAAAAGCCACAGTGATTACTAATATCATTACTAGATTTTAAAAATTGCAAAAGAAAAATAAGAACAATCACTGTCTGACCTAACTTCTAAAGTAGCTGGACTTCCAGATTTTAATTCATTTCTGTGACCAGCCTTGGCCACCTCCTCCTTTCCTAGTGTCTCTCTGTTTTAGAGATAAAGACATTTTGGGTGTCTTTATTTCCTAATCCCAACCAAATTGAGAAGCAGTGTGGCCTAGTGGATAGAGCTCGGGCCTTCCAGTCAGAGGACCTGGTTTCTAATTTGGGCTGTTGATTTTTTTTGTGTGATTTGGGCAACTCAATTTCTTTGTGCTTCAGTCACCTCATCTGCAAATGGGGATTAAGACCGTGAATCCCATTTGGGACATGGATGTCAGTACACTGCACATAGTAAACACTTAACAAATACCGTAAAAATCAAATTATTTCATGCTCCCTAATCCTTAATCTTCACTTTTCTGATTTCCCTCAGCCCTGTCATATTTAATATTACATAAAGTTCTTTTTAAATTGACAGTCTATAATTGATAACTGCAATTTTTTTTGGTTTTTGTAATAAAGACACAAAACTCAGTTTTTTGAAAATCAAGTATTAGTCAAACTGTTAATAGGATGTCTTAGAAAAGCAGAATGGCGCACAGGCTTGGGAGTCAGAAGGTCATGGGTTCTAATCCTGGCTTCACCACTTGTCTGCCGTGTGACCTTGGGCAAGTCACTTCGCTTCTCTGGGCCTCAGTTACTTGATCTGTAAAATGGGGATTGAGACTGTGAGCGCGTGTGAGACAGGGAGTCTGTCCAAGCCCATTTGCTTGAATTCGCTCCAGCACTTAGTACAGTGCCTGGAACATAGTAAGTGCTTAACAAATACCATTGTTATTATTATTATTGTGATAGATTCATTTTCATGTTTAGATTGAGTCTAAATGATTATCGAATGCTCTCTGATGCTCTAATCTCCTTTCAGCATTTACGAACATTGAAGGTTCCTGGAAAACAGATGTCAGCCCTGTCTTGGGAAGGAGGAGGATTAAAGATTGGGCTGGCTGTTGATTCTTTTATATATTTTGCAAATATTCGACCAGATTACAAGGTAAATGCAAAAAGCACTTAATATCACTGGTACTGGCTTCAGTCATTTGGAACTTCAAGGCCGTAAAAATCGGCTACCCGCTCCTGTTCCGTACAAAATCACGTTGCCCTGCTCGAGCATGCAGATTGTACTTATAATGTCATTACCTTACGTTGTGCGTGTGCAGCGTAATGTAATCATATCAGGTGGACCTCATTGGTACCCCCAAACCGAGAATATTTTAACAGGTGAACCCCCGGCCAGCTTCCAAGATCCTGCTAATACAGACACCGCTTCTCATTCGGGCTGGGCACTTAAAAATTTTTAACTGCACAAGTCTTCTCATGATGTCTGAGGCTGGCCCTGATTACAAGAGTAATTCTGCAGATAATTTAGGCCAAAGACAGTTGCTTTTATCTTTATCTGTATAACTGCTTTGTTTTTGAACATAACAAAAGGGAACTATCGGACTGCCAGCTTGTTGTAGATCCTAGGCGAAAGCAACTTCTAGTTGCTCATAAAATAGAGCGGGACCTTGCTAAACCACATCTTGCCAGTGCATGGATCTCAGTGTAAGTGGAGCCCTCAGAAACCCCCAGATTTTCAGTGAATCGATACATTTATTCTTACTGATACATAATATCCTTGGGCAGAGAGTGTTTCTATCCTTAATGCATTTCTTGAAATGCCTTTAGTCATATTACTGAATGAATTCAGTGACAACCACATAAGGAAAATGTATCTTTCAAGCAATACTAATATTTAGGTTTGTAGGAAAATCTTAGTTACTCTAATCTGTTTTCCCAGTTCTTCCCCTCCTCCTCCTCCCTTTCCTTCCCCTCTCCTCCTCCTATTAAGTAAATAATATGTGCCAAGGACTGTCTAAATACTGAATAGGTATAAAATAATCAGATTGGACACAGTCCCTGTCCCACATGGGGATGGTTCACGATCTAAGTAGGAGGGGATACAGGATAGACTACAATTTGGGATTTGCAAAATTAGTTTTTTTTATAAAAGCTCCTTTTCGGCTCTTTGACCTTCTCATGGACATCCCCTTCACCCTAGAAGGTTGCCTACCTTGATTATCAGTGTCTTCTTTTCTCTCTTTCCCAAGAGAGGGATAGGATGTCGGTTTTGTTGGCCCTCTAGACTGTGAACTCCTTGTGGGGAGGGAATGTGTCTACCAACTCTGTTGTATTGTAGTCTCCCAAACACTCATTACAGTGCTCTGCACACAGCAAGTCTGCAATAAATGCCATTGATCAGTTGATTTGACCCTCTGAATGACTGATTCCTGATACTCAGCTCTCAAAACTTTGTAACAATAAACTTATGCAAACCAAATGTCCTTTTTTCCCTGGTAACCCCAGTTAGATACAAAGGTATATAAAGTCAAGCCAACTTAATGCTTTGGAGGGTAAATTGTGAAAAGCATTAGTTTAAATACTATTGTTTGACCACTATGGAGTATTCAATAAATGTTGTTGACAAACTCAGTTAATTAAAAAGCGTGAAGTCTTTGTAAGGGCAGGTGGACCATACCATAGTATTTTTTTCTGGAAGAGTAGGTGGGCATATTGAAACCTCCTTAATTTAGATTCCACTAAGATGAAATTGGAATGATTTGAACTTTTAGACTGTGAGCCCACTGTTGGGTAGGGACTGTCTCTATACGTTGCCAACTTGTACTTACCAAGTGCTTAGTACAGTGCTCTGCACACAGTAAGCGCTCAATAAATACAATTGATCGATTGATTGATTGATTGAACTTGTTCTTACCCTGTTTTTTCTATTTACCCTGTCTACTGCAGCAAAAAAATAATCAACTTTTGTTCAAAAGTAGAGAGCTCGTTAAGGGCAGGGAACATTTCTACCAACTCTGCTGTATTTTACTCTCCCAAGCACTTAAGCTGTGTACACAGTAAGCACTCAGTGAATATCATGGAGTGATTGAAGTGATGTGCAGTGGAATGAGGAAAAAAACCCCTTAAAGTGGCAGAAGAATATACAGAGGCAACTGGAAATGCGGTGGTGGGGATAGGTACAATTCTCAATTCAGATGCCCTACAGACACATTGAAGAGATGGGCAGATGTTATTACGCTGTACTGGAATAACACAACGTTTAAAAATACTTCTACAAGGCAGACATTTTACTAATAGAGAAGCAGCGTGGCTCAGTGGAAAGAGCACGGGCTTTGGAGTCAGAGGTCAAGGGTTCAAATTCCTGTTCTGCCACTGGTCAGCTGTGTGACTTTGGGTAAGTCACTTAAATTTTCCATGCCTCAGTTACCTCATCTGTACAATGGGGATTAAGACTGTGAGCCCTCTGTGGGACAACCTGATTACCTTGTAACCCCCCCCCCCCCCCAGTGCTTAGAACAGTGCTTTACACATAGTAAACACTTAATAAATACCATCACTATTACTAATGCGGGTAGACTGTAAGCTCCATGTGGGCAGGAAATATTTCTACAAACTTTGTTACATTATCTTCTAAGGAGTTAGTATAGTACTCTGTACACAAGATGCACTCAATAAGTATGATTGATTGTGCATTTAACAGGATTCTTTAGCCTATAATTTGTTATTTCTCTTTATTCAGTGTTCCTGAATCTAAAAAAAAAAATGTTTTCTGATTTTGCAGTGGGGTTATTGCTCCAATACAGTAGTTTATGCATATACCAGACCTGATCGACCGGAGTATTGTGTTGTCTTTTGGGATACAAAAAATAATGAGAAATACGTTAAGTATGTCAAGAGTCTTATTTCCATTACTACCTGTGGAGATTTTTGCATTTTGGCAACCAAGGCTGATGAAAATCAACCTCAGGTAAGGAGCATGCCTTCAGCCCTATATTGTATGTTAAATGAGAACTCTAAATTGGATGTTATGCTATGAGTCCTGATAGCTTAAATTTTCTCTAATGTGCCATCTCCACTGTTCAACTGGATCGGGGCTTTGAATCCAAATATATTTGGCCAAACAGAATCCTCCAGATTATTTTCCTGATTTCTAGGGTTTCGTTGTTCCGTGCCTAATGATCTCCTCAGTGACAGATCTCATCTACTCCTGCAATATTTTGCCTCTGAAATCCACTTGGACCACCTGAATCTTTTCCCGCAATGAAACCAATGTGGAAAAAAAAATAGCTTCATGCCTAGTTTGGCCAGTTAATCTGGGTAAAGTGATTTGGGCATCATAGATAAATCTTATTTTGTTAGAAATTGTCTCTTGTTCCCCTTTTATAGGTTAAATGGAGATCATTCCTTGGTAATATTTTGAATGGAATGTATATATCCCTGGGAGACAGAAGTATAATAAAATGAAACAGAATGGTGGCATTTGTCTCCTTTGCTTAATGTAATTGCGTATAGATGAGTTTACACACTCTCCAAATCATGTATGAATCAAGTTTATAATATGTATCTTGATGTGGAAAAAAATGAAAAAAAAACCACTTTTTGAAGAATGACAAAACTAAAGAATACAAAAGAAAATAGTAGCATCATAAATAATATTATTTTTCCCCTATTTAAGATGTGTTCACTTACCGTATATCAACTGTATGTCTATATGTCCTCTAGCCTGTAAGCCTGTTGTGGGCAAGGAATGTATCTGTTTATTGTTATACTGTAATCTCCTAAGCACTTAATACAGTGCTCTGCATACAGTAAGCGCTCAGTAAATACAATTGACTGACTATTTTTTAATCTCAAACACAAGTTTCTTAACCAGCATAAACTCAATTATGCTTTTATACCATTTTTACAGTATCTCTAGAAGTAAGGTCAACAGCTTTAACACAACTACATATAGATGCTGATAAAAGAGTATTTAAATAGAAATAAGTATCAGCTTTGCATTTAAAGAAGAGAAAATTCGTTGATTTATTTGAAAATTTACCATGAAGGAGTTGGGAGACCATCTAAATAAAGGGCTTATTCAAAAGTTAAAATATGGATAGATTTTGGTCATATAATAGCAAAATGGGTCTTTAGTATTTAACCTTAATTTTGATCTTTGGAAGAGCATTTTTCCAAATGCTTGTATTGTACTTGTGGTTATAAACAAATGCTACTTAAGCAACTTCTTTTGTACTTTTCAGATGTGTTTATATTACTCTGATAATTGCATCATTTTAAAATTAACTGAATTGTTTGCTATATGATTTGTATATTGCTTCAAAGGAGGAGCATGAGATGGACTCATTTGGTGGAACGGTAAAAATCATTTCAGTGCTTTTACAGTTAAAATTGTAGGTTAGAATAATTTATCAGGTTACATTTACCATGTTAGAAAAAATGAAAAAAGTGTTATATATTTTAATAGCATCTTTAAACACTGTGACAATCCATTGAAGTAAATAATAAGCCTTGACTTCAGTTTTCCACTCTCTAATTTTGAAAACACAGAATTTTAATTACCAGCGTATTTTAACCCATGAATTATTTCTGTCTCTTCTATATTTTGTTCCTCATTCCGTGAAGTAATTATCTGGTAAGAGACAAGGTTTATGAAATGTCTTCATGATAAATAAACAGCATGTTTCTTTGCTCAAAGGCACAGGTGCATAGTCTGATTGGTATTTGTTTTATGTCCTAACAGTATGTGCTGGTTCTTTGCAATTCTATCGGGACCCCTCTGGATCCTAAATACATTGACATCGGTAAGCATGTATTGAACTTTTCCGCAATAAGTAGGTATTTATTCATTCAATTCAATCGTATTTATTGAGCGCTCCATCGTTCTGCAGTGGTTTCTGGGCTTGTGCCCTTTTTTGTTCCTTCTTTCACTTGTGGTCGGTGGTTCCCATACTCACGGCGGGGGTCCGAGGCCCCCTCTTCTGTCTTTGGTCACCAGCAGCCTGGCGTTTTCAGTGCCTCCCCTCCTCACTGGGAAACCCAGACAATTTGGAGCTGTTAGATAAACTTCCTAGTGCTTGAAATGAGCTGCACCTATTGAGTGAAGATAGCGTCTGCACTTTCATCTAACTTGCCGGAGTTTCTGTCATCTCCCAGGAATAGCTTTAAAACTTCCAAGCAGCATGGCCAAGCGGGAAGAACGTGAGTCTGGGAGTCAGTGGGCCTGGATTGTAATCTTGGCCTCACCACCGGTCTGCTCTGGGATCATGGGCAAGTCACTTAACTTCTCGGTGCCTCAGTTTCCTCATTTGTAAAATATGGAGTTAATACCCGTTCTCCCTCCTATTTAGCATGTGAGCACCTTGTGGGACAGCGACTGTGTCCAACCTAATTATCTTGTACCCATCCCAGCACTTAGTACAGTGCTTGGCACACAGTAAGCTCTTGACAGGTACCACTCTTATTTTCATATCTTATGTGCTCCGTTAGTTAAGTGCTAACATGTATGTGCATCTCTATTTATTTATCTCTATTTATTTACTCTCTATTTATTTATTTATTTTATTTTACTTGTACATATCTACTCTATTTTATTTTGTTAGTATGTTTGGTTTTGTTCTCTGTCTCCCCCTTTTAGACTGTGAGCCCACTGTTGGGTAGGGACTGTCTCTAGATGTTGCCAACTTGGACTTCCCAAGCGCTTAGTACAGTGCTCTCTGCACACAGTAAGCGCTCAATAAATACGATTGATGATGATGATGATGCATCTACTTTTCCTTCTTTCTCCTATGTGAAAATTACTCTAGGACCTGTCTTCTGTTATATTGTAAACTCCTTATGGGCAATGATTGTGTCTACTAACTATTCTGTTCTTTCCCAAGTGCTTAGAATAAGGCGCTACACACATTATAATGATTAATTGATATTTTTGTTATCAGTATTAGCCAGCGTGACAATCACAAACAATGAAGTTCTGGGACATACTCTCTTAGCATCAAAGTTATGCCTGGTTTACCACAGCTGTGCTGGGTTGGGACACGTGAAGAGAATGAGCAATGGTAGGATACCCAAACAACTGCCAAATGGAAAGTTGAACTTGGGAAACAGAGGTTTACGGAGGGAACGTTTTAAAGACACAATAAAATAAAGTCTCAGGCAGTGCTGCGTTCATCTGAAAACTGGGAGTCAGCTATCGAGGATCGATCAGCATGGCAAATTGCAGTTGAGAAATGAGGGTCCCTACTTGAACTTTCCGTAAAAAGGGAGGTCTGCGAAGCATGGGTGTGTTATCTCAAGGAGTTTAGAAGAATGTTAAATGTCTTACCCTCCCACCCCCCATGCCCCCATGATAGCAAGTCTCCAAATTAATAGGTTTCACACACAGATCACTGGCACACTTTTGGTTATAAACAGTTCACCAGTATTTGTGTTATGAAAGGTTAGTTAGTAATAATAATAATAACATAATAATATATGAAATATATAATATTATATATTCATACATAATATATTATAACATAGTATAATATAATAATATATTATCATATAATTATCATAATATAATAATATTATTATAATATAATATAATAATATATAATTATATATTATAATATAATATAATATGATGTAATGATATTTAATAATAATTATTATTATTAGTAATAATAATAATTGTAGTATTTGCAAAGCATGTACTATGTGCCAGGCTCATGCTGTATCCTCAACTGCAATTAATCATAAAGTAGATCCAGGAATAACTGCCTGTCCGTGATCTGAAATTTGTTCGTAATGAAACTCAGGGGTTACTATCCATTGAACCCGCTGTTTTATATTTTTCTTAGTAGCTGTTCTGTGGGCACTTTGTCCATAGACAACCAGTCAATCAGTAGTATTTACTGAGCACCTACTGTATTGCAGAGCCCTCAGTTAAGCTCTTGGGAAAGAACAGTAGATGTAGGACACCCTATGCTTGCTCTCAAGGCTCTCACATCTAATGAGGAGGGGAGTAACATGCCCAGAGCATTTCTGGACAAAGACGATCCGGGCAGCGGCGTGAAATATGGATTGAAATGGGGAGAGACAGGAGGATGGGAGATCGGAGAGGAGGCTGATGCAGTAATCCAGTCGCGATAGGATGAGAGATTGAACGAGCAGGGTAGCGGTTTGGATGGAGAGGAAAGGGTGGATCTTGGCAATGTTGTGGGCTGAGACCGGCAGGTTTTGGTGACAGATTGGATATGAGGGGTGAACGAGAGAGTGGAGTCGAGGACGACACCAAGGTTGCGGGCTTGTGAGACGGGAAGGATGGTAGTGCTGTCAACAGTGTTGGGAAAGTCAGGGAGAGGGCAGGGTTTGGGAGGGAAGATAAGGAGTTCAGTCTTGGACAAGTTGTGTTTTAGATGGCGGACAGGCAGGAGGAGATGCGAGCCTGGAGGGAGGGAGAGCGAGCAGGGGCAGAGATGTAGATTTGGGTGTCATCAGCGTAGAGATGATAGTTGAAGCTGTGGGAGCGAATGAGGTCACCAAGGGAGTGAGTGTAGATAGAGAACAGAAGGGGACCAAGAACTAACCCTTGAGGAACCCCTACAGTAAGGGGATGGGAGGGGGAGGAGGAGCCTGCAAAAGAGACTGAGAATGAACGGCCGGAGAGATAAGAGGAGAACCAGGAGAGGACGGAGTCTGTGAAGCCGAGGTTGGATAGCGTGTTGAGGAGAAGGGGGTGGTCCACAGTGTCAAAGGCAGCTGAGAGGTCAAGGAGGATTAGGACAGAGTAGGAGCCTTTGGATTTGGCAAGCAGGAGGTCATTGGGGACCTTTGAGAGGGCAGTTTCCGTGGAATGTAGGGGACGGAAGCCAGATTGGAGGGGGTTGAGGAGAGAGTTGTCGTTGAGGAATTCGAGGACAATGATCGACAACTCATACCAAAAACCCTTCTGCTTGTGAGGGATCCGGAGAAGTGAGTTGTTTCTGGGCCTTTCCCAATTAACTATATTTGGGTCTAGCCTTCTGGACCGTCGCACAGACCATCGCAGAGGTAGTATAAATGTAGGTTGCAAATCCCCCAGTGTTATTAATGAACTGGTTGTAAATTCCTTTGTTCCATAAAAACACTACTGTGTCATATAAAAATGAGTTTGACACGCCTAGATTTTTCCCTATAAATTCAAATTCAATTCAGAGGGGGATTTAAAAAATGCTAATCTTCTTCTTTTAAAAAAAATTTTGGTTCTGATTTCAAACCATTTATTTTGCAGCTAAAAAGGTAACCCTTTCTTTACTCAACTCATTTCTAAGCAAAATGTCATTCGCAAGTACTTTTCCTTCCTCCCACTGCCATCATCTTTTGTACGTATTATTGTACATACATATATGTGCTTATGTTTTATTTATTCATTTATTTTACTTGTACGTATCTATTCTGTTTATTTTATTTTGTTAGTATGTTTGGTTTTGTTCTCTGTCTCCCCCTTTTAGACTGTGAGCCCACTGTTGGGTAGGGACTGTCTCTATATGTTGCCAACTTGTACTTCCCAAGTGCTTAGTACAGTGTTCTGCACACAGTAAGCGCTCAATAAATACGATTGATTGATTGATTGATCATCTTGCTTTCTATCAATTTAGTACCTGGGGTGTCTTCTAAAATAAAATATTAGAATTTTAGAGACGTTACAGACACTGTTGGAATTTGGAACTCAAAGAAACTGCCAAGTTGTCTGAAGCCCAGATTTTGTATTAGACTTTGGTTTTAGCTTTTGTTGGCTAAAGAGGAGGATCCTTGAAATTGATTTTTTTAATGGTATTTAAATGCTTACTATGTGCCACACACTGTTCTAAGCGCTGGGGTAGGGTAATTACGTTGAACCCAGTCTCTGTCCCACATGGGGCTCACAGTCTAAGTAGGAGGGAAAACAGGAGAACTGAGGCACAGAGAAGTGAAGTGACTTGCCCATGGTCACACAGCAAGCAGTTGGCAGATCTAAGATTAGAACCCAGGTCCTCTGATTCCCAAGCCCATGCTCTTGACACTAGTCCATGCTGCTTCTCCTAAATCGGATTCTTGGGCAATCAGCACAGAGGTGCTAGATTGCCAAAGGGTGAATTGTCTGGGAGAAAAGGAGACAGGTACTTGAATTCACACGTTCACTTTGTAATTTCTTCACTCGGTGGTATTAGACCATCTTCGAATAAAAAAAAAATAACTTTTCTATGTGGCTGTTAGATGTTGTGAGGAGAGATCAAAAATATCAGTGCATATAATTAGGGGAGGAAAAAAAGGGTCAATCCTGAATATTCCTGGGAGTCTTCCTTCCTGGGCCTGCAGGCCTGCTACTGGCTCAGTGGAAAGAATATGCTCTGGGAAATCAGGAGACTTAATTTCTAGCCCTGGCTCTGCCAACAAAGGAATGCATGCTTGGCCTCTCTGTCAGTGCTGAAGGTTTCTGTCCAAAGGGTCATCTAGGATGTTTGCCCAATCAGTCAATTATATTTATTGAGCATTTACTGTGTGCAGAACACTATACTACTTACTTGGATGAGTATAATGGAGTTAATAGGCATGATTTTCTCAATCAGTCAGTCATATTTATTGAGTGCCTGTTATGTGCAGAGTAATAATAATAATAATGGCATTTGTTAAGCGCTTACTATGTGCCAAACACTGTTCTAAGCACTGAGGTAGATACGAGGTAATCAGTTTGTCCCACGTGGTGCTCACAGTCTTAATCCCCATTTTCCAGGTGAGGTAACTGAGGCACAGATAAGTCAAGTGACTTGCCCAGAGTCACACAGCTGATGAGTGGCGGAGCCGGGATTAGAAACCACGACCTCTGACTTCCAAGCCCGGGCTCTTTCCACTATGCCACGCTGCTTCTCTGCTGTTCTGAGCACTTCAGAGGGTACAGTACAGTAGAGTTGGTAGACACATTCCCTGCCATAAGGAGTTTACAGTCTAGAGGGGGAGATAGGCACTAAAATAAATTACAGATATGAACATAAGCGCTGTGGGGTTGAGGGTAGGGTGACTATCAAGTGCTTAAAGGGGACAAAGCCAAATGCAAGGGTGATGCAGAAGGGAGAGGCAATAGGGGAAATGGCTTAGTTAGAGACGGCCTCTTGAGGAGAGGGGATTCTAATAAGACTCTGAAAGTGGGGAGAGAGGGAGTTCCCAGCCAGAGGAAGGACTTGGGCAAGGGGTCGGCCGTGAGACAGACAAAATCAAGGAACAGTGAGAAGGTTGGCATAAGAGGAGGCAAGTGAGCGTAATGGGTTGTAGAAGGAAATCAGTGACTTAAGAAGGGAAGGGGCAGGTTGACTGCCTTATCGTCAATAGTAAAGAATTTCCATTTGATGTGGAAGTGGATTGGCAACCACTGAAGGTCCTTGAGTGGGAAAACTTGGACTGAATGTTTTTGTAGGAAAAAAGGGTCCAGGCAAGAAAGCAGAGTGATGTATGGCCTGGAATGGGAAGAGGCAGGAGGCAGGGCGGTCAGCAAAGAGGCTGATCGATCAATCAATCGTATTTATTGAGTGCTTACTGTGTGCAGAGCACCGTACTAAGCGCTTGGGAAGTACAAGTTGGCAACATAGAGAGACAGTCCCTACCCAACAGTGGGCTCACAGTCTGAAAGGGGGAGACAGAGAACAAAACCAAACATACTGACAAAATAAAGTAAACAGAATAGATATGTACAAGTAAAATAAATAAATAGAGTAATCAATCAATCAATCGTATTTATTGAGCGCTTACTGTGTGCAGAGCACTGTACTAAGCGCTTGGGAAGTCCAAGTTGGCAACATATAGAGACAGTCCCTACCCAACAGTGGGCTCACAGTCTAAAAGGGGGAGACGGAGAACAAAACGAAACATACTAACAAAATAAAATAAATAGAATAGATATGTACAAGTAAAATAAATAAATTGTATTTATTGAGCGCTTACTGTGTGCAGAGCACTGTACTAAGCGCTTGGAAAGTACAAGTTGGCAACATATAGAGACAGCCCCTACCCAACAGTGGGCTCACAGTCTAAGTAATCAGGGTGGCATATGAAAATGCATGGATCAGTAGCAGTTTGGATGAAGAGGAAAAGGCAGGTTTAGTAATGCGAAGGAAGAACTGACAGGATTTGGTGGCAGATTGAATATGAGGGTTGAATTGAGAGACATAATAATAACGATGGCATTTGTTAAGTGCTTACTATGTGCAACACACTGTTCTAAGCGCTGGGGATGATACAAGGTGATCAGGTTGTCCCAAGTGGGGCTCACAGTCTTTATCCCCATTTTACTGATGAGGGAACTGAGGGCCAGAGAAGTTAAGTGACTTGCCCAAGGCCACACAGCTGACGTGAGTCGAGGATAACGACAAGTTTACAGGCTTGGGAGACGGAGGATGGTGATGCCGTCTACGGAGGATGGTGATGCCGTCTACAGTGATGGGAAAGTCAGGGGAGGGCAGGGTTTGGAAGGGAAGATTAGGATTCTGTTTTGGACGTGTTAAGTTTGAGGTGTCATCGGGGCATCCAGGTAGAGAAGTCCTGAAGACAGGAGGAAATGCTAAATGGCAGAAGAGAAGAGAGATCTGGCCTGGAGATGTAGGGTTCCTCTTAAGGAGTTTCAAATCTAGTAATAGTAGTAGTAATCGTGCTAAGAACTGAGCACGCACTTATGCAGATCACTGGACTTTGTGCTGGGAGAGAATATAGTATGGGAATGTAGCGACGGTCCCTGTTCTTCAGAGAGCTCACAATCAAAGCCTAATCTGTATAAATACGTATTTGTACAGATTTATTACTCTATTTTACTTGCACATATTTACTATTCTATTTATTTTGTTAATGATGTGCATCTAGCTTTATTTCTATTTGTTCTGATGACTTGACACCTGTCCACGTGTTGTCTGTTTCCCCCTTCTAGACTGTGAGCCCGTTGTTGGGTAGGGACCGTCTCTATATGGTGCCAACTTGTACTTCCCAAGTGGTTAGTACAGTGCTCTGCACACAGTAAGCGCTCAATAAATACGATTGAATGATTGAATGAATGAATGCCCTTCTAGTCCCTTCTCTCCACCCTTCTTTCTTCTTCCCACCCTCTCCCTTTTCCTTTTTTTCCTCCCCTTCTTTCTAACCTCTTCTTCCACTTCCTTCCTCCCCCCTCCCCTTGTACCTCTCCTCTCTGCCCTATCCCGCTTCCTTTCCCCTCTCTCCCCCTCCTCCCGCAGCAACAGCTGTTTCTGTGAAGCAGCTGCGCAGCACAATGAAATCATCACATGACACCATGCTCCATCACCTGATGGTATCACCTTGTACGATCAGCTCTCTGCCTTCCAACCGCTCAACGGTTTCCATTTGGCTCTTCTATACAAGATAGACAGATACAGTCACTTTTAGACTGTGAGCCCACTGTTGGGTAGGGACTGTCTCTGTGTGTTGCCAACTTGTACTTCCCAAGCGCTTAGTACAGTGCTCTGCACATAGTAAGCGCTCAATAAATACGATTGATGATGATGATGAAGATGGTTGGCAACCCTGGCTCTGTGGCATTGCAATCTGCAGTTACTTTGGCCACCCGTGGGTCCTGCACGGCAAAAAATGCTGGCGCACACGTTGCATATGTGCCACACTCCTGCCAGCTACTCACTCATTGCCTTCTGGGCCCCAGTGCAGAGACAGCCAGCAGAGACGAGGAATCAATTCTTTTTTGCGGGTTCTCAGTCCTGAAATGTGAGGGAAGCTCATTCACCCTTCTCCCCGGTCTAGTGAAAACATATAATTGAGAAACAGTGTGGCCTGGTGGAAAGAGTTTGGGCTTGGGAGTCGGAGAACCTGAGTTCCAATCCCCGGATCCCCACCTGTCTGCTGTGTGACCTTGGCAAGTCACTCAACTTCTGTGCCTCTTCTGTAAAATGGGGATTAAATCCTTCTACTTAGACTGTGAACCCCATGTGGATAGGGACTGTGTCCAACCTGATTAACTTGTACCTATCCCAGCTCTTAGAACAGTGCATGGCACACAGTAAGCACCAACCAATACCATAATTATTATTATCTGCTTTTATTATATCCTTTTCCAGCATTTAGTAAACCACTAGAGACATAAAAGGTGCTTTAACAAATGCCCTTATTGTCATTGTTATTATTATTATTGCCGTGATCAATAAAAACATTCCAGCTGGCTGAAACCAAAAGTATAAGCACACAATTATTATAGAATTAGCACATAAATAAGTATATCTCAACTGTATCATTCGGTTTGCAGTTTCTGTTTCCTTATGCTTTCTTTGAGCAGCTTGAAAAAGCCTTTTCTTCAGTATGTAAAACATTCTGGGTTTTATCCTGGAACCTATTTCTTGGCAGACTTAAGCATTTTTATTTTTAATGTTTGAAGTTCTAGTTAATGATTAAAGGCATAAGGATGGAAAGTTTAGAGTAATAGCTTTCTAGCACTTCCATCCCTTTTTTTTCATGCCAGTCATCAAATCTTTCATGTTAGTAACAAGGCAGATTCTTTGACGACAAAATACATTTTGCATTCTTGGGTTCTGAAGGAATTTTATGGTCGCACTAGTGGAAACTTTAACAAACAGACCTTTCACTGATATCCAGTAAAGACTGCCAAAGCCTCAACATTTTTGTTTCACGTGGACCCTGTAAAATGTCCTTTTCAGTTTCTGAGCCAAATCTCCAGAAGGGCCAGAGACTAAAAGGGAAAAAGAAGCATATTATTCGCTTTGCCCCCGCCCTAGTTTGGGGCTTAGCTAGGTCTAGGTAGAAATGTGGCATTCTTACACTTCTTAAAACCACTTTCTTCACAGCACATCTTCATTAGCACCACCCAGGGAGACTGTTTTCTTGTGATAGAGACGAAGTGTGAGCACAGTGTGAGCAGAATGATCCGCGTGCGCTGGTGGGAAAGGTGGCCCAAGGTTCTAAAACCGGAGAAAGGACCACAAACATTTTCACAGACTCATCAAATAAAAGCCCATAGAGCCCAAATCAGAAGAAAATCAATTAATCAATCAGTTGTATTTGTCGAGCACTTAGTCTTGACAGAGCACTGTACTTGGGAAAGTACAACACAAATATCTAATAGATGCATTCCCTGCCGACGGTGAGTTCACAGTCTAGCGGGGGACACAGACAATATAAATAAGTAAATTAGGGATGATGATGATGATGATCATCAATCGTATTTATTGAGCGCTTACCATGTGCAGAGCACTGTACTAAGCGCTTGGGAAGTACAAATTGGCAACATATAGAGACAGTCCCTACCCAACAGTGGGCTCACAGTCTAAAAGGTGATGATGATGATAGTTAAGTGATTACTCCGTGCCAAGCACTGTTCTAAGTACTGGGGTAGATACAAGGTAATTAGGTTGTCCCACGTGGGGCTCACAGTCGTAATCCCCATTTTACAGACGAGGGAACTGAGTCACAGAGAAGTGACTTGCCCAAGGTCACACAGCAGACAAGTGGTGGAGCCGGGATTAGAATCCGTTACCTCTGACTCCCAAACCCGTGCTCTTTCCATTAAGCTACGCCGCTTCTCGCGATGTGCTTCTCTCGCTATGTACTTCCTATTAAGGCATATGTGCTTAAATACTGTGGGGCGGTGAGTAAAGGCAGCAAATCATGGTGACCCAGAAGGGAGTCGGATAAAAGGAAATGAGGGCTTAGTCAGGGAAGACCCCTTGGAGATGTGCCTTCAGTAGGGCTTTGAAGGTGTGGAGAGTGATGGTCTGTCGTATATGAAGAGGGAGGTCTTCCAGGCCAGAGGCAGGACGTGGGGCGAAATAGATGAGATGGAGGTATAGCGAGGAGGTTGGCATTAGAGGAAACATATTAGAAAACGTTATAAAGAAAACATATTCCATTCATTAAAAAGAGACCAACCAAGATCAACTACAATCTCAAGCCCACTAAGGGCTCAACATCCAAAAGCGTAAACAAATTGTAAGAAAAGTTAAGAAAGCCTTACTGGCCATACTCCCATCTCATTACATAAAACCAATTTAGGGTATCGTTCAAGTGTGGGGGGGGACATGAAAAAACCACTCAAGGAATTTAGATCCAGATGTAGTGCTAATCAGAAATTGAAGTATTTACCAAATCTTTCAGCAACGAGAATTACGGGTGGTTGCTAGACTTCTGCCCTCAGTAAAACTTAGAGGGTATGGAGAGGAGAGGAGAAGTATTTGGGTGGAGAAAGAAGGGGGAAAAGGAGTATACAGTAATTGAAAAGCGCAATTATTTTTGGACGTGAAACCAAACGTTTTGAAGACTTTCATTAGAAAAGAGTGCAGGAAGAAGAAGATAAGCATATAGGTTAGGGTTGCTAGAATAGCTTCTGAGAAAATATTAACTTTTGTAGTGATTAATAGGCAGCAGCGGTCTGCCCTGCGTTTCCTTTTTGGAAATCCTCTCTTGGGGCAAAAGGGAGGGAAAGCTTTTTGAATGTGTTTGGTGACTAAGTGTGTTCTTTGCTCAATCAATCAATCAACCACTAGTTATTTTTTAGATACCTGCTGTGTACAGAGCACTGTTTTCAGCCCTTGGGAGAGACAGAGCTAATAGAAGCTGTAACCCGAGGCCAGCCCCAGAAGGAAGAGAAGAAGCAGTCCAGGGTGGTAGCAGCAGAGCCCTTGTAATGATAAATGAATGTGAGGATCCACCTTAATGAGGATTTTAGTTTGTGTCAGCTTTTCCCATTGATTTCAAATCCCAAGGAATTTGCCCTCCTTCTGAACTTGCTCAGGGAGCTAAAAATTTCCATTTATGACACCTGTGGTGTTTGCTAAGCACTTACTGTGTGTCAAACACTGTACTAAGCGATGGGGTAGATACAGTATATGCAGATCAGATATTGTCCTTTATCCGCATGGGGTACAGTCTAAATAGGAGGGCAACAAATATGAAATCCCCATTTTATGGGTAAGGAGCTGATGTACAGAGACGTTGAATGACTCGCTCCGGGTCTCAGAGAAGGCAAGCGGCAGAGCCAGGATTAGAATCCAGGTTCTCTGCGTTCCAGGCCTGTGCTTCATTCATTCACAAAACACAAAAAGCAGTAAGCATTCATTCAGTCGTATTTATTGAGCACTTACTGTGTGCAGATCACTGTACTAAGCGCTTGGAAAGTACAATTCGTCAACAGATACAGACAATCCGTACCCAACAACGGGCTCACGGTCTAGAAGGGGTAGAAAGACAACAAAACAAAACAAGTAGACAGGCATCAATAACATCAAAATAGATAAATAGAATTATAGATATATGCACATCATTAATAAAATAAATAGAATAATAAATACGTACAAATATACACAAGTGCTGTGGGGTGGGGAAGGGAGTAGAGCAGAGAGAGGGAGTAGGGGCGATGAGGGGAGGAGGAGCAGAGGAAAAGGGGAGCTCAGTCTGGGAAGGCCTTCTGGAAGAGGTGAGCTCTCAGTAAGGCTTTGAAGGGGGGAATAGACCAAGTTTGGAGGATGTGAGGAGGGAGGACATTCCAGGCCAGAGGTAGGACGTGGGCCAGGGGTCGACGGCGGGACAGGCGAGAACGAGGCCCAGTGAGGAGGTTAGCGGCAGAGGAGCGGAGTGTGCGGGCTGGGCTGGAGAAGGAGAAGAGGGAGCTGAGGTAGGAGGGGGTAAGGTGATGGACAGCTTTGAAGCCAGTAGTGAGGAGTTTTTCCCGTGCTCTTTCCATCAGGTCATACTGCTTTCGTACTGCTTATTTTGTTATGGTCAAGTTTCATGAAAAGTACGGGAAGACTTATCGCGTGGATAGCAAGCTCTTTTAAACGATGAGAAATAGAAATTTCTGCCAGAGTATTTTTACCAGGAATTATGATAGTGTCCTCATGTCACAGCCCCCAAATCTCTCTCTTTCGTTAAAGTTCAAAAGAGTTAGAAGACATGATCCCTGCTTCAGTGTCCTCACTGATTTCACTGCCTTCAGTCTCTCCTCTCTCCAATGTATACCTCATTCTGCTACCTGGATCATTTTCTTAAAACTCCATGCTGCACGTCACCCATTTCCTCAGAAACCCCCAATTGCTGCTCACCCCTCTCGACATCAGTTAGAAACTCCCCACCACTGGCTTTAAAGCATTTAGTCAGCTCTCTTTCCTAATTACCCACCCTCTTCTCTCCCTCCAACCCAGCTCACAATCTTTGGTCCTCTCGAGTTAATTTACTGTGCCCCACTCATTCATTCCGTTGAATTTATTGAGCACTTACTGTGTGCAAAGCACTGTACTAAGTACTAGGATGAGTACAGTACAACAAATAGACATTCCCTGCCCACAGTGAGCTCATATCTCTCCCACCTTTGAGCTCGTGCTCTTCCCTCTACTTCGAACTCTGATAGATAACACTTTCCAAGCCCTTCTGAGATCACATCTCCAGGAGGCCTTCCCCAGGTAATCTGTAATCTTCTCACCTAATATTATGTTCCTCAACTGCCACTTTAGCCTCTACTTGCCATCTAAATCTTATATAAGCTATTTTTTTCCTCTTCTCTCTAAGTTAAGTGTCTGTCATCCCCACTAGGCTGCAAACACCTTGAGGACAAGGATCGTGTCTTCTAATTCTTTTGGTCCAGTAATGATAATAATGATGGTATTTAAGTGCTTAATATGTGCCAAGCACTGTTCTAAGCGCTGAGGGTAGATTCAAGGTAATCGGGTTGTCCCACGTGGGGCTCACAGTCTTAATCCTCATTTTCCAGATGAGGTAGCTGAGGCACAGAGAAGTTAAGTGACCCGTCCAAGGTCACAGGGACCGTCCCTATATGTTGCCAACTTGTACTTCCCAAGGGCTTAGTGCAGTGCTCTACACACAGGAAGCGCTCAACAAATACGATTGAATGAATAACAGACAAGTGGCGGAGCTGGAATTAGAACCGACGATCTCCGAGTGCCAAGCCCGTGCTTTTTCCATGAAATCACGCTGCTTCACAAGTACAGTGACCTGCACTCAGGAAGCACTGTGAGGGGGAGTGATTGGTGCGAAAACTAATCCAGATTCTGACAGGCTGGGGTTTGTGCATCTGGGGGCTACGTTCATTACAGAGTGTTTGGGGGGACCCCCACTTTAGCGCAAGTTCCTGGGCTTCAGCCTCTCGAACCCTTGGTTACGCTGGCCTTGCTTGGAAGAGAGAGTGTGGAACAGGGGAGCCAGTATTGTCCAGAATGAGCCCAGTTTTGAGAGGCAGCATGGCCAAGTGGTTAGAGCACAGATCTGGGTGTCGGAAGGGCCTGGGTTCTAATCCCGGCTCCACCATTTGTCTGCTGGGCGACCCTGGGCAGGTCAGCTAACTTTGCTGTTCCTCAGTCATCTCATCCGTAAAGAGGGGAGTAAGACTGTGAGCCCTGTGTGGGACGTGGACCGATTAGCTCGTATCCACCCCAGTGCTTGGTACGGTTCCTGGAACATAATAAGCCGTCTCTATATGTTGCCAACTTGTACTTCCCAAGCGCTTAGTACAGTGCTCTGCACACAGTAAGCGCTCAATAAATATGAATGAATGATTAAGCACGTAATAAATACCATAAAGAAAGAAAAAAATGGTTTTAGTGATAATAATAATAACCGTGGTATTTGTTAAGTGCTTACTATGTGCCAGGCACTCTAGTCAGCACTGAGGTGCGGGGGGAGTGCACTCAGTGTTGGACACAATTCCTGTCTCACATGGGGCTCACAGTCTTACTCCCCGTTTTGCAGAGGGGGTAAACGAGGCACAGAGAAGCGAAGTGACTTGGCCAGGGTCACACAGCAGGCAAGTGGCAGAGCTGGGATTAGAACCCGTGACCTTCTCACTCCCAGGCCCGGCTCTACCCACTAGGCCATGCTGTTTCTTCTTGTTGACAACAAGGAAGACTGAGTATTACAGGATCAAATCTAGGATGAAGGGGAATTTGCTCGCGGTGGAACCTCAGTTTTAGAGGCCATATTCAACTAGGATTGCAGAATGAGAGGGCGGAAGGGTGGGAAAAGATAGGACTTTTGGGCATTGTTGGGAGTGGGAGGTTGGAGATGGCAGCAGAGAAAGAGAACGCACGTCTGATGAGCACAGAGGGAAGGGGGTGATTATGACAGGATGCAGTATATCAATCAATCAATCAATCATATTTATTGAGCGCTTACTATGTGCAGAGCACTGTACTAAGCGCTTGGGAAGTACAAATTGGCAACACATAGAGACAGTCCCTACCCAACAGTGGGCTCACAGTCCAAACAGGGGAGACAGAGAACAAAACCAAACATACCAACAAAATAAAATAAATAGGATAGATATGTACAAGTAAAATAAATAAATAAACAAATAGAGTAATAAATATGTACAACCATATTTATATGGTTAGCACAGTATATGTGCTAACAGGGTAGCTGTTGAGATTTTGTGGCTAATGTCATTCCAGGGATGTGAATGATGATTTGGCAGGGGAGAAGCAGGCGGTTTTAAGGTGAAGAAATTGGTAGTTTAAAACCATCCCAAGAGCAGCCACAGCCCTGGCCTTTTCAGTATTTCCAATACCTCTGTCTTCCGACGTCTCCAGCCTTCTATTGTCCTCTGCTCCCAGGGTGTGTGTTGGAGCGGGGGGAAGGGGAAAAGAGGGGTCATGGCCAGGCTGGGGTTCAGGGGGTCAAGTCTGCCTGTCTGGGCCTCCGTCCCCCCCTGCTTCCAGGGATCTGTTGTACTCTCCTAATGATATCGGGCAGAGAAGGGACTGGTCTCCCCCTTCTAGACTGTGAGCCCGTGGTTGGGTAGGGGCCGTCTCTATATGCTGCCAACTTGTACTTCCCAAGCGCTTAGTGCAGTGCTCTGCACACAGTAAGCGCTCAATAAATACGATTGAATGAATGAATGAATGGTTTCCTCGGAGATTGGGAAGTTGTAGGGGGGCTGCTCATCCAGGCCTCTGCCCTCCTCCGCTATTTCCAGCTCATGTTCCCTGCTCCTCTGAAGGGAATGACCCTGGCTCTCACTTCTCCCACCTCTGCTCCTTGCTCAAGTCTTCCCTTTTTAAATCCTCCAGAGGACAGCTCTCCCCATCTCAAAAGTCTTATGAAAGCCCCCCTCGTCTACCATTTTCACTCCATTTTCTGAAAGATTCAGGCTAAAGCCTTCTGTCTAGTTAGTGAGGCACATAAGTCTGGAAATAGAATCAGGGTAGAAACTGAGATGCAATTGTATTTGCTCTATTCTTTTTCCGTTTAGAATGTATTTAGAGATCCTATGTTATGATGGCAGTGTAATCTAACTTCTTCGACCTGTATCTTACAACAGGACCATTATTTGTTACAATGACCAAAACCCACGTGATAGCAGCTTCCAAAGAAGCATTTTATACCTGGCAGTATCGTGTGGCGAAGAAATTGACCGCGCTGGAAATTAATCAAGTGGCCCGGTCCAGAAAAGAAGGGAGAGAAAGGTATGTCTTTATTTCACTATTTTTCTGGGTTCCTTGGCTTAACATCGTAAAGGGTAGGGGCTGTTAACCGCACAATAACCACAGCCTATTTGCGTGAGTCCTGAATTGGCTCATAGGTGAATTCCATCATCAGTGGGTCTTTGAATATGAACAACAATTATATATGTTCGTGTGTGTGTATGTGTGTGTGTGAGAGAGGGAGAGAGCATGTATTGCATATGCATGTGTATAAAAATGTATAAACATTGTCATGCTTTTCTGAAATGTATGCTTTCTCTAAGTCCTAGAGGATTGTAAATTTGCCAGTTAAATTGTAGATTGAAATGAATGGAAATATTTTTGTTAAAGCAATATGTGAGCACAATTTTAACATTAATCAGTGATATTTACTGAGCACTCACTTTGTGCAGAGAACTGTTTTAAGCACCTCGGAAAGTACAGTACCATAGAGTTGGTAGGTGTGATCCCCGTTGTTGGGTAGGGACCGTCTCTATATGTTGCCGATTCGTACTTCCTAAGTGCTTATTCCAGTGCTCTGCACATAGTAAACGCTCAATAAATACAATTGAATGAATGAATGATCCTTGCCTACAAGAAACTTAACAGTTTATAGGGATAGACAGACATTTAAATAAATTACAGATAGGGATGTGGACATAAAGGTACAGGGAGTAGTTTGGTGTTAGAGAAGCAGATTGTACAGATTGGATTATAGTAATTTGTTGGAAAGAGTTACTGTCACCATTTGGACTTCTATAATTGTACAATTTAGACTTTAGGATAAAGATTTTCCTTAAATCAAGCAGATTAGAGCAAGATTTAGTACATTAAAGTCCTTTGGGAGGTAGAAATGTAGATCTTGATCAAATTTATCATAATAATTTCTAGATACGCCAGTGTGGTTTCTTTTTAATATTTTAAATTATACTGGCAAATTACCAGATGGCGAAATCCTCTGAAATACTGTCGAATTTTGATCTTTCCTTCAGAATTTATCATGTCGATGATACGCCTTCTGGATCAGTGGATGGAACGCTTGACTATGGCAAGGCCATACAAGTAGGTCATTGTTTTGAAGCCAAACCAAAGGACCCTGAAGCATGCATTCTCTCTCTCTTTCTCTCGCACACAAGCACACATACACATGTGCACGCACATGCATGCTGTGCGTGTGTAAACGAACATATACAACCCTAGCTGTCCATGACAGTGCACAATGCTGTTTAGGGGTAGGGGGCAAGGTGGTTGTGTCCCCTCTTTCCCAGGAGCTTTTTTGGACTTGGTTTCCAGGGCCGTCGAGGGCCTGGCTGGGACCCAGGTCAGCCTTGGATCACTCAGCTATTCAGGAAACAGCAACCATCGTCTCTACTTCTGGCAAGCGAACCAAGGCCTCTGAGTTCTTCTGCTGCCGCCCAGTAATCCGAGTGGACTGGGCATGGCTAATTTACTGCAGGCTGCTCTGCGTATCCCTTAACTTCAGCCACAGAACCCTTTCACATAGTTCAAAATATGTAGTTTTAATCACTTGAGCCGAAGAATTGTTTCCAGTGTTACCCAGTTAGCCTGAAGCATATCTTTTGCACAAATGCCAAAGAACACAATGTGACCTCTGAGGCCTTTTCACAGAAAAGTGCATCGTTCCAGGAAGGAGGGCCTCCATCTTCTAACATTTTGCCTACTACACTTGCCGGCATAGCTGGTTTTGAGTTATTTTTCGGTTTTGCAGAAGTACAAGATAGTATCTAGAGCATGTGTTATGTATTCATAACACATTGTGGTATGTTCAGGCCGCAGTCTGCAGCTCATGTATGTACAATGCATACAAATCTCAAAATATGCAGTCGTATGTATATTTGGTTTCAAGGGTTGTGCATTTTTAACCTTCTAGATTTAAATGCTTCCTTTACTGAATTCTTTACTACATAAGAAGAGAAAATGAATCCCGCAGTTTAAAGGAACTGATTCACTTCCAAAATATGAAGAATGTATCTCTTTCTTTCTGCTAAGATCTGACCCATCGAATCTTGAACTATTTTGGGTGACAACTTTGTTTTTAAAAGCATATGTAAATATATTTATATTCTATTTGTATTATTTTTCATTAGGGGACAAGAGATCCAATTTGTGCAATAACAGCATCTGATAAGACGCTGATTGTGGTAAGTAGTGAACCAATTAACTTTCCAAATAATAGTTTGGAATCAAAGAAAGAATTGAGCATTAACTAAATTTACCTCGCTAATACATTATTCTAATTGGAGCCGCACTAAGACCTCGTACGGTTTTGATAGAACTTGCATAAACATGTGGTAGCAGAAGGAACTGAGTAGTAGAAACAAATTCTGGAAATTACCTAGTAAATTTGGCTGCCTAAAACGTTCATTGAGATTCCGAAACTACTTTACAATGGTTTTCCTGGTCATATTTGAAGTGGGGGTAGTTAGAGGTGGGGCTAGCCTGTTGGATCCATTCTACTGCCAATGGTAATTATTTCTTCTGAATGCTCTCTGAACCTCTGTGGAGATTCAAAGGAGTCAAGGACATGCTCCCTGCCCACAGGAAGCTTACAATATGTTGGGAGAAATCAGGTTTATACAAATCTATGGGTAGTGGGAATAGCAGGAAGAACAGGGATCAGAAAAGGAGTAGAAGGAATATCCCAGAATGAAATAAATGTAAGAATAAATCACCAGAAGCTGCATGACTAAGTGAGAAGCGGTGTGGCTTAGTGGATAGAGAAGGAGGCTGGGAGTCAGAAGGACCTGGGTTCTAATCCCGGCCCTGCCACTTGTCTGCTGTGTGAGCTTGGGCAAGTCACTTCACTTCTCTGTGCTTCAGTTACCTCATCTGCAAATGGGGATTCAGACTGTGAGCCCCATGTGGGACAGGGACTGTATCCGACCTGATTCACTTGACAGTGCTTGGCACATAGTAAGCACTTAAAGAGTACCATAATTATCATTATTATTATTAAATCAGAATAAATAATTTAATGTACAGTTGAACTTGTACTTCCCAAGCGCTTAGTACAGTGCTCTGCACACGGTAAGCGCTCAATAAATACAGTTGATTGATTGATTGATTGAATATACAGAAGTGCCAAGGATGGGTATTAATACATGCTAGGATTGGCATTGTATTGATCTGACGTAGAGTGTTCGGGACTAGGGAAGGCTTGCTAGAGGAATATTGTACTGTACTCGTACTCTCCGAAGCACACAGTAAGCGCTTAATAAATACTATTAATTGATTGGAGGAGGAGGAGGAGAAGAAGGAGGGTGCCGGTGGATTTGGAAGGGGAGGAAGTTCCAGGTCAGAGGAACAGTGTGAGAAAGGGTTTGGAGATGAGCGAGTCAGGAGTGAGGTTCGGTTAGTAGATGAGTTTGAGAGAAATGAAGAGGGTGAGCTGGAATGAAGCAGGTGATGAAAACTGGTACTTAAGATGGAGATTCCTGGTTGAAAACCTGGAAGCCCATGGCAAGGATTTTTTTTAATGTAGAAGGAGATAGGCAGGCATTGTGGAGATTTTTAAGGAATGCCAGGATATGTACCGAGTGATCTTTCAGGAATACGATCCTGGAAATGGGGTTTATGGCTATGGCAGGAAGGCCAGTGAGGAAATCAGTATAGTAGGCCAAGTTCAGTGTGTCAGTATTCTGGATCCTGTTTCCAAGAAAACTCAAGGGCTTTGTTCCACCCAGGACCACTCTTACCATGGTGCAGAGAGGTCATGAGACAGCCCTTTCCCTCCTGGGAAATGAATCCATTCAGTTCCTTTTTTACCTTTTGGACGACAAAGACTGTTCAGAATACACTCTGGCGCAGTGCAAGCCACTAGCACTGTAATAAATTCCTTTAGCCAGGTTTGCGGTACTGAGATTTCAGGACTAACGATCCTCTAGCGTTCTTGGCAGGAGTCTCTATAATGTAGCTCAAATGTAATGTATTACTCAAATATAATGCCTGAGTCTACAATTCTGCTTGATTTTGGTACAGTAAATGATCTCACTTGGATTCAGGAGCCAATCCCCCCTTTGAAATATGGTACCGATAAAAAAAAAAAAAAAATGGGTTCAAGCTTACATCATTTTAACGTAAAGCCCACTTTTCAGGAACAAATTCTGTCCAAAAGCAGAGCTGTGAAATTTAAATGTGGAATTCATATCATTTTATATTAAGTTGAAGTTCCTTCAAGGTAAGGACTTTGTCTTTGGCTTCTGTTATACTCTCCTAAGTACTTCTTTAACAAATTAGGATAATGCTTTTGGTTTAGTAAGTAGAAGAAGGATTTGAAAACATTTTCTTTATTGTTCAACAATATGAGGGCTTTTCTGAGCTCCTTGACTTTTGTGTATCGGTTGTGCCTCAGAAAAATAATGAACACATTAATTATTTCAAAATATATAGATGAATTCCGACATTCAAATAAAGCTTAAACTGTAAGAACATGTGTGTGCGTATGTGTGTACACAAAACAGTCAAGTCCTCTTCATTTGGGCTGGAAATTCTTCGTGGAAAAAGTTGTCCATGCGCTTAACTGCCGTCCTCTAATTCAGTACAAATATCATCTAGACTCACTATCATGACCCTTGTTGTAGTGCCAAATTCATGGCTTGCTGAAAGCTACTCAGGGATAGAGTTCCCTTTTCAACAGTTAAACTAGTTATTGGCTCCCTTGCTTTCTCACCACTTTGGTCCCTTGCCGCAGTGCGGCTTCAGACGAATGATAGTGAAATAATGATCTGGAATGTGTTTGTTCAAGATCGGTGTGTTTAAAGTGGCCTCAGAATCCATATGTATGACTATGTGTGCAAACAGCTTTTAAAATTATATAAAATATCCTTCTGAATATATCTTTTGCCCAAGGACTTAAATGACCTTTAGATACCCAGTGGTATTTAATGAGTGCTTACTGTGTAAGCAGCTTGGCTTAGTGGAACGAGCCCGGGCTTGGGAGTCAGAGGTCATGGGTTCTAATCCTGGCTCCACCACTTGTCAGCTGTGTGACCTTGGGCAAGTCACTTCACTTCTTTGTGCCTCAGTGACCTCATCTGTAAAATAGAAATTAAGACTGTGAGCCCCACGTGGCACAACCTGATTACCTTGTATCTGCCCCAGCGCTTAGAAGAGTGCTTGGCACATAGTAAGCACTTAACAAATGCCATCATTATTATTATTATGTGCAGAGCACTGCACTAAGCACTTGGGAGAGTCCAATACAGCAGAGTTAATAGACACACTCCATATCCACAACAATCTTACAGTCTAGAGGGGAAAAGACACATCATGATGTCCGACTCTAAGAACAATCACAGCACTGTTCTCTTTTTCTTGAAATTTTACTATATTTTGCACCTGTCCCTGTAATTCTGTCACAAAAATTATGCATATATTTAGGTCTTGTCCGTTCCCGCGTGTTTAAAATAGTTTTAAAATGTAATGATTGTAATAAACTCTTATTTTTAGTATATAATTAAAATATACTTTGATTATGGTACTTTGGCTTTGATAATAATAATGATAGTAACATAGTGTTTGTTAAGTGCATCTATGTGCCAAACACTGTACTAAGCGGTGGGGTGGATTCACGATTATCAGGTTGGACACAGTCCCTGTCCCACAGTCTAAATTGAGGGATGTCTAGTTTTATGGGGCCTATTAAAGCATCTGGCCATCCTGTGCCCAATAAATACCTGTTGCTAGTTGCGATATTAGCTTACCACGTAGAAAGAAATTTGTTTAAAATGTTTATCGTTTTAGGGGTCAGAAGTCCTCATGATAAGCAGATATTTCTTTTTTTTCCTAGTGTCGGGAATCTGGCACCATTCAAAGATATAGCCTTCCCAATGTTGGCTTGATTCAGAAATATGCCTTAAACTGCCGAGCTTACCAGCTGTCTTTGAATTGTAATTCCAGGTAAGTCTGACATTTGATTCTAAATGAGATAGTAGATTTAGGAAAAAATATGGATTGGGATTTTTGTCGTTTTAAATATATATTTTAATTTCGTTATGTAGCTGAGGTAGACGTTGCCTGTATCGTGTTCGTGTTTCTTCTTCCTTGAATGGAGAAGCAGAGCTTGGGTTGCCAAATTTAGTTTTGAGAATATGGGCTTAAATTGCTTTCTACTCCTGCAAAGAGTTAGCACTTTGTCACACAGGTATGGGTTTCATTACAGCAGAACTTTCTGCAAGGTGGGACGTGGCAGTGAAATGATTAAATTAATGATAATAATGATAATGATAATAATGGTACCTTCCAAGCACTTACTATGTGTCAAGCACTGTTCTAAGCACTGGGGTAGATAAGAATTAATCAGGTTGGACACAGTCTCCCAGTCTTAATCCCCATTTTACAGATGAAGTAACAGAGACGCAGAGAAGTTAAGCCCAAGGCCCGTGCTCTATCCAGTACACCATGCTGCTTCCCCAGTTGGTCTTACTGTAAAAATATAGCAAGACAAGTTTCAGTAGACAATATTAATGGTAGACAAGTGTATCGGCAAATGGCTGCTAATATCCTAATTTTATTCTGTTTATTCCTTTGTCCACCTTATTTTTAACATCCGGCTTGTGCATTTGTTCAAGAATAATTGGAGATAATTTATATCTGAGGGTTCATAGTGTTGATAAGACTTTGTGTTTCTCCCTCACATTCTCCCTCTCAATAGCCGCCTAGCCATCATAGACATTTCTGGAGTTCTAACTTTTTTTGACTTGGATGCCCGGGTAACAGACAGTACAGGACAACAAGTGATCGGTGAACTACTAAAACTGGAGCGCAAAGACGTCTGGGATATGAAGTGGGCCAGAGATAATCCAGATTTGTTTGCAATGATGGAAAAAACAAGAATGTATGTTTTCAGAAACTTGGATCCTGAGGTAAGTGAAACAAGTGAGCATTAAGTGTGACTCAAATAATTGGAGGCCATCTTTCAAATCTCAATGCTCTCATTCTTTTTGCTTGAGTACGAGTAGTACGGTGTGTCCGCAAGCATTAATGTGAATAAAGATTCCTGTGGAATTACTTTGCATTCTGTGTAAATTGAAAATAACATTAATCCAATTCTTTAAATCTTCAATTTTCCCAATTTTCTTTAAAGTTTTGCATGTTTCTACTATTTTTAAAGAGAGAATTCTGTTGATATTATTTCACAATTTTTATTTTCTTTTTATAGAAGATAGAAAAATCTGCATCCCAGTTGGTCCAGATTTCTTAAGTAAGCCTGAATCGAGAAAATAGTAAAGCTTCACATGTGTTACTTGTTTTTCTAAACAGGATAGACCCCAAAACCCCAGCCAAATGTTATGGAAGCATATTTGGTTGTTTTCAGCTTTGGCTATGATGAGCAGAAGCTCTTGCTTCACGAGACCGCCACTTTTAGACTGTGAGCCCACTGTTGGGTAGGGACTGTCTCTATATGTTGCCAACTTGTACTTCCCAAGCGCTTAGTACAGTGCTCTGCACACAGTAAGCGCTCAATAAATACGATTGATTGATTGATTGATTGAGACTGAAATTGGGGCCACTTAACTGTAGAAACCCAAACTAGGACAAAAGTATCCAACCTGTATTTAGAGTGACCCAAGGAAAATACAGGATTAAAAGCACCAATCAGGACCCTGCTGAAAGTTCTGCTTAGCCAGATTTCTAAACAATATTATTGTTATTAATAGTAAGTAATAATAATGTTTTAAGTGCTTACTATGTGCCAAATACTGTACTAAGTTCTTGGTAGATATAAGACAATCAGGTTGGACATAACCTCTGTCCCATACGGGGCTCACAGTCTGTTAATCCCTATTTTATAGATGAGGAAACTGAGAGAGGGTAAGGTCATAAGATCACAGAGCAGGCCGATTGCAGAGCCAGGATTAGAACCCAGGTCCTCTGACTCCCATACTCTATCCAGTAGGCCACCCTGATAATGACCAAACTCAGAATTTATTTAGTATCATAAAATGGAAACAGAAAATACCGAAGTTGAGGGTTAAAAGGAAATATTTAGAGCTACTAAGGTTTGTTCAGTCAATGGTTTTTATTGAGTGCTTTCAATGCGCAGAGCACTGTACTGAGCGCTTGGAGAGAGTACAGTACAACGGAGTTTATAGACGCACTCGTCCTCAAGGAGCTTATAGTCTAGTGGGGGAGACGGACATTAAATGAAGAAATTACAGTGGCTGAGGCTGGGGCTGAGTGTGGGGTATCAAGTGCTTAAAGGGTACAGATTCAGAACTGCAGAGATCAAGCCTGGCAATCGTCATCATCATCATCATCAATCGTATTTATAGATCATTTATAGATCATAAATCGTATTTATAATATCACCAATCCAATTAGCAGAAGTCAGTCAATCAATCGATCATATTTATTGAGCGCTTACTGTGTGAAGAGCACTGTACTAAGCCCTTGGGAAGTACAAGTTGGCAACATATAGAGACGGTCCCTACCCAACAGTGGGCTCACAGTCTAGAAGTCAGATACCATTTGAAGTAGCGTGGCTCAGTGGAAAGAGCACGGGCTTTGGAGACAGAGGTCATGGGTTCAAATCCCGGCTCCTCCAATTGTCAGCTGTGTGACTTCGGGCAAGTCGCTTCACTTCTCTGCGCCTCAGTTCCCTCATCTGTAAAATGGGGTTTAAGACTGTGAGCCCCCCGTGGGACAACCTGATCACCTTGTAACCTCCCCAGCGCTTAGGACAGTGCTTTGCACATGGTAAGCGCTTAGTAAATGCCATCATTATTATTATTTTTATTATTATTTGTGTTGGCCCTGAGGCTGCCTGAAAGCTTTGCTTGGGAAAGTGGCGTAAAATGGATTTAGTCTAACCACCAAATTAACTCGCCCTTGTTTCCCCCTTACCCCAAGTATAGCTTAAGCAGAGGGAGTTATTTCTTCCTGGATCTCAAGAGGGCTGGCCGATTCGCTCAGCACACCCCAGGATTTCCTCTCTGTGGTCTCCAGGAGAATTCATGGAGGTGGGGCCTTTTCATTATGGTCAGGGGAGTCAGTCTCCTCACAGAAGTGTAGGCGAAATGAGTCCCTCCGCACTACGGGGTTTGTAGTCCATACTTCTCTTCTTACAGTCTTTCTGGCAGCTGTTTAGAAAGGATTGGAATAATAATAATAATAACAATTAATAATGATTCATTCATTCATTCATTCAATCATATTTATTGAGCGCTTACTGTGTGCAGAGCACTGTACTAAGCACTTGGGAAGTACAAGTTGGCAACATATGGAGACGGTCCCTACCCAACAGTGGGCTCACAGTCTAGAAGGGGGAGACAGAGAACAGAACATATTAACAAAATAAAATAAGTAGAATAAATATGTACAAGTAAAATAAATAAATAGAGTAATAAAAACGTACAAACATATATACATATATATAGGTGCTGTGGGGAAGGGAAGGAGGTAAGGCTGGGGGGTTGGAGAGGGGGAGTGTCATCATCATCAATGGTATTTACTGAGCACTTACTGTGCACAGAGCATGTGTCTGTTCTTATATTGTACTCTCGCAAGCGCTTAGTGCAGGTAAGCACGAGAAGCAGCGTGGCTCAGTGGAAGGAGCCCGGGCTTTGGAGTCAGAGGTCATGGGTTCAAATTCTGACTCCACCGCTTGTCAGCTGTGTGACCTCGGGCAACTTACTTATCTTCTCTGTGCCTCAGTTACCTCATCTGTAAAACTGGCGATTAAGACTGTGAGCCCCCCGTGGGACGACCTGATCACCTTGTAACCTCCCCAGCGCTTAGAACAGTGCTTTGCACATTGTAAGCGCTCAATAAATGTCATAAAAAAGCGCTCAATAAATACAACCAAATGCATGACTGTACTGAGTGCTTGGGAAAGTATGATACAGTAGAGTCAGTAGTTCCATTCCCTGTTCACAACAAGTTGCCAACAAATGATGGCATTTGTTAAGTGCTTACTATGTGCAAAGCACTGTTCTAAGCACTGGGGAGGTTACAAGGTGATCAGGTTGTCGCATGGGGGGGCTCACAGTCTTAATCCCCATTTTACAGATGAGGGAACTGAGGCCCAGAGAAGTGAAGTGACTTGCCCAAAGTCACACAGCTGGGATTTGAACCCATGCCTTCTGACTCCCAAGCCCGTGCTCTTTCCAGTGAACCACACTGCTTCTACTCCAAGATCTTGCTCTCTATCAACCTTATTTGGGTTTTTCACGGTATTTGTTAAGCACAAACTATGTCCCAGACACTATACTGAGCACTGGGGTAGATACAACATAATCAGGCAGGGCACAGTCCATGTCCCACATGGAGTTCACAGTATTAATCCCCGTTTTACAGATGAGGTAATTGAGGCAGGTCTTTCAGACATCTAGGCCACATTGCCTCCCAGCATTTTTCATAAAGTTTTTTTGTATCTAAGCGAGTACTCAGTTTAGGGTTTACAGTTAACTGCCCAACTTCCCATGTTCTGAACGTCTATTTTTAGATATCCCTTGTAGCCCCAGTGTTTGGTCCACAGGATAGAGCACTGCCCTGAAAACCCGGAGACCTGGTTTCTAGCTCCAGTTTTGACTGTAGCTGGCTAACTTGGGTGAACACCACATGTGCGTGTACCTCTGCCCACCTAGTCGCTAGTTGCCCTCTGTGCCCCAGTGGGTACATGATTGGCATAGAGGAGGAGGTATGAGCAGGTAGGACTCCCTTGGTGACCTCATTCGCTCCCACGGCTTCAACTATCATCTCTACGCTGATGACACCCAAATCTACATCTCTGCCCCTGCTCTCTCCCCCTCCCTCCAGGCTCGCATCTTCTCCTGCCTCCAGGACATCTCCATCTGGATGTCCGCCCGCCACCTAAAGCTCAACATGTCGAAGACTGAGCTCCTTGTCTTCCCTCCCAAACCTTGTCCCCTCCCTGACTTTCCCATCTCTGTTGACAGCACTACCATCCTTCCCTTGGTGTCATCCTCAACTCCGCTCTCTCATTCACCCCTCACATCCAAGCCATCACCAAAACCTGCTGGTCTCAGCTCCGCAACATCGCCAAGATCCGCCCTTTCCTCTCCATCCAAACCGCTACCCTGCTCGTTCAAGCTCTCATCCTATCCCGTCTGGACTACTGCATCAGCCTTCTCTCTGATCTCCCATCCTTGTGTCTCTCCCCACTTCAATCCATACTTCATGCTGCTGCCCGGATTATCTTTGTCCAGAAATGCTCTGGGCATGTTACTCCCCTCCTCAAAAATCTCCAGTGGCTACCAATCAACCTAAGCATCAGGCAGAAACTCCTCACCCTGGGCTTCCAGGCTGTCCATCCCCTCGCCCCCTCCTACCTCTACCTCCCTTCTCTCCTTCTCCAGCCCAGCCCGCACCCTCCGCTCCTCTGCTGCTAATCTCCTCACCGTGCCTCTTTCTCGCCTGTCCCGCCTTCGACCCCCGGCCCACGTCCTCCCCCGGGCCTGGAATGCCCTCCCTCTGCCCATCCACCAAGCTAGCTCTCTTCCTCCCTTCAAGGCCCTACTGAGAGCTCACCTCCTCCAGGAGGCCTTCCCAGACTGAGCCCCTTCCTTCATCTCCCCCTTGTCCACCTCTCCATCCCCCCATCTTACCTCCTTCCCTTCCCCCCAGCACCTGTATATATGTATATATGTTTGTACATATTTATTACTCTATTTATTTATTTATTTATTTTACTTGTACATATCTATTCTATTTATTTTATTTTGTTAGTATGTTTCGTTTTGTTCTCTGTCTCCCCCTTCTAGACTGTGAGCTCACTGTTGGGTAGGGACTGTCTCTGTATGTTGCCAACTTGTACTTCCCAAGCGCTTAGTACAGTGCTCTGCACACAATAAGCGCTCAATAAATACGATTGATGATGATGATGATGATGATAGCTACCCATCTCGATAGCAGAAAACTGATGCCAAATACGATCATTTTAAGAAGGTCCATTGATTTTAATTATTTCTTCCATATTAGATTTACCAAGTTTCTCCACTTTCTCTATGTAATAACTGCTGGATTTGTGACAGGGTACTTTTCATATTTAATGAGGTATATGTGTACTGCATTTTGATTCTTTTAAAATGTGTAATTATTTCAGCCATAGGAGTTAGTCTAAATCAGCTGAAACCTGGAAACTGTTCAGAGGGTTTTATGTTCTTTGCAATTGTTTTCCTCATGAATGCAATATAATTTCTCTCATTATGTTTGCTTTTTTCCTTGGGATCGGGTAGTTTTCCACTTGTGTCTTTGGTGCTGTGTTTCCTTCTGGTCCCTCCTTCAAGGGACTTTTGCTTTTTTCTTATTAACTTTTGAAAAATGTTGGGAGAAATTCGAGGGTAGCTTGGCTGGGTGATTGTTTCGCCTTCCTTGCATGTGGAAACTACTAAGGACATCAGACATTTTAAAATTGGGATAAGGAAAAGGCACCAAAAGGGGAAGAAAGGTAAACGGAGTCTAAAAGAGGGAAGACTCAGAGGCACGGGGAAAGAGAGACTAGTCGATATTCCCTTTCTCAGTAGTTTTAGTCTCATTTCAAATGTCTACCCCTGTGGTCTCAAGGGATATTCCGCTTCTTCCTTCTCCTTCTCTTAGTCGCCTTGCCCACTTCATAACCAAGCCCCTCCACGCCCCATGTACAACCCTCCCCACACATAGGCAGGCACACACACACACATATACATATATATATATATATATATATATATATATCCCTCTCTTTCCTCTGGCGTTCCTCCTCATCCATTCACTCCCGTAGAAGTACTCATCAGAGCCAGGCCATCCTTCTTGTGGCCTGGAGAGAAACGGCAAATGACAACAGAAAAATGACAAAACCAAACTGAAACCTGACAGAAAAATGGTCTTATCACCTAATAGTAGTAAAGGTATTTATTGAACACCCACTGGATGCAATACATTCTATTAAGGGCTTGGTAAAGCACCAGAGAAACATGAGACATGCTCCCCACCCAAAAGGATCTTACGTGCCAGGAGAGGAGACAGACATGGAAATATTTACATACAGCCAACCAGAAAATGGTCTTATCACCTAATAGTAGTAAAGGTATTTATTGAACACCCGCTGGATGCAATGCATTCTATTAAGGGCTTGGTAAAGCACCAGAGAAACATGAGACATGCTCCCCACCCAAAAGGAGCTTACATGCCAGGAGGGGAGACAGACATGGAAATATTTACATACAGCCAACCAGAAAATCATACCTTTATATCCGTGGGCCGAGGGGGGGTTTAAATAAATAAATAAGTGCCCAGAGGTGGGCGTTGAGTTCTTGTGACTTGGAGCGTTGGGAGTCAATAGAGGAAGCCTTGTTAGAGGAGGTAAGGTTTTAGGAGGGCTTTGAAGGTTGGGGAAGGCTGTGGTCTGTCTGCTCCTACAGCTGCTGCTGCTTTTTGTTGGGCCTCCTGGGGTTTCCATTTCCTGTTCCCTTTGGCTGCCAAAATGGCTGTTCTATCCACAGTGCTTTGGATCTCTGCCCAGGAATATGAATTTCCCGATTTTAAATCTCTGATATTCCTTACCCATTTCTTACTCCCATCAACTCTCCCCATCTTCAAAGCCTTACTAAAAATCACATCTCCTTTAAGAGGCCTTCTCCAACTAAGCCCTACTCCCTCTCTCTTCTGCGTCATCCTCACACTTACCCTTGATTCTACCCTTTCCTGTAACACCCTCTGAGTCTACAGGATTAGCTGTTTTTCCACTTGTTACAACTGAGACGTAATTGGAGCAATGTAACAGACACACTTACAACCTGGTCCACATAAGGCTCTTTTAGTATCCACTTTTGGTTCATGTTTCCCCACTCCTCAAGAGCCTCCAGTCGTTGTCCATCCACATCCTCATCAAACTGAAACTTCTTACCGTTGGCTTTAAGGGACTCAGTCACCTTATGCCCTTCTGTGTTACTTCACTGATTGCCAGTACGGTCTAGAAGGGGGAGACAGACAACAAAACAAAACACGTAGCCAGGCATCGATACCATCAGAATAAATAGAATTGTAGCTATATATATCATTAATAAAATCAATAGAGTAATAAAGTTGTACAAATATACACAAGTGCTGTGGGGAGGGGAAGGGGTTAGGGCAGTGAGAGGGAGCGGGGGCGATGGGGAGGGGAGGAGGAGCAGAGGGAAAGGGGGGCTCAGTCTGGGAAGGCCTCCTGGAGGAGGTGAGGGCTTTGAAGGGAGGAAAAGAGCTAGTTTGGCAGATGTGCGGAGGGAGGGCATTCCAGGCCAGGGGGAGGAATCCAGCCTCTAGCCTGGAACTCCTTCCCGCTTCGTGTCTGACACACCGTCAACTCTCCCCATCTTCAAAGCCGTATTAAAAATCACACCTCCTCCGAGAGACTTTCTCCGAATAAGCCCTCATTTCCCCTCTTTTTGCTGCATCACTCTCACGCTTGGATTTGTTCCCACGATTCACCCCACCCTCAGCCCCGCAGCACTTAAGAATTCATGATTTATTTTAATGTTTGTCTCCCCACCTAGACTGTACGCATGCGCCTTGTGGGTAGGGAACAAGTCTACCAACTCTGTTATATTGTACTCTCGCAAGTACCGGGGGCAGTGCTCTGCGCACAGTAAGTGCTCAATAAATACAGTCGATCCACTGATAGGAAAGGATTTTGTCGAGACAAAGGAACAGACTGAAGTAAATGTCGTGTTTCCAAATGACAGCAAACTCACGCTGACTCCGTTGTGGTTGATCTATTTTGCAGATGGTTTGTGCCCATTCTCCCAGCAAGCTAACAGTGAAGGGGCAAAGAAATGCCCAGGGCTGCAGCTGTGAGAGCTGTGGCATTGAGAAGGGCTGATTCAGGAGCAGGGCTTGGGATTTCCACCCTTGCTCAACACCAGGACCCTCGCAGTGAAGGCAGGAAACTCCTTGACACTCCAAATCACATCAGGAGTCGAAAACAAAACGAAACAAAAAAAGTTGTAGCACGAGAGCCTTGCAACTAAGGCTAAAACTTTTCCAATCAGGTAGGCCATCCATGCAGCAGACATGGAAGTATGCCTGAGCCAAAGAAATTTCTATTCCTCCCTGTGGAGGAATTTCTCCTAAGCCAGAGATTGAGCTGGTTAATTGAGAATTGACTTAAGCATCATCAATAATGTCATCAAAATTAAATTAAGTCTCTCCATTCATTCATTCAATCGTATTGAGCACTTACTGTGTGCAGAGCACTGTACTAAGTGCTTGAATCAATCAGTGGTATTTATTAATCACCTGTATATATGTATATATGTTTGTACATATTTATTACTCTATTTGTTTATTTTACTTTTACATATCTATTCTGTTTATTTTATTTTGTTAGTATGTTTTGTTTTCTGTCTCCCCCTTTCAGACTGTGAGCCCACTATTGGGTAGGGACTGTCTCTATATGTTGCCAAATTGTACTTCCCAAGCGCTTAGTACAGTGCTCTGCACACAGTAAGCGCTCAATAAATACGATTGATGATGATGATGATGATGATTTATTGAGTGCTCACTGTGTGTAGGCCACTGTATTAAGCACCTGAAAAAGTACAGTACAGTAGAGTTGGTAGTGTGATCCCTGCCCACAAAGAGCTTCCAATCTAGAGGGGGAGGCAGGTACTAAAATAAGTTATAGGTGGGGGAAATAGACAAGCCTTGATTTTTTAAATCTTTAATGTTTTTTGGCTACTTACAGGCAATGTAGTCATTAATTTCTAGCAATTGAGTTTTACATTCTTTCATTCATTCATTTAATAGCTTTTCTCTGACTGTATTTTCATGTGATCTATATTCAATTTATTAATGTCTTTTCAGATAATGAATAAGGAACATTCAGGCCTCAAAATAAATTGTCCTTGGATAAATCTAAGGCCTGGGCAACCTAAAGCTTTTTCGCATCCAGATCATTTATATAGCTTCAGTGCTATCAAGTAAGCTTGTTTTGAATTTCAGCATCACTGATGTCTGTATTCTGAGCTCACTTGATGCATCAATTGCTACTAGAAGTGTGTCATTTGAAGAAATTTGTTTTTTTGTAAAATTCTTGTATTTTGAGCCCCCCGTGGGACAACCTGATCACCTTGTATCCCCCCTGCGCTTCGAACAGTGCTTTGCACATAGTAAGCGCTTAACAAATACCATTATTATTATTATTATTGTATAATAATTGTAATAATATAATAGTATATTATTATATAACATATTATATTAATAATATGTTATTATATAATAGATTATATTATATTATATATTATTATTATTATCTTGTAGACTGTGAGCCCACTGTTGGGTAGGGACTGTCTCTATATGTTGCCAACTTGTACTTCCCAAGCGCTTAGTACAGTGCTCTGCACACAGTAAGCACTCAATAAATACGATTGATTGATTGATTGATTATTATTTTCCACAAACACCTTTCTGGCTTGAGAGCAAGCATGTGGCAGAATAGTTTATCTGCCAAATACATTTTGCCCTATTTCACGTAGTGATAAGTCCTTTACCACGTCCCTCACCTGATTCCCTTTCATTCATTCACTCATTCAGTCGTATTTATTGAGTGCTTACTGTGTGCAGAGCACTGTACTAAGCGCTTGGAAAGCTCAATACCTACTTGCTAATGCAAGATCCTTAGATCCCAGAATGTTAAATGATCTGACCGAACCAAAGGGTTCTCAAAGACAATTGCCAAAGCTGAAGAAAACTTCTGGAAAACTTCAAGGCCCTACTGAGAGCTCACTTCCTCCAGGAGGCCTTCCCAGACTGAGCCCCTTCCTTCCTCTCCCCCTCGTCCCCCTCTCCATCCCCCCATCTTACCTCCTTCCCTTCCCCACACCACCTGTATATATGTATATATGTTGTACATATTTATTACTCCATTTATTTATTTTACTTGTACATATCTATTCTATTTATTTTATTTTGTTAGTATGTTTGGTTTTGTTCTCTTGTTTCCCCTTTTTAGACTGTGAGCCCACTGTTGGGTAGGGACTGTCTCTATATGTTGCCAACTTGTACTTCCCAAGCGCTTAGTACAGTGCTTTGCATACAGTAAGCGCTCAATAAATACGATTGATTGATTCTGGAACCAACTGGCCTCTGAGTCTTTTACCTGTGGAACAGGACACTCACTGAGCAACACAAAGGCCAGTACGTTTGACAAAAAAGCACAGGTTTTTCCCCAAAGCATGGCAGCCTTCGGTGACAGGTGGGGAGGGATAGAGTGAACCCACTGTTGGGTTCCCAAGCACTTAGTACAGTGCTCTGCACACAGAAAGCGCTCAATAAATACGATTGATTGATTCATTCGTAGTGGTACTCCAATCTACTCCTCTCTTTAGAGCTTCTCTTTCAGGGAGTTGAATAATAATGATGGCATTTGTTAAGCGCTTTCTATGTATAAAGCACTGTTCTAAGCACTGGGGAGGATACAAGGTGATCGGGTTGTCCCACGTGGGGCTCACAGTCCTCATCCCCATTTTACAGATGAGGGAACTGAGGCCCAGAGAAGTGAAGCGGCTTGCCCAATGTCACCCAGCTGACAACCGGCCGAGCCGGGATTTGAACCCATGACCTCTGACTCCCAAGCCCGTGCTCTTTCCACTGAGCCACGCTGAAGTCCCTTTCTTTTAAATTATCTTAAATATTAGTTTAAATGTCAATTATTATTTTAAATTGAAGTATCAACTTAAATTATTAATTTAATTAAGTAAATAATTTTAATGATTAATTACATAATTATCAATTTAATTAGATTATTATTGGATTGAATTACATTGTTAATTTAAATATTATTTAAAATTTTAAATTATTCATTCTCACAAAGGCAGAAGGGTCTGGGGAAGGAAGATTTGCGTCTTGCCTGTCAGATGCTAATTAAAATTTTCACCCCGTGGAGAATTAAGGCAAATCTTGGACTAGTGCTCTTTGACTTTTTTATTTTCTTGCTTTGGAGGCAGATGCATTCTGGCTAGGGTTCCTGAAAGTGCTATGTGTAGTAGATTTAGAGGGATTTCCCACAGCTTCACCACCGTCTGGACTTCCCTATAAACCATGCTATTCCTTCCACTCTATGTGGAAGACCTGGAATTCATTCCTCTCGCCATTTATTTTCATTTTAAGCCCATGCCCTTAGCCACAGAGCCTCATTGATCAGCAACACGGTGGAAGTGTGAGGTAGTGTGATCAACACCTAATGACTGCAGGCATTTTTTTAAACCTACGGAATTTCAGGTTGTAAGCCTCAATTACGAATTACTAGTTTATAGCGTATTTTATTTGTACACCTTTCCATCTGAAGCCTTTCCTCAGAACATATGATTAAAGTGGGTGGCAGCCTATGTTTGCCGTATTTAATTTATGCAGGAAAGAAACGTTTTTGTGGCTCAAAGGGGTATGTCTAATATTGACCAGTTTTTCGTTCTTAACCGTATTAACTGCTGGAAGAGTACAGTATAGCAAGTTAGAAGCAGCGTGGCATAGCGGATAGAGCACAGGCCTGCGAATCAGAAGGTCATGGGTTCTAATTCCATCTCTGCCACTTCTCTGCTGTTGGACCTTGGACAAGTCACTTAGCTTCTCTGTGCCTCAGCGACCTCATCTGTAAAATAATAATAATAACTTTTAGACTGTGAGCCCACTGTTGGGTAGGGACTGTCTCTATATGTTACCAATTTGTACTTCCCAAGCGCTTAGTACAGTGCTCTGCACATAGTAAGCGCTCAATAAATACGATTGAATAATAATAATAATAGCATTTGTTAAGCACTTACTATGTGCAGAGCACTGTTCTGAGCGCTGGGGAGGATTGAGCCTGTGAGCCCCATGTGGGACAGGGACTGTATCCAACCCGATTTGCTTATAGCCACCCCAGTGCTTAGTACAGTGCCTGGCACATAGTAAGCACTTAACAAATACCGTTATTATTATTATTATTATTCATTCATTCATTCAGTCATACTTATTGAACGCTTACTGTGTGCGAAGCACTGTACTAAGCTCTTGGAAAGTACAATTCAGCGATAAAAAGAGACAAGCCACTGGCAACCACTGGAGATTTTTGAGGAAGGAGACGACATGCCCAGAACATTTCTGTAGAAAGATAATCATCTTGGCGATGTTGCGAAGGTGAGACTGGCAGGTTTGGCGGACGGATTGGATATGTGGGGAACGGAGAGCGGAGTCAAAGTTGGCACCAAGGTTGCGGGTTTGTGAGACGGGAAGGATGGTAGTGCCGTCCTCAGTGACGGGAAAGTCAAGAAGAGGACAGGGTTTGGGAGGGAAGATAAGGAGCTCAGTCTTGGACATATTATTATTATTATTATTACATGTTATTGGTATTATTATTACACTTTCCCTGTGCATAACGAGCTTACCATCCGGAGACAGTCGTGATTACAGTATGCTGTTTTTCAACTGGGATGAAGCATTAGCTCAAGCTTTGTTCTGCTGTCCCCTTAGAGTTTATTCTGTTTTATCCAGAAGGAATTCAAACTCCCATCACATGAATGACTCCAGGCCACTCTCCCCCTTGGGAAGGTAGTAAAGGAAAGAATTATCTGTTACCGGAATTGAGCCGCCTACTTGACTAAACCTCTTGAAGTAAGAATAAACTTCTTCATTTCCTCTGTGCTCCTTGCATTCAATTTCAGTTTACCGTACAGTAGCTGTTTGGGTCTCTTCACATGTATCGCCTAGCACAGTTGTGTTGCGGTGAGTGTAGCGTCAATGCTAGGAGGTTGACTTTGCTGGAGGACTTTTGTGTTTGAGATCTTGTCTTGCCATTTGATGTAAAATATAGTGCATAAAAAATGTTGATGGAATTGCTTAAGGGATCAAATATGGCAGGACAGATATAGAAAAGTTTGGATAATAATACAGCTATGAAGACCTTTGGTTTGGTGAGGATTCAGATACCACGCTGCTGCTAATTTTCTGCGTGATTAAATTTTCTTCCTCCTGGTTTTCATTGCATCTCTGGTCCTGGGTAATCACATTTTGTGATGGCATTTAGCTGATTGTGTACTACCTTCATGGTGTAGGTTGTTATAGTACCTCAGTTTTCTTTAGACTTAAAATCGCCCATAATTCTTGGGTGGTTTACAATCTTTTTGGGTGTGGGCTTATAGCACAGTCAGCAGCTCTTGAATGATTACCTGTAGGACTTGCTGTCTATCTCCTCCTTCTAGACTGTGAACCCGTTGTTGGGTAGGGACTGTCTCTATATTGTGCCGAATTGTACTTTCCAAGCGCTTAGTACAGTGCTCTGCACAGAGTAGGCGTTCAATAAATACGATTTAATGAAGGAATGAATAGGACTTGGAATTATTCTCAAAGTCTGTTGAGTTTCTCAAAGTTTCCCAGAGCAGTGGAAACATACTCGGAACCCTGCATCGTGGTTTTTTTGTTGAATACATCATCATGAGCATGTAGACTAAATTGATTGGAACCTAGCCTGTTGCATATCCGTACTTTGGATTGGGAAATGGATTGGACAGGGCATCCAGACTGTCCTGCCTTAAGACTCGGAATGAACTTCCAGATCAGCAGAAATCACTGCGTATTTTCCAGAGTCCACATCTAACGATCGTCAAATAATTTCAGAGGATTACGAAAGCTGTGTAGGCACCTTGGTTGCTGCTCCTCGTTACTGCTTCCATTGTGTCATGCTGTCGTCTCAAGCCACATTTTGATTCTGGGAGCATTTGATCATCGATATTCATCAGGCGTTGATCCTGGAGAGCCCTGCCCAAGTATGAGATAGAGAAGCAGCATGGCTTAGTGGATAGAAAATGGGCTTGGGAGTCAGAAGGACCTAGGTTCTAATCCCGGCTCCATCATTTGTCTGCTGGGTGACCTTGGGAAGTCACTTCACTTCTCTGGGCCTCAGTCCCCTCATCTGTAAAATGAGTACCTGTTCTCCCTCCCGCTTGGACTGTAAGCCACATGTGGGGCAGAGATTGTGTCTCACTTGATTGACTTGCATTTACCCCAGTGTTTAGAACAGTGCTTGACACACAGTAAGATCTTAACAAATAAATACCATTAGGAAAAAAAAAAGTTAGTGCTTCCAGGAGAAGGGGGTGATCCACATTGACGAAGTCTGCTATGTGGTCAAGGAGGATTGGAATGGAGTAGAGATTGTTGGATTCAGGAAGGAAGAGGTCATTGGTGACTTCGTAGCAAGCAGTTTCAGTGGCGTGGAGTGGACAGAAGCTCGATTTCAGGGTTGGGGAAGGATTTGAAGGAGAGGAAGTAGAGGCAATGGGAGTGAATGACTCACTCAAGGGGATCATGGACGGATCCAGGATATTTTGGCAGGAAAAAAGTGGTGTTTGGAAGTACAAGATGGTATTTGGCCCATTCAGCAATTGTAAGCCATTGTTACCAATTCCATGCTGCGCAATGACTTTCTTTATCGCATGTTAAAGTTATGCATTATAATTAGTTTATCTAGTGAGGTAACTGAGGGAAGGAGAAGTGACTTGCCCGAGGTCACCCAGCAGACAGTGGCAGAGTTGGGATTGTCCCAAGTCCTTCTGACGCCTAGGCTCATGCTCTAACCATTAGGCCTGTGCTGCTTCCCAACGTTAATACTCTTGTGATGAGTTTGTCTAAATCTTGGCAGAAACATTACTTTTCTTCATTGCATTTCATCCTGGATGCATATATGCTTATGATGGTGAAACAAAGGGCTTTGTGTCAGAGGCCAACATAGCATCTTCAGACAGTCACTTATGTATCTGGGCTGATTTGGAAGGCCGGATCTTATAGATAGTCTGATTGTAAATCCAGCCCCCATTAACCGTTATTCTGAAGAGGAAAGGTCTCTACAAAATAAGTAAGTGATAAGTAAGTGATATAAGTATAAGTAATATACTTATAATAAGTAAGTGCTTAACAAATACTATTATTACTGTTATTATTATTATTATTATTGATAAACTGTATTCTCCTCTCACTTTTTCTTCGCTCTTTCACCTCGTGGCCCGGCCCCTGGCCACAGTGGCTGTACTTGAACCTGGCAAGGCTAAGGGGGTAAGGAAGTGGGATGGTCCCAGAGGAAAGACTGTGAGCCCATTGTTGGGTAGGGACTGTCTCTCTAGGTTGCCGAATTGTACTTTCCAAGCGCTTAGTACAGTGCTCTGCACACAGTAAGCGCTCAATAAATACGATTGAATGAATGAATTAATTAAAATAAGGCCTATCCAGTCTCACTTAGCGTTGCGATATCTATTCCATACCTGGCTAATGCAGACATTATTAGAACTGTTCTTCTTGTAGACCAATGAGTCTTTTCACCGTGCTGGAGTGTCTTGTGAATCTGAAACGAAATGGCTACTTTTTTAGTATGTCTTTTTCCTATACTCTGCTTTTGCCCCACAAATATACAGCTCGCCAGGTGCTGACTATTGCTGAGTTTAGTTTGAGTGGAGCAGGAAATTCCGAAGGATCCGCTTTCTAGCCTCCTTCCCCGTTTTAGGGGACATCCGGAGTGCCACTCCGGAGTGCGAAGCAGCGTGGCTCAATGGAAAGAGCCCGGGCTTTGGAGTCAGAGGTCATGGGTTCAGATCCTGGCTCCACCGATTGTCAGCTGGGTGACTTGGGGCAAGTCACTTAACTTCTCTGGGCCTCAGTTCCCTCATCTGTAAAATGGGGATAAAGACTGTGAGCCCCCTATTGGGACAACCTGATCACCTTGTAACCTCCCCAGCGCTAAGAACAGTGCTTTGCACATAGTAATAAATGCCATCATTATTACTAAATGGTGCCGCTGCCGCCTCTTCAGGAAAAAAAGCAGCTTCTTGTGAAGAGAAGTGCCCACTAGGGTGGGACTTTTTTAGTTGCAGCAGTGAGGTGTCCCTCCGTTTTTAAAACTCGAGGTGTTTTCCGTTACTGGTGATGGCTTACGCACTCTCTTGCCCAATCCCTCTGAGCCAACACGCATCACCACACAGTTGCTGAGGAAGTGAGCGCAGTGTCTGTCCATAGAGCAACATGTCTCTGGGTGACCTCTCGGCAGCAGACCTTATTGTGCCTTCTTTCCATTTATCCACCATTGTCGAGACACATTCATTCTGATCATCACAGGGGTCTTCAGTGGGAAACCAGATATGCTCTTTGTGCCCATTTAGCAGCAGATCCTCAGCTGAGACGAATTTTTAAATAACTTCCTTCATGAGTCTGGAAACACTATAGTATCTACTTCCAGGTTGAGGCCAACTTTTCTGTCATTCTTCTTAGGCGTTTTCACCTCTACTTTCCCTCCGACTGGGCCAACCATGGGTTATGTCTTGGGAGTCTCCTCTATTAACTGTCTTACTGCCATTGGATGTCTCGTTTTGGCTAGCAGTTTCATGATTACAAATTGTGTTCTGCTTTTTTCACGATATAAGGTCAGGACAGCACAGTTCACACCCAAATTTAGGCTTGCTTGTACAGTATTCCAGTGACTAAGAGAATTTAAGAGGTGCTGGATGGAAAATTTCAAATAAAAGTGAAGTTTTTCATTTTTTTAATTGCCCATCTAGAGAATTGCAATTCCTTCCATTTGACTTGTGTTGTCTGGGTCAGTTTAGACTGTGAGCCCACTCTTTTAGACTGTGAGCCCACTGTTGGGTAGGCACTGTCTCTATATGTTGCCAACTTGTACTTCCCAAGCGCTTAGTACAGTGCTCTGCACACAGTAAGTGCTCAATAAATACGATTGATTCATTGATTGTTTTTCTGCAGAGACAGCTTTCACTGATATTTACTACTTTTTTATGGTCAGTTCGTTAAATAATAATGATGGCATTTGTTAAGCGCTTACTATATGCAAAGCACTCTTTTAAAGCGCTTGGGAGGATACAAGGTGATCAGGTTGTCCCACGTGGGGCTTACAGTCTTCATCCCCATTTTAAAGATGAGGTAACTGGGGCACAGAGAAGTTAAGTGACTTGCCCAGAGTCACACAGCTGACAAGTGGCAGAGCTGGGATTTGATCCCATGATCTCTGACTCCAAAGCCCGGGCTCTTTCCATTGAGCCACGCTGCTTCATAAATGGCCTCTGCCCACCTACTCTCACCCTCCAGCAGTCTCTAGTACAAGTCATTAAGCGCTTAGTACAGTGGTCTGCACACAGTAAGCGCTTAATAAATAGGATTGAATGAATGAATGAAATCATGGATGACCTTTTGTGTAAAATGGCAGTATAATTTTCATCCTCAGTAATTTGTCATCAGTATATGGGGCAGCTACTACATGCAGACCATTTTACTCTGGGTTTGGGAACAGGCAATCATCATCATCAGTCGTCTTGTATCCTCCCCAGCGCTTAGAATAGTGCTTTGCACATCATCATCATCATCATCAATCGTATTTATTGAGCGCTTACTATGTGCAGAGCACTGTACTAAGCGCTTGGGAAGTACAAATTGGCAACATATAGAGACAGTCCCTACCCAACAGTGGGCTCACAGTCTAAAAGGGGGAGACAGAGAACAAGACCAAACATACTAACAAAATAAAATAAATAGAATAGATATGTACAAGTAAAATAAATAGAGTAATAAATATGTACAAACATATATACATATATACAGGTGCTGTGGGGAAGGGAAGGAGGTAAGATGGGGGGATGGAGACGGGGGCGAGGGGGAGAGGAAGGAAGGGGCTCAGTCTGGGAAGGCCTCCTGGAGGAGGTGAGCGCTCAGCAGGGCGCTTAACAAAGTAAGCGCTTAACAAAGTAAGCGCTTAACAAATGCCATCATAATATTATTATTATATCATCATTAATCGTATTTATTGAGCACTTCCTATGCGCAGAGCATTGTACTGAGCTCATTGTGGTCAGGGGATGTGTCTTTTTACTGTTATATTGTACTCTCCCAAGCACTTAATACAGTGCTCTGCACACAGTAAGCACTCAATAAATATGACAGTGAATAAAAGAATGAATACTAAGCACTTTGGCAGAAATGTTCCCTTTCCACAATGAGCTTACAGTGGTAGAAGGTGGAGTCTCTGCCCTTGAGAGGTTTACAAGGTACCCTTCTCCTCCCCATCTCTTCTCCCCCCATTCAGAGCGGGATCAGATCATAAAAACAAAAGCAATGCCATACAATGTTAGGCAAGGCCAATTTTCTCTCTCTAATAATGGCACAAAAAGATGAATGCCTTCTTTGAGAACTATTCATCATCATCAATCGTATTTATTGAGCGCTTACTATGTGCAGAGCACTGTACTAAGTGCTTGGGAAGTACAAATTGGCAACATATAGAGACAGTCCCTACCCAGCAGTGGGCTCACAGTCTAAAAGGGGGAGACAGAGAACAAAACCAAACATACTAACAAAATAAAATAAATAGAATAGATATGGACAAATAAATTAAATAAATAAATAAATAGAGTAAAAAAATATGTACAAACATATATACATATGGTTAGGTATATATATATATATATATATATATATGCACATTCTAACATCTATTGCCATTCATTCAGGATCTATGATCCATAATTTGTCCAAATCATTCTCAAATCTATTGGTATTTATCTGCTAACACAGCGTCTTGTGACGTGTCTTCCATATTCTTCTCTCACTCTATGCTTCCTTCTGTCTAGTTTACTGTAACCTCTGCCGTGTGCTCAGTACACAGGTTCATTCTTTCCTTATCTTACTCAGTATTGTTTACTGTATAATTTGCATAATCTTTTACTATATTCCAATGACACTCAGCATGCTAATTGAAGCTTCCGAATTTAAAAGAAAAATTGAAGGTTTAAATGAATATAAAATTGAATATAAAATTGAATGAATATAAAGTGAAAATAAAATTTTCCCTATATGTGTTTATTACTGTTCATCATCTGAACCTCACAATGCAGTGGAAGGTAGGTCATAGTAATAAACCCTACTCTTTCAGTTTTGAGCTGAGCTGTATCCAGAAGATCACTCTTTTATTAAAGGATTTGCTTTTGGAAATAGTACTGTTAATCAGTCAGTCATATTAATTGAGTGCCTACTGTGTGCTGAACACGTATTCATTCATTCATTCATTCAATTGTATTTATTGAGCGCTTACTGTGTGCAGAGCACTGTATTAAGCGCTTGGGAAGTACAAGTTGGCAACATATAAAGACGGTCTCTACCCAACAGCGGGCTCACAGTCTAGAGGGGGGAGACAGACAACAAAACAAAACATATTAACAAAATAAAATAAATAGAATAAATATGTACAAGGAAAATAAGTAAATAGAGTAATAAATATGTACAAACATATATACATATGTACATGTACTAAATACTTGGGAGAATACAACACAAGAATTGGTAGACACATTCTACTATTTAAAGAAATGGAAACTAGGTTTAATAATAAAGAATGATGATTTATTAACCAACGTTTTATAAAAACATTTCAAAACGTATTCCAATTAGCTAATTTGTATCTTGACTTGAGGAACGTATCATATAGCTACAAAGGAACCCTTCTCAAACCATTAACCTATGGTACATTAAAACTTAACAGGAAGAGAGAAGCCAAAACATTTTCTGTGATTTTTAATTGTGCCGTACATTCTGCTCATTTTGAACAATTCCTCTCATTTCAATTGTGAAAAGACTTTTCCGCTACAAGATATTGTCGTTTAATATCTTAGCGAGTTAGAACTTATTTTGATGACTTTTTATTATCATTTTAATATGATTAATCATACCAACCTGCCTGCTTTACTGGAACAGCAAATTCATCAGGGTGTAATAGAAATCAGATTTCTAGCTAAAATAGTACAGTTTTACTTATTAGCAAATCTCTCTTCTTTAGAGAAGGATAATCTCGATTGTAGATCCGGTAGAATAATATAGACAGTTGACTTTTTATCAGCAGTTTTACTTATTTCTTGTGCATACGGGTTCATGGGAAAATATTAAAAATTTATATGAGAAAGTTACTGCATTCAAAGTTTGAGGAAAATACTTGTAGGAAAAGAATCCCCATAATTTTAAAGCATTGTTTTTTTCTTTTAAGGAACCAATTCAAACCTCTGGTTATATTTGCAACTTTGAAGATTTAGAAATTAAGTCTGTCCTTTTGGATGAAATATTAAAGGTAATGTATTTATCATGTCATTTTTTGGTAATACCAAAAGTCTTGAGAAGTGGTCCCCAACTTAAGTGGTTTATCTTGCATTTTTCCCCTTCCCTTCCTTCCCATCAATGGTATTTATTGAGCACTTACTGTGTGCGGAGCACTGTACTAAGCATTTGGGAAAGAACAATACAGTAGAATTGGTAGACATGTTTCCTGTCCAGAGCAGGTTTAAAGATCCCCTTTTTTGCTCCGCGAGGATAACGAAACAGCTGCCTCTTGTGCTCGCAGATAGTTCACTGGGGCGTATAACAATATAAAATCCTAATTTAGAGATTGTAATGAGGTTAGTCTCATCCTCAGTGTGGGAAAGGATGTGTTTTCCTCGTATGCTGCTGTTGGAGATTAGGGAGCTCCTGAAAATTCTGCCTCTGTATCCACTGGTTGCCTTTTGGTTATGCTACTTCCCTATTGACAGTTTCAGTGTTCATTGTATTGACCCTCTTCAAAGTGCAGAAATTCAGTAACCCCAGTGTTTGGATTGTATCCGAAGGGGATACTCACTTATTTGTAAGTGTAATTTCCTAATTTGAATTTGATTCCTGCAGCCTTTTCCATGGCCATACACATATCAATTGAAGTCAGCTAAAATGCTGAAGTTGTGATGCTAGCTAATTGTTCCCAAGATTTGAAGGGTGAGAAACCGCAGGGAGGGTGTTGTCTTTAAATAGACTGGATTTTTGGAACTCTTTTTCCATCCTTGAAAAAAAAACATATTTAGGCCAGTAATAATAACAACAATGATAATATTAATGACATTAAGGACTTACTTTGTGCCAAGAACTAAATAAGCACTGAGGTAGGTACAAGACAGTGAGGTTGGATAGAATCCGTCACACGTGGGTCTCAGAGTTCAAGTAAGGAGGGGAGACCAGTCATCGATTTCCCATTTTATAAATGAGGGAACTGAGGCACAGAGGAGTAATGTGTCTCTCCCAAGGTCACACAGCAGGCAAGTAGCAGAGCTAGGATTAAAACCTCGCTCGTAGGCCTCCCAAACCCGTACTCTTTCCTTGAGGCCAAGCTCGTTCTCCAGTATTCCTGAATGGGTAGAAATTAAGCAAATGTGATTGCGGCTACTTATCTGTTTTCATGAGATTTATTTTTTAAATCATTTCGTGCTATGTATTTAAAATTACTTAGGGCATTAGGCACATTTTAAAAACTGCAAAATGTAGTCACCTTATGTAGCGTAACTTATCCAGATTTTAACGTCGGATAGCAGGGACTATAACACAGGTTATTTCTCTATGCAACCTCATGTTTGTGAAATTATAGGCTGTTCTCAAAATGAGTTTGTACTGCAAGATTCACGGTGGCTTCTAAAGGAAACATTTTCAAACCTTGATGTTTATTTTCAGAATCCAGAGCATCCTAACAAAGACTACATAATTAACTTTGAAATCCGGTCCTTGAGAGACAGCCGAGCCTTGATTGAGAAGGTTGGAATTGAAGATGCGTCCCAGTTTATAGAAAATAATCCACATCCTCGACTTTGGTAAAAAAAAAAAAAAATCTGTTTAGGATTTTTTCTTATTATGGCTAATGAGGTGGCTCATTGTTACGTAATAATAATTGTGGTGTTTGTTAAGCGCTTGCTATGTGCCAGCCACTGTACTAAGCGCTAGGGAAGATACAAGCAAATCGGGTTGGACAGTCTCTGTCCCATGTAGGGCTCACAGTCTCAAACCTCATTTTACAGATGAGGTAACTGAGGCCCAGAGAAGTGAAGGGACTTGCCCAGGGTCACACAGCAGACAAGTGGCAGAGCCGGGATTAGAACCCATGACCTCCTGACTCTCAGGCTCATGCTCTGTCCACTACGCCGTGCTGCCTATATGCGTCTCTTTAAATAAATCTCCTTTTCAAAGTTCAGCGCCTTCAATAATCACCCTGGATCAGCCGTGCCCTCCCTGCTGGAAGTCTATTCATTCATTCATTCATTCAGTCGTATTTATTGAGCGCTTCCTGTGTGCAGAGCACTGTACTAAGCGCTTGGGAAGTACGATGCCAAGCAGTTGGTCAGCCTTTGCAGTAAGAGTCCTGGTCTTCTGCATAGTTCATGCAATGGGCAGGGCTAGAGATGTCCAGCTCTGCCCAGTGCCGCCGCGCTCGCTGTGGACCCTGGAGATATTTTCGGATCACACGTGCCACCGTATGAGCTATTGGGGTGACGCTCCGGAGCCGAGGGGGTTTCGATCAATCAGTCATACTGATTTAACGCCTTCAGTGTGCAGAGCAATGCACTGAGCATTTGGGAGAGTACAATTGAGGTGAAAGCCACAATGCCTGCCCTCAAAGCGTTTGCGTCCTAAATGGGGAGAAGGATACAAAATTGTTAACAGAAGAATAAAGAGAACGGAGAAACCGGTAAGTGATTAAGTGCTTGAATAGTAGAGTACGTGAATGAGTGTGTACAGAAATACTGCAGGTATAAATGATAATAATTTGGTATTTGTTAAGTGCTTACTATGTGCCAGGCACCGTACTGAGCGCTGGGGTAGATAGATACAAGCAAACTGGGTTGGACACAGTCTCTGTCCCACGTGGGGCCCACAGTCTCAATCCCCATTTTACAGATGACGTAACTGAGGCCCAGAAAAGGGAAGGGGCTTGCCCCAGGTCACACAGCTGGCAAGTGGCAGAACCAGGATTAGAGCCATGGCCTCTGAGTTCCAGGCCCGCGCTCTATCCGCTACACCGTGCTGCTTTTCAGACTGTTTATACACTCAGGTGACTGAGTGTATAAGTACTGAGGAGGCAGTTAATTCAGTATCACCTGTGGGGAAGAAAATTAACTGGGGAATGCTTCCTGGAAGAGGCGGGATTTCAGAAAGACCTTGAAGTCTGGAAGAAGTTGGTGTGATGGATTTGAAAGGGGAGGGAATTTTGATGGTAAGCTCCTTGGGGGCAGGGATCCCGTCTACCAACTCTGCTGCATTGTACTGTCCCAAGCTTTACCTCGGCACACCGTAAAGTGCTCAATAAATACTATTGATTGATTGGTTATTGATCGAAGAGGTGAGAGAGCATGAGCAAGGGCCAGAGGCAGCAGAGGTGAGACTGCGGGGTAGCGGAAAGGCTGTCTTTGGAGGCACGTAGAATTTAGGCTGCTAAGGAGAGAGCTGCCGAAAACCTGGACTGATTGATTGGGAGGAGTTCTTACCTGAGGCAGAGGACATTTGGAAGTTTTTGAGGTGGGGTGAGATGTGAGCCGAGCAGCGTTTTAGGAAGATATCCTGGGCTGTGAAGTGTTACACAGATTGAAGGGGAGAGGTCGGAAGCGGGGAGACCAGTGAGGAGGCTGAAACAGTAACCTAATGAAGAGATGTTGAGAGCTGAAAGCGGAATGGTGCCAAAGGAAGGGATGGTGCCAAAAATATTGTTGGGAAGGAACTAGCTGGATTTAGTAGTTGATTAGATGTGAGAATTCCTCTTTTTAGTATTGCTTCTCTTCCACTCTCATGGACTCTTTCACCAACAACCCCCAACAACTATTCCAAATCTTGGAACTTCCTCTTGAAACCCTCAGTGTCTCACCACCTCCCCTCTTCCTCCTTAACTCCCCAAATCAGTAAGCAGAGAGCAGGAGGCATGAACTTCCCGTAATCCCCTCTTTTAGATTCCCAATGCTCTACTACCTTCTCCTCTTTATCCTTCTGGCTGGGCGTCGCTCAAGAAGTGATTTCTTGCCTAACTGTACCTGCATTTCTGATCCATCCCCTCTTGGTTCTCAAAAAATAGTAACTCTGTCTCTCCGCCTGCCTCCCTTACTGCTGCCTTCAGCCTCTCTCTCTCTGTCTCTCTCTCTCAAGCGACTTCTTTCCCTTTGACGTCGAATACCCTTGAGGCTTACCTATTCTAAAAAAGCCATTTCTGGGTCCCACGGCCCCCTTCAATATCACCTCATCCTCCTCTTCCTTTTGGGTCCAAACTCCTTCAAAGAATTTGATAAGCCCACTCCCTTCACACTCTCTCCGCCAACCACCCTGTGTTGACCTATTACAGTCAGGTTTGCATCCCCATCATTCCACCAAGTATCACCGGTGACCTTCTCATAGCTATGTCCAGCAGGTTCTGCTTTGTTCTGCTCTTTGCTCTCACTGCCTGTCAGCGCCCATCTGTCCAAGCTTCAGAAGCCTCTCATTGCCTTCCATCACCCTCCTCATGAAACAAAAAGAATCATTACGGTTGTTTTCAACCCTTCACCAGTTTTCTCCAGATTACATATTGGCTTCCTTCACCTGCTACTCTTCAGTTCACACTCTTTGCCCCTCTTAAATTTACCTCCCAACTGTACCCTGCTCTCATCCTGCTCACCTCCAACTCATTTTTCATGCTGTTCCTAGGGCCTGGAACTCTCTTCCCAATCTATCCCAACTGTCACTGTTCCCTCTAGACTTCAGCCCTTCCTCACTTTCAGAGACCTCCTAAAATCCCACCTCCATCAAACCCTGAGGTATGGCAATGCAGCGGGTGCCTGTGTTTTTAGGAATACCCATCCTCAGCACTTGTATAACTCCGGATATGTAATTGTACATTCATTATTATGTTCTAACATTTCCTCCTAGCTATTCATTCTACTTTCTGTTGTTCCGACTATTTGCAAATATTTCTACGTCTGTGTCCCCAGTTGGATCGTCAAGTCCCAATCAGCAGTCAGCAGATACAGGAGACAAGTGGAAGAGCTGAGTTGTAAACATAATCTGTCTAAGTTGCTGGTGAGACAACCAAGTGGAGATATCCTGTAGGCAAGAGGAACTACGAGGTTGTATATAGCGAGAGATGTTGGGGCTGGCGAAGTAGATTTTGGAGTCAATCCTGTGGAAGTGATAACTGAAGCTGTGATAGCAGATGATTGAGAGTAGAGCAGACAAGAAAAAGACATTGGACAGAGCCTTGTGTGATTATTCATTTAGAGGATAAGAAGTGAAAGAAGAACCAGTGAAAGAGACTGAGAAGAAATGGTCAGAGAAGTAGAAAGAGGCAGTGGCATGGCTGGTGTTGTCAGAATGAGGGGCATCCTATATGATCCATTCTCCTTCACCGGTGGGATAAGGCCCTGTCCTGTTCAATTTATTCTTGCTGAAGAATTTATTTAATGTATTATTCATTATCGTTTATTATTATTCAGCAGTTTATCCTTGCTGAAGGATGCGAAACGGGACCCAGAAGCCGAAGTTAGGGTACATTTTTTCTGGAGAACTCTTTCCAACTCAGCAGGTTGTGAACACCTCTCGAAGTCCTAGAGACAGTCATTCAGGAATTGCTACATGAGAGTGTCTGTGTTATTGAGGCACAAACCAAGAATATAAATACCAGTTGTAAACTGCTATGCCAAATCACCCAGGTGCTAAGACTGAAGAAAATTAAGAAAACTGCACCAAAGGCACCATAAACACAGCCCCGTCTGTACTGTTCCCTAACAGAGACTGTGATTTTTTGACTCCACGCAATTTTCTCACTTATCCTCCATACGCAAACTTCAGTCTCTTAATGAGCCCGCTGTTGGGTAGGGACTGTCTCTATGTGTTGCCGACTTGTACTTCCCAAGTGCTTAGTCTCTGCACACAGTAAGTGCTCAATAAATACGATTGATTGATTGATTGATTGACCAGATTTACCATCTCAACACCACCCTCTCTACTGAAGTCAACTCACTCGCTCCTCTATCCCTTTGTCGATCTCGTGTAACCCACAGCCCTGGATCACCTCCACAGTCCGCCTCCTTGGCTTTCGTGCACGAGCCGCAGAGTGCTGCTAGTGGAAATGAGGCCGACTTCGTCTACTTTAAGTTTAGCTTTGCGTGCTTCAACTCTGCCCTCTCCTCTGTCCAGCAAAATGATTTTCCCAACCTTATTGCCCGTTGCCCTCGCCGGTTGTCCTCGACGTTTGACTCCTTCCTCAAACCCCCTTCCCCATCCCTTGCCTTCAATGACGTGGTCACCTACTTTATTAAGAAAATTGACACTATGAGGCTTGATCCCCCTAAAATCTCCCGTGCCCCTTTCCAGTTCCTCCTCCTTCCTACCCCTTCTTTGAACTCGCCCATCTTCCCCAGCAGTGTCTAGAGGAGATCTCCTCTCTCAAAAGTCTACATCTCTGCCCATCCCAAGTCTACATCCCAAGTCTACATCTCTGCCTTCTCTCAAAATCCACCTAATCCACCTGCACATACGACCCCATTCCCTTGAACCTCATCAAAACACTTGCCCCCATCCTCCTTCCCTCTCGAACAGCCATCTTCAGCTGTTGCCTTTCTATTGGCCCACTGCTTTCAAACCTGCCCATGTCTCCCCTATCCTAAAAAAAAAACAATCCTCCCTTGACCCCACGGCTCCCTCCAGTTACTGCCCCATCTCCCACCTACCATTCCTCTCCAAACTCCTTAAGCGAGTTGTCGGCACCCACTGTCTCAAATTCCTCTCTTCCAATTCTCTCCTTGACCCCCTCCGATCTGACTTCCATCCCCTTCACTCCACAGAAACTACTCTCTGAAAGATCATCAATGATCTTCTTGGCAAATCCACCAGTCTTTATTCCATCTTAATCTTCCTCGACTTCTCAGCTGCCTTCGACACTGTTGACCACCCTCTTCCGTGGCTCCTCCTCTGCCTCCCACCCCCTAACTGTGAGTGTCCCTCAAGTTTCAATTCTGGGTCCCCTTCTATTCTCCATCTACACCGACTCCCTTGGAGAAATCATTCGCTCCCATACCACTTCTATGCAGATGATACCCAAGTCTACATCTCCAGCCCTGATATCTCTCCCCCTCTGCAGTCTCACATTTCCTCCTGCCTTCAAGACATCTCTACTTGGAGTTCATTCATTCATTCATTCAATCGTATTTATTGAGCGCTTACTGTGTGCAGAGCACTGTACTAAGCGCTTGGGAAGTACAAGTCGGCAACATGTAGAGACGGTCCCTACCCAACTGCGGGCTCACAGTCTAGAAGGGGGAGACAGACAACAGAACAAAACATGTAGACAGGTGTCAAAATCGTCAGAACAAATAGAATTAAAGCTATATGCACATCATTAACAAAATAAATAGTAAATATGTACAAGTAAAATAGAGTAATAAATCTGTACAAATATATATACCGGTGCTGTGGGGAGGGGCAGGAGGTAGGGCAGGGGCTATGGGGAGGAGGAGAGGGAAAAAGGGTTCTCAGTTTGGGAAGGCCTCCTGGAGGAGGTGAGCTCCCAGTAGGGCTTTGAAGGGAGGAAGAGAGCTCACATCACCTCCAATTTAACATGCCCAAAACAGAACTCCTTATTTTCCTTCCCAGAGCCTGCCCTTCCCCTCACTTTCTCATCAGTATAGATGGCGTTATCCTTGACTCCTCTGTCTCATTCAACCCACATATTCAATCCATCACTAAATCCTGTTGATTCCACCTTCACAGCATTGCTAAAATCTGCCTTTTCCTCTCCATCCAAACTGCCACTACCTTAATACAATCACTTATCCTATCCCACCTTGACTACTGTATCAGCCTCGTTGTTGACCTCCCAGCCTCCTGTCTCTACCCACTCCAGTCCACACATCACTCTGTAGCCTGAGTCATTTCTCTACAGAAGCGTTCAGGGTGTGTTTTGCCACTTCTCAAGAAACTCCAGTAGTTGCCCATCCACCTCCACATCAAAGAGAAACTCCTCACCATTGGCTTCAAAGCACTCAATCACCTTGCCCCCCGCTACATCACGTTACCACTCTCGTACTGCAACCCAGCCCACACACTTCACTCCTCAAATGCTAATCTTCTCACTATACGTTGATCTCATCTGTCTCTCTGCCGACTCCTCACCCTCATCCTACCTCTAGCCCTCCCTCCTCAAATCTGACAGTTATTTCCCCCCTACTTCAAAGCCTTACTGAAGGCCTATCTCTTCCAGGAGGCCTTCCCTGACGGAGCCGCGCTTTCCACTTCTCCCTGATTTGCTTCCTTTACTCATTTCCCCTCCCAGCCCCACAGCACTTACGTTCCTGTCTATAATTTCTTTATTCCTATTAGTGTCTGTCTCCCCGACCAGACTGCAGTCTTTTCGTGAGCAGGGAATATATCTGCTTGTTGTTATATTGTACTCTCCCACGCACACAGTACAGCACTCTGCAAACAGTGAGCGCTCAATAAATGCGATTGAAGTATTTAAAAGTGACAGAGAAATTTCGTTCCCTAGGCAGCATGTTGCCTCAGTGGTACAATAGAAAAGGAAGTAGAAAATGGAATCAAGAAGCAGCGTGGTGTAGTGGAAACAGCATGGGCTCGGGACTCAGAGGACCTGGATTTTAATCCCAGCTTCATCACTTGACCTGTTGTGTGACCCTGCGCAAGTCATCATCATCATCATCATCATCATCATCATCAATCGTATTTATTGAGCGCTTACTATGTGCAGAGCACTGTACTAAGCGCTTGGGAAGTACAGATTGGCAACATATAGAGACAGTCCCTACCCAACAGTGGGCTCACAGTCTAAAAGGGGGAGACAGAGAACAAAACCAAACATACTAACAAAATAAAATAAATAGAATAGCTATGTACAAGTAAAATAAATAGAGTACTAAATATGTACAAACATATATACATATATACACTTTTCTATGTGTCAGCTACCTCATCTGTAAAATGGGGACCTTGAGCCCCATGTGGGACAAGGACTGTATCCAACCCCAGGGTTTAATACAGTACTTGGCCCATAGTGCTTAACAAGTACTACAACTATTGTTGTTGTTATTATTATCATTATTGTTACTGTAAAGAAGGCCAGGACATCCATTCATTCAAGCGTATTTATTGAGCGCTTACTGTGTGCAGAGCACTGTACTAAGCGCTTGGGAAGTACAAGTCGGCAACATATAGAGACGGTCCCTACCCCACAACGGGCTCACAGTCTAGAAGGGGGCAACGAAACAAAACATGTAGACAAGTGTCAAAGTCTTCAGAACAAATAGAATTAAAGCTATATGCACATCATTAACAAGATAGAATAGTACATATGTACAGGTAAAATAAATAGGGTAATAAATCTGTACAAATATATATACAAGTGCTGTGGGGAGGGGAAGGAGGAGAGGAAAAAAGGGGGCTCAATCTGGGACATCACTTGAGAGACTATCAGAGGGTGGCTCTGGATCAGACGAACGTCTAGAGAGCTGTAATGCTTCTCTACTGCTTTGAGACATTCCGAAAGCATCTTCTTTGAGTATAAAGGAAAACATAAATGTGTGTGTGTGAACATAACTGGACCACCAAAGAGGAATTTCAAAACATTTTTGCATTAGTAACAGTGATATTCTGCTTTGGAATAATGAATCTCTCCACAATTTAGGAAATCACTTCAGTATATCATTTGCCCAGCAATCTTTGTGGTTTATTTGGACCTTTGGATATCACCTACCCCAGATCATTTGGGTTTTTTTCAAAGTTACGTAGTTACTTACAGAACTACTAGAAACCACACATTTAGTAGACGTGTTCTGTACCTAACGTGTGTGTTTGACATTGTCGGTGATAAGCAACTGATACCGTGAATTCTTTCCATAAAGGCGTCTACTCGCTGAAGCAGCTCTTCAGAAGCTCGACCTCAAGACCGCCGAGCAAGCCTTCGTGCGCTGCAAAGATTACCAGGGTATTAGGTTTGTGAAGAGCTTAGGCAACCTACAGAACGAGTCGATGAAACAGTCTGAAGTTGCAGCCTACTTTGGAAGGTTTGAAGAAGCTGAAAGGATGTATTTGGATATGGACAGAAGGTAAATTGCAAAGAGCCAATCCTACTCCCAAAGTGTGGTAATGCAGAAGGATGTAAATTATCACCCTTCTTTCTCCCACCGGCCCCGTAGAATTGTTCAGTCCATTTCACTTCCCAATACTCCCCAATTTAAAGCAATAAGGGTCAGTCATTCATTCATTCAGTCGTATTTATTGAGCGCTTACTGTGTCCAGAGCACCGTACTAAGCGCTTGGGAAGTACAAGTTGGCAACATATAGAGACAGTCCCTACCCAACAGCAGGCGCATAGCTTAGAAGGGGGAGTAGCAGAGAAGCAGCGTGGCTCAGTGGAAAGAGCCCAGGCTTTGGAGTCAGAGGTAATGGGTTCGAATCCCCGCTCCGCCACTTGTCCGCTGGGTGGCCTGGGGCAAGTCACCTCACTTCTCTGTGCCTCAGTTCCCTCATCTGGAAAATGGGGATGAAGACTGTGGGCCCCACGGGGGACAACCTGATCACTTTTTGTCTTCTAGACTGTGAGCCCACTGTTGGGTAGGGGCCGTCTCTATATGTTGCCAACTTGTACTTCCCAAGCGCTTAGTACAGTGCTCTGCACACAGTAAGCGCTCAATAAATGCGATTGATTAATTAAACGCATAACAAATACCAACATTATTATTGTTATTACAATGACCAGCACATAGGAAGCAATTGAGCCCACTGTTGGGTAAGGACCACCTCTATATGTTGCCACCTTGTACTTCCCAAGCGCTTAGTACAGTGCTCTGCACACAATAAGTGCTCAATAAATACGATTGAATAGATTAACAGATATCACAATTATTATTATGAGTCATCATAAGAATATTTATTCTATTTATTTTATTTTGTTAGTATGTTTGGTTTTGTTCTCTGTCTTCCCCTTTTAGACTGTGAGCCCACTGTTGGGTAGGGACTGTCTCTATATGTTGCCAATTTGTACTTCCCAAGCACTTAGTACAGTGCTCTGCACATAGTAAGCGCTCAATGAATACGTTTGATGATGATGATGATGATATTACATTAATGGATTTAAAATATCACAATAAGCAGCATGGCCCAGTGGAAAGAGCACGGGCTTAGGAGTCAAAGGATGTGGGTTCCAGTCCCGGCTTCACCGCTTCTCTGCTGTGTGACTTTGGCCAAGTCTCTTAACTTCTCTGTGCTTCAGTTTCTGGTTGTTCGGTACCTGTTCTCCCTCCCATTAGACTGTGAGCCCTATGTGGGATAGAAACTGGATCCAACCAGGTTATCCTGTATCTACCCCAGTGCTTACTACAGTGCTTGGCACATAGTAAGTGCTTAACCAATACCATCATGATTATTACCAAGGTAATCTGTGAAAAATCAGGGAAAGCAGTTACCTGCTTGAATATGAAACACGTTCAGATGGGACACTGATGCATTAACTAAATCACCAAACCTGGGGATACAGTCAGCATGAAAACTCAAGTCACAAACTGGTTCCAGCAAAGGGATGTATAGCTGAATCTCAGCCATGCCCCAGTTCCTTGCCGGCAGATATGGACACTTGCAAAAAGTCTGTGCTGCTTTCTACTTACAGGCGTCAAAACAGTAGCATTTTAACTACGGAAATCAGGAGAAAATATTTAAATTAGAAGTTGGAGGGGAAGAAACAGCTCCGCAGTTGTTTGGCTTTGTAAGTTTGGTGCTTCACCACTGTAAACTGTACTTAGAGCATTAAACGCCAGCACGAAGGATGGAATTTCAAACCATGCTAAAGTAGTTTTTTCCGATTTTCGTAAATGGGAAAATGGAAGTATAGAAAGTCTACATGTTTTGCTCAGGGTTAAATATAGAGTCTTAATGTCTTTTAGACTGTGAGCCCACTTTTAGACTGTGAGCCCACTGTTGGGTAGGGACTGTCCCTATATGTTGCCAATTTGTACTTCCCAAGCGCTTAGTACAGTGCTCTGCACATAGTAAGCGCTCAATAAATACGATTGATGATGATAAACCATGCAATATAAAGTTGGATGTAAGCAGTACTAAATAGAGAGCCTTTGATTCTTGAATTAATTTTCTATATGTAGATAACCTAATTGGATCGGTCAAGTCCAAAAATCCACTTTTGAGAAAATTAGATAATTGCCAGCTTCCTCTTTATTTTATATACTGTGCATCTAGTATAAAAAAAATATGGCCTACTGAATAGAGCACGGACCCCAGAGTCAGAAGGACCCGGGTTCTGATCTCAGCTCCACCACTTGTCTGCTGTGTGACCCTGGGCAAGTCACTTACCCTCCGTGACCCAATAACAGATCTGTTACACGTCTGTAAAATGGGGATTAAGTCTGTGAGCCCCATGTCCAACCTAATAATAATGATGGTATTTGTTGAGCGCTTACTATGTGCCAAGCACTGTTCTAAGAGGTGGTGGTGGGGTTACAAGATTATCAGATTGTCCCACGTGGGGCTCACAGTCTTCATCCCCATTTGACAGATGAGGGAACTGAGGCACCGAGAAGTTAAATAACTTGCCCAGAGTCACACAGCTGCACTTAGTACCGTGCCTGGCACAAAATAGGCACTTAACAAATACCGTTAAAAAACTAACCCTCTCTCATTTGTATTATTTAATTTATGTTTCTGTTTATTTTGTCACTAGGCTAAAGAGCTTTCCATTAAAATAGGAGTTCACATTATTAAAAAAAATACACTTGGTCTAGTGGGAAAGTCTGTGGTGTCATTTATCCCCTGTAATTCTTTCATGCTTCACCTGCTGTCTCTAGACTGTAAGCCTGTTGTGGTCAAGGACTGTGTCTGTTTATTGTTATATTGTTCTTTCCCAAGCGCTTAGTACTGTAAGTGCTCAAGAAATGCGATAGAATGATTGAACGAATGAATGTCTGGGAGGGTTGTAGCTTTGGTTCACTTACCCACGCAGGCTTGCGAAAGAATGTACTTCCAATAGGACCATAAAGAGAAGTTTCCCTACAGTAGTTCAGTACAGTGCTTCAGAAGAGGCTTAAGTTACTTGAATTAACCACCTTCTACATGTGTTTTTTGTAGAGACCTGGCTATTGGACTCCGACTAAAGTTAGGAGACTGGTTTCGAGTACTACAGTTACTTAAAACAGGATCTGGTGGTGCAGATGACAGCCTCCTTGCACAAGCACATAATGCCATTGGAGATTACTTTGCTGATAGGCAGAAATGGTAGGTTATCTTAAAGTATTTTGCAAAAGGCTTTTAACGAGCATTAAGGTAACGGTTTAGAGGGGAAGAAGAATATCTCTTTTGCCTTAAATCTTTTGGTAGTTGAGACCAAACTTGATGGACGCCATACGATTCCATCAAATTTGACGGAAGGACATTGTGAAGAGGTGATTTTTTTCTATCAGTCAAGTCAGTGGTATTTATTGAGCATTTACGTGTGCAGAGCACTGTACTAAGCACTTGGGAGAGTGCAATACAACAGAGTCGGTAAATGCACTCCCTGCCCACTTACAGTCTATCCATAAATAGTCTGACATCTGAGCTTTCCTGAAAAGTTTAAGTTTCCAGTCTGGCAATCAACCTATGATATTATCAACAATATATATTGTGTGACTTGTAAGCTCTTTTGTGCCTGTCTCCCCCACAAAAGGTCATCTGGGACAGGGAATGTGTTTCATGCTTCGGTTATATTTTCCCAGTGGGTGCTTAATAAATACTATTACTACTGTTACTGCTACAGCAAAAAACAAAGGCAAGACACTCTCTCACTGCCCTCCAGGAATTTATAGTCAAATGAGGTTATCCGGCAGACAAAAATTATTTACAAGTAGTGACAGCAAATGGAAGACCATGAATATAGAGGAGAGTAGTACAAATGTATCATGGTCAAATAACTGAATAAATAATCAAATATACAAATTCAAATATGCATAGAAACACAAATTCATTATAATTGGGTTTTCCCCAGAATCTGTTCATTAGTTATTTCATTCTGAAGAACTCATCTTATCAGCATCCTTAACCTCTTTTCATATGCAATTGAAAGTGCTTATGTTTGATATCTTTAAGGTATCCATTACAACTACATGACAAGATAGTCACTCATTTATAAAAACCCAGTTAAACGTTGAGGCCTAATATGCCAGCCATTCTGTAGATTCTGTTTTCCTCCTTTTTGTGTTTTGAGGGTATTTTATAATTGTAATAAACTCCTTTATCTTGAAATTCCGATGCAGAAGTATGCCTTTGCATGTAAGTGAGGAAGCAATACCTAATTATTGGAGAATCCTGTTTTTTATGGCGGCTTTTTTCCTAATAGGTTGAATGCTGTACAATATTATGTAAAAGGTCGGAATGAGGAGCGCTTGGCTGAATGTTACTACATGTTGGAAGACTATGAAGGACTAGAGAATCTGGCCAACTCCCTTCCTGAAAATAACAAATTACTCCCTGTAAGTATTAGAATTTTGGTTTTCTTGAAGGAGGAATAACTTTGAAATGTTAATTCCCAACATTCAGAGTCTGAGTAAGATATGTCTGACCTTCCTGTTTGTGGGCGATGCGACTGATAGAGCGCACAACTAGGAATGACTAAGAAAGACAGATGGTTAGTCATCAATGCAATCCCCCAGTATAAAGAATTTCCTTTGTCTCGCTGATATCTTGTGGTTTACAACACACACGAGAAGCGGCATGGCCTTGTGGCAAGAGCCCGGGCTTGGGAATCAGAGGACGTGCGTTTTAATCCCGGCTCTGCCACTTGTCTGCTGCGTGACCTTGGGCAAGCCACTTAATTTCTCCGTGCCTCAGTTACCTCCTCTGTAAAATGGGAATTAAGCCTGTGAGCCCCACATGGGACAATCTGATGACCTTGTGTCCACCCTGATGCTTAGAACAGAGCTTGGCACATAGTCATATTATTATTAACACACCCTCAAAGTCCAGTCCACCTGGGGAAGTGCCCGAGGGGTAAATATGGTCAGTGGTGAAGTAAGAACTAAAGGACACTGAGGGCATTTTTGGAGGTGCACAGATTCAGTGGGCATCCTGAAAGTAGCTGGCAAGTGTGAGTGGCGAAGTCTGCAGCAGCTGCTGATTTAGGGCGCCTTGGCACAGCATCAGCTTCAGGCTGCAGTTCTTCTACTGAAAATGATTTCTGCAATCAGCAGAGCACTGTGGTAAGCGCTTGGGAGGGTACACTATGACAGAATTGGTTGACACATTCCCTGCCCACCACGAGTGAACAGTCAAGAGGGGGAGAAAGACATTAATATAAATGAATTAAGTTGCAGATACCTATCGGTCAAATCAAGGGTATTGACTGAGCATTTACTTGGTGCAGGGTGGTTTACTAAGCACTGGGAGAGTACAGTACAAGAGAATTAGCAGACACCCCCCCTTCCAATAATGAGCCCTCCCTCCCTCCCCTCTCCCCCTCGTCCCCCTCTCCTTCCCCCCCATCTTACCTCCTTCCGTTCCCCACAGCACCTGTATATATGGATATATGTTTGTACATATTTATTACTCTATTTATTAATTTTACTTGTATCTATCTATTCTATTTATTTTATTTTGTTAGTATGTTTGGTTTTGTTCTCTGTCTCCCCGTTTTAGACTGTGAGCCCACTGTTGGGTAGGGACTGTCTCTAGATGTTGCCAATTTGTACTTCCCAAGCGCTTAGTACAGTGCTCTGCACGTAGTAAGCGCTCAATAAATACGATTGATGATGATGAGTGAACAGTCTAGGGGGGAGACAGACAGACATAGACACACATCCCCCCCCCGCCTTACCTCCTTCCCCTCCCCACAGCAGCTGTATATATGTATATATGTTTGTACGTATTTATTACTCTGTTTTATTTGTACATATTCTGTTTATTTTATTTTGTTAATATGTTTTGTTTTGTTGTCTGTCTCCCCCTTCTAGACCGTGAGCCCGCTGCTGGGTAGGGACCGTCTCTATATGTTGCCAACTTGTACTTCCCAAGTGCTTAGTACAGTGCTCTGCACACAGTAAGCGCTCAATAAATACGATTGAATGAATGAATGAATGAATGAATAGACACAGTAAGCGCTCAATCATACAATTGAATGAATGTGCATAGATGATGCAGAAGGGAGAAGCAGTGTGGCTTTAGTGGAAAGAGCACAGGCTTGGGAGTCAGAGGACACGGGTTCTAATCTCGGATCTGCCACTTGTCTGCTGTGTGACCTTGGGCAAGCCACTTAACTTCTCTGGGCCTGTTACCATATCTGCAAAATGGGGATTAAGACTGTGAGCCCCACATGGGACAACCTTATTACCTTGTATGCACCCCAGCGCTTAGAACAATGCTTGGCACGTAGTAAGCGCTTAACAAATACCACAATTATGATTATTATTAAGGGAGAGCGAGCCTGGGAAAAGAAGAAAGACCATTTGGAGGAGATACGACTGATTGAGCCTGGACCTCGGAGTTAGAAGAACCTGGGTTCTAGTCCCGGCTCCTCCACTTTTCTGCTGTGTGACCTTGGACCAGTCACTTAACTTCTCTGTGCCTCAGTTCCCTCATTTGTAAAATGGGGATTAAGACTCTGAGCCCCATGTGGTACAGGGACTGTGTCCAACCCGATTACCTTCTATCTACCCCACCACTTAGGACAGTGCTTGACACATAGTAAGTGCTTAACAAATACCATTATGATTTATTATTATCTGAAGGTGGAGAGAATGGGTGGTCTAGCATATATGCGGGGCGGGGGGGAGTTCTAGGCTAGTGGGAGGACAAGGGAAAGGGATCAGTTTTGAAGGTTGAATTTACAGGATTTGGTGACTGATTGAATATGAAGGTGAAATGAGAAAGATGAGGAATCTTAACAACATTGCGAAAACCCCCCTTTTCCTCTCTTCAGTCTGCTTCCCGGATCGTTTTTCTACCAAAATGACTAGTCTGTGTTTCTCCACTCCTCAAGAACCTCCAGTGACTGCTCATCCACCTTCTCAAACTCGAATCCCTCAGCATAGGCTTTAAAGCACTCAGTCGTCTTGCCCCCTCCTACCTTACCCCCCTGATTTCCTACTCACCCACTTTGCTCCTGTAATACTCACTGTGCCTCAGTTACATCTATCTCACTGCTGGCCCCTCACCCACATTCAGCCTCTCACCTGGAATGCCCTCTCTCTTCACATTCGACAGGCAATTGCCGCCCCCACCTTCAAAGCCTCGTTGAAGGCTCATCTCCTCCAAGAGGCCTTCACTTTCTCCTACCCTCAGTACTACTACTAATGATACTAATAATGATGGCATTTGTTAAGAACTTACTATGTGCAAAGCACTGTTCTGATCGCTGGGGAAGATATAAGGTGGTCAGGTTGTCCCATGTGGGGCTCACGGTCTTAGCCCCCGTTTTACAGATGAGGTAACTGAGGCACAGAGCAGTTAAGTGACTTGCCCAAAGTCACACAGCTGACGCGGTACATCTCTACTTGGATGTGTGCTACCGTCACCTCAAACTTAACATGGCCAAAACAGAAGTCCTCATCTTCCCACCAAAACCCTGCCCTATCCCTGACTTTCCCATCACTGTAGGCAGCACCGACATACTTCCTGTCTCACGAGCCCTAATCATGGCATTATCCCCAGTTCATCTCTTTTGTTCAACCCACATATTTAATCCTACTACTCAATCCTGTTGGTTCCACCTTCACAACATTGCTAAAATTCGCCCTCCCTCTCCACCCAAACTGCTCCACGATATTCAAAGAACCTGTCCTTTCCTGCCTTGATTACTCCTTGATTCCTTGCCGGCCTCCCTGCCTCCTGTCTCTCCCCGTTCTAGCCCATTCTTCGCTCTGCAGCCAGGATCATTATTCTACAGAAACATTCAGTTTTGTGTCCGTCCCTCAATCCCACAGCGTTTAAGAACCTATCCTTAATTAATTGATTTACATTAATGTCCGCCTCCCCCTTTAGACTGTAAGCCTGTTGTGGGCAGGGAATATTGTCTACCAACTTTGTTATATTGTACTCTCCCAAGGGCTTAATATAGTGCTGTGCACGTAGTAAGCACTCAGTAATTATGACTGATTGAATATTATCAATCAATTATTTGTCCCATGGTAGATTGGGATAACCTGATGGTGGTGGGGACTGTGGGAAGATGGAAGGGATGTGTGAAATATACGCTTAGGAGTAGATTTGGGCACTCAAAACAGAAATCTTACCACTGTAAATGAATTTTAAACATAAACATGAATTCTGCGTAATAGACTAATGAGTGAAAATGTAAATAACCTTAAGTAGGGAATAAAAAGTCAACTATTCACTGTCATTCAAATCAAAGTCTGGCTGTCCCTCTTGTCACTGCAGGAAATAGCACAGATGTTCGTGAGAGTTGGGATGTGTGAACAAGCTGTATCTGCGTTTCTGAAATGTAATCAGCCAAAAGCTGCAGTAGATACCTGTGTACACCTAAATCAAGTAAGGCATTGAATCTTACCGTAGTGGAATTTTAGATTTTAGGGAGTTCATATCATTCCAATCTGATTGAGAAGCAGTGTGACTCAATGGAAAGAGCACGGGCTTGGGAGTCGGAGGTCGTGGGTTCTAATCCCGGCTCCGCATTTATCAGCTGTGTGACTGTGGGCAAGTCATGTAACTTCTCCGTGCCTCAGTTACCTCATCTGTAAAATGAGGATTAAGACTGTGAGCCCTAAGTGGGACAACCTGATTACCTTATATCTACCCTAGTGCTTGGCACGTAGTAAGAGCTTAACAAGTACCATTATTATTGCTACTATTATTATTAATAATAATTATAACCATCAAAGGTTCGTGGCCACTTTAAAATCATTGTCAGTTGATGATGTAGTTGACTTATATTGCAAAAAAATTGTGATTTTATCTGGAGAGAGAGAGAGAGAGAGAGAGAGAGAGAGACCATGTCGTACTGCAAAGAGTACAGACCTGAAGTCAGAGGACCTAGGTTCTAGTCATGGCTGTTCCACTTGCCTGCTGGACAGTCATGGTAAAATCACTTTAACTTCTCTGTGCCTCAGTTTTCTCATCTGTAAAATGGAGATTAAGTACCTATAATTCCTCCTACTCAGATTGTGAGCCCCAGGTGGAATGGGAACTGTGTTTAACCTGATTATCCCATATCTACCCCAGCACTTTGTACAGTGCTTAGGCCATGGTAGGTGCTTAACAAATACCTCCGTTTATTATTATTATTACTACTACTAATAATAATAATAATAAGCAAAAATAAGGGGTTATTGTCTCATTTCTAGGGATTTTTCCAACTGTCAATGTTCTTATCCCTTCACTGAGGATAGGTAAAAATCTGCCTGGAATTAGGGTTGGGGTGTATTTATGATATAGCCCGTGTCACTGGGATTCTTCTTTGTTTTTGCCAATTGATGGTCACTACCAGATGAAAGATTCTGAACCATTTTGAACCAATGTCCATTTTAGGAAATTCTTCATTATTCCTTCTTATAAAATAAGAACGATTCTTTTTTATTTGAATTTCAAATGAAGAGCAAAATTACTGCAGGAAGGATTGAGAACCAATCCACAGGATTTTGATGCAATATGTTAAATCATTAGAGTGTATTTATGGTGTCTAGGTTACAAAAAAACTAGTTGATTGGACCTAAAAACATCTTTTCTGAATTGGTTCCCAATTTTGTTTTATTATTAATGAATTTATTTCTTTAAAATACAGGATTATTTCAATCCCTTGAAATTTACACAAAATACACTTGTATATAGAATCATTTTGAAACATTTAAAAAAAAATGTTGGTGACTGTTGACATTCCTAATGGCTTAGTATTGTGTTTCTTCCTGCCTTTGGTAGAACTTCAGTTTTGGTTTGTGACTCATTTTACTTGTTGCCGGTAACCGTTGTTAGAAGGAGTTTCTACATGGTTTGAAAACGTTATGTAATTGAAGTCTTTGATATTTTTTTCCAGTGGAACAAAGCTGTCGAGCTGGCTAAAAATCACAGTATGAAAGACATTGGATCGCTGCTAGCTAGATATGCATCTCATCTATTGGAAAAGAACAAAACCCTTGATGCCATAGAACTCTACCGCAAGGCTAATTATTTTTTTGATGCTGCTAAACTCATGTTCAAGGTATTGTGTAATGACATTGATTACGGGGTGCAGTGCCTGCTCCAGTAACAAATATTATTCATTCAGTTGTTTTTCTTGAGTGCTTACCGTGTGCAGAGCACTGTACTAAGTGCCTGGGAGAGTACAATACAACAATAAGCAGACACATTCCCTGCCCACAACAACGAGCTTAAATTCTAAGGGGAACAAACGTTAATAGAAATAAATGAATTACAGAAATGGGAGAAGGGAAGAACAATGGGAGCAAGTCAGGGCGATGCAGAAGGGAGTGGGAGAAGAGCTTTGAGTGCTTTGAGTGCAGTCTCTCATTTCCTCCTGCCTTCAAGTTGTCTCTACCTGGACGTCCGCCTGTCACCTCAAATTTAATGTGGCTAAAACTGAACTTCTTATCTTCCCACCCAAACCCTGTCCTCCCGCATACTTTCCCATCACTGTTGATGGCACCGCCATCCTTCCTGTCTCACAGGACTGTAACTCTGTTGTTATCCTTGACTCCCCTCTCTCATTCAGCCAACATATTCAATCCATCACTTAATCCTGTCAGTTCTACCTTCGCGACAGTGCTCAAATCCGCCCCTTCCTCTCACATCCAAACTGCTACCACATTAATACAAGCACTTCCTATCTGCCTTGATTATTGTATCAGCCTCTTTGCCGACCTCCCTGCCTCCTGTCTCTCCCCACCCCAGTCCATACTCTGCTCTGCTGCCTTCAGCAATGTTCAGACCACGTTTCCCTGCTTCTCCAGAAACTCCAGTGGTTCCCCATCCAGCTCCGCATCACTCCTCACCTTTAAAGCAGTCAATCACTTCGCCCCCTCGTACCTCACCTCGCTACTCTCCTACTACAACCCAGCCCACACACTTTGTTCCTCTAATGCGAACCTTCTCACCGTACCTCGATCTCGTCGGTCTTGCCACCAACCTCTCGACCACATCCTGCCTCTGGCCTAGAATGCCCTCCCTTCTCCTATCAGACAGGTAATTTCTCTCCCCCACTTCAAAGCCGTATTGAAGGCACATCTCCTCCGAGAAGCCTTAGCCCTCCTCTCCTCTTTTCCCACTCCCTTCTGCGTCGCCCCAACTTGCTCCCTTCATCCATCCTCTCAGCCCCACGGCACATACGAATATATCTGTGATTTATTCATGTATTTATTTGTTCATTTATTTATCTATAGTAATGTCTGTCTCCCCCTCAAGACTGTGAGCTCATTTTGGGCAGGGAATGTGTCTGTTGTTGTATTGTACTCCCCCAAACACTTAGTACAGTGCTTTGCACAGAGTAAGCGCTCAGTAAATACGATTGAATGAATGAATGAATAAAGATCACACAATGCACTTCCCAGTGATTTGCACCCATGCCCCTACTTGCTCATAGCATTCCACGCCCCCGTGGAAACATAACTAACAGAGATGGAGGAGCGAGAATGACCCTGAGCAAGCCGTGAGTAGTAAATTTAATTCCTCTGTGCCAGTTTGCAGTTTCAGGCCTGAGATTCTTCCTGCTGGAGATTCCATTTTTAGTTCACCAAGCTGGCGTGGTAGCTAGTGATTTTTCTCCCAGTTTACTGACAGGCTATGCCTTTGGACTTATAGAAGCCAGGAAGTTTCTATGAGAAGCAGTGCAGCCAGTTGTCAGCTGTGTGACTTCGGGCACGTCACTTAACTTCTCTGTGCCTCAGTTACCCCATCTGTAAAATGGGGATGAAGACTGTGAGCCCCCTGTGGGACAACCTGATCACCTTGTAACCTCCCCAGCGCTTACAACAGTGCTTTGCACATAGTAAGCGCTTAATAAATGCCATCAAAAAAGTGCATAGAGCACAGGCCAGGGAGCCATAATAATAATAATTACTATTATTATTATTATGGTATTTATTAAGCACTATGTGCCAAGCAAGTGCTGAGGTAGATACAAGGTTAACCAGTTGTCCCTCGAGGGGCTCACAGTCTTAATCCTCATTTTACAGATGAGGTAACTGAGGCACAGAGAAGTTAAGTGACTTGCCCAAAGTCACAGAACTGACAAGCGGCGGAGCCAGGATTAGAACCCATGACCTCTGACTCCCAAGCCCGGGCTCTTTCCGCTAAGCCACGCTGCTTCCCAAGGCCCTGAAGGACCTGGGCTCTAATCCCCGCTCTGCCATTCGTCTGCTGTGTGGCCCTGGACAAGTCACTTAACTTCTGTGCCTCAGTTACTTCATCTGCAAAATGGGGATGAAGACTGTGAGCCTCATGTGGGACCTGGACTGTGGCTAACTTGATTAGCTTATATCTACCCCAGAGCTTAGTACTTAACAAAGTACTAAGAAGTGCTTAACAAATACCATTAAAAAAAAAAAAAAGGGTCGCCTCACTGGGTCTCTGACCTCCCCGGACTTTGAAGATTGTCCCAAGGCCATCGAGGCTTGCAAGGGGTGAAAATATGACAAAGCCTGAGATGCTCTCCACCATAGCAATGTTCCTGGAGTGAGCACAGAGCTGCATGTTTTCATAACTAGGTTGGATATGAATATATTCCGCCCAGAGTGGATACTTTTTAGGCTCCAAGCTTCCAAACCTTTATGGCATATCGCTGAGTAATAATAGCAATAATTGTGTTATTTAAATGCTTCCCGTATCTGAAACATTATTAAATACCTGGGAGGATACAAGAGAATCAGGACAGATACAGTCCCAGTCCCACAAAGGACTCACAACCTAAGTAGGAGGGAGAAGCGATATCGAGTCCCCGTTATGCAGGTGAGGTAACTGAGGTGAAGAGAAGTTCAGTGACTTGCCCAAGGTCACAGAGCCGGTAAATAGCAGGGGCAGATTTGAACCCAGGTCCTCTGACAGGCCCCGGCTCTTTCTGTTAGGCAATGCTGCTCCTCTGAAAAACTGATTCCTGGGAAACCCGCTTGTCTGGTGGGGTTGCATTCATTGATGCAGACCCAAAGCCTTGAAAATCCTAGTTACTAGCTTAATTTGCAGTTATTCTATAATTAGAGAAATTTGAAAAGGAAGAAGAGATGAATGACTCCATGAGGGTAAATATCATTGATCGATTGACTCATTTATCATTTCTCAGAAATCAATCAAAATGCTTTCAATTTAAGTCAAATTGACTTAATGTTCAGTATTTTTTAAACCATCTCATTTGCTTTCAGAACTTAAGCCATGTTATCCAAGATTGCTACACAACCAGATTTCCAGTTCTTAGAAATCTGTAAAATTGGAAGTAATATTTTAAGGAAACGGTACATTAAAGAAAATATCATATGTAATCCCTTGCCTGCCATATTTGATAATTTTGTCATTGGGTGACAGAATATCTTGTAATATGATTTGAAGAGAAGTGGTTAATGTTTGTGCCCTGTCCGTATTCTGTATTTCTTGAGATTGCAGATGAAGAGGCAAAGAAAAGGACCAAACCTTTACGGGTGAAGAAGCTTTATGTACTGTCAGCTTTACTAATAGAACAGTACCATGAGCAGATGAAAAATACACAAAAGGGAAAAGTTAAAGGCAAGAGTTCAGAGGTAAGAAAGAATAGAAAAAAATACAGTCCTCTAGACTGTAAGCTCATTGTGGACAGGGAGAGTTTGGCTATATGGTTGTGTCGTACTATCCCGAGCACTTAGTGCAGTGCCTCACACACAGTAAGCACTCATTAAATATGACTTACTGTTTGAAAAGATATGAAACTAAATTGTCCAAGTCGTGCTTTTGATGTATTAAAAAAATACTGGGCCCTTTCATTTTCAAGAAAGGTAGACTTGCACTATTGGTATTTCTCTTCTGAGCATGGTTGGGAAGAAGAGAAAGGAATTATGGATTTATTCTCTTCAGAAACTTTTAAAATGACTGTGTTATAGAATTTGCCCAATTATTGTAACTGATTACTATTTACTATTACTATTTACTATTACTATTTACTATTACTAGTTACTATTGTAACTTATCTCACTGATAAAATCAGAGGTTTGAACAGAATAAGCGTTCAGTAAACACTGTTGATGGAGATGATGATGAAATTTAATCTGTCTTGCGTTGCTGGCGTGGGTATTTTAGTATTCATATGTACGAGCTCCATCGTTTTCATGTTTTAACATAATTTTAAATCTCGAATTGAGACTTTAAACAGTTTTTGTTGAAGTTTCATGAAGTCATATCAATTGCATCTACTGCCCTGCAAAGTTTCAGTAAAGGAGAACCAGTGAATATACAGGACACTGGTATAGTGAGCCATAAGATTTTTAAAAAATTGCCTATCCTAAAATAACAGTGAGCGTGCAAATAAAACATAATTTGGACAACATCCCTGATTTCAGCATTTGTAAGCCTTTCCCCCTATTTAAGCACGTAAACACACATTGTGAAGTCCACAAGCATTTATGAACCTAATAGCCCGGCAATTTGGAATCCTTGTCTTTTAATACGTAACTCAGCATTAGAAACTGACTACAGCCTTTGACTTTGGGTGGTGTTTTGTGTCCAGGACCTCTTCTCTCTTACAAAAAAAAAAATATGGTATTGCTTTCCCTGTAGGCCAATTCTGCTTTAGCTGGCTTGCTTGAGGAGGATGTTCTGTCTTCAGCTAGTCGGTTCACAGATAATGCCTGGAGAGGGGCTGAGGCTTACCATTTCTTCCTACTTGCCCAGAGACAACTGTATGAGGGCTATGTGGAAACAGCGTTGAAAACAGGTAGGCTCTAGTCTTCATATCAGAGAGTCTAAAAAGCGACGAGTTACACGTACAAAGCCGCAGAGTCTCATGAACAATTTGCTGCAAGGAGCTGTGTTGCTTTGTACAATAGCGTTTTCAGACCTGTGCACACTTATTACCTTTGGAGTCATAACCTCAGCCCAGTCATTATTTGAATGCCTGGTTCCCGACTTCTCTTAGTTCTTGGCTGTTGTGGTCGGTGGGTACAGTGAAGCTGAGGTTTGTTCTTTGCAGTTGGGGGGGATGGTGTAACCCTGACAAACATGCCCATGTCCTAAAAAAAGCCAAAGCCCTCCTGTGACCTCTTGGCTCTCTCCAGTTATCGCCCCATCTCCCTCCTACCATTCTTCTCTCAACTCCTTGAGCAAGTTGTCTACACCTGCTGTCTCACAGTCCTCTCTTCTGGTTCTCTTTTGACCCTCTCCAATCTGGCTTCCATCCCCTTCACTCCACAGAAACCACCCAATTAAAGGTCACCAGTGTTCCCTTTCTTGCCATATCCAATGGCCTCTACTCCATCCTAATCCTCCTCAACCTCTCAACTTCCTTTGACATTGTTGACCATCCCCTTCTCTTGGAAACATTATCCAACTTTGGCTTCACTGACACTGTTCTCTCCTGGTTCTCCTCCTCCTTCTCTGGCCACTCACTCTCAGGCTCTTTCACGGACACCTCCCCTACTTCCCACCTCCTAACTCTGTGGGTCTTTCAAAGGTCAGTTCTGGGTCCCCTTCTATTCTCCATCTACACACACTCCCTTGGGGAACTCATTAGCTCCCATGGCTTCAACTACCACCTCTATGCGGGTGGTACCTGCCCTGATCTCTCTCCCTCTCTCCAGGCTCGCATCTCTACTTGGATTCCTCCTGTCACCTCAAGCTTAACATGTCCAAAACAGAACTTCTTACCTTCCCACCCAAACCCTGTCCTCCCCATAACTTTCCCATCATTGTAGATGGCACCCACCCTCCTTCCTGGATCACAAGCCTGTAACCTGGGCATTATCCTTGGACTCCTCTCTCCGCCACTCGTCAGCTGTGTGACTTTGGGCAAGTCACTTAACTTCTCTGCACCTCAGTTCCCTCATCTGTAAAATGGGGATTAAGACTGTGAGCCCCACGTGGGATGACCTGATCACCTTGTACCCTCCCCAGCGCTTGGAACAGTGCTTTGCACATAGTAAGCACTTCATCAATGCCATTATTATTATTATTCAATCCACATATTCAGTCTATCACTAAACCCCATCGGTTCCACCGCCACAGCATTGCTAAAACATGTGCCCTTTCCTCTCCATCCAAACTGCTACCACATTAATGCAGTCATTTATTCTGTCCCACCTTGATTACTATATCCACCTCCTTGCTGACCTCTCAGCCTTGTGTCTCTCCCCGCACCAGTCCAGATGTCACTCTGCTGCCCGGATCATTTTTCTTCAAAAACATTCAGGACGTGTTTCCCCACTCTTCAAGAGACTCCAGTGGTTGCCCATCCACCCCCACGTCAAACAAAAACTCACTGTTGGCTTCAAAGCACTCCATCTCCTTACCCCCTTCTACCTTACCTCGCTACTCTCCTACTACAACCCAGCCTTCACAGTTCATTCGCTCCTCTAATACTAACCTTCTCACTGTACCTCAACCCCATCTATTTCATCAGCTACCCCTTGCCCATGTCCTGCCTCTGGCCTGGAATGCCCTCCCTCTTCAAATCCTACAGACAGTTACTCTCCCCCCACTACAAAGCTTTATTTAAGGCACATCTCCTCCAAGAGGCCTTCCCTGACTAAGCCATCCTTTTCCCTTCTGCGTCGCCATGACTTGCTCCTTTTATTCCTGCCTCCCTCCCAGCTCCACACCACTTATATACATATCTGTAGTTTATTTATTTCTTTTAATGTCCGTCTCCCCCTGTAGACTGTGAGCTCGTTGTGGGCGGGGAATGTGTCTATTTTGATATTGTACTCTCCCAAGTGCTTAGTATAGTGCTTTGCGTGCCGTTAACCTCTCAATAAATATGATCGAATGAAATCTGAGCAGCCGCCGCTCAGTGTCCTAACTCCCAAGGCAATCACCAGCATTGAGGAGGGTGGCAATAGAGTACAGGATCATGGGAAGACAGCAAGAAACATAGAACAGGAGAGCAGAAAGGAGTAAACGGAAGAAGAGGGAAAGATTTCGAAGGAAAGAGCAGAGTATCAATGATTGTGAAACAGAACTACCTGGACATTTAAGCTTCTTAAGGATGAAGAGCCAAGTGCTGCCCTCCGGAAAGTGTGGGAGAGTGAAATTAGTGTGAGCAAAGTAAAGATACCAGAGAAAACCAGGACGGGAACAAACCACCAAAACTAAAGATGTGCTTACACAGAGTCAAAAGCCAGTCAGGGCAGAGAAAGAGAGAGAGAGACAGACTGCCATTTTATTTTAGTATAGAAAAATATAGTTTATTACATCTTTTAATACAGAGGGGAGAGATCGTCATCGATCGTATTTATTGAGCGCTTACTGTGTGCAGAGCACTGTACTAAGATCCATTCAAGAAGCCTCAAAGGGAGTGAAAGCAGAAGGATAGTACTAAAAAAGGGAGAGAAGAACATTGTCTGTAGAACCCATTCAAAGGATGCGTGTGTTTGTGTGTGTATGTGTATAAAATTGGCTGTAGGCTTTGAGGATGTGTGGCAGAAAACACATAAGCATAAACGACAGTCTTGAGTGCGCATCCTTAAAAATAGACTTTTTGCTATGTCGATGCATTGGCTATTGGCAGAACTGGGCACCGTTATCAGCTGTGTCCTTTCACTGGTGGAATCTTCCCAAAGATGTAGATTAAAACCCTTCCTGATTGCGGCTTCCAAATGGGTCCATCCACTGCTATTATCTTCAGCAAGTCATCGGCTGGGCCTTCTGCTTATACTCCACTATAAAGTTGGTGAAAATATAGGCTGCAATTTCACCTGCCCGCTGAGTTCATCCAGCACTTAGAACATTTAACAAATGCCATTATTATTATTATTATGCCACCACCACCAACACAAGCAAGCTATTGTAATGTTTTACCCACAAAAAATAGCCTGAAGTGCTGACAGCTTTGTGGAACAAAGGAAAGTTCTTGTCCACTCATTCCGAAGTAAAATTATCTTTATGTAATTAACTGATCAATCTACTATATGCAGGGCCTGTAGTTACTCCTTGAGAAAGTACGAGAGAGTTAGAAGCATCACCCCTGCCCTCAAGAAGTTTATAATCTAGCCAGGGACACAGTCACAAAATAAAATGCAGATAGGAGGAAGAGGAGAATGGAAAGAGAATTGTCTGTTCTTAAGTGCAAAATTTTCTTCTGGGGAGAAGAAAAATGAATCAAAGAAAATAGGAAATGGGATTTCAAAAGAGCTTGAAGATGGGGAGACCTGTGATCTGGAAGATTGGAAGTGGGGAGGAGTTCCAAGCTTGAGGAAGGGCACGAGCAAGGAGTGAAAGCAAGGGAGACAAGAATAGATCATACTGAGTAGATAAACTAGAGAGGAAGGAAGAATATAAGTTGGGGATACAGTGGGAGAAGAGCAGTGATAAATATGAAGAGGCACCTAAAAGTTATTGGTCAGTAGTTTCTGCTTAATGTGGAGTGAAACAGGTCTCCACTGAAGGTTTTGAGGAGTGGGGAGGTTTGGGCAGAACATTGTAAAAAGAAAAAAAATATCCTGGTCGCAGAGTGAAGTAGAGACTGATAGCAGAGAGGCCAGTGAGAAGGCTGATAAAGTAGTCTGGTCTGGATATGACATGAACTTGGACCAGGGTGGGGGCCTTTTTGGGTGGAGAAGAAGGGGCAGATCTAGTAAATATTGTCCAGGAAGGGCCTACGGGAGTGAGTGGCTAACTGAATATGAAAGTTGAAAAAGAAGGAGGGGTCAAGGTTGTTGGCTTCAGAGACAGGGAGAATGGCAGTGTTAATTAAACTCCTCTTAATGTAGTTGTGGTTATGTTAAAGCCATTCTAACTTGGCCCATTTTGACAAATTAGATTTTTCTCATGCCTGCTCATTATTTTATCTATTAAAGCACAGGGGCAAAAATGTTGTAAGATACGTAACTGCTATATATAAATATAGCTAAAATATTAAAGTATTTAAAACTCAAATTCCTTCAAGCGAAACAAAATCGTAAGCCAACGCAGCATAATACAAAAATGAGATATTTGCTATGCAACAGTTGTAGGAAGAACTTTCAATTTCCAGTGGAGAAACAAACAAAAAAATGGAGACGCTGTTGACTGTTAGCTTACTTACTGAGGGTGACCACCTTGATGCTGCACCTGCCTAAACTTACTTCCTTTTTCTCAAATTGGAATTGAGCTTCGCTGAAAAGAAAGCAGAAATCTCCTTATCCAGAGAAAAAGAGAGTATTTGAACAATCCTTCAAAAATAAAAAATCAAACCCACCGGTGAGAAGTAGGCTCTTAATACCATTAGAAATTTTTTGTGTGTTAAGGTTGACTTTCTTATGAAATGAAAATGTACGTTTTGTGAACGGCACTCCTAATGTATTTATAAATGAAACTAAATTCCCCTGATACCCAATTTTAATTTATAGTTAGCATGCCTTAAATTGCGTTTTACGTTAGATTAGTTTTTATCTACTTAGATGAATGTTGAGTATGGTTTAGTAATTGTGTTTCATGAATTTTGCCACCATTGTGACTTGAGAACATAAACTTCCTTGTGCTGTCTACCTCCTAGCCCTTCACCTAAGAGACTACGAAGACATCATCCCTGCAGTTGAAATCTATTCCCTGTTAGCCGTGTGCGGGTGTGCCTGCAGAGCATTCGGCACCTGCTCTAAAGCTTTTATAAAGCTCGAAGCCCTAGAGACCCTCAGTGCAGAACAGAAGCAGCAATATGAAGATCTCGCCCTGGAAATCTTCACCAAACACGCTCCCAAAGATAGTCGGAAACCTGAATTAGAAGGCCTTCTTGAAGGGTAGGTTGATTAAACCTTTTACGGCTCATAGTAGAGGTCTTCTTCCATGCGTTCTTCAGTTGGCACACGGACAAAGCTGGCTCTGGGCTTAGCAGAACGGAGCAGATCATCATCATCATCGATCGTATTTATTGAGCGCTTACTGTGTGCAGAGCACTGTACTAAGCGCTTGGGAAGTACAAATTGGCAACATATAGAGACAGTCCCTACCCAACAGTGGGCTCACAGTCTCAAAGGACTCACAGTCTAAAAGGACTAAAAGCAGATGCCTGGCCCTGCTTGTTTTGCGGGGCCACGGATGAGGGAAACACTGCACGTGACACGAACCACCTCCTCTGGCACCTCTGCCAGCAGTAGAGGAGGTCGTTCAGCCCATCAGTGGGATTTATTCAGCGCTTACCTTGTGCAGAGCTCTGTACTAAGCGCTTGGGAAAGTGCAAGGGTCAGAGCTTACTACACCGACAGGTAGTTCCTTTCCCCCTCAGTCGAAGCCCAGATGGGGGCTGCCGTCCGTCACCCAGTTGGGGTCTGGGACCTTGCAATCCTGACTTGATTCCCCTGGCGGGGCCTCCAGAGGAGTAGAACCACCCTGCGGTTGACTGGTGCTTTCTGTTTTTATGGTATTTGTTAAGCGCTTACTATGTGTCAGGCACTGCTTCAAGCGCTGAGGGAGATACAAGGTAAGCAGGTTGTCCCATCTGGAGCTCACAGTCTTTAATCCCCATTTTGCAGATGAGGTAACTGAGGCCCAGAGAAATGAAGTGACTTGCCCTAAGTCACACAGCTGACAAGTGGCGGAGCCGGGATTAGAACCCACGACCCCTGACTCCTAAGCCTGGGCTCTTTCCGGGCTTTCCAGAGAAGCAGCGTGGCTCAGTGGAAAGAGCACGGGCTTTGGAGTCAGAGGTCCTGGGTTCAAATCCCAGCTCTGCCGATTGTCAGCTGTGTGTGACTCTGGGCAAGTCACTTCACTTCTCTGTGCCTCAGTTACCTCATCTGGAAAATGGGAATTCATCAATCGATCAGTCAATCGTATTTATTGAGCGCTTACCGTGTGCAGAGCACTGTACTAAGCGCTTGGGAAGTACAAGTTGGCAACATATAGAGACAGTCCCTACCCAACAGTGGGCAGTTAAGACTGTGAGTCTCCCGTGGGAAAACCTGATCACCTTGTAACCTCCCCAGCACTTAAAACAGTGCTTTGCACAAAGTAAGCACTTAATAAATGCCATTATTATTATTATTATTATTATTATTATTATTATTATTATTTCCACTGAGCCACGCTGAGGGCTTGGGGAACATTCCATTCCATTCACTTTCCAATCCTTCAAAATGGAGCCCCGCTAGGGTGGTGAGAAGGTATTTGTCGGCTTCTCGTAATCATCATCATCATCATCATCATCAATCGTATTTATTGAGCGCTTACTATGTGCAGAGCACTGTACTAAGCGCTTGGGAAGTACAAATTGGCAACACATACAGACAGTCCCTACCCAACAGTGGGCTCACAGTCTAAAATCAGAGCACTGTCGGCTTTAAAATGTTCGTTCTTCTCTCATAGTAAGACACATTTAGGCGTATGAGTCATTGTGTGCCTCATAGTACGATGCACGCAGTCCAGATAGATTGAAAGTTCAATGTGGGCAGTGAATATTGGTGTATTATACTCTCCCAAGCAGTTAATATGGTGCTCTGCACACTATAAGTGCTCAATAAATACCATTGATCGATTTATTCTTTTGTCATCTGTTCTTGATACGCATGTAGTTGAACCACCCAAGAGAGATATCAAGCGACACTTCTCACTTTAGTACCCACCCTCAGCGCCCAACTACTGCTGTCATTACCCGGATAGCGCGAAAGAAATGATCAGTAGTCTGAAACCATTCAGCATTAAGTATATTTTGATGTTGGTTTTTCCTCTCATTCCAACAGAGGGGAAGGAAAACTTCCAACGTGCGTGGCAACAGGAAGCCCCATCACCGAATATCAGTTCTGGATGTGCAGTGTATGCAAGCATTGTGTTCTGACTCAGGAAATCAGTCATTATAACTTCTGTCCTCTGTGTCATAGCCCTGTGGGGTAACTGAAGAAACCCAAGGACCCACCTGTTTCACCGTGTAAAATAATCAGCACAAGAGAAACTCTCTTTTTCTTCACACAGTACCCCCTTTTTTTTCTTTTAGAATTAATTAGGGCGAAAAAATCAGCCAGAATTGACAAAGATACAATAACCGAAGGCATATGCATCAGTTGAAGCTGGTAAATTCAGGTAGAGGTCTACATGTAGTTACTTCTGCTTAATAAATAAGTTATGAGTAATTTACATGGAGACAATTTAGAAAAAAATGGAGAGTACAAGGATGACGATTTGAGGGCAATGATTGAGGGACTGAAACATTTGGAAATGGTTCAGATTTTGTTTTCATAATCATATAAGACTCTTCTTTGTCCCTGTCATGATGAAAAAGTTCAGGTTTCATTTCTGTACGGTAAAATAGGTACTCCAGAAGTGTTTGCCAGGTAAATATTCAGCCATATTTATAATTAGGGATCTGGAGTTCCAGCTGGCAAGCTACGCCCCACTTTTCATTTAAACATCTCTTAGGCCAGTGGGGAATGAAACTTTGTGTTTCTGTTTCAATTCCTACTTACTAGTTTAAAAGAAGCAAATATGGCAGAAATAAAAGAATAAGTGCCGTTTCACGAGGTCATTGGTCTCAGTGAATTTTATGGGAAGTTAGGTTCCTGTCTACACTCCGCCCCCGACACACCAAATCCACTGGTATGACATACCCTAGTAGTAATGGCAATGGAAAGGTAAATTATTGAATGTGCTGAGGTCTACTGGAAGGTTAGTGTGCTTAAGGATTATGCTGACATCTTTCTAAATGATTGGAAAATTTGACATTGTTAAGCCCATTTATTGTTCTCATTTATAGGTACTAAAGCCACTTTGAAAAATAAATATTTTTAAATACAGAAGTCTTGATTTCTCTTTATGAAATTACTTTTGAATATTGTACTTCAGGGAACACATCTATCACCTCTGTTGTACTCTCCCAAGTGCTTAGGACAGTGTTCAACACACAGCGTGTGCTCAATATATACCGTTGATTAATTATAAAGTTTAGTACCTTTATTTTGTAATCAACCGTTCTATTAATGGAGCAAAATCAGTGTGTGAAAGAGAATCATGCCTTTTGGGTAGGGGTTGGTGGGTAAAAAAAAAATATGGCTAAGCAGTTAATACAATTAATCGGCTTTTGATTTCAACTTTTCTTTTTCAATGTGTCCTGCCTGAAGAGCTCCCTCCCAAGGGAATCATTTCCAAAATGATCAACAGCAGCCATTTATTCAGTCTTTGTGGTGCGCTCTGCACTTTAGGTATTGGCAAATGCGATTGATTGATTACAAGGCCAGGGGAAGAGGTAGCGCCGAAGCATTTTCCCGTAACCCAGAAATGTAAATGCATTACCCTTCCCACCCCAATGGCCCCCAGTGATACCCCCAGTCTCTGGCAATCTCCCCCACCCCTGTTATGGGCCCAAGATCCCCAGACTCAACTATTGCCCGCAACCCGTATGGATTAGCCACCTTTGTCAAGCATATGCTCACCTGAGACCTTTTAGTGCCTGTATATATCCCAGAGCTTAACCGCCAATATTGCTACATAAAACCGCCTGCTCCCCAAGACACCGATGTGCTCCCCAAAAGTCCCGTTCTCTCTCCAGCGAGTGAGAGCCCACTCACTCTGGCCCAGGCAGCAATTCTTCTCCCTTCTGCACTTCCTCCTTCGCTCCACAGATTCCTCCAGTTGATCATCTCTAGGCCTCTTGAGCTGATTGATTTCTATCCTGCTTCGGCTGCTGGACATCTTGCTTATTCCCTGAATCTTGCCGTGGGGCTCTTCCCACAGGCTCTAGTTGGTACGTGATCATTCCTCTGGGGCCCTCAAGTCATATATCCTGTCATTCAATTTGTAATCTCATATCCTTCCTCTCCAATTAACAATCTGAATTGAGGTCTTAGAAGCCCCTAAACCCCTGCCTGTGCCTTAAGGAGCCTTGCTGGACTCTAAGACAGTCACTTAGCTCGGGTATCCCTGACGTTACTCTTAAGCATGGCCTGCAGCACTTGGGGCTGATGGATTTTGCAGGGACCCCATATGATGAGGGATGTCATTACTATTGCATGACACAGGATGACGTTGGAGCCATCTCCCCAGCTTTGCTCTGATCTTGTCCCATTCCAAAGTCACTCTACTGACCTGTATGCGAGGTCTTCCTCAACCTCCCCTACCAACAAACACACACACGCACTCTCTCTCTCTCTCTCTCTCTCGGGCTTGGGGCAGTTTGTTAGGAGGTGCTGGGCTCTGGTCCTGGGTGGTGGGTGGGGTGGGCTCCTCAAAAATCTCCGGTTGGTTGTCTACCAACCTCCATCTCAAGCACAAACTCCTCACTATTGGCTTCAAAGCTCTCCATCACCTTGCCCCTTCTTACCTCACCTCCCTTCTCTCCTTCTCCAGCCCAGCCCGCACACTCCGCTCCTTTGGTACTAACCTTCCTACTGTTCCAAGTTCTCGCCTGTCCCGCCGTCGACCCCTGGCCCACGTCCTACCTCTGGCCTGGAATGCCCTCCCTACTCAAACCTGCCAAACTAGCACACATCCCCCCCTTCGAAGCCCTACTGAAGGCTCACCTCCTCCAGGAGCCCTTCCCAGACTAAGCCCCCCTTTTCCCCTGCTCCCTCTCCCCTCCCCGTAACTCCAACCTGCTCCCTTTGCTTTACCCCTTTCCTGCCCCACGGCATTTGTGCACATACTTATAATTCTATTTATTTTCATTAATGATGTGTCTGTATCTACAATTCTATTTATAATGATGCTACTGATGCCTGTTTACTGGCTTTGATGTCTGTCTCCCCCCTTCTAGACTGTGAGCCCATTGTGGGCGGGGATTGTCTCTGTTGCTGAACTGTACTTCCCAAGCGCTTAGTACAGTGCTCTGCACATAGTAAGCTGTCAAATACGACTGGAGGAAGTATATTCATGATACTACAGAGGTCCAAGATAAGCTTCTGGCAAAGAGCCTGCCCCACACTAACCCGTGTTATCTTTTGGGTGCCACTTTCCGCCCCCACCCCGAGTGGGCCACTCGCCGTGAACGTTCCCTTGCCGTGATCATTAGCAAATCTCCTGGCTATTAGCGTTAGCTCTGATGGCTGGGCCTACTTTGGATTTGCTCCGTGGTCACCGGCTGCTCCGGCCACATCAGCTCCCTCCCGGCCTAGGGTTTTGCTGGCAGGGGAAAGGGAGAGAGGGAGTTGAAAGGAATGATTCCTCCATCCTTCCCACCGCAGGCCTGGGCACTCTCTCCTTCTCGGACTCTTATGTTCTCTTTTAGGGAATTGACCTGTCCCATACCCACAGACCCCAGCCACCCAAGATCAAGATTGATACATCACGTCCACCGGTGAATTTGGAAGTCATAAAAAAGAAATTGAATCTCAGGTATTGATTTACGTATAGGTTTACATTTTAATATACGCTCGATGGTCCAAAGTGTTAATCAGTATTATCTTCTTGCTGTGCCCCTACCAATTAATTCTAGCTGGAAGCAGCGTGGCTTAATGGATGGAGCCCGGGCCCGGGAGTCAAAAGGACCTGGGTTCTATTCCCGCTCCGCCACTTGTCTGCTTTGTGACCTTGGGCAAAGCACTCCACTTCTCTGTGCCTCAGTTACCTCGTCCGTAAAATGGGGATTAAGATCGTGAGCCCCATGTGGGACGTGGACTGTGTCCAACCTGATTAGTTTGTACCTACCCCAACGCCCAGAACAGTGCTGGCACATAGTAAGTACTTAACAAATACTGTAAAAAAAAAAAATTGGAACTTTAATATCAATTAATCCATTGTATTTATTGAGCCCTTACTGTGTGCAGAGTGTTGCATCCCCCCCATCTTACCTCCTTCCCTTCCCCACAGCACCTGTATATATGTATATATGTTTGTACATATTTATTACTCTATTTATTTTACTTGTACATATCTATTCTATTTATTTTCTTTTGTTAGTATGGTTTTGTTCTCTGTCTCCCCCTTTCAGACTGTGAGCCCACTGTTGGGTAGGGACTGTCCCTATACGTTGCCAATTTGTACTTCCCAAGCGCTTAGTCCAGTGCTCTGCACATAGTAAGCGCTCAATAAATACGATTGATGATGATGATGAAGCTACGCCGGTGTCTTCCGCGCCCCGTTGGTAAAGGCCGTGCCTACTGCTCACTATCTCCAGTCCCAGGCCAGAGTTGGAGGGAGCAGAGGGGTACCATCGATTGCAGTGACTCGCACATGGTAAGATCTTAACAAATATCATTAAATAAAAGAGAGGGGGAGTGATGGATAGGTGAAGGGAGTGTTCCGTCCACCTGTGCTTGAGGGTTGGTGGGATATGCTGGTCTGCTCCCCTCTGTGTTCCCCACCCCACTAAGCCTGGGGCCTGAGGCTTCCCCCATTTCCTGGTTTCAGCTGCTTTCTTACTTCCACCCGCCCTGTGGAGTCTCCTCTTCTTCAGGTTGTCCATATTTCCCAAGCCTAGTTTATCACCTTACACCTGGCCTCCTCCTTACATCCTTATCTGCATCCCTGGCATTCCACCTGACCTCCTTCGGTATTCTCTGCCTTTTAATAATAATAATGGCATTCAGTAAGCGCTTACTATGTGCAAAGCACTGTTCTAAGCGCAGGGGAGGGTACAAGGTGATCAGGTTGCCCCACGGGGGGCTCACAGTCTTAATCCCCATTTTACAGATGAGGGGACTGAAGCACAGGGAAGTTAAAGTGACTTGCCCAAAGTCACACAGCTGACAGAGCAGATTTGAACCTCTGACTCCAAAGCCCGTACTCTTTCCGCTGAGCCACTTGAACATGCATCCCTTCTCCTTTGTCAACGCGTACCCCTGCAAGTGACCAGAGCAAATCGGGTCTCCAAACTGGCATCAAAAGTGATCGTTGGTGGGACTGCCGCCACTCCTGGAAGGGGAGCTTGTGTGTCAGGGGACCCCGGGTGTCACTTTAGCAGATGTACCACGGTCACAGCCTCAGAGGACGCTCTGTTTCTCTCAAAAAAGGCACAGCTCTCATCACGTCGAAGAACTCGAAAAGGTCATCACCGAAAAGGAGAGCCTTTTTTCAACCTGGGAACTAAGAGGGAAAATTTGTGATGCCAAGGGGATTTGGTACCCACTGGGAGGGCACCACTGTAAGCAGCATGGCTTAGTGGAAAGAGCACAGGCTTGGGAGTCATGGATTCTAATCCCGACTCCGCCACCTGTCTGCTGTGTGACCTTGGGCAAGACACTGAACCTCTCTGTGCCTCAGTTACCGCATCTGTAAAACGGGATCGAGGCTGTGAGCCCCACGTGGGACAACCTGATCTTACCTCTTTCCCTTCCCCACAGCACCTGTATATATGTTTGTACATATTTATTACTCTATTTTACTTGTACGTATCTTTTCTATTTATTTTATTTTGTTAGTATGTTTGGTTTTGTTCTCCGTCTCCCCCTTTTAGACTGTGAGCCCGCTGTTGGGTAGGGACCGTCTCTATATGTTGCCAATTTGTACTTCCCAGTGCTCTGCACACAGTAAGCGCTCAATAAATGCGATTGATGATGATGATCGGCTTGTATCCTCCCCAGCGCTTAGAACAGTGCTGGGCACATAGTGCTTAATGACTGCCATTATTATTATTAAGTGGAGGAGTTGGAGAAGCGAGTAGAAGTCCGGGTTTGGGGGTTGCTTAACCAAGTGTACTTATAGGATTTACAGAGTAATCACTTAATAAAAAACACTGGCTAATATCCAAGTCTTCAAAATTAGTTTGGGTGCCTACTGGTCTATGTCAGGATGATGCCCACTGGCAGGTGGGGCAGGAGGGAGGTTCAAAAGGCAGCCCCTCACCCAGGAGCGAGCCCACCGTGGGGTGTTTGGGATCCCCACCCCGCTTAGCCTGGGGCCTGAGGCTTCCAGCCTGTGAGCTCCTTCATTAATCAATCAATCAATCGTATTTATTGAGCGCTTACTGTGTGCAGAGCACTGTACTAAGCGCTTGGGAAGTACAAGTTGGCAACATACAGAGGCAGTCCCTACCCAACAGTGGGCTCACATTGCTACAAGATGGATTACACATTTCCAAATAATGCTCCACCTAGAATAATAATAATAATAATGACGGCATTTATTAAGCACTTACTATGTGCAAAGCACCGTTCTAAACGCTGGGGAGGTTACAAGGTGAACCTCATTCTCTCCTTTGAAATGATGCTTTATAGTGCAAGAGAGTTTGCAATCGTGTGTAAGTCACAGTCTATCTGCCCTCTCTGCCCTTCCCCTGTCTCCGGGCGCTTCTCCTCATTTTGGCTCCATCTCGGAGTTTCCCGGGAGAGCAGAGGACGAGGAAGGTCGGGAGGAAGAAGATAGAGGACAGGTCTGTGGGGAAAAGAGAGGAAAAGCAGCGGCAAGCAAATGAAAGAGCCAACTAGAAGGAACTCTCTAGGCAGACATACAGGATTTTTCAGGTTTAAACCTACGTTTAAAATGAGAATCAGGTAAAGCCCCCCAAATCAAATGCATATATACCTATAGCGAGGTAGATGATACATAAGAAGATAAATATATTGATAGGATATGTATATATGATGATGATGGTATTTGTAAAGCACTTACCATGTGCCGAGCACTGTTCAAAGCGCTGGGGTAGATAAAAGGTAATCAGGTTGTCCCACGTGGGGCTCCCAGTCTTAATCCCCATTTCACAGATAAGGTCACTGAGGCCCAGAGAAGTCAAGCGACTTGCCCAATTTCACACAGCTGACAAGAGGCAGTCTTTCCACCAAGCCACGCTGCTTCTCATATACGTATTCAGGGCTCTGTACTAAGCAAGTGGGAGAGTACAATACAGTCCAGTTTGTAGACATAATCCCTGTTCACAGGGTGCTCACAGTCTTCTGGAGGGGCCTGGGTTCTAATCCCTGCTCCCATGCTCGCCTACTGTGTGACCTTGGCCAAGTCACTTAACTTCTCTGTGCCTCAGTTCCCTCATCTGTAAAACGGGGATTAAGACTGGGAGCCCCATGGGGGACATGGATTAGGTCCAATCTGATTAACCTGTATTCATTCATTCAATCGTATTTATTGAGCACTTACTGTGTGCAGAGCACTGTACTAAGCGCTTGGGAAGTACAAGTCGGCAACACATAGGGACGGTCCCTACCCAGCAGCGGGCTCGCAGTCTTTATTGAGGACGGTGCCTGGCATGTAGTAAGCGCTTAACAAATACCAAACAAATACAGAGATAGGTTAGATATAAAAGTTCACATGGGGTTCATTTAGAAAAATGAAGACAATCATAATCGTGGCTCAGTGGAAAGAGACCGGGCTTTGGAGTCAGAGGTCATGGGTTCAAATCCTGGCTCCGCCCATTGTCAGCTGTGTGACTTTGGGCAAGTCACTTCTCTGTGCCTCAATTCCCTCATCTGTAAAATGGGGATTAAGGCTGTGAGCCCCCCGTGGGACAACCTGATCACCTTGTAACCTCCCCAACGTTTAAAACGGTGCTTTGCACATAGTAAGCGCTTAATAAATGCCATCATTATTATTATATGTTCTCAAGAAAAGTCCAAAATTGGGGAACAATCCAGTGTTTATTATTCATTCATTTCACTCATTCAATCCTATTTATTGAGCACTTACTGCGTGTGTGTGCTAGCGCTTGGGAAAGCACAATACAACAATAAACAGTGACATTCCCTGCCCACAACTGGATCACAATCTAGAGCTGGGGAGACAGACATCAATACAAAGAAATAAAATTACAGGCATGTACATGAGTGTTTTGGGGCTGGGAGGGGGACGAGCAAAGGGATAAAATAAGATTACAGATATGGACATAAATGCTGTGGGGCTGGGAGGGGGGGGGGAAGAAGGCCTTCTCAGACTGAGCTCCTTCCTTCCTCTCCCCCTCATCCCCCTCTCCATCCCCCCTTTCTTACCTCCTTCCCTTCCCCACAGCACCTGCATATATGTATATATGTTTGTACATATTTATTACTCTATTTATTTTACTTGTACATATCTATTCTATTTATTTTATTTTGTTACTATGTTTGGTTTTGTTCTCCGTCTCCCCGCTTCTAGACTGTGAGCCCACTGTTGGGTAGGGACCGTCTCTATATGTTGCCAACTTGTGCTTCCCAAGCGCTTAGTCCAGTGCTCTGCACACAGTAAGCGCTCAATGAATACGATTGATTGATTGATTGCTTGCTTGATTGATTGATTGATTGAAAAGGGAGCAAGTCAGGGCAACGCAGAAGGTAGTGGGGGATGAGGAAAAGTGGGGCTTAGTCGGGGAAGGCCTCTTGGAGGAGATGTGCCTTCAATAAGGCTTTGAAGCGGGGGAGAGTGGTTGTCTGGTGAATTAGAGGAGGGAGGGCCTTCCGGGCCAGAGGCAGGATGTGGCGAAATGGAGGCACAGTCAGAGGTTTAGCATTAATAATAATAATAATAATAATCATTATTATTATTATTATTATATAATTAATATAATTAATTATATCATATTACATTATATATAATTATATATAATTATATATTATTATATTATATTAATTAATATGATTGATTGTATTATATAATTATATTATATGTAATATTATTGTATTTTATTATTATTATTATGACAACATTTTTTAATCAGCATTTTAATCAGCCTTTTTAAGCACTTACTATGTACAAAACACTGTTCAAAGCAGTAGAGGAGCCCAGTGAGCCAGCTGGGTTGTAGAAGGAAATTCACAATATTGTGAGATTGTGTGACATTGCCACCTGCTGTTCATTAGATGTATAGCACATCATTCATTCATTCATTTAATCGTATTTATTGAGGGCTTACTGTGTGCAGAGCACTGCGCTAAGCGCTTGAGAAGTACAAGTTGGCAACATATAGAGACAGTCCCTACCCAACAGTGGGCTCACAATCTAATAGGGGGAGACAGAGAACAAAACCAAACATACTAACAAAATAAAATAAATAGAATAGATATGTACAAGTAAAATAAATAAATAAATAGAGAATAAATAGAGATAAATAAATAGAGATGCACATACATGTTAGTACTTAACTAACGGAGCACATAAGATATGAAAATAAGAGCGGTACCTGTCAAGAGCTCACTGTGTGCCAAGCACTGTACTAAGTGCTGGGATGGGTACAAGATAATTAGGTTGGACACAGTCGCCGTCCCACAAGGGGCTCCCATGCTAAATAGGAGGGAGAACGGATATTAATTCCCTGTTTTACAAATGAGGAAATTGAGGCACCGAGAAGTTAAGTGACTTGCCCATGATCCCAGAGCAGACCAGTGGTGAGGCCAAGATTACAATCCAGGTCCACTGTATTTATTTATTTTCTTTTTATAATGGCATTTATTAAGCACTTACTATGTGCAGAACAGTGTTCTAAGCGCTGGGGAGGTTACAAGGTGATCAGGTTGTCCCACGGGGGGCTCACAGTCTTCATCCCCATTTTACAGATGAGGGAACTGAGGCCCAGAGAAGTGAAGTGACTTGCCCAAAGTCACCCAGCTGACAGTTGGCGGAGCCGGGATTTGAACCCATGACCCCTGACTCCAGAGCCCGTTACCCTTTCCACTGAGCCACGCTGCTTCTCTAAGGGCTTACTGTGTGCAGAGCACTGGACTAAGCGCTTGGGAAGTGTTTTCTTAGTTGAAACGAAAGCCACCAACTGTTCATTAGATTTATAGCGCATCATTCATTCATTCAATCGTATTTATTGAGCGCTTACTGTGTGCAGAGCACTGGACTAAGCGCTTGGGAAGTGTTTTCTTAGTTGAAACGAAAGCCACCTATTGTTCATTATATTTATAGAACATCATTCATTCATTCAATCGTATTTATAATAATAATAATAATAATAATAATAATGGCATTTATTAAGCACTTACTATGTGCAGAGCAGTGTTCTAAGTGCTGGGGAGGTTACAAGGTGATCAGGTTGTCCCACGGGGTTGGGGGGGGGGGGGGGGCTCACTGTCTTAATCCCCATTTTTACAGATGAGGGAACTGAGGCACAGAGAAGTTAAGTGACTTTCCCAAAGTCACACAGCTGACAATTGGCGGCGTCGGGATTTGAACCCATGACCTCTGACTCCAAAGCCCATGCTCTTTCCACTGAGCCCCAATGCTTCTAATTATTGAGCGCTTACTGTGTGCAGAGCACTGGACTAAGTGCTTGGGAAGTGTTTTCTTATTTGAAACGAAAGCCACCAACTGTTCATTAGATTTATAGCACATCATTCATTCATTCAATCGTATTTATTGAGCGCTTACTGTGTGCAGAACACTGGACTAAACGCTTGGGAAGTGTTTTCTTCTTTGAAACGAAAGCCACCAACTGTTCATTATATTTGTAGCACATCATTCATTCATTCAATCGTATTTATTGAGCGCTTACTGTGTGCAGAGCACTGGACTAAGGGCTTGGGAAGTGTTTTCTTATTTGAAAGGAAAGCCTCCTACTGTTCATTATATTTATAGAACATCATTCATTCATTCAATCGTATTTATAATAATAATAATAATAATAGCATTTATTAAGCACTTACTACGTGCCAAGCACTGTTCTAAGCGCTGGGGAGGTTACACGGTGATCAGGTTGTCCCACAGGGGGCTCACAGTCGTAATCCCCATTTTTACAGATGAGGGAACTGAGGCACAAAGAAGTTAAGTGACTTGCCCTAAGTCACACAGCTGACAATTGGCGGCGGCGGGATTTGAACCCATGACCTCTGACTCCAAAGCCCGTGCTCTTTCCACTGAGCCACGCTGCTACTAATTATTGAGCGCTTACTGTGTGCAGAACACTGGACTAAGCGCTTGGGAAGTGTTTTCTTATCTGAAACGAAAGCCACCAACTGTTCATTATATTTATAATGCATCATTCATTCATTCAATCGTATTTATTGAGCGCTTACTGTGTGCAGAGCACTGGACTAAGCGCTTGGGAAGTGTTTTCTTAGTTGAAACGAAAGCCACCAACTGTTCATTATATTTATAGCACATCATTCATTCATTCAGTTGTATTTATTGAGCGCTACTGTGTGCAGAGCACTGGACTAAGCGCTTGGGAAGTGTTTTCTTATTTGAAACAAAAGCCACCTACTGTTCATTATATTTATAGAACATCATTCATTCATTCAATCGTATTTATTATAATAATAATAATAATAATAATAGCATTTATTAAGCACTTACTATGTGCCAAGCACTGTTCTAAGCACTGGGGAGGTTACAAGGTGATCAGGTTGTCCCACGGGGGGCTCACAGTCGTAATCCCCATTTTTACAGATGAGGGAACTGAGGCACAGAGAAGTTAAGTGACTTGCCCAAAGTCACACAGCTGACAATTGGCGGCGCTGGGATTTGAACCCATGACCTCTGACTCCAAAGCCCGTGCTCTTTCCACTGAGCCACGCTGCTTCTAATTATTGAGCGCTTACTGTGGTGCAGAGCACTGGACTAAGCGCTTGGGAAGTGTTTTCTTATTTGAAACGAAAGCCACCAACTGTTCATTATATTTATAGCACATCATTCATTCATTCAGTCGTATTTATTGAGCGCTTACTGTGTGCAGAGCACTGGACTAAGCGCTTGGGAAGTGTTTTCTTATTTGAAATGAAAGCGTATTATAACTCAAACAGCCAAACCCTATTTTGTGCAGTTTTCTCCAACGGATGTGCAGCCAATTTTGTTCAGTTTTCAAAGTTTTTGGAAAAAAAACTCTCTTCCCTATTCCTGCCCACCCCCTGACAGAGGCTGTGCCCTAGACACTCCCTATACTTCCCGGCAACCAGTCTCCAAGCCGAATACTTAAGATCCACTACTCTTGGAGCTTCCTTGGACAGTTTCACCATGTGGGATTGTAAATTGTAAGCTTCTTGTGGGCAGGAATCGTGTCTACAACTCTATTTTAACTCTCCCAAGCATATAGTACAGTGGCCATTCATTCATTCAATCATATTTATTGAGTGCTTACTCTGTGCAGAGCACTGTACTAAGCGCTTGGGAAGTACAAGTTGGCAAACATATAGAGACGGTCCCTACCCAACAACGGGCTCACAGTCTAGAGGGGGGAGACAGACAACAAAACAAAACATGTGGTCAGCACGCAGTAAGTGCTCAATAAATATAATAGAAATAATATAATATAATATAAATAAATATAATATAAATAAAATCAATAAATATAATTGATTGACTGACTGATAATAATAATAATGGTATCTGTTAAGCGCTTACTATGTGCCGAGCACTGTTCTACACGCTGGGTAGATGCAAGGTAATCAGGTTGTCCCACGTGGGGCTCACAGTCTTAATCCCCATTCGACAGATGAGGGAACCGAGGCACAGAGAAGTTAAGTGGCCTGCCCAAGGTCACACAGCAGATGAGTGGTGGAGCCGGGATTAGAACCCATGACCTCTGACCCCCAAGCCCATGCTCTTTCCACTGAGCCACGCTGCTTCTTGTGCACCGTAGGAGTCGCAGGCATCAAAAACACTAAGTGTCCACCACGTGCTGGGCACTGTACTGTACTGGACACCTTCTGTGAGCAAAGCAATTCCTTGGGGCACTTACATATGCAGAGCACTGTACTACTACTACTACTACTAATGGCATTTATTAAGCACTTACTATGCAAAGCACTGTTCTAAGCGCTGCACCCTAGGACCCTTACTGCGTATAGAGCACTTTACTGAGGCCCCTATTGTGCGCAGAGCATTGTACTGAGCATCTACTGTGTAGCAAGCCCTGTACTGGGGCACTTAATGTGTACAGAGCACTGTACTGAGCACCTGCTTAGTGTAGAGTGCTGAATCTAGCACCTACCATGCCGAGGGCTTTATTGCAGAACGCTGACCTGATTATCTCGTTGCAACCTAAATGCTTAGCACTGGGCTTGGCACAAAGGAAGAGCTGAAAAACAATATTTTTTTTAAGAGCACACCTTACTGAGTAGTAGGAAACATACAGTAGACCTACAAGACACAGTCCCTGCCCTTAAAGACTTAAACGGGACATTTAGAAGACCTGAATTCCAGAGGATTGAGGAGATAAATACTTGCTCCATCCTGAGGTCTAGGCCTCATCTCCAGGAGAACCTCAATTTTACGTTGACATCGTCCACCCACCCTCACTGGTACCTGTTTCTCTAAGCGACAGGATTATTCTTATTCCCTTTTCCAAGAGTTCAAAGGAACAGAGCAGAGGGTTGGGTGACGCAACAAGGAGCTGAGGGAGAGAGCAAAGAGCTGGGAGAAAGAGAGCAGAGAGCTGAGGGGCAGAGAGGAGAGAGCGGAGGGGAGGAGGGCGGGGGTCAGGGAGCTGACGGACAGGGAGGTGAGGATTAGAGAAGTGGGGATCCAGTGAGCTGGGGGGCAGAGAACAGAGATCTGGGGGAAAGAGAGTGGGGAGTTGGGGGGCAGAGACCAGAGAGATGAGGGCAAGGACCCGGGGTTAGAGATTTGGGAGGGAGAGAACTGGAGGGCAGGGAGCTGATGGTCAGGGAGCCGAGAATCAAGGAGCAGAGAGCAGAGAGAAGAAAGGCAGAGAGCTGAGGGGCAGAGAGCTGAGGGTCAGAGGCCAGAGAGCTGTGGGAGGGTCTCAGATCCCGGGGGAAAAAAGAGCTGGGTGACAGAGTGCTGGGGAACATAGTGCTGGGGGACACAGGATTGAAGGATAGAAAGCAGAGAACTAAGGGGTAGAGAGCTGAGGGGGAGAGGGAAGAGAGCTGAGAGGGAGAGATCAAAGAGGTGCAGAGACCAGGGGTAAAAAGACCGGGGGCAGTTAGTCAAGGGGCATGGAGCAGAGAGGAGGGAGACAGAGAGTGGAAAGGTGTAGAGCCAAGAGCTTAGTGGCAGAGAGCTGAGAGCTGAGTGGCAGAAGGCAGCAGAGAGCTGAGTGGCAGAGGGCAGAAAGCTGAGGGTTACAGAGCTGGGGGGGGCACAGAGAAGTGGGGTCCAGAACTGGGGGGCAGGGACCCCTGGGGCAGGGAGCAGGGGGGCAGGTACCTAGGTGATATGGAGCCAAGGGACAGGGAGCAGAGAGCAGAGAGAGGAAAGGCAGAGAGCAGAAGGACAGATCAGAGAGCTTAGAGGCAGAGGGTGGAGAGTTGAGGGCAGAGAGCTGAGAGCTTGGGGGACAGAATTGGGTGACAGAGAGCTGGGGGCACAGTGCTGGGGGGCAGAGAGCTGGGGGACAGAGAGCTGAGGGGTGGAAAGCAGAGAGTGGAGGGGCAGAGGGCATAGAGCTGAGGGGCAGAGAACAGAGAGCTGAGGGGTAGAGAGAAGAGAGATGAGGGGCAGAGGTCATAGAGCTGAGGCAAAGAGGGTACAGAGCTGAGGGCCAGAGGCCAGAGATCTGAGGGGTAGAAGCCAATGAGCTGAGGGGCAGAAGGCAGAGAGCAGAGGTGCAGACAGCTGGGGAGCAGAGAGCTGGGGTGCAGAGAGCTGGGGGTCAGGTAACTGCGGGACCAGGGGGAAAGGGACCTGGAGTGTGTGAATCTTCGGGGTGGAAACGTTCAGGGCATGTCACTCGCCTCTTCAAAAATCTTCAGTGGTTGCCTATCCACCTCCATGTCAAGCAATAACTCCTCACTATCGGCTTTAAAGTGCCCCATCACCTTGCCCCCTCCTACCTCACCTCCCTTCTCTCTTCTACAAACCAGCCCGCACACTTTGCTCCTCCGGTGCTAACTTTCTTACTGTGCCTTCGTCTTGCCTGCCTCGCCGCCATCCTCTAGTCCACATCCTGCCTCTGGCCTGGAATGTCCTCCCTCCTCAAATCCACCAGACAGTTACTGTCTCCCCCTTCAAAGCCTTTCCTCCAAGAGGCCTTCCCAGATTAAGCCTCACTTTTCCTCATCTCCCATTCCCTTCTGCATCACCCTGGTTCGCTCTCTTTACTCTTCCTCCCTTCCCCGCCCCACAGCACGTTTGTATATATATCTGTAATTTTATTTATTTATATTGATGTCTGTCTCCCCTCCTCTAGACTGTGAGCTCATTGTGGGCAGGGATGGTCTCTTTTAATTGTTGTATCGTACTTTCCCAAGTGCTTAGTACAGTGCTCTGCTCTGCTCAATAAATACAACTGAATTGAATTGAATGAAGTCATTCATTCAATCGTATTTATTGAGCACTTACTGCATGCAGCACACTGTACTAAGCGCTTGGGAAGTACAAGTCAGCAACATATAGAGACAGTTCCTACCCAACAACGGGCTCGCAGTCTAGAATGTAAAATGGGGATGATACCACCTACCTTACAGCATCCTGTGAGGACAAAATGAGAAAAGCAGTATTAAACCATTTGGGAAAAATGGGTGTGATAGAAATTCAAGGTGATGCTATAAAAATACTACTGTAATAATAAATAATAGCAAATTAATTTGTGAAGAAGATCAAAGAAGTTTTGAATATTTTTTTCTCTTTTTGAGGTATCTTAAGAGGAAGAGTACATAAAATTCAGATACTTTTTCAAATTAAATTCTGACAAAGGTTTCTTTTAAGTTTCCCCTCTGAGCAGAGATGAAGCAGGTTGTCCATTTCAGAGCTCCATCGCAAAATGTATTTATTGCTCAAGTGGGCAAGTGGCATCTTTTCTGGCTGAGGTTGGCCATTCAAATTGGTGTCCTCTGGGGCTTTTAGCTGTTCATCATTTCATCCATTTAAAAGTCTTTATTCTTTACTTCCCACTCCTGTCCCCACTCATCTAGCTCTCCTCTCCCCTTCTTCCTTTCCTCCTTTCCCTCTTTATTTGTCTTTCCTGATGTGACACCTCTCCTCACAATTTGGTCTGAGGTGGGAAAATGTGGAGAAAATGGATGGGGGAAGTTCCCCTGACCTTAAATCTCTCCTCACCCCTCCTTCTCAACCCAATCAAAATTGCACAGAGGCATGACCAAAGGACAGATGCTAATTCACCTAAGGAGCCTGTGAGCTCCTTGTGGGCAGGGATCATATCTACTTTATTGTTCCGGACTCCCCCAAGCACTTAGTATAGTGATTTGCAAAAAGTAAGCGCTGAATAAATAACACTGGCTGAGAGACAAGGGTAGACTTGTCAGCTGGGTTCTAATCCTGGCTCCACCACTTGCCTGCTGCCTCTGACCTCGGGCAAATCACTTACCTTATCTGGGCATCAGTTTCTTAGATTGGGAGTCTCCCAAGGGACAGGGATCCCAGTGCTCAATACAGTGCCGTGCACACAGTAAGCACTCAGTGATGAATGCTATCACTACTACTATGACTGTAAAATGGGGATTAAATACCGGTTCTCCTTTGCTCTTAGACTGAGAGGTGGGACAGGGACTGTGTCTGACCTGATTATCTTGTATCTAGTGTAGCACTTGCCATTTAGTAAGTGCTTAACAAATATCCCTGTTGTTATTAGTAGTAATAATAATAATTAAAATCTTCACGGCCAAACGAGGTCCAAAGGGACCTCCCAAACCCCCAGACAGCACCAATCAATTGATGATCCATTTATTTTATTTTGTTAGTATGTTTGGTTTTGTTCTCTGTCTCCCCCTTTTAGACTGTGAGCCCACTGTTGGGTAGGGACTGTCTCTATATGTTGCCAATTTGTACTTCCCAAGCGCTTAGTACAGTGCTCTGCACATAGTAAGCGCTCAATAAATACGACTGATGATGATGATGATGATGATGATCCGGACGGGAATAAATGGCTCCCGGCTGCTCCCCAAAATATTTCCCTCAGTTTATCCATTCCCCATCTCCCTTTGGCTCGATTACTGATGTGTGCTGCTGCTTAGTAGTAGATTCTCTGCCCCTCAGCTTTCCTCTCTATAAAATTGGGATGACTGAAAATTTGGAAACAAATTAGATGATTTCAAAAACCCACTATAACCATCTTAATTTTTCAGTGCGTAATTCAGAAAGGCTTCCACATCCATTATCGATCTGTTAATAACACTCCAGGCGTTTCTGATGTGCTGGTAATTTAATCAACTTTGTAGCCTCTTATCTTCAAAGCCAAAGCGAAGAGCTGTAACCTTCCCCCTAGCTCCCCGTCCCTCCGCCAAGAAAAAGTGATAAAAGCCACAAACAGGTTTTGGTTACAGCCCCAAAGATGAGAGCGGTAAGTTAATAAAGCAGCAGAGGCAAGGTAAATGGGTTATCATTATTTACCTGTCAAATGAGGAGAAAATCGATCTGCATTTGGCACAGCAAATTCAGTTGCCAGTTTTTTCTCTTGACTAAAAAAAATAATTGTGGTCCAGGAGTGTAACTTTTCTTGACGACCTTTCTCCACGTGGATTTCCCACACCGATATTACACACCAGGGAGATTATCCCACCTCTCTTCCAGGTTGTTATTTGGCTGGGCACAGCGCATCACCCAGTTGTCATGCGGGCAGAACGCTGAAATGAGCGACGCAACCCCCTAAATTCCGTATTATATTGTATAACGGATTGTCTACTGCTGCATCTCTGTTTTCCAGTCTGCCTCTTGAGCTCCCAGCCTCCTCAAAGCCTGTGGTCTCCTGAATGCTAGTGTCTGTCCGTGGTGGTTGTACATAAAATTCAGATACTTTTTCAAATTAAATTCTGACAAAGGTTTCTTTTAGGTTTCCCCTCTGAACAGACATGAAGCAGGTTGTCCATTTCAGAGCTCCATCACAAAATGTATTTATTGCGTCCACCTTCCCGTCACGTCGTTGGCGAATGTGCTTTTCTACTTCTCTAAACATTTATTCTACACCCTCTGCTCGTGTATGTCCCGTTTTAATGCATCAAGGGGAAATTGAAATCCTTCATAATAGTAATTCTATCTACAAAAGAGGATATTAGACCAATAAGAAGCAGTGTGGCTCAGTGGAGAAGAGCCTGGGCTTTGGAGTCAGAGGTTGTGGGTTCAAACCCCGGCTCTGCCAATTGTCAGCTGTGTGACTTTGGGCAGGTCACTTAACTTCTCTGGGCCTCAGTGACCTCATCTGTAAAATGGGGATTGAGACTGTGAGCCCCACGTGGGACAACCTGATCACCTTCTAACCTCCCCAGCGCTTAGAACAGTGCCTTGCACATAGTAAGCGCTTAATAAATGCCATCATCATTATTATTATTATTATTATAAAAAAATGCCACCTCTGGGTTGGATCAACGACTCATCCAGCCCAGGATTCTGCCTCTGACAGTGTCTTGGACATATTTATTACATATTTGTACATATTTATTACTCTATTTATTTTACTTGTACATATCTATTCTATTTACTTTATTTTGTTAGTATGTTTGGTTTTGTTCTCTGTCTCCCCCTTCTAGACCGTGAACCCACTGTTGGGTAGGGACCGTTCCTATATGTTGCCAATTTGTACTTCCCAAGCGCTTAGTACAGTGCTCTGCACACAGTAAGCGCTCAATAAATACGATTGATTGATTGATTGATTGGAGGAAGATGTATGAATAGTAATAGTGATAATTCATTCATTCATTCGATCATATTTATTGAGCGCTTACTGTGAGCACAGCACTGTACTAAGCGCTTGGAAAGCACCATACAACAATGAAGAGAGACAAACTCTGCCCAGAAAGGGCTAATTAATAACTATGGTATTTGTTAAGCACTTAGTACGTGCCAGGCATGGTACTAAGCACTGGGGTGAATATAAACTAATCCGGTTGGACACAGTCCCCGTTCCACAAGGGGCTGACAGTCTAAATCCCCATTTTACAGATGAGGTCATTGAGGCCCAGAGAAATGGAGTGACTTGCCCAAGGTCACACAGCAGAGAGGCGGCGGAGCCGGGATTAGAACCCATGACCTTCTGACTCCCGGGCCAAGTGCTGCCAAGTATTTGGAGGCAGCACGGATGCAGCCTTAACCTTGGAAGACCGCACTCCACTCTGCGTCCCAGGACCGCTGCGGATGCAGAAACGGAGAACCCAGAGCGGACAAGAGGGCCGGGGGGTGGACTTTGTTGAGAGGCAACAGTGCGTTGGATCATGGGGAGACTCCATGCCACTCTGTGCGTGAGGCTTCACTGCCCTTATTCATTCATTCACTCATTCAATCGTATTTATTGAGTGCTTACTGTGCGCAGAGCACTGTACTAAACGCTTGGGAAGCACAAGTCGGCAACGTATAGGGACGGTCCCTATCCGACAGCGGGCTTATTCTGCCACTCCCCCATCTGTAATTTCCTTTAATATCCGTCTCCCCCATGAGATTGAAGCAGCGTGGCTCAGCGGAAAGAGCCCGGGCTTTGGAGTCTGGGGTCAGGGGTTCGAATCCCGGCTCTGCCAATTGTCAGCTGCGTGACTTTGGGCAAGTCACTTCAGGTCTCTGGGCCTCAGTTCCCCCATCGGTAAAATGGATATTAAGACTGTGAGACAACCTGATCTCCCTGTAACCTCCCCAGCGCTTAGAACAGTGCTTTGCACGTAGTCAGCGCTTAATACGTGCCATCATTAGGGATCGTGTCTACTGTGTAGCACTTAATACAGTGCTCTGCACCAGTAGGCACTCAATAAATACCAGTGTTTGGGCCGGAAGTTCCCTGACCGTCGTCTGTCCCACTTCAACTACTGCATCAGCCTCTTCGCTGACCTCCCTGCTTCCAGCCTCTCCTCTGGCTAGTCTGTACTTCACTCTGATGCCCAGATCACTTTTCTGAAAAATCATTCAGTCATTCAGTCATTGGCTTAGAACAGTGCTTTGCACATAGTAAGCACTTAACTAATGCCATTATTACTATTATCAGTATTAAATAGATTGTGAGCCCCATGAGGGTCAGGGACCGTGTCTAATTCCCACCTGTATATGCCCTCCTGGCGCTTAGTCTAGTGCTCCACTCATATTAACTGTTTCGTATATTCCACAGCACACATCAGTGGAAAGAGCCAGGGCAGAGGTCACGGGTTCAGATCCTCACTCTGTCGCTTGGCAGCTGTGTGGCTTTGGGCAAGTCACTTAACTTCTCTGTGCCTGTTATCTGTAAAATGGGGATTAAGACTGTGAGCCCCATGGGGGACAACCTGATCACCTTGTATCCTCTCCAGCGCTTAGAACAGTGTTTTGCACATAGTAAGTGCTTAACAAATACCATCATTATTAACTGTTTAATATGTATCCCACAGCACATATGTATATATCTGTAATTCATTTATTTATATTAATGTCTCCCCCTTTGGACCGTGATCTGGTTGTGGGCAGGAATTTGTTTATAGCTTACTCTCCCAAGCTTTGGAAAGAGCCCGGGCTTTGGAGTCAGAAGTCATGGGTTCAAATCCTGGCTCCGCCAATTGTCAGCTGTGTGACTTTGGGCAAGTCACTTCTCTGTGCCTCAGTTCCCTCATCTGTAAAATGGGGATGAAGACCGTAAGCCCCCCATGGGACAACCTGATCACCTTGTAACCTCCCCAGCGCTTAGAACAGTGCTTTGCACATAGTAAGCGCTCAATAAATGCCATCATTATTATTTATTGAGCACTTACTATGTGCAGAGCACTGTACTAAGCGCTTGGGCAGTGCAAGTTGGCAACATATAGAGACGGTCCCCACCCAACAGCGGGCTCACAGTCTAGATGTGATTCTGGTCACCTCTCCCCTTCCTCAAGGGCCTCCAATGGTCGCCCATCCATCTCTACATCAAGGAGAAATTCCTCACCGTCAGATTCAAGACACTCAATCAGTCCTCTTGGAGAAGCGGCATGGCTTAGTGGCAACAGCCCGGGCTTGGGAGTCAGAGGTTGTGGGTTCGAATCCCGGCGCCGCCACTGATCGGCTGTGCGACTTTGGGCAAGTCGCTTGACTTCTCTGTGCCTCATTTACCTCATCGGTAAAATGGGGATCAAGACTGTGAGCCCCACGTGGGACAACCTGATTACCGTGTATCCACCCCAGTGCTTAGAACAGTGCTTGGCAATTAGTAAGCGCTTAACAAATACCGTTATTATTATTATTCTCTGGTCCTTACTTATCCTAGATTATCTTCCATATTCCGACCCAGCCCACCCTCTTCATTCTGCTCATACCAACCTACTCACTGTCCCTCGCTCTCACCTCGCCCAAAGTTGACCCCTTCGCTACAACCTCCTTCGGGTTTAGAGCATCCTCCCCTTATACAGCCAACAGATCACCATGCTACCGATCTCCGTAGCCCTTCTAAAATCATATCATCTCCAGAAAGCCTCCCCGGACTACGTTTTCACCTCCCCACCCCCTTTTCCCTCCGCACTGGGAAAAGCAGCTCGCGAGAAGCTGCGTGGCTCAGTGGGAAGAGCCCGGGCTTGGCAGTCAGAGGTCATGGGTTCTAATCCCGGCTCCTCCACTTGTCAGCTGGGTGACTTTGGGCAAGTCACTTCACTTCTCTGGGCCTCAGTTACCTCATCTGGAGAATGGGGATTAAGACTGTGAGCCCCATGTGGGACAACCTGATTACCTTGTATCCCCCCCAGTGCTTAAAACAGTGCTTGGCACATAGTAAGGGCTTAACAGATGCCATCATCATCATCATACTGCCTCTCCCATGCACTTAGTCCCCCCATAAGCACTCAAGTGCTCACCCTAATCCTCCTCCTCACAGAATTTATATACTTAGCATTGTTCTCAGTTGCTTCTCTTATGCGTAATTTATTCTGATGTCCAACTACCCTGTTTGACTGTAAACTCTTTGATGGCAGAGATTGGGGTGACCAACTGCATTTTATTCTAGGTGCTTAGTATAGTGCTCTCCACAAAGTAAGCACTCAATTAGTACCATAGATAGAATGCTACAGACTGTTCCACGCTTCTGCCTTTGCTTCCTCCTCCCCTGTAGATCACTATAACCCGGGCCAAGGTCTTCCTCACTGCCACCCAGTCACCCCAGACCCCATTAGAACTGAAGCATTTTCTGGAATCAGTCAACTCATTGTATTTACTGAGCGTATTTACCGTGCACAGAGCACTTCATTAAGCATTTGGGAGAATACAGTATATAACAGAGTTGGTAGACACATTCACTGCCCACGGGGAGCTTACAGACTAGAGGGGGAGGTGGACGTTAATGTAAATAAATAAATTGTGGATACGTACACAAGTGCCGTGGAGCTGAGGGAGAGGTGAATGACTGGTGCAAAAATATAAATGCAAGGGTGGCCCAGAAGGGAGTGTGAGAGGCGGAAATGAGGGCTTAATAGGGGAAAGGCTCTTGGAGGAGACGTGCTTTTAATAAGGCTTCGAAGGTGGGGAGAGTGATTGTTTGTTGGATAAGAGGGAGGGAGATACAGGCCAGAGGCAGGATGTGGGCGAGAGGTCAGTGGTGAGAGAGACAGGCCGAGGTACAGGGAGCAAGTTGACATTAGAGAAGCAAAGTGTGTGGGCTGCGTTTAGTAGGAAATCAGGGAAGTGGGGTAAGAGGGGGCAAGGTGATTTGAGTCCTTTAGAGCTGATGGTAAGGAGTTTCTGTTTGTTGCGGAGGTTTGATGCGCTGGAGATACTTGAGGAGTGGGCAAACATCATCATCATCATCAGTCGTATTTATTGAGCGCTTACTGTGTGCAGAGCACTGTACTAAGCGCTTGGGAAGTACAAGTTGGTAACATATAGAGATAGTCCCTACCCAGCAGTGGGCTCACAGTCTAAAAGGGGGAGACAGAGAACAAAACCAAACACACTAACAAAATAAAATAAATAGAATAGATATGTACAAAATAAATAAATAGAGTAATAAATATGTACAAACACATATACATATATAGAGGTGCTGTGGGGAAGGGAAGGAGGTAAGATGGGGGGGATGGAGAGGGGGACGAGGGGGAGAGGAAGGAAGGGGCTCAGTCTGGGAAGGCCTCCTGGAGGAGGTGAGCTCTCAGTAGGGCCTTGAAGGGAGGAAGAGAGCTAGCTTGGCAGATGGGCAGAGGGAGGTCATTCCAGGCCCGGGGGATGACTGGGCCGGGGGTCGACGGCGGGACAGGCGAGAACGAGGCCTAACGGTGAGGAGATTAGCGGCGGAGGAGCGGAGGGTGCGGGCTGGGCTGGAGAAGGAGAGAAGGGAGGTGAGGTAGGAGGGGGCGAGGGGATGGACAGCCTTGAAGCCCAGGGTGAGGAGTTTTTGCTTGATTCGAAGGTTGATAGGCAACCACTGGAGATTTTTGAGGAGGGGAGTAATATGTCCAGAGCGTTTCTGGACAAAGATAATCCGGGCAGCAGCATGAAGTATGGATTGAAGTGGGGAGAGACACGAGGATGGGAGATCAGAGAGAAGGCTGATGCAGTAGTCCAGACGGGATAGGATGAGAGCTTGAATGAGCAGGGTAGCGGTATGAAATCATATTTACTGAGCACTTACTGTGTGGAGAGCACAAACCAAGTGCTTGGAAAGTACAATTCAGCAACAGTTGTGCTCTCCCAAGCGCTTAGGTGCTCTGCACCTAATGAGAGCTCACTAAATACGGACTGAACGGTTTTAAAGAAAAGTGACCTGGGCAGCAGAGTGAAGTATGGACTAGAGTGGGGAGAGACAGGAGGCAGGAAGGTCAGTGAGGAGGCCGGAAGTAGCAGCAGGGCAGAGCCAGGACTAGTGAACCTCTGGAGATTAAAGAGACTTTTTGGCCGTGTAGTTTTTCGTCATCATCATCATCGGTATTTACTGAGCACTTACAGGGCTCTGCATATGTAGTAAACACTTGGAAGAATACAGTATTCATTCATTCAGTCAACTGTATTTATTGAGCGCTTACTGTGTGCAGAGCACTGTACTAAGCACTTAGAAAGTACAAGTCGGCAACATGTAGAGACTGTCCCTACCCAGCAACGGGCTCACAGCCTAGAAGTCTCAGTGCAACAGAGTTGGTGTGAGCCCACTGTTGGGTAGGGACTGTCTCCATTTGTTGCCAATTTGCACTTCCCAAGCGCTTAGTACAGTGCTCTGCACACAGTAAGCGCTCAATAAATACGATTGATGATGATGATGATGATGTTCCGTGCCCACAAGAAGCTTACAGGCTAGAGGGGAGACATATGAATGAAAATGAATAATTTGTGATATGAAATTTATAGGTTATAATAATAACAATGGTATTTGTTTAAGCACTTACTATGTGCAAAGCACTGGGGGGGGGGGATACAAGGTGATCAAGTTGTCCCACGTGGAGCCCCCATTTTACAGATGAGGGAACTGAGGCACAGAGAAGTGAAGCGACTTGCCCAAAGTCACCCAGCTGACAAGCGGCGGAGCCGGGATTCGAACCCACGACCTCTGACTCCCAAGCCCGGGCTCTTCCCACTGAGCCACGCGGCTTCCGTACGCGAGTGCTCTTTCCTGTCAATCACCGCAGGGCCCCAGAGCAATCAGGCCACCCTCTCGCCTGCCTTGGGCGGGTTGAGGGACGGGATCGTGACTGCCAACTCCGTGGCACTCACCAGGCGCTTAGTACGGGACTCTGGGCTGAGGAAACGTTCAATAAATATACGTTTGCTCCCAATCTGGGACGATTCACTCCTCTACACTCTTCCCAGATTTAACCACAAGGTGACACTAAGCGCCAACTGAATTCCAGGAATTTCCTTGCATTGGAAAAGGCCTAATAATCTGTAGGCTAGCCGGGTCCACCCGCAACCTGAAATTATTCGGAAGACCACTTAAATCCTGTAAAGGAAATCTTTTGTTTTTAGCATGACGGCGTCCTTCGTTATCATTTGCGTGGGTCTGTTTGTTGCAAAACGATTTACGCTCCACGAAAGGGGGCAAGGCGCCAGCGCTTATGTTAAACTGACTAATCCTTTAAAAGAACTGAATTCCTTTTCTAGGTGACGTTGGGCTTCCGAGTAGAAACAGGGCCGTGTCCGTTCTGGGAGCGGTTATGAAAGGTCTGGGACACGGAGGCCGAATTAGTCCCTGCTGTTTTCATTCATTCAATCGTATTTATTGAGCGCTTACGGTGTGCAGAGCACTGTACTAAACGCTCGGGAAGCACAAATCGGCAACATACAGAGACGGTCCCTACCCCAAAACGGGCGCACAGTCTAGAAGGGGGAGACAGACAACAAAACAAAACAAGAAGACTGGTGTCGATGCCATCAGAATAAATAGAATTATAGGTATGTAGGCATCATTAATAAAATAAATACAGTAATAAATGTGTACAAATATATACAAGTGCTGCACAGAGGGACAAAGAGGGGGGCGATGGGGAGGAGAGGAGGAGGAGGAGGAGAGGAAAAAGGGGGGCTCAGTCTGGGAAGGCCTCCTGAAGGAGGTGAGCTCTCAGTAGGGCTTTGAAGGGAGGAAGAGAGCTGGTTTGGTGGATGTACAGAGGGACGGCATTCCAGGCCAGAGGTAGGATGTGGGCCGGGGGTCGACGGCGGCGGGACGGGCGAGAACGAGGCACGGTGAGGAGGTTAGCGGCGGCACAGGAGCGGAGGGTGCGGGCTGGGCTGGAGAAGGAGAGAAGGGAGGTGAGGTAGGAGGGGGCGAGGGGATGGACAGCCTTGAAGCCCAGGGTGAGGAGTTTTTGCTTGATTCGAAGGTTGATAGGCAACCACTGGAGATTTTTGAGGAGGGAAGTTTTCCCTCCCTGCCCATGGTCTTGATGACTGTCAATCAATCAATCGTATTTATTGAGCACTTACTGTGTGCAGAGCACTGTACTAAGCACTTGGGAAGTACAAATTGGCAACATATAGAGACAGTCCCTACCCAACAGTGGGCTCACAGTCTAGACTGTCCCCCCCACCCCAAAAACACCCCTCAGGTCCCAGATCAGCCCCCGGCATCTGGTCCTTCTGCACCCTATTTCCTGTTCCTTCAGCTCCTGACTCTCTTTCCATCTCTTCTACCCCCACCTTGGAAATCCAGTGCATCTGACACCATTCAGCCTCCCTCATCCCCCCTTCCCTGAGGACCCTCAGCCGTTGGGGGTGGAAGAGCAAGCTGGGGTTTGAGGGATATGGCGCTGGAAGCTCCAGGGGGCTAAGGGGACCGTCACTGATTAGGGGCTGTGTGTAAAGAGAATTGGGGGGGTGTGTGGGGAAGGAGGGGGCTGTTGGGGTGTGGCGTGGGGTGTGAAAGAATAAACCCCTCAGCCTGCCCTTGGTGCGGCCCAACCTTTCTTGCCAATGGCACCTCCCTTGACCCCGGCACTGCCTGAGTGATAATACCAGAAGTTGGGAGAAGGTAGTAACCTCTTCCCCTCCTCTCCCCTCCCCTCTGCGGTCCTCTGTACGGGCAGCCCCCGGGTCCGGCTCTTCTGAACTGGATTGAGGGATGGATCGGGTCTGCTAGCGGCCCGTGGCTGGTACCGGCGTGCAGGCCGGGAGAGACGACCTTGGCAGCCACACACGTGATGAAATCCCACTTAAGGCAGGGCTGCTCCTCCGCGGCTCTGGACGCTTCACCGCATGGGTCTCCTTCGCTCAACCGGACTGTATTTGTTGAGCGCCTACCGCGTGAAGAGCTCTGGACTAGAGGAGCGGCGTGGCTCAACAGAAAGAGCCCGGGTTTGGGAGTCAGATGTCGCAGGTTCGAGTCCCGACTCCGCCACGGGTCTGCCGGGTGACCTGGGGCAAGTCACTTCACTTCTCTGAGCCTCTGTTCCCTCATCGGTAAAACGCGGATTAAGACCGTGAGCCCCACAGCTTAGTATCCTCCCAGCGCTTAGAACGGTGCTTCGCACAAGGTAAGCACTTAACAAATGCCATTATTATTATTATTGCAGCATAACTGAGTTGGTAGACACGTTCCCTGCCCTCTTGAACCCTTCGCAGCAGATGAAGCCATGGATGCTCGTTTCACACAAACACAAACACACGCACACTAGTCAGGACATGAACGCGGGCTCCTGGGGGAGGCAGGTTTGGGCAGTGAGGCTGGACGCCGACTGCGCTTTGCGGCAGCAAGGCCTAGTGGATAAAGCAATGGAGTCAGCGGGACCTGGGTTCTAATTCTGCTGCCACTTGTCCCCTGGGTGACCTTGGCAAATCACTTCCGGGCACCTCATCCGTATAATGGGGATATACCGACTGTGAGCCCCAAGCGGGACGGGGACTGTCTTCAACCCATCTATCCGGCATCTACCTGAGTGCTCAGAAAAAAGAGCTTAATAGATGCCCTAAAAAAGTGCGGAAAGCCCACCGGGCACCTCTGAGGTGGATTGAGCCCGACCTCGTAGCCCGACTGTCTCTCTATGTTGCCGACTTGTACTTCCCAAGCGCTTAGTCCAGTGCTCTGCACACAGTAAGCGCTCAATAAATACAATTGATCGATTGATTGATTGATTCTGCCTCACGCTGGGAGTCTCCCCAGCCCCAGGGACTTTCAGAAGCAGCACGGTCTGGTGGAAAGGGCTTGGGACTGAGTGGCTCTGGCTTCTAATCCTGGCTCTGCCACTTGTTTTTGGTTGTTTTCTTTAAATGGGATTTCTTAAGCTCTCGCCAAGCACTGTGCTAAGCGCTGGGCTCTGTGCGTGACCTTGGAGAAGCCCTTTCACTGCTCGCCGCTTAAATTCCCTTACCTTCAAAATAGAGATTTAATACCTGTTCTTCCTATAGAGACTACGAGGGACCTGATTATCTTGTGTCTACCCCAGTGCGTAGACACACGGTGCGTAGTGAATGCCATTATTAATTATTATTTCTGGAAGACTCCGGGGACACAGCTGCGGCACACACACACACACACACACACACACACACACACACACACACACACACACAAACACACTACATATTGACACATAGGCCCAAACAGACGCTCGGACATTCTTACACACGCACACAAGCACACACACACCCAGTCACATTACATTCACACACAGATCCATATAGACAATCAGACATTTTTACACACACACACACACCCAGTCACATTACATTCACACAGATCCACATAGACAATCAGACATTTTTACACACACACACACACACACACACACACAAACAGACACACACACACACAGCCAGTCACATTACATTCACACACAGATCCATATAGACAATCAGCCATTTTTACACACACGCCCAGTCACATTACACTCACACACAGATCCACATAGACAATCAGACATTTACACACACACACACACACACACACACACAAACACACTACATATTGACACATAGGCCCAAACAGACGCTCAGACATTCTTACACATGCACACAAGCACACACACACCCAGTCACATTACATTCACACACAGATCCATATAGACAATCAGACATTTTTACACACACACACACACCCCCAGTCACAGTACATTCACACACAGATCCACATAGACAATCAGACATTTTTACACACACACACCCAATCACACTACATTGACACATAGGCCCAAACGGACGCTCGGACATTCTTACACATGCACACAAGCATACACACACCCAGTCACATTACATTCACACACAGATCCATATAGACAATCAGACATTTTTACACACACACACACACCCAGTCACATTACATTCACACACAGATCCACATAGACAATCAGACATTTTTACACACACAGACACAGACACACAGACACACACAGACACACACAGACACACACACACACACACACACACAATCACACTATATTGACACATAGGCCCAAACGGACGCTCGGACATTCTTACACATGCACACAAGCACACACACACCCAGTCACATTACGTTCACACACAGATCCATATAGACAATCAGACATTTTTACACACACACCCAGTCACATTACATTCACACACAGATCCATATAGACAATCAGACATTTTTTACACACACACCCAGTCGCATTACATTCACACACAGATCCACATAGACAATCAGACATTTTTACACACACACACACACACACACACAATCGCACTACATTGACACATAGGCCCAAACGGACGCTCGGACATTCTTACACATGCACACAAGCACACACACACCCAGTCACATTACATTCACACACAGATCCATATAGACAATCAGCCATTTTTACACACACACACAAGCACACACACACACACCCAGTCACATTACAAGCACACACAGATCCACACGGACAATCAGACATTTTTACACACACACACACACACACACACACACTCCTAATCCCATTACATTCACACACACACAGACCCACATGACCACTCAGACAGAGAGAAGCAGCGTGGCTCAGTGGAAAGAGCCCGGGGTTGGGAGTCAGAGGTCAGGGGTTCGAATCCCGACTCTGACACTTGTCCGCTGTCTGACTTTGGGCAAGTCACTTCACTTCTCTGGGCCTCAGTTACCTCATCTGAAAAATGGGGATTAAGACTGTGAGCCCCACGTGAGACAACCTGATCACCTTATATACTCCCCAGCGCTTAGGACAATGCTTTGCACATAGTAAGCGCTTAACAAATGCCATCATTATTATTATTACTATTCTCTGGGCCTCAGTTACCTCATCTGAAAAATGGGGATTAAGACTGTGAGCCCTACAGGGGACAACCTAACCACCTCGTATCCCCCAGTGCTTAGAACAGTGCTTTGCACATAGCAAGCACTTAACAAATGCCATCATTACTGTTATCAATCAATCAATCATATTTATTGAGCGCTTACTGTGTGCAGAGCACTGTACTAAGTGCTTGGGAAGTACAAGTCGGCAACATATAGAGACGGTCCCTACCCAACAGTGGGCTCACAGTCTAGAATGGGGAGACAGAGAACAAAACCAAACATATTAACAAAATAAAATAATTAGAATAAATATGTACAAGTAAAATCAATAGAGTAATAAATCCGTACAAACATATATCCATATATACAGGTGCTGTGGGGAAGGGAAGGAGGTAAGGTGGCGGGGTGGAGGAGGGGGAGAGGAAGGAAGGGGCTCAGTCTGGGCAGGCCTCCTGGAGGAGGTGAGCTCTCAGCAGGGCCTTGAAGGGAGGAAGAGAGCGAGCTTGGCGGAGGGGCAGAGGGATTGGGGGCATTCCAGGCCCGGGGGAGGACGTGGGCCGGGGTTCGACGGCAGGACAGGCGAGAACGAGGCCTAACAGTGAGGAAATTAGCGGCAGAGGAGTGCACATACTCCCAGTCACATTACATTCATCCACAGAACCTCATTCTTACTATCACATTACATTCACACACAGGCCCACACGTTCAATCGCATTCTTTCACACACACACACACACACACACATGCACATACACACACGCACACAGACACCCCCCTAGTCCCATTACATTCCCCCACAGACCCTCACAGACCCTCATTCTTCCACACGCACACGCACACCCCATGACATTACATTCACAGGCAGACCCCCACGATCACTCAGACATTCTTTCCCATACACACAGGCAGACAGTCCCAGTCCCATTACAGTCACTCACAGACCCTCACAGACCTTCATTCCTCCACACACACACGCACACCCTATCACATTATTTTCACAGGCAGACCCACATGATCAGTCAGACATTCCTTCACATACACACAGACACACAGTCCCAGTCCCATTACATTCCCCCACAGACCCTCACTCTTCCACACGCACACGCACACCCCATCACATTACATTCACACGCAGACCCCCACGATCACTCATTCTTTCCCATACACAGTCACACAGTCCCAGTCCCATTACATTCCCCCCCAGACCCTCACAGACCCTCACACTTATTCTTCCACACGCACACCCTATCACAGTATATTCACCCGCAGACCCACACGATGGCTCAGATATTCCCTCACATACACAGACACACACTCCCAGTCCCATTACATTCACCCCCAGGCCCTCATTCTCCCCCGCCCACACTATCACATTACATTCACACGCAGATGCACACCCTATCACAGTATATTCACATGCAGACCCACACGATCGCTCAGACATTCTTTCACATACACACAGACACACAGTCCCAGTCCCAATTACGTTCACCCCCAGACCCTCATTCTTCCACACAAACACACACACCCTATCACATTACATTCACACACAGACCCACATGATCACTCAGGCATTCTTTCACAGACACACAGTCCCAGTCCCATTACATTCACCCCCAGACGCTCATTCTTCCACGCACACACAGACCCACATGACCACTCAGACATTTTCACATACACACAGACACACACAGTCCCAGTCCCATTACATTCACCCCCGACCCTCATTCTTCCACACAAACACACACACCCCATCACATTACATTCACACGCAGACCCACACGATCGCTCAGACATTCTTTCACATACACACAGACACACAGTCCCATTACATTCCCCCCCAGACACTCATTCTTCCACACAAACACACACAGACCCTCACGACCGCTCAGACATTCGTTCACATGCACACAGACACACACTCCCAGTCCCATTAGCGTTCACCCCCAGACCCTCATTCTTCCACACACGCGCACACACACCCTATCACATTACATTCACACACAGACCCAGACGATCACTCATTCTTTCACATACACACAGACACACAGTCCCAGTCCCATTACATTCACCCCCAGACCCTCATTCTTCCACACACACACACACACACACACACACACCCATCACATTACACTCACCCCCAGACCCTCATTCTTCCACACACACACCCACCCACCCACCCCATCACATTACATTCACACACAGACCCGCACGACCGCCCAGACATTCTTTCCCATACGCACAGACACACACAGTCCCAGTCCCATTACATTCCCCCCCAGACCCTCATTCTCCCACACAAACACACGCAGACCCACGGGATCACTGAGACATTCTTTCCCATACGCACAGACACACACAGTCCCAGTCCCATTACATTCACCCGCAGACCCTCATTCTTCCACACACACACACACACACACACACATTACATTACATTCACCCCCAGACCCTCATTCTTCCACACACACACCCACCATCACATTACATTCACACACAGACCCACAGGATCACTCAGACATTCTTTCACAGACACACAGACACACAGTCCCATTACATTCCCCCCCAGACCCTCATTCTTCCACACAAACACACACAGACCCACACGACCGCCCAGACATTCTTTCCCATACACACAGACACACACAGTCCCAGTCCCATTACATTCCCCCCCAGACCCTCATTCTTCCACACACACACACACACCCCCCATCACATTACATTCCCCCCAGACCCTCATTCTTACACACACACACACACACACACACACACATACACACACACACACACACACACACACACCCATCACATTAGATTCACACACCGACCGAAAGGATCGCTCAGGCATTCTTTCACAGACACACAGACACACACAGTCCCAGTCCCATTACATTCACCCCCAGACCCTCATTCTTACACACACACACACACACACACACACACACACACACACCCCATCACATTACATTCACACACCGACCCACAGGATTGCTCAGACACTCTTTCACATACACACAGACACACAGTCCCATTACATTCCCCCCCAGACGCTCATTCTCCCACACAAACACACACAGACCCACACGACCGCCCGGACACTCTTTCCCATACACACAGACACACACAGTCCCAGTCCCATTACATTCCCCCCCAGACCCTCATTCTTCCACACACACACACACACACACACACACACCCACCCCATCACATTAAATTCACACACAGACCCGCACGATCGCTCAGACATTCTTTCACATACGCACAGACACACACAGTCCCAGTCCCATTAACGTTCACCCCCAGACCCTCATTCTTCCACACACCCCCCCCATCACATCACATTCACACACACAGACCCACAGGACCGCCCAGACATTCTTTCCCAGACACACAGACACACACAGTCCCAGTCCCATTACATTCCCCCCCAGACCCTCATTCTTCCACACACACACACACACACACACACACACACACACCCATCACGTTACATTCACCCCCAGACCCTCATTCTTCCACACACACACACACACACACACACACACACCCCCCACCACCACCACATTAGATTCACACACCGGCCCAGAGGATCGCTCAGACATTCTTTCACAGACACACAGTCCCATTACATCCCCCCCAGACGCTCATTCTCCCACACAAACACACACAGACCCACATGACCGCCCAGACATTCTTTCCCACACACACAGACACACACACTCCCAGTCCCATTACATCCCCCCCCCAGACCCTCATTCTTCCACACACACACACACACACACACACACACACACCCATCACATTACATTCCCCCCCAGACCCTCATTCTTCCACACACACCCACACACCCACACACACCCATTACATTACATTCACACACAGACCCTCATTCTTCCACACACACACACACACACACACACACACACACACACACCATCACATTACATTCACACACCGACCCAGACGATCGCTCAGACATTCACACACACACACACACACACACACACACACACACACACACACACACACACACACACACACACTAAGGCCGAGCCTCCCCTTTGTCCCTCCCCGCGGGGGCTCGCGAGCGCCCCCCGGAGGGGCGGCGGCGGCGGCGGCGGTGGGGGCGCGCGCCGCCCGCCTGTCAATCACGGCCCCGAGGCCCCGCCCCCCCGCCCGGTCGGGGCCAATCCGGCGGGTCCGGCCCCGCCCCGGAGCCCGCGGGCGCCGACCAATGGCGTGCCGGCCGGGCCGGGGATGAGGTCACCCCGCGGCCTCCGATTGGCCGGCTATATTAAGAAAGCGGCCGAGCCCTATAAATAGCGGGCGGCGGGGGAGGGCGGCCAGCAGTCCGCCGCGGGAGGCCGAGCGGAGCGGACGCGCGGAGCGGAGCGCGGTGGCGAGGGGGAGGACGGAGCCCGCTCGGCCCTGTCAGCCGGCGGCGGCGGCGGCGGCGGGGGACGCCTCCTCCTGTTCCTTCTCCTCCTCGTCCGCCCTCCTCCTCCTGCTGCCGGGTCCGGGGACCGGCGGCGGCGGGCTGGCCATGGCGGCCCTCCGCAAGAAGCTGGTGGTGGTGGGCGACGGCGCCTGCGGCAAGACGTGCCTGCTGATCGTGTTCAGCAAGGACGAGTTCCCCGAGGTGTACGTGCCCACCGTGTTCGAGAACTACGTGGCCGACATCGAGGTGGACGGCAAGCAGGTGGAGCTGGCCCTGTGGGACACGGCCGGCCAGGAGGACTACGACCGGCTCCGGCCCCTGTCCTACCCGGACACCGACGTCATCCTCATGTGCTTCTCCGTCGACAGCCCGGACTCGCTGGAGAACATCCCGGAGAAGTGGGTGCCCGAGGTCAAGCACTTCTGCCCCAACGTGCCCATCATCCTGGTGGCCAACAAGAAGGACCTGCGCCACGACGACCACGTGCGCGGCGAGCTGGCCCGCATGAAGCAGGAGCCCGTGCGCACCGAGGACGGCCGGGCCATGGCCCTGCGCGTCCAGGCCCACGACTACCTCGAGTGCTCCGCCAAGACCAAGGACGGCGTCAGGGAGGTCTTCGAGACGGCCACCCGCGCCGCCCTGCAGAAGCGCCACGGCGCCCAGACCGGCTGCGCCAACTGCTGCAAGCTGCTCTGAGCCCCGGGGGACACCGAGGCCCCGAGGCCCCGAGGCCCCCTCGGCGGGCGGTTGGGACGGCGCACCCCACGAAGAGGACCGGCCGGTTGCGGCCTCACCGCTCCATCCATCCATCCGTCCATCCCTCCCTCCCCTCCCGTCCGCCCCGAGGCCCCTCGTCCCCCTCGACGGGCGGTTGGGACGGTGGACCCCACGAAGAGGACCGGCCGGTTGCGGCCTCACCGCTCCGTCCATCCGTCCATCCTTCCCCTCCTGCCCGCCCCGAGGCCCCTCGTCCCCTCGGACCGCTCGACGGGCGGTTGGGACGGCGGACCCCACGAAGAGGACCGGCCGGTTGCGGCCTCACCGCTCCATCCAGCCGTCCAACCATCCATCCTTCCCCTCCTGTCCGCCCCGAGGCCCCTCGTCCCCTCGGACCACTCAGCGGGCGGTTGGGACGGTGGACCCCACGAAGAGGACCGGCCGGTTGCGGCCTCACCGCTCCATCCAGCCGTCCAACCATCCATCCTTCCCCTCCTGTCCGCCCCGAGGCCCCTCGGGCCGATCGACGGGCGGTTGGGACGGTGGACCCCACGAAGGGGACCGGCCGGTTGCGGCGTCACCGCTCCATCCGTCCGTCCATCCATCCATCCTTCCTCTCCTGTCCGCCCCGAGGCCCCTCGTCCCCCTCGGTGGGCGGTTGGGACGGTGGACCCCACGAAGAGGACCGGCCGGTTGCGGCCTCACCACTCCATCCAGCCGTCCAACCATCCATCCTTCCCCTCTTGTCCGCCCCGAGGCCCCTCGTCCCCTCGGACCACTCAGCGGGCGGTTGGGACGGTGGACCCCACGAAGAGGACCAGCCGGTTGCAGCGTCACCGCTCCATCCATCCATCCTTCCCCTCCTGTCCGCCCCGAGGCCCCTCGTCCCCTCGGACCACTCGACGGGCGGTTGGGATGGTCGACCCCACGAACAGGACAGGCCGGTTGCGGCCTCACCGCTCCATCCATCCATCCTTCCCCTCCTGTCCGCCCCGCCGCCCTCGGAGCGCTCGACGGGCGGTAGGCACGGAGACCCGCCCGGGACGGCGGACCCTACGAAGAGGACCGGCCGGTTGCGGCGTCGCCGCTCCATCCATCCATCCATCCCCTCCCGTCCGCCCCGCCCGGCTCCTATAAATATATACATAGAAATAACTCTATTTTTTTGGATGCGGGAGACTGGAAGGCCTCCATCCAAAGGCGGGGGGGCACCTCAGATGCCCCGAGAACGCCGAAACCTCCCACCCTCCCTCCTTCCCGTCGGGACGGAGGGCGCGCGGCTGACCCGCCGAAGCCGGGGGACAACCGCCCCCGAGGACCCCGGTCCACCGAGAACGCCGGGCACTGACCCACCTTCCTCGTGGTGGCATGAGGGAGGAGATGGGGCAGGGTTTCAGCCCGCCCCCTCGATGATGAAATCGTTCGAATTTGGTTTACTTAAAAACTAAACCCTCTCTCTCAGAAGTCTCTCTTTTGCACAATTTAAGTGTTTCCTTGTTTTGACACACGCACTCGTCATCTGCCTACTATACTGTAGCATTTTAAACACACTCTGTTGTAACCTCATGGACTTCTGACCTTTTTTTTTAAAGATTGTAACTTAGGGAGAAAAACCACTTTTTTTTCCCCCCCGAAAAGAGAATACCACACTGGTTTATAGTGTCTTGGATTTTTATTTGTGCAGATTATGCACGCTACTCGGATAAAGGCGATGAAACGCGTTGGGATCTATTAACATTTCCACGAGCAGTCTTGGAACTGAGTGGAATTGATCTACATCTCTGTACAGAGAACAAACCCACTTGTGTTCATTTTTTTTTCCTCCCCCCCTTCTCCCTCACACACAGTGGTACTGCTAAGTTGTTTTTTTTTTTGTCTGTTATTTTTTAAATAAACTGACAAATGCAAAAGTGATGAGATGTATATGTTGTTTACATAAAATTCTATAAACTGTGTAAACAGTTTTATATGTAAAATATTAAAAGACTCTAAGACAATCCTGTGGCTCGAGTTGTTCGTCTGATTCTTTACCGGGGCTGGAGGCCTGCCGGGGGGGAGGGAAAATTCCAACCGATAATATCTGTTGAGCACTTATTGTGTGCAGAACATTGGGCTAAGCACTGGGGAGAGGACAGTAGAATTACTAGGCACGATCCCTGCCCACAATGTATATCTGGATGTGTCGCCTGTCGTATTTATGAAAACACCGGCGATGGTGGAATTCACCCAATAAAACTGCATTTCCCTGGAAAGTCTTCAGTGCTTTTCCCATGACTACTTTTTCAGTTGCTCACGACGTGGGATGGCTTGTCCCCTAAACTGAAGAACCTCCGATTGGAAACCGAGGCAAGGTCGAACGTAATTTGCCCCCTCTGAGGGGTGTGGGTGGGTGGGGTGGAAAGGGAAAATGGCAGATTAGAGCCCTGCTAAAAAGTTCAAAGCTTCTGTCCGTAAATTGACATTTCCACCACTTGTCGCAGGACCACGGGTCCGGCTCACAAATCGGGCCGTCTTCTCCCGTTGTGAATTGATCTGGTCAGATAGTGAAATTGGTCCTATTTAATGTAGACACTTGCCTGGAATAACTCACTTTGGCTACCTAAGGCAGGGAAGTTAGCTTATTCTGAAAAAGTAGGGAACTAGCCTTTTTGTCTCTACTAAAGGAAAAAAAATAACTTTATGAAGGCAAGCACTAGATTTTTGAGTTTTGTCTGATGGATGATCATTCTGGCCATGTAAAATGTGGTGCGCGGCCCCAGAGCGACAGCTCCAAACCACTTTTCCACCAATAGTGGTAATGAAGTTCTACCCCAGTTCCTTCTCCAACAGTAAACCCCGAATGACTGATCTACCATCCACCCCATCACCTCTCCTCCATCACACACAAACACACACACACTCACCTCCAGGTTCTACAAAAGCAATCGGACGAGGCAATTGATCGTATTTATTGAGCACTTACCGGGTACAGAGCAGGGAGAAAGTAAAACCCAACAGAGTTGGTAGACGTGTTTCCGGCCCACGTGGAGCTTACAGTCCAGAGGGGGAGGACGGGCATTAAAATAAATTACGAATATGTACATAAGGGTTCACATCCAAGAGCCAGGGTGACACAGAAGGGAGAGGGAATAGGGAAATGAGGGTTTGGTCGGAAAGGCCTCTTGGAAAAGATGTGATTTTTAATAAGGTTTTGAAGAGGGGAAGGGTAGAGGCCTTTCAGATGGGAAGAGGGAGTTCCCGGCCAGAAGCGGGAAACGGTGCTGAGATTGACAAGTTCCAGGTACAGCCAGTCGGTTGGCATTGGAAGTGAAGTGTTCGGGCTGGGAATTGAAGAAAATCAGCAGGCTAAGATAGGAGGGGGCAAAGGGATTGAGTTCTTCAAAGTCAAAGGTGAGGGGTTTCTGTTTGATGCGGAAGCGCGTGGTTCCTGAGGTGCGGGGAGACGTAGAGCGATTTGGTTTTTTTTCTGGGTAGCAAGCAGAGTCCGGATTGGAGTCCACTGGCAAGCACTAGGTTAGACGCGGAAGAAGAATGACAGGGAGGAGCTGAATAGGCTTTGAAGGTTGCGGGGAGGATGGCGCTGTCGCCGGCACTTCCATATGTTGCCAATTTGTACTTCCCAAGCGCTTCGTACAGTGCTCTGCACATAGTAAGCGCTCAATAAATACGATTGATGATGAAGTGAAGTGTTCAGGCTGGGAATTGAAGAAAATCAGCAGGCTAAGATAGGAGGGGGCAAAGGGATTGAGTTCTTCAAAGTCAAAGGTAAGGATTTTCTGTTTGATGCGGAAGCGCGTGGTTCCTGGGGTGTGGGGAGACGTGGAGAGATTTGGTTTTTTTGAGAAAGATGATCTGGGTAGCAAGCAGAGTCTGGATTGGAGTCCATCGGCAAGCACTAGGTTAGACGCGGAAGCAGAATGACAGGGAGGAGCTGAATAGGCTTTGAAGGTGGCGGGGAGGATGGCGGTGTCGCCGGCAGAGAGGCAGCAGTTGGGAGGAGAAGAGGATCTAGGAGGGACGATGAGATGTTCTGTTTGGGACGTGAGTTGGTGGCGTGGGCAGGCCATTCGAGGAAAGGGCGTCCTGGAGGCGAGGCAACGCGGGATCCGCTAGCTGGGGACAGGTCGGGACTAAGAGGGGGACATTTAGGCGGCAACTCGAGTCTTGAGAGCGGGTGGGTTCCCCAGGAGGGTGAGCGTAGCAGGAGAAGAGCAGAGGACCCAGCCCAGAAGCTCGCAAGACACCCGCAGTGAGTGATTTGCACCTGCTTCTAACTCAGTCGACTGTCTCTCGTTGTGCCGTCTCATTTGCCGTTCACGCGATTACTTTTGCCTCCTCGTCTCACAATCCATTTGAAGCTCCTGCTCCAAAAGAGCCACTCCTACCTCGTTTGTGGATCGTGTCCTGCTCGTCTGTCCTCAGCAACTGGGTCCCAGACGGCCGCAGAGCGGCACCGTTGCCCGAGGCTTTGTTTCGCTGTATCCTTAAAAAGTTTTCTCTGCCCTGGCTTACAGTTTCCCAAATTCGACTCAACACACAGCAGCTATTTAGGTATCTCCCGTTCCCGCACGTGTCCCACCCAGGGAAGTTGTACTGAATTGAGCATAGCCGCTGTCCAGGAGAAAGTCTGCTTGATTTTGATGTTGAGGAGGACCCAGTGTTGCCGTTGGAACTGTTCTCCTGTCCCGCCATCGACCCCCGGCCCACGTCATCCCCCGGGCCTGGAATGCTCTCTCTCTACCCATCCGCCAAGCTAGCTCTCTTCCTCCCTTCAAGGCCCTGCTGAGAGCTCCCCTCCTCCAGGAGGCCTTCCCAGACTGAGCCCCTTCCTTCCTCTCCCCCTCGTCCCCCTCTCCATCCCCTCATCTTACCTCCTTCCCTTCCCCACAGCACCTGTATATATGTATATATGGTTGTACATATTTATTACTCTATTTATTTATTTATTTTACTTGTACATAGCTATCCTATTTATTTTATTTTGTTGGTATGTTTGGGTTTGTTCCCTGTCTCCCCCTTTTAGACTGTGAGCCCACTGTTGGGTAGGGACTGTCTCTATGTGTTGCCAATTTGTACTTCCCAAGCACTTAGTACAGTGCTCTGCACATAGTAAGCGCTCAATAAATACGATTGATGATGGTGATTTACCTCTAGACTGTAAGCTCATTGTGGGCAGGGAATGTGTCTGTGTATTGGTGTATCGCACTATTCCGAGCGCTTAGTACAGTGCTCTGCTAACAGGAAGCACTGAATAAATACGATTGAATGAATTTATTTACTGATTTTTATTACGGTATTTTTTAAGCACTTCTTAGGTGCCAAGCGCTGTTCTGAGCATCAGGTAGACACAGGTTAATCAGGTCGGACATAGTCCGTGCCCCGCGTGAAGCTCATAGCTTAAACCGGAGCGAGAACAGGCATTGAGTTGCCATTGTAAGCAGCGTGGCTCAGTGGAAAGACCACCGGCTTGGGAGTCAGAGGTCGCGGGTTCTAATCCCAGCTCCACCACTTGATGGCTGTGTGCCTTTAGGCAAGCCACTTAACTTCTCTGTGCCCCAGTTACCTCATCTGTAAAAGGGGGGTGAAGACTGCGAGCCCCACGTGGGACAACCTGATCACCTGGAACCTACCCCAGCGCTTGGACCAGTGCTTGGCACATAGTAAGCGCTTAACAAACGCCATCATTATTATTGAAGAAACTGAGGCAGGGAGAATAATAATGATGATGATAATGTTGGTATTTGTTTAAGCGCTTACTAAGTGCCAAGCGACGTTATAAGCGCTGGGGTAATCAGGTGGGCCCACGTAGGGCTCACAGTCTTCATCCCCGTTTTACAGATGAGGGAACTGAGACACAGAGAAGTTAAGTGACTTGAGCAAGGTCACACAGCTGACGTGTGGCGAAGCCGGGATTCGAATCCGCAACTCTGCCCTCCGCTGTCTCCCAGGCCACTGCTGCCCAGCACAGGTGAGTTTTGACTTGTAACGGATCGCCTTCCACCTGTCATCCACTGCCCAAGCTAGGAATGGAATGGATATGAGAAGCAGCGTGGCTCAGTGGAAAGAGCCCGGGCTCTGGAGTCAGTGGTCACGGGTTCAAATCCTGGCTCCGCCAACTGTCAGCTGGGTGACTTTGGGCAAGTCACTTCACTTCTCTGTGCCCCAGTTACCTCATCTGTAAAAATGGGGATTAAGGCTGTGAGCCCTCCGTGGGACAACCTGATTACCTTGTTACCTCCCCAGTGCATAGAACAATGCTTTGCACATAGTAAGTGCTTAATAAATGCCATTATTATTATTATTATTATTATATGCCTCTGCTTGACTCTCCCTCCCATAGTCGAGACTGGTAAAGTACTGGAAACTCTCCAGGCACAATTCTGAGAGGGGCACTCTACTACTACTGACAATAATAATAATAATAATAATAATAATAATAGCGGTTTTTGTTCAGCGCACTATACTAAGCGCTGGGGTCGATACAGGATAATCAGGTCCCACATGGGGCTCCCAAGTAGAACGGAGAACTGATACGGAATCCCCGCTGGTGAGGCACAGAGAAGTGAAGTGAATTGCCCAAGGTCACACAGCAGGCAAGCGGTATCCCTGGAATTAGATCCAAGGTCCTTTAACTCCCAGGCCCGTGCTCTAGCCGCTAGGCCGGGCTGTTTCTTTGTTGGTAGAATTGGTCGAAATATCCCCTGCCCGAAATCATCATCATCAGTCGTATTTATTGAGCGCTTACTACGTGCAGAGCACTGTACTAAGCGCTTGGGAAGTACCAATTGGAAACGAATGTAGAATCTAGAAGGGGAGACGGACAGTTGGTAGAATTGGTAGAAGTGTTCCCCGCCCGAAGTGAATTTACAATCTAGAAGGGGAGACAGACTTTATATAAATAAATAATTTATGGATATGTAAAATAAAAATGTTATGGTATTTAATAATAATAATAATAATGGTATTTGTTAAGCGCTTACTATGTGCCAAACACCGTTCTGAGCATTAGGATAGATACAAGGGTATCAGTTTGTCCCACACGGGGCTCAAAGTCTTAACACCCATTTTACAGATGAGATAACTGAGGCACAGAGAAGCGAAGTGACTTGCCCAAAGCCACACAGCTTCTGGAACCCACGACCTCCGACTTCCAAGTCCGAGCTCTTTCCACTAAGCCACGCTGCTTCTATTTGTCAAGTGCTTACTGTGTGTGAGGCACTGTACCAAGCGTTGGGGTGGATACAAGCCAATTGGGTTGGGCACAGCCCCTGCCTCACATGGGGCTCACAGTCTCACTCCCCATTTTACAGATGGGGTAGCTGAGGCCCAGAGAAGTGAAAAGACTCGCCCAAGCTCACACAGCAGACAAGTGGAGGAACCGGGTCGAGAATCAATCAATCGTATTTATTGAGCGCTTACTGTGTGCAGAGCACTGTACTAAACGCTTGGGAAGTACAAGCCGGCAACATATGAACCCACGGGCCTTCTGATTCCCAGGCCTGTGCGCTATCCACTAAGCGTACTCCTACTCATTCATTCAGTCGTATTTATTGAGCGCTTACTGTGTGCAGAGCACTGTACTAAGCGCTTGGGAAGTACTCAGTGTACAAAGTGATGTGGGGCCACGGGTTGTTATTATGATTATTATTATTGGATCAGGAAAATGATTCCATTGAAAAGTGGTCTTCAAACCACCGGAGATCTCCAATCAACAGGCTCCAGGCCCGTGGAAACATCTGCGCGGGAAAATTACAGCCGCCCTGATGGATCCAGAAAACCCAACAAGCAAGCTCCAGGATTTGCAGTGGCTGGACATTTCTCTGTGATGTTCTTTACCAGGCAGCTGCCAAGGCACCAGACATGGAAAATATAAGTAATTTCATCAATATCATATGTGTATAAATTCAAGGTATTCAGATTTTTTTCCCCTTTTCATTTATTTTGAATTGAAAGTCCACTTTGCGTAGTGCCCTTTTGTCCTGTAATCTCCTTACGGGTAGGGAATGTTTCTGCCAACTCTGTTGTATTGTAACTCTTCCAAGTGCTTAGTGAAGTGCTCTGTACACAGTAAGCGCTCAATAAATACCATTGCTCGATTGCCCTTAAAATGAGTGTCAGCACTCATGAAACCTATGATAAACCCCTGCCAAAGCACTTCAGAGAGAATCCCATTTCTGCTCTAAAAAAATTTAAAAATGGAGATCCGTATCCCAGTCTTCCTGGGCTCACTTTGAGTTTCTTTTTCCTGTTGAAAGTCGGATCACCTTCTCCTTCTACTCCTTCCTTCGCCCACCTCCCCAGGGTTTGCTTTGTTTTGTCATTGCGTTTACTTCTAATCTCATCTAGAATCCATTCTTGTGCTGAATAGCTTCACACAGCTTTCCACATTTATTTCTCCTTTCAAGGCACTGGTCAATTCCCAACTTGTAGTCGCTTCTCTGAGAGAGAAAATCTGTTTGCTCATTTGCACGGGAATAGCCAATGTGTCCTATCAATTCGCAGTTATTTCCAAGTAGTGTTCGCCCCTAGCTCCGGAAAACAACCTCGAACTGAAAGCCTGATGCTGTTTGGGTTTTTTCCTTGCATAAGAACAGGGCAAAACTCTATCCCACGTTCAGCCTTTTGACACTTATTTATTCCTTTGAAGAAATTTCATAACACAAAGACAAATTAAACATCACCTCACTAACTGCTCAGAAAAGATGGGAATCTGAGAAAATATTCCAGGCTAAGTATATGGATATTGAGTTGGTATATACATGTTTTCGCTGCTTCTGACCTTTTCAAGGTGGTTGTGAGATTACTTCGGGAAGGCTGTATTTTATGTACTTCTGCACTTATCTTTATACTCTGCTAAAATTCTACTCTCCCAAACACTTAGTTCGGTCCTCGGCACACAGAAAGTGCTAAAAAAAATAACATCGATTGATTGCTTGGTTATTTCTCCCACTTCAAGTTTATTTTATTGTCTATCTCTGTGTCTATCAGTCTATCTATTGATAGATTATAGACACATCTATCTATTGATAGATAGATCTATCGATCTATCTCTGTGTCTATCAATGCTATTGTACTCTCCCAAGCATTTAATAATAATAATAATAATAATAATAATAATAATAATAATGGTATTTCATTCATTCATTCATTCAATTGTATTTATTGAGCACTTACTGTGTGCAGAGCACTGTACTAAGTGCTTGGGAAGTACAAGTTGGCAACATATAGAGACGGTCCCTACCCAACAGCGGGCTCACAGTCTAGAAGGGGGAGGCAGACAACAAAACAAAACATATAAACCAAATAAAATAAATAGAATAAATATGTATAAGTAAAATAAATAAATAAATAAATAGAGTAATAAATATGTACAAACATATGTACATATATACAGGTGCCGTGGGGAGGGGAAGGAGGTAAGGCGGGGGGATGGGGAGGGAGAGTAAGGGGAGAGGAAGGAGGGGGCTCAGTCTGGGAAGGCCTCCTGGAGGAGGTGAGCTCTCAGTAGGGCTTTGAAGGGAGGAAGAGAGCTAGCTTGGTGGATGTGCGGAGGGAGGGCAATCCAGGCCAGGGGGAGGACGTGGGCCGGGGGTCAACGGCGGGACAGGTGTGAACGAGGCACGGTGAGGAGGTTAGCAGCAGAGGAGCAGAGGGTGCGGACTGGGCTTTAGAAGGAGAGAAGGGAGGTGAGGTAGGAGGGGGCGAGGGGATGGACAGCCTTGAAGGGTGAGGAGTTTTTGCCTGATGCGTAGGTTGATTGGTAGCCACTTTGAGATTTTTGAGGAGGGGAGTAACATGCCCAGAGCGTAACATGCCCAAAGACGATCCGGACAGTGGTGTGAAGTATGGATTGAAGTGGGGAGAGACACGAGGATGGGAGATTGGAGAGGAGGCTGATGCAGTAATCCAGTCAGGATAGGATGAGAGATTGAACGAGCAGGGTAGTGGTTTGGATGGAGAGGAAAGGGTGGATCTTGGCAATGTTGCAGAGGTGAGACCGGCAGGTTTTGGTGACAGATTGATGTGAGGGGTGAATGAGAGAGCGGAGTCGAGGATGACACCAAGTTTGCAGGCTTGTGAGACGGGAAGGATGGTAGTGCCGTCTACAGTGATGGAAAAGTCAGGGAGAGGGCAGGGTTTGGGAGAGAAGATAAGGAGTTCAGTCTTGGACATGTTGAGTTTTAGATGGCGGGCAGGCATCCAGATGGAGATGTCCTGAAGGCTGGAGGAGATGCAATCCTGGAGGGAGGGAGAGAGAGCAGGGGCAGAGATGAAGATTTGGGTGTCATCAGCGTAGAGATGATAGTTGAAGCCGTGGGAGTGAATGAGTTCACCAATGGAGTAAGTGTAGATCGAGAACAGAAGGGGACCGAGAACTGACTCTTGAGGAACTCCTACAGTAAGGGGATGGGAGGGGGAGGAGGAGCCCGCAAAAGAGACTGAGAATGAATGGCCGCAGAGATAAGAGGAGAACCAGGAGAAGACGAAGTCTGTGAAGCCAAGGTTGGATAGCGTGTTAAAGGGAAGGGGGTGGTTCACAGTGTCGAAGGCAGCTGAGAGGTCGAGGAGGATTAGGATAGAATAGGAGCCGTTGGATTCGGCAAGCAGGAGGTCATTGGTGACCTTTGAGAGGGCAGTTTCCGTGGAATGTAGGGGACAGAAGACAGATTGGAGGGGGTCCAGGAGAGAGTTGTTGTTGAGGAATTCGAGGCAGCGCGTGTAGATGACTCATTCAAAGAGTTTGGAAAGGAATGGTAGGAGGGAGATAGGGCGATAACTAGAAGGTGAGGTGGGGTCAAGGGAGGGTCTTTTTAGGATGGGAGAGTCGTGGGCATGTTTGAAGGCAGAGGGGAAGGAACCAGTGGAGAGTGAGCAGTTGAAGATGGAAGTTAAGGAGTGGAGAAGGGACAGAGTGAGAGATTTGATAAGATGAGAGGGAATGGGGTCAGAAGCACAGGTGGCCAGAGTAGCACTTGAGAGGAGGGAGGAGATCTCATCTGAGGATACTACTGGGAAGGATGGGAGAGTAATGGAGAGGGTTGAGCGCCACGGGGTTGGAGAAGGTGGGGGAGTGACTTTGGGGAGCTCAGACCTGATGGATTTAATTTTATTAATGAAGTGGGAGGCCCGATCGTTGGGGGTGAGGGAAGGAGGGGGGCGAGGAACAGGGAGCCTGAGAAGGGAGTTAAATTTACAGAAGAGCTGATGGGGATGATGGGCATGGATGTCAATAAGGGAGGAGAAATCATTTTGTCTGGCAGAGCAGAGGGCAGAGTTAAGGCAGGAAAGGATAAACTTGAAGTGAACGAGGTTGGCATGGTATTTAGACTTTCACCAGCAGCGTTCAGCAGCTCAAGCATAAGAGCGAAGGAGGCGGAGTGGTAGTGATCCAGGGCTGTGGGTTAGTGATACGAGAGCGGTGAAGGGAAAGGGGAGCGAGGGAGTCGAGCTTAGTAGAGAGGGTAGATTTGAGAGCAATAATCTGATCATCAAGATTGGGTAGAGAGGAAAGGGAGGCGAGGTGGGGTGTGAGGCGCTCAGAAAGATGGATGGGGTCGAGAGAGTCGAGGTCTCTGTGAGAAAATAATATAGATTTACAGGGGAGAGGAGTGTGAGTGAGGAGGCAGGTGAGAAGGTTATGATCAGAGAGAGGGATTTCAGAGTTGGTGAGGGTGGACACAGTGCAGCGGTAGGAGATGATGAGGTCGAGGGTGTGACCAAGTTGGTGAGTGGGCGAGGTGGGGTGGAGCAGGAGGTCGGCAGCGTCAAGGAGAGATAGAAGGCGGGCGGCAGAGGAGTCACCAGGGATATCCATGTGCATGTTGAAGTCTCCGAGGATCAGAGTGGGCATGGAAAAGGAGAGAAGGAAGGTATTTGCCAAGCGCTAACTATGTGCTGAGCAATATTTAGCACAATGCTCTGCACAGGGTAAGTCCTCACTAAATCTATTGACTGGAGGCTCTTGGGAGAAAACATGCTGTAGAAAACTGGTGTCGCTGTTACAGTATTATTACTTTTATTAAGATTATTGTAATACAAAGGACTCGACATTTTCTTCTTCTAATTTTCGGATCTAAAAAGTATATTGTTATTTTGTTTTTGTAATATCCATTGGTGTGAATATAAGAAATGCCACCCTCCCCCCGCCACACACAGGTGTACTCCCAACCGAATCTACGCACTCCACTCCTCTAACTCCACGTACCTCAATCTTATCTATCTTGCCACCGACTCCTTGCCCCTGTTCTCCCTCTGACCTCTTCCCTTTCGTACCTGACAGACCACCACTCTCCCCAACTTCAAAACCCTCCTAAAATCACATCTACTCCAAGAAGCCTCCCACGACTCATTTCCCCTACCTGGCCTCCCCTCTGCGTTAGCTCCGCATTTGGATCTGTACCCTTTAAGTGCTTGATATTCACCTCCGCCCTATGGGACTTAGGTAAATGTCATTATACTTTACTGTTTCCCCTATCTGTAAGGTATTTTAACATCTGTCTCCCCTTGTAGAATGTAAGCTCAATGTGGGCAGGGATCATATTTACCAACTCTTGTTGCATTGTACTTTCCCAAGCACTTATTACCGTGCTCTGCATTCGGTAAGTACGCGTGAAATACCATTGATTGATGGATTGACTGATTGCTGCCTAGATAGAAAGATGATTCTTTTCCTGAGATTCCTTCCCTATGGAAACAAGGTCTCTTCCTCTGTGAACGCATGTGGAGGAAGTGACATGTGCTGTCTTGCCCTTCCTCCAAACTCCTCACTATTGGCTTCAAAGCTCTCCATCACCTTGCCCTCTCCAACCTCACCTCCCTTCTCTCCTTCTACAGCCCAGTCCGCACAATCCTCTCCTCTGGTGCCGCTAACCTTCTCACTGTGCCTCGTTCTCTCCTGTCCCACCGTCAACCCCTGGCCCGCGTCCTACCTCTGACCCGGAATGCCCTCTCTCCTCAAATCCACCAAACTAGCACACTTCCCCCCTTCAAAGCAGCGTGGCTCAGTGGAAAGAGCACGGGCTTTGGAGTCAGAGGTCAGGGGTTCAAATCCCAGCTCTGCCAATTGTCAGCTGTGTGACTCTGGGCAAGATGCTTAACTTCTCTGTCCTTCAGTTCCCTCATCTGTAAAATGGGGATTAAGACTGTGAGCCCCACGTGGGACAAACTGATCACCTTGTATACTGTGAGCCCACTTTTTAGACTGTGAGCCCACTGTTGGGTAGGGACTGTCTCTATATGTTGCCAACTTGTACTTCCCAAGCGCTTAGTACAGTGCTCTGCACACAGTAAGCACTCAATAAATATGATTGATTGATTGATTGTATACCCCCAGCGCTTAGAACAGTGCTTTGCATATAGTAAGTGCTTAACAAATACCATTATTATTATTATTATTAATATTGTTATTTCAAAGCCCTCTGAAAGCTCATCTCCTCCAGGAGGCCTTCCCAGACTGAGCACCCCCATTTCCTCCTCCCCTCCCCATCGGTTCTACTTCCTCCGTCTGCTCTACCCCCCTTCCCACCCCACAGCACTTGTGTATATATGTACATATTTATTATTCTATTTATGTTATTAATAGTGTGAATATATCTATAATTCTATTTCTTTACATTGATGCTACTGATGCCTGTCCACTTGCTTTGTTTTGTTTTGTTGTCTGCCTCCCCCCTTCTAGACTGTGAGCTCGTTGGTTAAGGATTGTCTCTATCTGTTGGCGAATTGTACTTTCCAAGGGCGTAGCGCAGTGCTGTGCACGCAGTAAGCACTCAGTAAATGCGATTATACGAATGAACACATGAAGAGACAGTGACATGGGCTGTCTTGCCCTTGTGTCCTACTGGAGGGAGTCCAGAACACCAAAGAAGTTGCCCAAAGATGCTGATTGAGAGATCCTCCCCCGAGCTGTAGTTAGGCTGGGGGAGGAGGGGATGGAGGAGGGAGTGAGTAGGAGGAGATGGAAGGGGGTTGGAGGAGGAGAGGAGGAAGGGATGGAGGAGGAAGAGAAAAGGAAGAGACGAAGGGGGATGGAGGAGGGGGTGGAGGAGGGGATGGAGGAGGAGGAGTGTCTGGGCTGCATGGCAGGCGCCCTTTTTGGTCCGTGAGGAGCGGAAAGTTGTTTGGGCCTCTAACCTGACCTGCTTGGTCACTCCATAGCCAGCAACCTTGCACTATGAGACACTTGGCTGTTGGATGTAGTCTGTGGTGGCAAAACACAAAACCTGTGGAAGACTCTGGCAGCAGGCACGAGAGAACCAGCACAGCCTAGATAGAGGAAAGAACACAGGCTGGAGAGTCAAGGGACCTGGGCTCTAATCCTGTCTCCACCCTTTGCCTGCTGGGTGACCTTGGGCAAGTCACTTCCGTTCTCTCGGCCTTATTTTCTTCATCTGTCCAATGAAGATCAAATATCTGTTCCCCCTCTTTGTTAGACTTGTGAACTCCATGTGAGATAAGGACCGTGTCTGATCTGATTTTAGAGCATCGCTCCTAGCATTTAGTGTAGTGCTTGGCATATAACAAAGACCACCACTATTATGAGTCTAATCCACTTGTCCCTTTGCTAAGGGTGACACTTTGGTTGACTGCTATAGGACTGGAACTGCCACTTCTTGCTGATAATAATAATAATGATGGCATTTGTTTGATGATGATAACGACTTTGGGCAAATTTCTTCCCAGCGTAAGAAAACTTCTTCTATTCTTTTTTTAAAAAATGGTATTTGTTATGCACTTACTTTGTGCCAAGCACTGAACTAAGCGCTGGGGTAAACACAAGTTAATTAGGTTGAACTCAGTCCCTGTCCCACCTGGTGCTCACAATCAATCCTCCTTTTACAGCTGAGGTAACTGAGGCACGGAGAACTTAAGTGACTTACCCCAGGTCACACAGCAGACAGTGGTGGAGCTGGGATTAGAACCCAGGCCCTTCTGAACACCAGGCCCGTGCTCTATCTACTAGGCCATGTGGCTGCTCTAGCTATAGTGCTATCTTTGAATTTTCTCTTTTTGGGGTGAAGATTTGCAAGTAGGCCGAAGTGCTTCTCATTAAACGTGTCTAAGACGGATGCTCAGTTGGTTGATCAATCCCACTAACTCCCAGAAATCTGGTCAAGGATAGCAGGGACAAACACTACTCTGATGAAAACTGAGTCTCAAAACCCTCTAATATCCAACCAGAGCCTTGCTCTTTATTCATTCATTCATTCATTCATTCCATCGTATTTATTGAGCGCTTACTGTGTGCAGAGCACTGTACTAAGTGCTTGGGAAGTACAAGTTGGAAACATATAGAGACGGTCCCTACCCAGCAACGGGCTCACAGTCTAGAAGGGGGAGACAGACAACAAATCAAAACATGTGGTCTTGTCAAGTCAGAATAAATAGAATTAAAGCTAGATGCACATCACTGACAAATAGAATAGTAAATTTGTACAAGTAAAATAGAGTAATAAATCTGTACGAACATATATACAGGTGCTGTGGGGAGGGGCAGGAGGTAGGGTGGGGGGGATGGGGAGGGGGAGAGGAAAAAGGGGGCTCAGTCTGGGAAGGCCTCCTGGAGGAGGTGAGCTCTCAGTAGGGCTTTGAAGGGAGGAAGAGAGCGAGCTTGGCGGATGTGCGGAGGGAGGGCATTCCAGGACAGGGGGAGGACATTACCTGAAAGACACCTTCTCTGGTACTCACCTGCTCCAGTTTTCCCAAATATATCAACTCAGGAAGCAAAACTCTGCCTCTGCTTACTTAGCTCACACAGATTCAGGTAGAAGAGTCAGTGTTTCCCAGGGCTCTTGGGACTCGTGACCGTGTGAGCCGTAGATGTGTCAGACCTCTAAGAGTTCAAGCATTGAGTCCACCCTCTAAACTTACCATTATTTTTCTTTTAATTTCAAAATCAGTTTTGAGGTTTGGGGTTAGTCTGGGGGAAGGTTTGGACATTACTGTCCCCATGGATTTTCCTATGGGAAATCCTGTGCATAGACTACAGAGCTATAAGCTGGGGAATTGGATGTTGATCAGTCAATTGAGCACCTTACTACCTAATCGAGTATTTATTGCGCACCTACTGTCTTGAGGACACCATACTTACTAAGCACTTCTCCCGCTCCCTTCTGCATCACTCTGCACTGTTTATTTACCTGACCCTTAAACTCCGCGGCATTTATGTACATCTCTGTAATTAATTTATTTATATCAATGTCTGTCTTCCCCTCTAGACTGTAAGCACCTTGTGAGAAAAGAATGTGTCTACCAACTCTGTTACATTGTACCCTCCCAAGCACTTAGTACAGTGCTCTGCACACAGTAAGTGCTCAATAAATATGATTGATTGTTAATCCTTTAATTGATTCAGAGAGTACAATAGGACTAGTAGACATGATCCCTGCCCTCAGTTTATAATCTTATCTGTAATTACGCTGGAATGATTTCAGTCAATTAATTACTGGTATATATTGCTCGCTTAATGTGTGCACAGCAGTATACTAAGTGCTTGGGAAAGCGCAAGATAATAGAGTTTGCAGACATGATCCCTGCCCATAAGGAGCTTACAGTTTACGGGGGAAGGCAGACACTAACATAAATTATAGATAGAGGAAATTTTGACCTCTTCTGAAAAGGACAGAAACCCTTGTGTTCTAGCTGCTTTTTCAAGCTTTACCCAATTATCCACAGAGTTTACTGAGCCCTTATGTGACACATGGATCTGGTGGGAGATGCTTACAGCTAGGAAAAAATGCCTTCGGTTCTTCCTGATGGAAAGGCCCAATCCAGAAGGCCCCGCCATAATCAGTCTTCTGAAGGTGGCCATGCCAAACGGAAGAGAAGCAGGATTTAAATGAGTCCTGAAAAGCTTCGATTAAAATACATCCTTAATCTATGGCAACCAAATTTGGGATAGATGGGCCCTTGAGGCTTGATTGGACTGAGTTGAAAGCTGGGAAGATACTTAACCCTCCGAGAAGCTTATCCTGGGGCCAAGCAATCAACGCTAAACCAGGGGTAGGGAAGTCGAGTCTCTCGAGCCATATGGCTCAACTTAGAGTTGAATGGGTGGAAATTGCTCTTCTGCTCCTCCCAGGGTGAGTTCTCATCCTCTGGGTCAGCTGGAGGGGGTCGGGAGGGGAAGACCATATGTGCTGGAGGCTCAGGGGGTCAGGGCAGGAGTGGGGGGTCTGGGGCAGGGGTGGGAGTGGGGCATTATCGCAAGAAGTCATCCCTCTGTCCCTGTACCCAAGGCACACTGCAGAGGTTGTTGTCTCAGGCCAGGGAGCAGGGAGGGGCCCTTTTCCTCCAGAGGTGGGCCCGGGGTCTTAGCATTGGGGGGGAAGAGGAGGGAAGAGAACAGTGTCGGTGCACCCCATCAGATCCCATCTTCTCTCCCCTCCCCTCTCAATAAGCACTTAGTACATTGCTCTGCACACAGTAAGCACTCAATAAATACGATTGATTGAATGAATGAATAATAATGACGGGATTTGTCAAGCGCTTACTGTGTGCCAAGCGCTGTTCTAAGCCCTGGGGTAGATACAAGGTAATCAGGTTGTCCCACGGGGGGCTCACAGTCTTAATCCCCATTTTACAGATGAGGTCACTGAAGCACAGAGAAATTAAGTGACTTGCCTGAAGTCACACAGCTGACAAGTGGCAGAGGCAGGATTAGAACCTGCGACCTCTGGCTCCCAAGCCCGTGCTCTTTCCACTAAGCAGGCTGCTTTCCCATCCTCTTCTTTCCTTTCCCCTTCTACTTCTCCTTTCTCATCTTCCCTTCCCCTCCACCTTCTTCTGGCCCTCCTCTTCCCTCTCCTTTTTCCCTTTCTTTTACCCTCACCTCCCCCACTAGCAGCAACAGCAGCTGTTACTAGGAAAAACTGTTGCTACGAAGCAGCTGCATGGCACAATGATAGCATCATGTTGTGCTGTGTGACTTAATGGCATCACGTGGGGGGCCCGTAAATTAGACGATTGGTTCGTTGTGCACCAACTGCTCAAAGGTTATCAGTCGCCCATTCCTCTGTGCATCAAGAGGAAATTCCTGACCTTTGGTTTAAGGTGCTCTGTCAGCTCTCTCCCGCCCCATAACCTCTCCCACTTCAATCCAGCTTGCCCTCTTCGTTCCCCTAACTCCATCCTACCCAACTGTACCTTGCTCTTGTCTTTCTCACCCTATAATATAAAGTATTTATTTATATTAATGTTTGTCTTGTACTCGGGCTATCAACTCATTCTGGACGGGGAACATTTTGCCAACTCTGTTATATGGTACTCCCCAAATGCATAATACAGTGCTTTGCATGTAGTTAAGTGCTCGATAAATAGCATTGATTGATTGATTGGTTGATTGATCCCTTTTTCATGCCTTCCCTCCTCCCTGAACCTCCTCCCCCTTGACATTCAGCACACCACTTCTCTCCCCATCTCCAAAGCCCTCCTCAAATCACATCTCCTCCAGGAAGCCTTTCCTGACTAATCTCTCATCTCCTTACCATTTTTTCCTCTCCCTTCTGCATTACTTGAGCACTTGAGTCCATACCCCCTAAGTATTTATGCCTTCATTCATTTACTGAGCACTTACTGTGTGCACAGCACTGTACTAACTGCTTGGAAAGTACAGTTCGGCAACAAATAGAGACAATCCCTACCCAACAATGGGCTCAGAGTCTAGAAGACAGTCTAGACACCCACCTCTTCACCCACCCCACAGTGCTTATTTATTCATTCATTCAATCATATTTATTGAGCACTTACTGTGTGCAGAGCACTGTGCTAAGTGCTTGGGAAGTACAAGTTGGCAACATATAGAGACAGTCCTTACCCAACAATGGGCTCACAGTCTAGAATGGGGAGTCAGACAACAAAATAAAACATGTGGACAGGTGTCAAGTCGACAGAACAAATAGAATTAAAGCTAAATGCACGTCGTTAACAAAATAAATAGAATAGTAAGTATGTACAAGTAAAATAAATAGAGTAGTAAATCTGTACAAATATATATACAGGTGCTGTGGGGAGGGGAAGGAGGTAGGGTGGGGGGATGGGGAGGAGGAGAGGAAAAAGGGGGCTCAGTCTGGGAAGGCCTCTGGGAGGAGGTGAGCTCTCAGTAGGGCTCTGAAGGATAATAACACTTATTAAGCGCTTACTATGTGCCAAGCACTGTTCTAAGCGCTAGGGAGGTTACAAGATGAACAGGTTGTCCCACGTGGGGCTCAAAGTCTTAATCCCCATTTTACAGATGAGGGAACTGAGGCACAGAGAAGTTAAGTGACTTGCCCAAAGTCGCATAGCTGATAAGTGGCGGACCTGGGATTTGAACCCATGACCTCTGACTCCAAAGCCAGTGCTCTTTTCACTGAGCCACTATGCTTATGGACAGATCCTTATACCAGTTGCTTCAGCTACTTGTAGTATAATTTAATACGTCTCTCTCCTGCTAGACTGTAGCTCCTTGAGGATGGGCATTGTGTCCGTTCACTCTCTGGTACTCTCAATCAATCAATCAATCATATTTATTTATTGAGCGCTTACTATGTGCAGAGCACTGTACTAAGCGCTTGGGAAGTACAAATTGGCAACATATAGAGACAGTCCCTACCCAACAGTGGGCTCACAGTCTAAAAACTCCCAATCACATGGTGCAGTGCTCTGCACACAGGAAGTGCTCGGTAAATCCCACTGGTTAATCAGTTGATTAACCACATAGACGGAATTATTGAAAATGTTGAGTTACTGAAAGCTTCTCTTCTTGATTAAACCTGGGGAGTTTCACTTTATCAGCAAATCAATTTAGAAAGCCCTTTTACAGGACAGGGAGGGTCACCAGTGCAGCTCCACAAAGAACAGGTCCCTCTTTTTATGGCATTTGTGCAGGTACCGTACTAAACGCTGGGGTAATAATAATAATAATGTTGGTATTTGTTAAGCGCTTACTATGTGCAAAGCACTGTTCTAAGCGCTGGGGTAGATACAAGTTGATCAGGTTGTCCCACGTGAGGCTCACAGTCTTAATCCCCATTTTACAGATAGGGTAACTGAGGCACAGAGAAGTTAAATGACTTGCCCAAAGTCACACAGCTGACAATTGGCAGAGCCGGGGTTTGAACCCATGACCCCTGACTCCAAAGCCCGTGCTCTTTCCACTGAGCCACGGGGTAGATAGAAGCACTTAACAAATCCCATCATTACTATGGTATCATTTTTATTATCATTATTATTATAATCATCATTATTATTACATAAAGTAATCAGGTTGGACACGGTCCATAGCCCTCGGGGGGCTCACAGTCTTAATTCCCATTTTACAGATGAGGTAACTGAGGCTCAGACAAGTTAAGTGACTCGCCCAAGGTCACACACAGCAGACAAGTGGCGGAGAAGGGATTAGAACCCAGGTCCTTCTGGCTCCCACATCACTGATCTATCCGTTAGGCCATGCTGTCACTCTAACCTGATCTTTCAGTGACGGAGTGAAGGGCCCAACAGCTCAAGAGGACCAGGAATGTGGACCTATCTGGGCATGTAGCAAATCTTCGGATTCTCTCCTGCAGACACATTCATCAATCAAGTCAGGAAGCCCGGTCTAGACAGCGCAGCGATTAGCTGGCTCTTTAATTAACTGGGAGACAGTGCCCAGAAAGTAGTCATCAGCAGCTGCGGTTCCAGACCGGGATGGGGGTAGGGGAGGGGAGGGGGTCATCTCTGTTAATTATCGTCTTTGCCGTGATTTGGAGATGGAATCCAGTGCAGGCTCCCAAATGGGAAGAGGAGGGGGGGCTTCTGCTGGGAAGGTGGCCTTGAGGCATTTGGTATTTGCACATTATGTGCATATCCTTACATTATATATTAACAATTATTTATTTATATCGATGTCTGTCTCCCCCTCTACACTGTAAGCTCGCTTTGGTCAGAGAACATGTCTACCGGCTCTGTTGTACTGTACCCTCCCAATCAATCAATCAATCAATCGTATTTATTGAGCGCTTACTGTGTGCAGAGCACTGTACTAAGCGCTTGGGAAGTACAAGTTGGCAACATATAGAGACAACAGTGGGCTCACAGTCTAGAAGGGGGAGACAGAGAACAAAACCAAACATGTGAACAAAATAAAATAAATAGAATAGATATGTACAAGTAAAATAAATAGAGTAATAAATATGTACAGACATATATACATATATACAGGTGCTGTGGGGAAGGGAAGGAGGTAAGACGGGGGAGATGGAAAGGGGGACGAAGGGGAGAGGAAGGAGGGAAGCACTTAATACAGTGCTCGGCACACAGTAAGCGCTCAGTCATTATCATTGATTGATTGTACATTTCTTGTACATTTCTATCCTACTTATTTTATTTTGTTGGTATGTTTGGTTCTGTTCTCTGTCTCCCCCTTTTAGACTGTGAGCCCGCTGTTGGGTAGGGACTGTCTCTATGTGATGCCAATTTGTACTTCCCAAGCGCTTAGGACAGTGCTCTGCACATAGTAAGCGCTCAATAAATACGATTGATTGATTGATTGACTGACTGAAGAGAGGATCGGAATTCCAAGTGACTTGAGCCGAATGGGAGACTGGACAGGAGAAGCTCCGCTCTGCTGCTCTGCAAGGTGGCTGGCCCTATCACCACCTGGCCAGGATGGCCAGATGAATTCCAGAAACATTCGGGGCACCCCTGCTCTCCCTTCCTTGGCTGGATCCTGGAGAACCTTGGCAATGGTCTTGACTAATGGACCATTTTCTCCATCCCCTCTGAGCAGGAAACTAGAGGAACCGGCTGAAATGGCTGCAGATGTTTTGAAATGGTATTTGTTAAGCGCTTACTGTGTGCCAGATACTGTACTAAAGGTTGGGGTAGATACTAGCCAGTCAGGTTCTATAAAGTCCATGTGCCATGATAATAATAATAATGATGGTATTTGTTAAGCATCATCATCATCAATCGTACTTATTGAGCGCTTACTATGTGCAGAGCACTGTACTAAGTGCTTGGGAAGTACAAATTGGCAACATATAGAGACAATCCCTACCCAACAGTGGGCTCACAGTCTAAAAGGGGGAGACAGAGAACAAAACCAAACATACTAACAAAATAAAATAAATAGAATAGATATGTACAAGTAAAATAAATAAATAAATAGAGTAATAAATATGTACAAGCATATATACATATATACAGGTGCTGTGGGGAAGGGAAGGAGGTAAGATGGGGGGATGGAGAGGGGGACGAGGGGGTGAGGAAGGAAGGGGCTCAGTCTGAGAAGGCCTCCTGGAGGAGGTGAGCTCTCAGCAGGGCCTTGAAGGGAGGAAGAGAGCTAGCTATATGTCCAGCACTTTTCTAAGTGCTGGGGTAGATACAAGGTAATCAGGTTTTCCCACGTGGGGCTCACAGTCTTAATCAATTAAGGTAACTGAGGCACAGAGAAGTTAAGTGGCTTGGCCAAGGTCACACAGCAGACAAGAGGCAGAGCCCCGATTAGAACCCATGTCCTCCAACTCCCAAGCCTGTGCTCTTTCCACTAATCCGCAGTCTTCATCCCCATTTTACAGTTGAGGCAACTAAGGCACAGAGAAGAGAAATGACTTGTACAAGTTCATTCATTCATTCATTCACTTGTTTTGTTGAGCGCCTATTGTGTGTCTAAGCGCTTGGGAAGTACAATAAAGTCAGCAAATAGAGACAATTCCTACCCAAAAACGGGCTCACGGTCTAGACGGGGACACAGATGAGAGGCAGAGTCAGGTCCAGGCCCGTGCTCTAACCACCAGGCCATGCTGCTTCTCGTGAATGAATGAACTTCATGAATGAATGAACATGGCTTAATGGGTAGAGCACCAGCTTGGGAGTCAGAAGGTCGTGGGTTCTACTTCTGGTTCTGCCACACGTCTGTTGTGACATCTTGGGCAAGCCACTTAAATTCTCTGGGCCTCAGTTACCTCATCTGTAAAATGGGGATTAAGAGTGTGAGCCCCATGTGGGGCAGGAACCGTCCAACCTAACTTGTACTTACCCTAGCACTAGAACAGTGCTTGGCACATAGTAAGCACTTAGCAGGTACCATTATTATTATTAATATTCTGTATGCTTTTGTAATATAATGCGTAAGTCTATAAACACAGAAGTGAAAATTTACAGTATTTGACACATAATCTAAGCCCTTACCAAATACCATAAGAAAGTGATTTGGGTGGTTTTGAGTGCATAAAGCACACAAATATGCTGCGGTGGAAATCAGGAGGAAAAAACCTGAGGTAAAGAAAAATTAATAAGGGAAGTGTTTTTGGATTAGATGGAATTTCACAAGGGCTTTGAAGATGAGGAGAGCTGAGGTATGGTGGATTTGAAGAAGGAGGGAGGGAGCAGGAGGTAAGTGAAGGGAGAGAGGAGAATGAGGCGCAGTGAGATTAGCTTCAGAGGACTGAAAAGGGCCAACTGTAGGGTAGTGGATAAGTCGTGGGGAGAGAGCTGATTGAGTTCCTTAAAGCAAATGTTTCAGAGCTTTCTGAATCATCATCATCATCAATCATATTTATTGAGCGCTTACTGTGTGCAGAGCACTGTACTAAGCAATTGGGAAGTACAATTTGGCAACATATAGACACAGTCCCTACCCAATAGTGGGCTCACAGTCTAAAAGACTTAGAGAAGAATGACCAACCCCTGAAGGTTTTTAAGGAGGGGGAGATGTGGGGAAAATGATGTTCCAGACAAATGAGCTGGGTAGTGGAGTGAAGCAGTATGGCCTAGTGGATAAAGCATGGGACTGGGAGCCAGAAGATCTGAGTTCTAAACCCGGTTCTGCCTCTTGCCAGCTGTGTGACCATGGGCAAGTCACTTAACTTCTCTGGCCTCAGTTTTCTCAACTGCAAAGTGAGGATTCAATACTTGTTCTCCTTCCTACTTGAATGTGAGCCCCATGTGGGATAGGGATTGTATCTGGCCTGAATGACTTATAACCCAGCGCTTAGAGCAGTATTTGACACATATTAAGCACTTAACAAATACCATAAAAAAATTAGGGTCTAGTGGAGAGAGAAACTGAGTCAAAGGCACAAGTGACGTGGAAGGGGACGGGACAGCTGAGAACCATAATGTCCAGTGATGACTGGTCACTCTAGATGGTAGGGAAGACACCAGTGGACACCACTACTAGCTCTCTTCCTGAGGCAAAGTGGCCAGAAGCGAGGTGGCCAGAGGGGAAATGCCTAGTCTGGTCACTGACATGGAGGAAAAAGGGGAGATGGAGGCCCAAAGTCAGGTCCGGTAGTGGCACAAAATCTCTCTGTCACAGACCCTGCCAGCTCTCAAATCTATAATTCTGTTTCTCTAGCAACAGTCCTGTGGAATGTCTGAAATGTCCCCCCCAGGGAAGGGAATTTTGTAGGGAAAAGTTTTAAGAATAGTTCAGAAAAAAGTACCAAGCACTTGGAAAGTACCATAAAAGTTCTGAAGTGCTTGGAGGTTCTCACCCAGTTATAATTTGTTTTTCATACAGCAGATAGGATGCTACCTCTTTTGTTGCAGGAGCCAATGAAAATCCATTCATATTCTACTTGGAAGGTATCAGTTGTGCAGTGGCCCTGGTCAAGGCCGCAGATCTAAAGGGAGATCAAATCCGAGAGCCGTCGAGAAAGAGAGAGGCAGGGAGCCTGGGAGAGCTGGACCTCACTGGTGCTAAATTAGAGGATTTGAAGGGGTCCACCACCATATGAGGAAGAAATATGGAACCACTTAGTCCTCTGCCTTGTGTGTGTAAAGTACCCAGTGATTTGATCTGTTCCAGGATCTTCGAAAGTTCATCCATAACATGAGCTGAACCTAATCACCTTGCCCCCTCCTATAATAATAATAATAATGGCATTTATTAAGCACTTACTACGTGCAGAGCACTGTTCTAAATGCTGGGGAGGTTACAAGGTGATCAGGTTGTCCCACGGGGGGCTCACAGTCTTCATCCCCATTTTACAGATGAGGTAACTGAGGCACAGAGAAGTGAAGTGACTTGCCCAAAGTCACACAGCTGACAATTGGCGGAGCCGGGATTTGAACCCCTGACCTCTGACTCCAAAGCCCGTGTCCTTTCCACTGAGCCACGCTGCTTCTCTACCTCACCTCACTACTGTCCTTCCAACTCTCAGGCCCAGGTTTCTACTACACCACGCTGTGGGCTTCAAGCTGGGCAGGGACTGTGTCCGACCTGATAGCCTTGTATCTACTCCAGCATTTACTACAGTGCTTGGCACGTAGTAGATGCTTAACAGGCGCAACAACAATAATAGCAATTTCCATTCTTCTTCTTATGACTGATAAACAAAGCTGTCTGAATCTTACAGAACAGAGATCTGTTAATGATTGCAACTGCGGTATTAATTAAGTGCTTACTAAGCACTGGGGTAGATTCAAGATCAGCAGTTTGGACCCAGTCCCTAATCCACGTGGAGATAGGGGAAGTGAGAACAGGCACTGAATTCCCATTTTACAGATGAGAAAATCGAGGCATGGGGCAGCCAGACTGTGAGCCCCATGTGAGACAGGGACTATGTCTTGTATCTACCCAGTGTTTAGTACCATGCTTGGCATGTAGTAAGTGCTTAACAAATACCACTATCAAGTGACTCGCCCTAGGTCACCCAGCATACGACTGGTGGAACTGGGATTAGAACCCAGGTCCCCTGACTCCCAAGACATGCTGCTTCTCTTCTCATTTTACCAGGATGATGGATTGAGGATTTTGCCTCTACCCACACCCTTCCTCCAGGGAAACTCATAATGGTGGTCCCCTGAGACCCCCAGCTGTGCCCCAAACCCCATTCTCCTACTCTTCAGGACTCTGAACCCTGCAGGCACAGGACAGCTGCCTTTATCTCTTTTTGCTACGGTATTTTCCATCTCTGACCAAATGCTTTATTAAATTAGCCTAGTCTGGGTTAACTGATTCTCCAACTCCCAGACACCGAGCGACAGCATGGAAGGTGAGTTAGAGAAGCAGTGTGGCACAGGTTTTGGAGTCAGAGCTCATGGGTTCAAATCCCGACTCTGCCACTTGTCAGCTGTGTGACTTCGGGCAAGTCACTTAACTTCTCTGGGCCTCAGTTCCCTCATCTGTAAAATGAGGATTAATTAATTTATTATTATTATTAATGAATTAATATGAGCCCCCCACGGGACAACGTGATCACCTTGTAACCTCCCCAGTGCTTAGAACAGTGTTTGGCATATAGTAAGTGCTTAATAAATGCCATCATTATTAATCAATCAATCAATCAATCGTATTTATTGAGCGCTTACTGTGTGCAGAGCACTGTACTAAGCGCTTGGGAAGTACAAGTTGGCAACATATAGAGACAGTCCCTACGCAACAGTGGGCTCACAGTCTAAAAGGGGGAGACAGAGAACAAAACCAAACATACAACAACATAAAATAAATAGAATAGATATGTACAGGTAAAATAAATAAATAAATGAATAGAGTAATAAATATGTACAAACATATATACATATATACAGGTGCTGTGGTGGGAAAGTTGGAAGGGAGATTGAATAGGATGTTGGGTTAACCCAGAAGAAACTGGGTTCTAATCCTGGCTTAACCACATGACAGGCGCACGACCTTGAGCAAGTCACTTGACTTCTCTGTGCCTCAGTGACCTCATCTGCAAAATGGAGATTAAGATTGTGAGTCCTGTGTGGGACAGGGACTGTGTTCAACCTGATTAGGTTGTATCCACCCCAGTGCTTGGAACAGTACTGGACACATAGTAAGCGCTTAACGAATGCCATCATTATTAATGTCTGTCTCCCCTTCTAGACTGTAAGCTCATTGTGGGCAGGGAATGCATCAGTTATATTGTTATATTGTACTCTCCCAAGAGCTTAGTACAGTGCTCCGCACGCAGTAAGCCCTCAACAAATACGACTGATTGACTGATTAGTGGCATCCTTAACATTGAATAGCAATCATAGTAGTAACAACGGCATTTGTTAAGAGCTTACTATGTACTAAGAAGCAGCATGGCTCTGTGGAAAGAGCACGGGCTTTGGAGTCAGACGTCATGGGTTCAAATCCTGGCTCTGCCAATTGCCAGCTGCGTGACTTTGGGCAAGTCACCTAACTTCTCTGTGCCTCCGCTCCCTCATCTGTAAAATGGGGATTAAGACTGTGAGCCCCCCGTGGGACAACCTGATCACCTTGTAACCTCCCCAGCGCTTAGAACAGTGCCTTGTACATAGTAAGCGCTTAATAAATGCTATCATTATTATTATTATTACTAAGCACCCAACTAAGGTATGACAAGTTAATCAGGCCACTCTGTGGCCATGTGAGGGGGAAAAAAAAACCCCAAGATGAAGGTCGAGAAGAGTACATTGGTCATCACCTTTCATATCTCTACAGCCTCGGGTTGCAGAACACTATCATCATCATCATCATCAATCGTATTTATTGAGCGCTTACTATGTGCAGAGCACTGTACTAAGCGCTTGGGAAGTACAAATTGGCAACATATAGAGACAGTCCCTACCCAACAGTGGGCTCACAGTCTAAAAGGGGGAGACAGAGAACAAAACCAAACATGCTAACAAAATAAAATAAATAGAATAGATATGTACAAATAAAAGAAATAAATAAATAGAGTAAAAAAAGAGTAAAAAAAACCCCCAAAAACACTATGCCAATCCCCTACTTGGGCCCCGTGATTTCCTGGAGTAAAGGAGAGCGTCATGGACTAGCAGAGCAGACCTTGCCCTTGCCGACCTGGCCTGGGGGCTTGTAGTCCTGTTCCCCTACAACATGGTCTGGGTCGGCGGAGAACCGAGGCAGGCAGGGTTGGGCTGGATTTGAGGGCTCCCAGCCAGCCACCGGGAGCTGTAGAGGAGGGAGGTTTCATAGTTGGGAGGTACGGGGAGCTACTAAGCAGGATAGGCCATTGCCATGGCCCAGGGCTCCCCTGGATTTATGAGAGTGCCACATTCAGCAGCCTGCTGGGGGCCACTGGGCACGTGCCTTGGGCCTCTGGACATGGACACCAGGGCCACTTCATAATAATAATAATGATGGCATTTATTAAGCACTTACTATATGCAGAGCACTGTTTTCAGCTCTGGGGAGGTTATAAGGTGATCAGGTTGTCCCACGGGGGCTCACAGCCTTAATCCTCATTTTACAGATGAGGTAACTGAGGCACAGAGAAGTGAAGGGACTTGTCCAAAGTCACACGGCTGACAATTGGTGGAGCCAGAATTTGAACACATGACCTCTGACTCCAAAGCCCGGGCTCTGTCCACTTAGCCACGCTGCTTCTCTAAATTGTTAAGTGCTTACTATGTGCCGAGCACTGTTCTAAGCACTGAGGTAGATACAAGGCTATCAGGTTGTCCCACGTAGGGCTCACAGTCTTAGTCCCCATTTTACAGATGAGGTAACTGGCGTCAGCAAAACCTGCCGGTCCTACCTCCACAACATTGCCAAGATCCGCCCTTTCCTCTCCATCCAAACCGCTACCCTGCTCGTTCAAGCTCTCATCCTATCCCGGCCGGAATACTGTATCAGCTTCCTCTCCGATCTCCCATCCTCGTGTCTCTCCCCACTTCAATCCATACTTCACACTGCTGCCCAGATTGTCTTTGTCCAGAAATGCTCTGAGCATGCTACTCCCCCCCTCAAAAATCTCCAGTGGCTACCAATCAACCTACGCATCAGGCAAAAACTCCTCACCCTCAGCTTCAAGGCTCTCTATCACCTCGCCCCCTCCTACCTCACCTCCCTTCTCTCCTTCTCCAGCCCAGCCTGCACCCTGCGCTCCTCTGCCGCTAATGTCCTCACAGTGCCTCATTCTCACCTGTCCCGCCATCGACCCCCAGCCCATGTCATCCCCCTGGCCTGGAATCCCTCCCGCCCTCCGCACATCCGCCAAGCTAGCTCTCTTCCTCCCTTCAAGGCCCCACTGAGAGCTCACCTCCTCCAGGAAGCCTTCCCACACTGAGCCTGCTCCTTCCTCTCCCCCTCCTCTCCCACCCCATCCCCCCAGCCTTACCTCCTTCCCCTCCCCACAGCACCTGTACATATGTATATATGTTTGTATGTATTTATTACTCTATTTATTTATTTATTTTATTTGTACATATTTATTCTAATTATTTTATTTTGTTAGTATGTTTTGTTTTGTTTTCTGTCTACCCCGTCTAGACTCTGAGCCCACTGTTGAATAGGGACCGTCTCTATATGTTGTCAACTTGTACTTCCCAAGCGCTTAGTACAGTGCTCCGCACACAGTAAGGGCTCAATAAATACGATTGAATGGATGAATGGGGCCCAGAGAAGTTAAGTGACTTGCCCAAAGTCACACAGCTGACAAGTGGTAGAGCTGGGATTCGAACCCATGACCTTTGACTCCCAAACCCAGGCTCCTTCCACTAGGCCACTTCTCATCCAGCTTCAGCCCACTTCTAACCTAGCCCAAACTGGGCTAAGCCCTGCTTGCCCCTTCCACCAATTATTTCCAAGAAGGAACTCAGCCTGCAGAAAAGATGCTGTTGACCCTCCTGGATTAGACTGCCAGCTCCCGGAAGGACTATGTCCTTTCTCGTGAAAGGCACAGTCTTGTTCTCTCTTGTCGAGTTCCAAGTCTTTCACACAGGAGACAGTCAAGAAGCTCTAGACCGTAAGCTTGTTATGGGCAGCGAACGTGTCTGCTTATTCCGATGTATTGTCCTCTCCCAAGGGCTTTAGTAGAGTGCTCTGCGCAAAGTAATGCTCAATAAATATGATTGATTGATTGAAACAAGTTGATGATGATGTCAAAGAAGCTGCAATGAAGGGAGTGTGAATGATTCCTTCTTGTTCTGCCATAACAGCCCAATTTTGGTTGACTTATGTGGCTCCTACTTTCCCCCAGAAATTCCCTCCCGCTTAAAATCCACCACACCTAAGCCTTCCTATCCTCGAAGTCCACCAACCATTCTGTTATAATAATTATTACTGTTATTACATTTGTTAATAATAATAATAATAATGGCATTTGTTAAGTGCTTACTATGTGCAAAGCACTGTTCTAAGCGCTGGGGGGGATACATGGTGATCAGGTTGTCCCACGTGGGGCTCACAGTCTTCATCCCCATTTTACAGATGAGGTAACTGAGGCTTCGAGAACTTAAGTGACCTGCCCAAGGTCACACAGCAGACATGTGGTGGGGCCGGGATTTGAACCCATGACCTCTGACTCCAAAGCCCACGCTCTTTCCACTGAGCCAAACTGCTTCTGTTAAGCCCTTACTATGTGTTCTAAATTGGGGTAGATGCAATTTAATCAGGTTGGACATAGTCTCTGTCCCCATCTAAGTAGGGGGGGGAAACAGACATTGTATCCCCATTTTATAGATGAGGAAACTGAGGCAAAGAGAAGTGAAATGACTTGCCGAGAGTCACAGAGCAGGTATGTGGCAAAGCCGGGGTTAGAACCTAGGTCCTCTGACTCTCAGGACCGGGCTCTTTCCACTAGGACAACTTTTCTCCCCAATTCAATTTATGTGTGGTAGTAATAGAGAAGCAGCGTGGCTCAGTGGAAAGACCACGGGCTTGGGAGTCAGAGGTCATGGGTTCAAATCCTGGCTCCGCCAATTGTCAGCTGCGTGACTTTGGGCAAGTTACTTAACTTCTCTGTGCCTCAGTTACCTCATCTGTAAAATGAGGATTAAGACTGTGAGACAACCTGATCGCCTTGTATCCCCCTCAGCGCTTAGAACAGTGCCTTGCACATAGTAAGTGCTTAACAAATGCCATTATCATTATTAATAGGCATAGAATTTGCGCAAAGCCCTGCTCTAAGTGCTGAAAAAGAATTCACAGGAGAGAATTCACAGGAGAGGTTAGAATTAGACAATTAATTTTTATTCTCCTTCAGTATGACATCCCAAAAGCTTCCTTTAGCACTTATGCTTATATTGATCATCATCAATGGTACATGTTGAGTGCTTAACTGTGTGCAGGGCACTGTACTAAGCATTTGAGTGAGCACAGTATAACAGAGTTGGTATATACGTTCATTCATTCATTCAATCGTATTTATTGAACGCTTACTGTGTGCAGAGCATTGTACTAAGCACTTGGGAAGTACAAGTCGGCAACATATAGAGACGGTCCCTACCCAACAACAGACTCACAGTCTAGAAGGGGGAGACAGACAACACAACAAAACATTGGTTCATTCATTCAATCATATTTATTGAGCGCTTACTGTATGCAGAGCACTGTACTAAGCGCTTGGGAAGTACAAGTTGGCAACATTCATTCATTCAATTGTATTTATTGAGCGCTTACTGTGTGCAGAGCACTGTACTAAGAGCTTGGGAAGTACAAGTTCCCTGCCCGCAATGAGTTTACAGTCTAAAGGGGGAACAGCCATTAAAATAAATAAAGAATTTATAATAGATAATGCATATTGAATTATTTCTTCACTTATTTATTATATTTAATCATACGCTTGCTATGACCACCTTTATTTCTATGTTTCCTCCAGCTGTTGCAGCAGGTATTCAATTTTGCACAAACTGGAGTGCAAGCTCGATATACAAGTTCTTCTGCTTTTATTGTATTCTTCCAAGCACCTACCACAGTGTTCTGTACATAGTAGATGCCTGAACCGTACTCTGCACTCAGTAGGCAATCATTATAATGCTTTGTACCAGTGCTCTGTACCAATTAGAATCACAGTACATTATTCTGCAGTCAGACTCACAATAAAGTGCTCCACACTCAATAAACTCACAGTACAGTGCTCATCACACACTAGGCAGCCAATACAATAAATCAGTCAACTGATCAATCAATTATATTTATTGAGAGTTTTCTGCTTACCGAGTATTGTACTTGGCACTTGGGAGAGTATTCATTCAGTAAATCGTATTTATTGAGCACTTACTGTGTGCAGAGCACTGTACTAAGCGCTTGGGAAGTACAAGTCAGCAATATATGGAGATGGTCCCTACCCAACAACGGGCTCACAGTCTAGAAGTATAATACAATAGTACAGAGTATAATACAACAATAATAATGCAGTACAATACCATACTACAATAATAATATAATATAATACAATAGAGTTGGTAGAGCGGCAGACAGGCATAAAATAAATAATAATAATAAATAAAATAGGGGAAATGGCAATGCGTAATGCAGTGCTGCAGGGTTGTGGGGGTGAAGTGAATATCAAGTGCTTAAAGGGTATGTAAGGTGACACAGAAGGGATGGGGGAGTAGGGGAAATTAGGACTTTATCCAGGAAGTTCTCTTACAAGAGATCTAGTTTTAGGTCTGTAATACATTATTATTATTATTTTATTTGTTAAGTGCTACGTGTCACGCACTGTTCTAAGTGCTGGAGTAGATACAAATTCATCCGGTTGGACACAGCGCTTGTCCCACATGGGACTCACAGTCTAGAGAGAGGGAAAACCGATCTTGAATCCTCATTTTCCAGATGAGGAAGCTGAGCCAAAGAGAAGTTCAGTGATTCGCCCACGGTCGCACAGCGGGCAACTGTCGGAGCTGGAATTGGAACTCAGGTCTCCTCTTGACTCTCAAAAGTTGGTGGGTTGACATTGGAGGAGCAAGGTGTGCGGGCTTATTTGTGAAAGGAAATCAGTGAGCTAAAAGTAGGAGGGGAGAGCTGATAGAGTGCTATAAAGCTGAAGGTAAGGAGTTTCTGTTTGATGCTGAGGTGGATGGGCCACCACTGGAGGTTCTTGAGGAGTGGGGAGTTGCAGATTGAATGTTCATTTAGAAATAATGATCGGGCAGCAAAGTATCGATTGGAGTGGGGAGAGACAGACGGCAGTGGTGTCGGCGAGGAGGCTGATATTCATTCATTCATTCATTCAATCGTATTTATTGAGCGCTTACTGTGTGCACAGCACTGTACTAAGCGCTTGGGAAGTACAAGTTGGCAACATATAGAGACGGTCCCTACCCAACAACGGGCTCACAGTCTAGAAAGGGGAGACAGACAACAAAACAAAACATGGAGACAGGTGTCAAAATAGTCAGAACAAATAGAATTGAAGCAGTGAAGGCGAGCTGTGATAACGGCACAGTCTGTGTGTCCGGGGCACCTTGGAAGTGAATTCAAGCAACCCCCTTGAAAATCAAGACATTTGCATCTGAACCTTTGGACAAAATGCTCCAGCTAATCTGGGATTTCCAGCCCTTCTCCGGAAGTCAGGTCCGATGCACTGCGTCAGCCAGCGAGGATAGGCTGGGACCATTTTTCTCTTCTATTTTAAACAGGGGATCCGATTCTTGGGTTTGAGAGATCAAAGACCGGGCCAACGGTGGCCAAACTTGGTTGAAGTTTGACTAAGGCAAATAAGAGTTGGTTGTGACCTTGAGTTTATTCATAAATCAGAGAGGTCAAGGCAGTTTGAGCTGAAGAGGAGAGAGTTTAAGGTAAGGTACGGATTTATTTCTGGGAGAACCAAGTAGCCGGGAACTGGTCGGGGGCCAAGAAGTTATGAATGAACAGTGTGTTGTCAGAGTGGTTTATCATCATCAATCGTATTTATTGAGCGCTTACTATGTGCACAGCACTGTACTAAGCGCTTGGGAAGTACAAATTGGCAACATATAGAGACAGTCCCTACCCAACAGTGGGCTCACAGTCTAAAAATCTGCTATTAATTGGCTTGTGAATTTTCTGGGAGGAGCCTGGGTGAAGACTGGTGAAGACTAGTTTATTAATCAGTCCCAGGGACCCGGGACTGAATGGGATCTATTCCTGGCAGTATGTAATTAAAATACTAATAATACTAATGGTATTTGTTTAGTGCTTATTATATGTCAAACACTGTACTCAACTATGGATAGAGCATGGGCCTGGGCGTCAGTAGGTCCTGGGTTCTAATCATGGTTTTGCCACATGTCTGCTGTGTGACCTTGGGCAAGTCACTTAGGTTCTCTGGGCCTCAGTTACCTCATTTGTAAAATGGGGATTAAGAGTGTGAGCCCCATGTGGGATAGGGACTTTATCCAACTTGATTAGGTTGTATCTGCCCCAGAGCTTAGAACAGTGCTTGGCACATAGTAAGTGCTTCACATGTACCATTATTATTATTTATTATTATTATTAAAAGGAAGCAGCATGATGTACTGAAGCAACAAGGTGTAGTGGATAGAGCATGGTCCCAGGAGTCGGAAGGACATGGGTTCTAATCCCAGCTCTGCCACTTGTCTGCTGTGTGGCCTTAGGCAAATCACTTGACTTCTCTGTGCCTCAGTTATCTCATCTGTAAAATTGGGAGTAAGACTATGAGCCCTATGTGGGACTGGGACTGTGTCCAACCGGATTAGCTTGTATCCACCCCAGCGCTTAGTACAGTGCCTGGCACATAGTAAACTCTTAACAATTACCATGATTATTATACTCAGTTGTAGTCCCTCATGGGACTCAAATTCTAAGTGGGAGGGAGATCAGGTATTGATCCCTCTCCCTCCCCTGCCCCACCATTTTATAATGAGGAGACTGAGGCCTAGAGACTTGCCCAAGGTCACATAGCAGGTCAGTGGCAGAGTCAGGATTAGAACTCAGATCCTCTGATTCCCAGACCTGTGCCACTAGCCCACATTGCTTCTCAGCTTGTCAAATCAAATAATCAGTCAGTCAATGCTATTTATTGAGTGCTTACTGTGTGCAGAGCACTGTACTAAGTCCTTGAGAGAGCACAATACAACAAAATTAGCACTTTCCCTGCCCACAATGAGCTTTCAGTCTAGAGAATAATGAATAAATGATGAATAATGAATCCGGGATACTCTTCGTAAGAGATCCCCAGATATTAAGGGGATCTTTGTTACGGATCCTGCCACTTTATTGGCTCCAGACCGCTAGGCCGACACTGGGAAATGAATTTCTCTGATTTATGCAAGGCGGGAACCACTGCGATTTCAGAATTTAATTTGAAGGTAGAGGATTGGTGTTGTCCCCTTTAGACTGCAAATTCGTTAACGGGCAGGGAGCGTGTCTGCTAATTCTGTGTACTCTCCCAAGCACTTAGTACAGTGCTCCGCACATAGGAAGCGCTCAAAAAATATGACCGATTGATTTGATTGCTTGGATTCCAGGCTACAGGGCCTGGGCATCTGGTGCGGAGAGAATTGGCAGAACCTACCTCCTTTTTCCTGCCCTGTGTATTACTGTTCAAATGTGCAGATGAGGGAGAAGGCCATCTGTTTAAACTCGTTTTTGCCCGGTCCACAGAGCAGGTGGTGAGATGGAGTCTAACTACAGGGTGAGAGTGCAGGCTTAATTGCTTTCCATTGTTTCTGGCCTGGGACATTCAAGGAGCGTTTGTACATCGGTTCAAAAAGCAGCCAGGAAAGGCTGGCTTTGCCCAAATGTTGGGGACAGCCTTGTCTTGTGGCGTTTTTAGACTAGAAAATTATTTGTCTTGGTGACTTTGCCGTCAAATGTGTTAGTTACCCCTCCAGTAGTGAACATGAAGCTCTCTTTCTGAACTGTGGCCGTCTGCGTCTGAATCTCCCCGGCTGCTCGTGCTGGTTAGTTGTGGCTGAACGGGAGATGTGTGTGGCCGGGCGGGGAAGGGAGGGGGCGGCTTTAAGAAAAAAAGCCTCCCGGGAGTCTAGATGAGTATTTATTTATCGTATTTATTTATCGTATTTATTGAGCACTTACTGTGTGCAGAGCACTGTACTAAGCGCTTGGGAAGTACAAGTCGGCAACCTATAGAGACGGTCCCTACCCAACAGCAGGCTCACAGTTGAGAAGGGGGAGACGGACGACATAACAAAACCTATTAACAAAATAAAATAAAATAGAATAAATATGCACAAATAAAATAAATAACTAAATAGAGTAATAAATAGATACTCTTGTGTTCCTTTCTTTCTTTTCTTTTTCTTTTGCTGAACGCATCCTGACCATACCTGGTGGGGCCAGGTCTATTTCCCGAAATACATTTCTTAGTGGAAAATTCAAGTCTGGGACCAAATCTGAATGGAGAAACCTAGGGTGAAAACAACCTTTATCAACCTCGTGACCACCATTCATTCAGTCGTATTTATTGAGCACTTACTGTGTGCAGAGCACTGTACTAAGCTCTTGGGAAGTACAAGTCGGCAACATATAGAGATGGTCAACAACGGGCTCACAGTCTAGAAGACCATACCTAATAGGCATCTACTCTGTGCTGAGCACCGTACTGGACACCTACCAAGTGTGGAGCACTGTACTGGATACCTATTGAGTGAGGGCACTGTACTGGACATTTATCATTTACAAAGTGCTATAGTGGACACCTGCTAAGTGAAGTGCACTGTACCAGACAGCTACCATATACAAAGCACTGTACTGGACACCTACTGTGTGCAGAGTTCTTAGTAGGCGCCTACTGTACTGGTCTCCTAATGTAGTAGGGGCCTGTACTGAGCACCTACTGTAGAAGCAGCATGACATAGTGGATAGAGCATGGGCCTTGGAGTTAGAAGGTCATGGGTTCTAATCCTGGCTCCTCCACCTGTCTGCTGTGTATCCTTGGGCAAGTCACTTCACTTCTCCGTGCCTCGGTTCCCTCATCTGTAAAATGGGGATTGAGCCTGTGAGCCCCTCATTGGCCAGGGACTGTGTCCGACTTGATTTGCTTGTATCCACCCCAGTGCTTAGAACAGTGTCTATCACATAGTAAGTGCTTAACGAATATCATCATTATTATAGTTATTTTTGTGAATGTATGTGAATGCAGAGTACTGTATTGACTGCTTCCTCTAGATTGTAAACTCACTGTGGTCAGGGAATGTATCCAACAGCTCTGATGTGTTGTACTCTTGCCAGCTCTTAGTACAGTGCTCTGCACACAGTAAGCACTCAATAAATATTATTGATTGATTAGTCTGTGCAGAGTGCTCTGCTGAGTGTACATTGTGTCCAGAGCACTGTAGACATTTAGGAAATATACATGATCTGCCCCAGCAAATTTACATGCATATTCCTTTGCTCTAAGGAGAAGGTAGGCCAACATAGGATGATTAATATTCAATAGTTCACCTAATAATAATAATAGTGGTATTTATTAAGGGCTTACTATGTGCAAAGCATTGTTCTAAGCACTGGAGAGGTTACAAGGTGATCAGGTTGTCCCACGGGGGCTCACAGTCTTCATCCCCATTTTACAGATGGGGTCACTGAGGCCCAGAGAAGTGAAGTGACTTGCCCAAAGTCACACAGCTGACAATTGGCGAAGCCGGGATTTGAACCCACGACCTCTGACCCCAAAGCCCGGGCTCTTTCCACTGAGCCACACTGCTTCTCTAAGCTCTTCACACCAAAATCCTAAAATAGAGCAAAATGACAAGCCCAAGTGAAAAAACAACTAAAAACAAACACAAAGATACAGAATTGATACCTGAGTGGTGAGATGATGTGAGTGGAATGATGGGGGAATTAATCAGGGAAAGCCTCCTGGAGGAGGTGGCTTTTGAGGAAGGCTTTGACAGGAAGGAGAGGGCAGGGTGGCCTAGAGGAAAGAGCATGGGCCTGGGAATCAGGGGAGCTGGGTTCTAATCCTAGCTCTGCCACCTGCTTGCTGCATTACCTTGGACAAGTCACTTAGCTCTGTGTCTCAGTTTTCTCATCTGCAAAATGGGAATTCAATACCTACACTTCCTCTTCCTTAGACTATGAGTCTCATGTGGGACAGTCTCATCAGGGCAGGGATGTCTGACCTGATAAACTTGTATCTATACCAGTTCCTAGAAGATTGCTTGACACATAGTAAGAGCGTAACCAATAGCATAATTAAGAAAAGAAGGAAAATCAGGTGATGTTTACAACGCATTTGAGGGCTGTATCAAGGTCAAGGGAGAAGGGGCAAAGCAGAAGGGTCAAAACACGTCAAGAGATGGTCTATGTATGGGAGCCTTGGACATGTTTGAGGGCAAGGAGCTGTAAGAGATGGCACGGTTTCCCCTGCTGCTCTCTCCAGCAGGCTCCTTCTCCTTTTCTCCAAGAATCACTGGGAAAGGAGGAGGTGTTGGCTTCCTTCTTGCGCCCCGATGCCGCTTTCGCACCATTCTGCCTACCTCTGAAGCCATTATCATCTGCCTCTGCCACCCCCTCCAGATTCTTGTAGCGGTCATCTATCGCTCCCTAGGTCCCACCTCCAACTTCTTAAACCATTCTGCTCCCTTTCTCCCATTCCTTCTCTCTTTCTCCATGCCTACATTGATCCCTGGGGACTTCAATATCCACATGGATGTTCCTGGTGACTCTGCTGCCGTCCGCCTTCTATCACTCCTCAACTCCGCTGACCTCCTGCTCCACCCCACCTCAACCACTCGGAAACACAGTCGATATCATCTCTACTGCTCAACCTCTACCCTCATCAAATCTGAAAACCCTCTATTCGACCACAACCTCACTTGCCTCCTCTCCCACACACCTCCTCCTTGTAAATCTGTACTATTCCCGCATAGACACCTCCGATCTTTTGACCCATCCAATTTTCTCAACTCATCTTGGCCCAGTTAGCTTCCATACCCAAACTACTGTCCCTTGATGACCAAAATGACACTGTCAACACCACCCTCTCAGCTGCACTCAAATCACTTGCTCCCCTATCCCTTTCCCCATTCATGTACTTCACCAGCAGATGAGTGGCAGAGCCAGGATCAGAACCCACGACCTTCTGACTCCCAAGCCTGGGCTGTATCCACTAGGCCATGCTGCTTCTCAACTCCCCTCTCTCCTTCAACCCACATATTCAATCCATCACTAAATCCTATCAGTTCCACCTTCACAACTTTGCTAAAATCTGCCCTTTCCTTTCCATCCAACCTGCTACCATGTTAATATAATCACTCATCCTGTCCCACCTGGATTACTGTATCAGCCTCCTTGCTGGCCTCCCAGTCTCCTGTCTCCCCACTCCAGTCCATACTTCACTCTGCTGTCCAGACCATTTTTCTACAAAAACGTTTAGGACATGTCACCCCGCTTCTCAAAAAACTCTAGTGGTTGCCCATCCACTGTGGCATCAAACAAAAACACCTTGTCATTGGCTTTAAAACACTCAATCACCTTGACCCTTTTTACCTCACCTCACTAGTCTCTTACTACAACCCAGCCCACACACTTTGTTCCTCTAATGCTAACCTTCTCACTGTACCTCCATCTCATCAGTCTCACCACTGATTCACATCCTGCCTCTGGCCTGGAACGTCCTCCCTCTCAAATCTGACAGACAATTACTCTCCCCTGCTTCAAAGCTTTATTGAAGGCACATCTCCTCCAAGAGGCTTTCCTTAACCCCCTCCTTCCTCTTTTCCCACTCCCTTCAGTATCACCCTGACTTGCTCTCTTTATTCACCCCCCTTCCAGCCTCACAGCACTTATGCACTTATCTGTAATTCATGTATTTATGTTAATGTCTGTCTTCCACCATCCACACTGTAAATTCTTTGTGGACAGGGATTGTGTCTGTTTATTGCTGTATTGTCCTCTCCCAAGAGCTTAGCAAGGTGCTCTGCACACAATAACTGCTCGATAAATACTATTGAATGAATGAATGAGAGCAAGGAAATGATGATAGCAGCAAAGGAGGGCCGGAAAGTGGAGTAGGGATTGCTCAGAGGTGATGGGAGATGGGATCCAAGATGTAGATGGAGAGGAAGAAGACCAGAGTCTTTGGAAAAGCCTGGATGGTGCCCCAGTCCTGGCTCTGAACTCACCAGGAACACTCTTGTCCACACGATTATTAAGTTGGCAGAGAGATTTCCAAGCCCAGTTCTGCCACAGCATCCACTGCTCCCCCTTGGGGGGTTTCAGAGCCCTCCCTTGGGGGCCAGATATAATAATGATAATAATAATAATAATAATAATAATAATATTTATTAGGTGCTTGATATGTGCCAAGCACTGTTCTAAGCACTGGGGGAGATAGAAGATTATCAGGTTGTCCCAGGTGGGGCTCACAGTCTTAATCCCCATTTTGCAGATGAGTTACCTGACGCACAGAAAAGTTAAGTGACTTGTCCAAGGTCACACAGCTGACATGAAACAGAGCTGGGATTAGAACCCATGACATCTGACTCCCAAGCCATTGCTTTTTCTACTAAGCCATGCTGTTTTGATGGAAGAGGGGGGCTCTTAGCGGGACAACCAGTATTCCCTGGGGGCCAGCAGCGGTGTGGCATTTCCCAGGCACTACAAGTCATCAGGGGCAGAGGAAGATGTAATCTCATAAAATCCTGCTTTCACAAGATCCACTTTAAGGACACTGGTCTAACCTTATTAGCTTGTATAATAAAAATAATAATAATGATGATGATGGCATTTATTAAGTGCTTACTATGTGCAAGGCACTGTTCTAAGTGCTGGGGAGGTTACAAGGTGATCAGATTGTCCCACGGGGGGCTCACAATCTTATACCTCATTTTACAGATGAGGTAACTGAGGCACAGAGAAGTTGAGTGACTTGCCCAAAGTCACACAGCTGACAATTGGCAGAGCCGGGATTCGAACCCTTGAACTCTGACTCCAAAGTCCGTGTTCTTTCCACTGAGCCACACTGCTTCCCCATCTACCCCAGTGCTTAGTACAGTGCCCGGCACATAGTAACCTCTTAATGAATTCCATGAAAAACCAAAAAAACAAAAAGAGTATACTCTAGAGAGTCAGTCTCCCATTAATTGGGAAAAGGAACAGATTTGGGAGAGGCTCAAATTTGGAAGAGGAGATGCTTGTGGATCTGACATTTTTTTTCCCCCAAACATTCTATTTTCTCTGTCCAGACTCACATGTGCTTCCAATTGACAGAAACTCCAGAGCTTCACTCCTGAGAGTCCTGACAGAAAGTGGTTTGTTTCTAGTGAATAATAATAATAATTGTGGTATTTGTTAAGTGCTTACTATGTGCCAGGCACTGTATTAAGCAGTAGGGTGGATACAAGCAAACCGGGTTGGACACAGTTGCTGTCCCACATGGGGCTCACGGTCTCAATCTCCATTTTACAGATGAGGGAACTGAGGCACAGAGAAGTGAAGTAACCTGCCCAGGGTCTCATAGTAGACATGTGGCAGAGCTAGGATTAGAACCCATGACCTTCTGACTCGCAGGCCTGTGCTCTATTCACTGCACCAGAATAATTCTCTCCAAGGCTTTTAAACATCGCAATTATCATTCCCACTACAGTACGCTTATAAAGGAATAATTATGATGAGAAGCAGTATGAACTAGTGAAAAGACCACAGGTGTGGGAGTCAGAGGACTTTGGTTCTTCCAGTTGCTTACTGTGTGACCTTGAGCAGGTTACTTAACTTCTCTGGACCTCACTTTCCTCATCTGTAAAACAGGGACTCAATACCTTTTCTCCTTCCTGTTTTGACTATAAATCCAATGTTGTTAAGGGACTGTGTCGCATCAGATTATCTTGTATCTTGAGAAGCAGTGTTGCTCAGTGGAAAGAGGCCAGGCTTGGGAGTCAGAGGACATGGGTTCTAATCCCGGCTCTGCCACTTGTCTGCTGTGCAGCCTTGGGCAAGCCGCTTCACTTCTCTGGACCCCAATTACCTCATCTGGAAAATAGGGATTAATACTGTGAGCCCCACATGGGACAACCTGATTACCTTTTATCTACCCCAGGTCTTAGAGCGATGCTTGGCACATAATAAGCACTTAACAAATACCACCGTTATTATTATCATTATTGTATTTTTCCCAGTGCTTAGAACAGTGCTTGAAACATACAAATGCTTAACAAATATCATAATAATAATAATAAAATATTCTGAGGAGTAATTAGATGGTGAAAGATGAACTCCCCAATTCAATGATAATACTGTTGGAGTGGACTTTTTAGGTGAATAGTGCTAAAGATAATTTCAAGAAATATTTTTCTTTTAAGTGAGAGAACAAATGGCAGGAGTGGATTGAAAAAAGAGACTGAAATGAATTAAAGTTCTTTTAAGGTAAGTCATGGTAAGGAGTCTAGAAAGGACGTGAGAAGCTTAACATCTTGGGCTTCAGTTAGTCTATGGCTCCCAGAGATATCTGAAGGAGGGGGACCTATATATCTGAAATCTCTAAAGCACGTTTCCTCACAAATAATGTGTTCCAGCTTAAGCAGAAGTCCACTGCTCCGTGTCTGTGAGCAGAGGAGACTGACTCGGTTGATAAACGATCTATTTGGTATCTGCCAATTCTGCTGAGGAGTCAAAGGCAGGTCTGCCGGGGTGATGGACTTATAATCATACACTCAGAAGTAATTCTGTCCCAATCTAGCCATTAGGCCTGTCTCCAAGTTCAAATACTCAAAAAAATTACCCATCATTATTGTCAAAGAGCTCAATGGTTCTCTTATGCTAAAGATGAATTAGGGCTCCTTGTGCATTTAATTAGTACACAAATGGTACAATAGGCAGATGCTGTAATGCAGGCTTTCCATGGATGTGTAGATTCTTTATGGAAGAAGAGCAGTTATATTTTTGTTCGAAAATTTCTTCTTTCTAGCCCATGTTTGGTAAGTATTTAAATTCGGTTCAATGACATTTTGAGCTACATGGAGTGGCTTCAGTGAAAACGTTGCCATCTCATAAAAATCAATCAATCACTGTATTTATTGAGCACTTATTTTTTTCTAAGCACTGTACTTAGTGCTTGAGAGAGTAGACAGGCATAACTCTGCCCTCAAATAATTAACAGAGTCCCTCCCCGACCAACATATCCTCCACAGTACCAGAGAAGTGAATTTATAAACCATTTTAAACATTAGAGAATCAAGATTATTTACTATACATTAATTCTTGAAAAAAAACTGATTAACTGAATTTTAAACTGATTAACTGAAGTTTAAAAAACTGAAAAAGAATTAATTATTGAAAAAGTCTTTCTGAAAACTGCTACAATGAAACAAGAGATCACAAATCTAAGGCTTTCTACTTCTTTCCATAAATTAACAAGGTTCAAACAATCATCAGTAGTTATTAATTGAGCACCTGCTGTGTGCAGAGCACTGTACTGAGTGTTGTGGAGAGTACACTAGAATTTGAAGAATGTCTTTAAGGAGTTGAATCTAACAGGGCAGACAGACACACAACATACTTTACAGATAGTAAGAAGAAGTGCTTGAATGATTATATAAATCGATAGGTACCTAAGTGCTGTTGGCATTCCTAAGTGCTCATGTTGAGGTGGCAGTTGAGAGGATACAGCTTGAAGAGAGGAAAAATTAATCAGAGGAAGCCTCCTGGAGTTGGAGGGATTTCAAGAGATGGGGTGGCTTTGAAAAGAGCCGAAAAGCAGAGTGGCCTAGTGGAGAAGCAGCGTGGATTAGTGGAAAGACCACAGGCCTGATAGTCGGAAGATGAATCTTGGCTCCATCACTTGTCTGCTGTGTGACCTTGGGGAAGTCACTTGACTTCTTTGTGCCTCAGTTACCTCCTCTGTAAAATGGGGATTAAGAATGGTAGCCCTATGTGGGACGGGGACCGTGTCCAACCCGATTTTCTTGTTTCTACCTCTGCACTTAAGAATGCCTGGCACATAGTAAGCACATAACAAATACCATAGACAAAAAGTCTGACTGATTTGAAGGGTGAGAGAATTCCAGGCAGGAGCAAGGTCAGACAGGGGAGATCTGAGAATGAGGAGCGGAGAAGTTGAGCTTGGGAGGAATGAAGAGTGTGAGCTGGGGTGTCATGGGACAAGAGAGTGGAGAAGGAGTGGGAGGTACTTGAAGCCACCATTCAGGAATTTCTGCTTGAGGCAGAGAGGAAATGTGTTACCACTGAAGGTTTTTGAGGAATGGATTGATATGTGCAGAATGGTGTTTTTGAAATACAACCTGGGCAGCAGAATGAAGTAAGGACTGGAGAGGGGAGGGACTTGAAGCAGGGAGCCCACCGAGGTGACTGATACAGTAGACTAGCCAGAATATAGTAATAATAATGATGGTAGTTGTTAAGCACTTACTATGTGCCAAGCACTGTTCCAAGCACTGGGCTAGATACAAGGTAATCAGGTTGTCCCATATGGGACTCACAGTCTTAATCTCCATTTTACAGATGAGTTACCTGAGGCACACACAAGTTAAGTGACTTGCCCAAGGTCACCCAGCAGACAAGTGCCGCAGTTAGGATTAGAACCCACATCTTCTGACACTCTAGCCTGTGCTCTTTCCACTAAGCCAGGCTGGGCCTGGATCAGGGTGGCTGATGTTTGCTTGGACAGGGGGGGGGGCAGAGCTTGGAAATGTTGTAGAGGGAAAACTGACAGGATTTGGAGAGCCACAGTGCAGAGGTTGAAAGACATGGTGGTGTTATCAACTGTGATAGGAAAGTTAAGTAGTGGAGTGGATTTGGGAGGGAAGATGAGGAGTTCAGTTTGAGACATATTGAGTTCAAAGTAACAGGGGGACATCCGTGTGAAGATATTGTCCTGGAGGCATGAGGAAATGTGAGCTTTGCAGAGGAGATGAGAGGATTGAACTACTGAAATAGATCTGGGAATTGTCTGCATGGAGGTGATAACTGAACAGAGGAAACGGTTGAGCTCCCCGAGGGAGGGTGTGCAAAGTGAGAAGGGGAGGATACTGAACAGAGCCTTGACGATGAGAACCAGAAGAGGAATGAAGGGAAAGAGACTGAGAAGAGGTGACCAGAGAAATAGGAGGAAAACCAGGAGAGAACAGGGTAAGTAAAACCAAAGTTGGAAAATATGCCTATGACACTTATGTCTTGTCTTATGCCATGGAGTTGTTTCTGACCCATAGAGACGCCACGGGCACATCTCAACCAGAACGCCCCGCTCTCCATGTGCAATTGTTCCAGTAGTGTATCCATAGAGTTTTCTCGGTAAAAATATGGAAGTGGTTTACCATTGCCTCCTGCCATGCAGTAAACTTGAGTCTCCGCCCGCAACTCTCTCCTGTGTTGCTACTGCCCAGCACAGGTGAGTTTTGACTTGAAGCAGATAGCTTTCCACTTGCTAGCCACTGACCAAGCTAGGAATGGAATGGGTAGGCCCCTGCTTGACTCTCCCTCCCGAAGCCGAGACTGGTAGAATACTGGAAATTCTCCAGGTGCGGTCATGAGAGGGCAACATTATGTACATATCATTAAATTATATATTATAAATTACTTATTTATATTAGTGTTTGTCTCCCCCTCTAGACTGTAAGCTCCTTAAAGGCAGGGAATGTGCCTGCTAACTCTGCTGTATTGTTCATTCATTCAATTGTATTTATTGAGCAATAATGTGTGCAGAGCACGGTACGAACAGCTTGGGAAAGTACAATACAGAAATAAAGAGTGACAATCTCTGCCCACAACAAGCTCACAGTCTAGGAAGGGGCAGAGAGAGACATCAATACAAATAAACAGACATCAGTATAAATGAACAGAATTACAGATATTTGCATAAGTGCTGTGGGGCAGGGAGGGGGGTAAGAGCAAAGGGAGCAAGTCAGGGTGATGCAGGAGGGAGTGGGAGATGAGGAAAAGTGGGGCCTAGTCTGGGAAGGCCTCTTGGAGGAAATGTGCCTTCAGTAAGCCATTGAAGGGGGGAGAGTAATTGGCAGATTTGAGAAGGGAAGGCATTTCAGGCCAGAGGTAGGACCTGAGCAAGGGGTGGGCAGCGAGTCAGGTGAGATTGAGGAATGGTGAGAAGGTTCCCAAAGCAGTTAGTACAGTGCTCTGCACACAGTGAGTGCTCAATAAATACCATTGATTGATTGATACCCAAAAGGTAGTTGAAGAGGCTTTGTCAAATAACGTTTTGCTAAAGAAAAAAAAATTGAAGTTGGTATTAGTAGAAATGTTTCAAAAGAAAAGTGGCTTAACAGTGACTTATATCCAGTAAACACCAATGCAGAAGCATCTTTCTAGGACTTGAGGGATGGACAGTATAAACATTTAAAGGAGAAAGCCCATTCGTTAGAACAGACCTAGCTCTGAGCAAGTTTCTAAGGCTGGTAAAAGAGCAAAGAGATGGAGTTAGAGATAGAGTTGCATCTCCCCCACTCTCGTAGAAACACATGGATTCCACTCATTCCTTCTCTCTTCCCCTTCTCTTCCCCCCAACCTTCTCTCTTTCTCTATCCTCCCAGAGACTCTTGCCTTCAGATATCAATCAATCCATCCATACCCACAAGGGAACTTACAGTCTACAGGGCAAATAATTTAATGTCTGCCTTCCCCTCTAGATTGTGAGCTCCTTGTGGGCAGGGAAAGTGTCTACCAACTCTACTATACTGTACTCTCCCAAGTGCTTAGTACAGTGCCCTGCACAAGCTAAGTGTGCACAAATAACATTGATTAGTTGACATAGAAGAACTTAGTACAGTACTCTGCACATAGTAAGTGTCAATAAAGACCAATGATGATGCTAGTCTCTGTGTGGAGCTGAAGGGAGTAGCAGTATCCATTCATTCATTCATTCGAGCGGCGTGGCTCAATGGAAAGAGCACGGGCTTGGAAGTCAGAGGTCATGGGTTCTAATCCTGGCTCCGCCACTTGTCAGCTGTGTGACTTTGGGCAAGTCACTTAACTTCTCTGTGCCTCAGTTGCCTCATCTGTAAAATGGGGATTAAGACTGTGATCCCTACGTGGGACAACCTGATCACCTTGTTTCCCACCCAGCGCTTAGAACAGTGCTTTGCACATAGTACGAGCTTAACAAATAACATTATTATTATTATTATTATTATTATTATTATTATTTATTGTGTGCTTGCTGTGTGCAGAGCACTGTACTAAGTGCTTGGAAAGTACAATACAGCAATAAAGAGAGACAATTCCTGCCCACAATGGGCTTACAGTCTAGAGGAGGGGAGACCGACATCAAAACAAGTAAACAGGCATCAATACAAATAAATGTAGATGCATTTATAAATATAGATATATACATAAATGCTGTCCGGGGTGGAGATGTGGGGAAGAGCAAAGGGAACAAGTCAAGTGACACAGGAGGGAGGGGGAGCTGAGGAAAAGGGGCCTAGTCTTGGAAGGCCTCTTGGAGGAGGTGTGCTTTCAGTAGGGCTCTAAAGGGGGAAAGAGTGATTATTTGGTGGATTTGAGGAGGGAGGTCATTCCAGGTCAGAGTTTGGATGTGGGCCAGGGGTTGGCGGACCCCTGAACCCTTCTCTAGTGCTTTTTATGGCTGCTTAGAAGCTCTGGCCCAGAATCCGTGGGAGGTGGAAGAGATGGCAAACCTGGGCTTTCAGTGGTGGCAGCAGCAGTCACAACTGACTGAGAAGTGGAGTGGGGCAGCCCAAGATGGGAAAAGGTAAATCAAGCAACAGGTGCAGCTGCAACCCCAGCCATGACCTCAGATGCCATTCATTCATTCAATCATATTTATTGAGTGCTTACCGTGTGCAGAGCACTGTACTAAGCACTTGGGAGAGTATAGTACAACAATAAACAGATACCCAGATTTTCCAGTTTTGTTGGGCTCATGAAGATTGTCTCCTGGAAATTCAAGGCAGCCTGCACGGTTGGCAATTACAGCGGCAGCAACTGCCTCTGGTTGTAGTTTCACTCAGCTTCTTGTGGGAATCTGGGTTGGGGTTATGGGGAAGTGGGGAGGAGAGTTTCAGGAGAAGGCTGGTAACTGGGGTCAGGAGGGGAATAATCCAGGTGGGAAGGAATTACACTGAGGTTCGAGGGAACTCTCCCGAAACCCAGATCTCCCAGACAATAGGAATCATGTCTGAACCAACCAGAACCAAAGCGGGAGATATTTACCCCATCCTACGAGAGACAATCTGGGATTCTTGAGTTAGTAGAAAAATGCTGCAGTCAAACCAAGGGTCTTTGCTGCAAAGTTGAACCAGCGGTTCGGGATTCAAAAGAAGAACTCCAAAGATTAATAGGTTTGATTTCAACATCCCTTTCTGTGGGTTCTGGCGATTTTAATCAGAAGGAAAGCAATTCGAGGCTTAGGCATTGGGGAGGAGGAGGAAAAGTCTGTGTCACCACCAGTAGGACAGAGTTGTTGGGGCAGGAGAGGTGATGGGTTGTTCTGAGCCATCCACACTCTCTCACACGTCCCCACTGTATATTTGCTCCTGCTTTTGGATTTACTCCCTTTTTTCACCCCTCCCTCAGCCCCACGGTAATTATGAACATGCCGTAATGTATTTATTCAATATTAATGTCCGTCTCCCACTCTAGACTGTAAGCTCACCGTGAGCAGGAAAAATGTCTTCTCACTCTGTTATATTGTACTCCCCCAAGTGCTTAGTACAGTGCTCTGCACACAGTAAGTTGTCAATAAATATAATTAATTTGAGTGTATCTATCCAGGAGCAGCAGGCCTGGTGAGATGTTGGCCTCTGAGGGGAAAGAAAGCTTGAAACCATTCTCTTAATGGTTAAAGACCACTGTGGGCCCATCCGAAGAGTGGATGAAAATAAGTTGGACCGCTTTCTAAGGATGCAAGTGAAAGGATGGTTTCCTCAGCAACTAGGAAAGCTAGAGGCCAACTTGGCATTGCACTCGTCTGCCTTGTCAGTAAGATTCTGTATCTGAGATTATCGAATTCTGTCTCACCCCACTCAACCTTGATTTGAAAACCTTTCTCCATCTGCAAAGTTTCTGGTTGCATGGGTAAAGTTCATTTCAGATTTACTGATACTTCCCTAGTCCAAGAGCACAGTCGGTTCTTCCTGGCTAATTGTATGTCCCTTTAGCATGTATTATAAATTACTTATTCATATTAATGTCTGTATCCCCCCAAACTGTAAGCTCACTGTGGGCAGGGAACATGTCTGCTAATTTTGTTTTATTGTACTCTCCCTAGCTCTTAGAACAGTACTCTGCTCTGCTTAGCGCACAGTAAGTGCTCAATAAATAATACTAATAATGATGATGGCATTTATTAAGAGCTTACTAAGTCCAAATCACTTCTAAGCACCGTAAGATTGAGAAGCAGCGTGGCTCAATGGTAAGAGCATGGGATTGGGAGTCAGAGTCATGAGTTCAAATCCCGGCTGTGCCAACTGTCAGCTGTGTGACTTTGGGCAAGTCACTTTACTTCTCTGGGCCTCGGTTACTCCATCTGTAAAATGGGGATGAAGACTGTGAGCCCCCCACGGGACAACCTGGTCACCTTGTATCTACTCTGTCACATTGCATTCTGCCAAGCACTAGTAAGCTCTCAGTAGATATGATTGATTGATTGATTAGTAGTCACTATCTCTGTTCTGAATAATAATATAAGAATATATTATTTTTATATCCTTATATTATTCTTATGAAGGCTTGGGAGTCAGAGGTAGTGGATTCTAGTCCTGGCTTTGCCACTTATCAGCTGTGTGACTTCGGGCAAGTCACTTCACTTCTCTGAGCCTCAGTTACCTCATCTGTAAAATGAGGATTAAGAGTGTGAGCCCCACGTGGGACAACCTGATCACCTTGTAACCTCCCCAGCACTTAGAACAGTGCCTTGCACATAGTAAGCACTTAATATATGTTATTATTATTATTATTATAGTGCTCTGTATCCAGTAGAGCTCAGTAAATGTTAGCCATTGATGGAACAGGAAGTATTTATCTTACTGAGCTCCTTTTTACCTCTAGTTGTAGGAGTATCAAGCTGTGTCATCCAGGGACAAGATGCCAAATTGCCAGCTGCCCAGACTGAGCAGTTTGGCCATGACTTGTTGGCCCTCCGCAGCCTGGCCGTCTTGCTTGAGGCCTTAGTTCTGGGTCCCAGGGTGGGATTTCTGGTTCTCAGTTCCGGGGAAAGACCGAGGCCCAGGCCCAGGCCCAGCCTCTTTCTACTAGAACACACTTTCTTTCATTCATTCAGTCATAATTATTGAGCATTTACTGTGTGCAGAGCACTGTATGAAGCACTTGGGAAAGTAAAATGCAGTAATAAAGAGTGACAATACCTGTCCACAGTGAGCTCAACGAGCCCCTCCTACCTAGGCATGTGCTCCTCAGGGTTTACCCATTGTGCCATTCAGCTGAGTGGACCCTCAGAATCTCAAAACTGGACGTAATTGAGTTCCAGCAGCTGCCCAACACGGGTCTGTCCCTTCTCCAGCCTTCCTACCATAATCAAGGATGCAGCTTTATGAAACCTTTCCTTACTTGCTTTGAAACTGGGTGGGAAAAACAGATCTAGCCATTTTGGAAAGAGGCCAGAGAGACAGAGGACCTGGGCTCGTCTCCGAGGTCTGCCACTTGCCTTCAGTGTGACCTTGGGTAAGTCATTTGTGTTTCAGCTCTGCATTTCAGTTTCCTCATCTACAAAATGGGGATTCAGTGCCTGTTCTCCTTTCCTTTTAGACTGTGAGCCCCATGTGGGGCAGGGACTGTGTCCAGCCCGATTTTCTTACCCTAGGGCTTAGCACGGTGCTTGGCACATAGTAAGAGCTAAACAGATACCTCAATTATTGTTATCGTGACTCCTTTTAAGTCCTTCTTTTAAAATCGTGGGCAGCTCAAAGGAAGTGTCACACAAAGCTTCTGATGGCTGCCAGAGAGCAGAGAGGAAGAATGTAGGGCGGAGATTTGGGTGGCAGTTTTCCCTTTTCCTTTCCCATTAGAAAAGAAATCAAGGAACAATAAACTGAACAGGAACAATTTACACATTGAGGGCAACAAAGTAGCCAAAACTTTCAAAAGCTATAAATGTCCAAACTAGAAGTTTACCTGTTTTTACTGGACCCTTTATTGAGGAATCTTTTTACCTGAGATTTTCATACAGTGGTGAGAGCTTCACATTGACTTTCTAAGTGAATGTTTAATGCTATTATTAAGTGCAGGTGTACTTACACAACAGTTAAGACTTTTCTTGTAAGCCTGGATTCTGGTATATTTGACAAGGAATGGTTGGTTCTTGCTTTGGTAATTTCAAATCCTCCAGTTGAAATTCCCCAGCGGGCAAATACATTGGAATGGATACTGTTTTGTCTGGTTTCTTCATCATAGGTCAATCTGATTCCTAGGCCCAGGCTCTTTCTCCTAGGCCACACTTCCCCTCCCTTGAGGTGTGTTGGCATGATGGGCTTCTCATAGCTTTTACCCGAGGCATGTGCTCCCTAGTGTTTATCCCATTTCCAGAAAGGGTATGGGACTTTGGGGCCTGGGGAACTGGGTGGACACTCAGGGCCTCAAAACTGCCTCAGCCCTGGAGTGTGGGTCCTGATTGGGAGGGTCTATGTGGTCTCTTGTGGTCCAGGATAACTTCAGGGGCCTGGCCTGAATCTGAGTCACCCTGGGACCAAATATCACCCTAAGTAGTCCTGTGCGAAGCAGTGTGGTCTAATGGATGGAGCACGGGCCTGGATTTTAATCCCAGCTCTGACTCTTGTCTGCTGCGTGATCTTAAGCAAGTCATTCGACTTCTCTTTGTCTCAGCCACTTCATCTGTAAAATGAGGATTGACCTTGAGTCCCATATGGGAGAGGGACTGTATCCAACCTGATTAGCTTGTACCTACCCCAGTGCTTAATACAATGCCTGGCACCTAGTAAGCACTTAGCAAATACCACAAACAAAAGGTTTAGGGCTGTTCTGCTCCTGAGAGCAAGCACAAAACTTAGAGCCTTTTTTTCTGGTGGACTTGAAAACTGGACCTACTGCCTGGACCAACCCCCCAAAACAGGGCTGGATTGAAAGTAGTGAAACTTTGGAGCTAGAAGGGCAAAGTTGGAGTTTTCTAGAGCAATGATCCCAAGCTATTTACCTGGCTTTGGGACTTTCCATGAGTATTTGCATCACTCTGAGAGTTTCAAAATAATCTGTAAGGTCAATTTTATATTTTTCTAAAGTGAAACATGGAACTGAAGGTGGGTATTAATAGAAGCGTCAGATTTATCAACATTTAAAAAATAAAGGTATGTGAAAGCAAGTTCCCCATAAGAAGCCATAAAGCCCAAAATTTCAGCCTAAAAAGAATCAAACTAAATGTAAAGAAGTCCTGATGAATGAACTCTAAAGGAATTGCCCCCCCTTCACCCCCTGTAGACTCGCTCCCTCCCCTAGACTGTAAGCTTGTTGTGAACAGGGATTGTTACTCTTTATTGTTGTACTGTATTTTCCCAAGCTCTTAGTACAGTGATCTGTACACAGCAAGCGCTCAATAAATAAAATTGAATGAATGAATGAATGAATGAGTGAATACTTGGAGAGCATTCACCAGAGAGCAGTTCTGAAAGAAATAGGGATATTTTGGGACTACTGACAAGTCTAGTAAGTAGTAATTGTAGTAGCAGTATCAGCAGGAGCAGCAGAGGCAGCAGTAGTAGTAGCATCAGTATTAGTAGTAATACCATTTATTAATAATAATAATAATAATGATGGCATTTGTTAAGTGCTTACTATGTGCCAAGCACTGTTCTAATCACTGGGGTAGATACAAGGTTATCAGGTTGTCCCATGGTGGCTCACAGTCTTAGTCCCCATTTTGCAGATGAGGTAACTGAGGCACAGAGAAGTTAAGTGACTTGCCCAAAGTCACACAGCTGACAAGTGGCAGAGCCAGGATTGAATCCATGACCTCTGACTCCCAAGCCCGTGCTCTTTCCATTAAGCCACCCTGCTTCTCTATTTATCTATTTATTGAACACTTATTGTGTACAGAACAGTGTACTAGGTGCTAGGAAAGAATACACAAGTAGGAATTAGACATGGTCCCTCTTTCTTGGGGGTCTCACATTCTCAGAATTAAAGTGGGGTGAAGGGATCGGAGACAGACACATCAGGAATGATGAACTGTTAAAACACAACACAGACAAACACACTGTACTGGTGTTCTGGTGAATCTTGGGAATTACAGACCACTGAACCTCACTTCTATATCAAGAAAATTGGTAGAATCCAATTAAATTTAAGATTAATGAGTACTTAGAGAAAGACTCTGTGTTGGAGGCAGGCAACAAGGTCTCTGTAAATAGATTTCGTGCTTCAATAATCTGAGAGCCTTGGGCAGGGGGCGGGGGGAGGCCTTTAAGCATGTGGCCAAGGGAGAACTAGTGAACATAATAAAATTATATTTTCAAAGGCCTTTGACAGTGTTTCATGACAAGTGCTTGAAAGAAAACTTAATCATCATAGGATCGTAGGGAATAATAATACTAATAATAGTATTGGTTAAGTATTTACTATGTGACAAGGACTGTACTGAACACTGGGGGTAGATACAAGATAATAGTCCCTATCCCACAGTCTAAGTAGGAGAGGGAACAGGTATTGAATCCCAATTTCAGAGATGAAGAAACTGAGACACTGAGAAGTTAAGCGATTTGCCCTGGATCACACAGAGGGACAACTGGCCCGATTAGGATTAGAACTGATGTCTTCTGGCTCCCAGCCCTTTACTCTTTCCACTAAGCTATGCTGAAATATCTGAGGATGGAGTGAACACAGAATTGTGGTTAACCAATTTCCTCATCTTGAAGATGGTTGGAATTGAAGCAGGTACAAAAAAACCAATTTCTTAAAGTGGGAGGTAAGCCTGAGGAATTTGTTAACAGAGGAAGGTCTGCAGCCAAAAATATTGGGAAGTTCAAGACAGCTATGAATAAATTCACTGGGGAGAAGTGGAAAATGGGTGAGTAGAGTACAAGTTAGCAATATGAATGGTTCATCCTTAAGCAATATATTCCCCTCAACCCCTTCCAGCATCGAGTTGCCACTGTCAAAGGCAGGCAGATACACACTTGGGCTGGATAGAAATTTTATCTGATCCGGTACTGGCATTTCTTATGTTTGGGCAGGGAATATGTCACCCAGCACTGTTGTACCATTCTCTCCCAAGCCCTTAGTACAGTACTTTGCAGCAGTAAGGGCTCAATAAATATCATTGATTGATTCATTTTATGTCACAGATAGAAAACTGGAAACCAAGGGATGATAAATAGGCACTTTTCAGGAAGGAGAAGTGTACCTGTCAATTGACAATACTTATTGAGCACTTGCAATAATAATAATAATAATAATAAGAAGAAGAATGACATTTGTTAAGCACTTACCCTGTACCAGGAACTGTGCTAAGCACTGGGGTGGACACAAGTAAATTGGGTTGGATACAGTCCCTGTTCCACATGGGCCTCATGAGTCTTAATCCCTATTTTACAGATAACTGAGAGACAGACAAGTCAAATCACTTGCCCGAGGCAACACAGCAGACAAATGGTAGAGCTCGGATCAGAAGCCAGGTCTTTCTGACTCCCAAGCCAGTCAATGCAACTAGGCCTTGTTGCTTCTCCAACCCTCTGCTAAGCTCTTGGAAGAGAGTAAAAGAGTTATTAGGCTTGATCCCTGCCCTCATAGAGCCTATAGTTTAGGAAGGAGGGAGACAGAAATATGAACTATAGGAAAGGGGAAAAATATAAGTATATAAAAAGAGGCACATAAATTCCATGGGGCAGTCGGGCTATTACCGAGGGGCTTAGTGATATGGAAGTGCTGAAGGGACAGGAGGCGAGGGAGATAGATTGGAGAGATAGGGAGAAATCAGGGAAAACCTCCTGGAGGAGATTTGATTTTTGAAGGGCGGGAAGGTGAGGAGACCAATGGTTTTTGGAATGTGAGGGGGAAGGGAATTCCAGGCAGAAAGGAGGGTGAGAACAAGAGATTGTCAGCAGGAGAGGTGAGAACAAGGCCCAATGAGCAGGTTGGCTGGGAAGAACTTAAGCCTGACTGGAAAAGTGTAGGGGGAGAGGCGGGAGGGAGCTGACTGAATGTCTTAAAGCTGATGGTCTGGAGTTTCTGCTTGAGAGCAATGTTCATTGTGGGCAGAGAATATGGATGTTTATTGTTACTCTCCCAAGTGCTTAGAGCAGTGCTTTGCACACAGTAAGCACTCAGTCAATACGATTGAACAAATAGGCAACCGTCGGAGGTTTTAGAGGAGTGGAGAGGGTTGCAAAAAATGATGTTTTAGAAAAATGATTCTGGCAGCAGTGCACTGCACAGAGCATTTGGGAAGTACAAAGAAGCAAGTGAACCAGACTTCATAGACCCTAGACATGCAAACCGGGTCAGGTTTAGTTTAAGCCACGTCTGAAAAGAAACGGGCCAGGGAATGGGCAGTGGAATCTCCATGCTGGAAGGGATGGCGAAGCTCTGCCAGGTGTGAAACGCTGGGCAAATAGAGAGGAGTGCTGGGAAGACCACCTGCGTGGTGGCTGGATGAGGCGCATTTTGGTATCCCCGTCATTCCCCACTCTTGCGGTGGAACCCCTCTCCCTGCTGCAGCTCTAGCCTGTTTCTGTGGGCAGTGGGCTGGAGCCACTACCTGGGACAACCCCATTCTGAAGACCCCAGCTCAGCTCTGGAACACTGTGGAGAAGGTTGTGCCACAGGGAGAGAAGTGGGGCCTGGCAACTTCAAGGTATGGATTTCAGAGTCCTTCAAATTTAAATCAAGATTTGCTACAGCAAAGAGAAAAGGTTCTCCTCTTCCTCCTCCTCCTAATAATAATAATGGCATTTTTAAGCGCTTACTGTGTGCAAAGCACTGTTCTAAGTGCTGGGGAGGTTATAAGGTGATCAGGTTGTCCCACAGGGGGCTCACAGTATTAATCCCCATTTTACAGTTGTGGTAACTGAGGCACAGAGAAGTTAAGTGACTTGCCCAAAGTCACACAGCTGACAATTGGCAGACCTGGGATTTGAACCCATGATCTCTGACTCCAAAGCCCGTGCTCTTTTCACTGAGCCATGCTTCTTCTCCCCATCTTCCGTCTCCTCCTACTTTTCCTCCTCCTTCTCTTTTCCCTTCTCCTCTCTTCTTCCTCCTTCTCCTTTTCATCCTCCTCTCCTACTCCCTTCCTCCTCCCCTTCATCCTCTTCCTACCCCTCCCACCTCCTACTCTTTTTCTTCTAACTCCTCCTCCTCTCTCTTCACCTCCTCCTCCTCCACCTCCTCTTTCTCCCCTCCCTTTTCATCCTCCTCCTCCTCCTCTCTCTGTGGCTTTACCAAGGGGACTTTCTTTCAGGCACAGTGAATGTCCTATTATCGAATGGACAATGGAGGATAAAGAAGACAGGGTCCCTGGCCCACCCAGGGGGCTTACCATCCAGAACAAGAAAGTCAGGAGGAAGACAAAGGTGCCACAAGGAAAGATTAAAAGGATAAAAACAAGGAAAAGACAAAAATCAAACAATGGCAAGAAATATAAACAAGCAGAACTAAAGTTGAGTAAGTTGTCTACACCCACTTTCTCAAATTCCTCTCCTCCAATTCTCTCCTTGACCCCCTCCAATCTGGCTTCTGTCCCTTTCACTCCATAGAAACTACCCTCTCGAAGGTCACCAGTTATCTCCTTCTTGCCAAATCCTCTACTCCATCCTAATTCTCCTCAACCACTTAGCTTCTTTTGAGACTGTCTACCACCCCCTTCTCCTGGAAACACTATCCAACCTTGGCTTCACCGAAAGTGTCCTCTCCTGGATTCTTCTCATCTCTCTGGCTGTTCCGTTCTTCATCTCCTTTGTGGGCTCCTCCTCTGCCACCCACCCCTAACTGTGGGGATCCCTCAATGTTCAGTTCTGGATCGCCTTCTATTCTCCATCTAAACCATTCCCTTGGATAACTCATTCTCTCCCATGACTTCAACGACCACCTCTACCCAAATTTCCATCTCCAGCCCTGATCTCTCCCTCCCTGCAAGTCTCACATTTCCTCTTACCTTCAAGACATTTCTACTTGTATGTCCTCCCATCACCTCAAGCTTAATATGTCCAAAACAGAACTCCTTATTTTTCCACCCAAACCTAGCCCTTCCCCTGTCTTTCCCATCACTGTAGATGGCACCACCATCGTTCCTGTCTCAACTGCAGTGTTATCTTCAACTCCTCTGTCTCATTCAACACACATATTCAATTCATCACTAAATCCTGTCAGCTCCACCTTCACAATGTTGCTAAAATTCATCCTTTCCTCTCCATCCAAACTGCAACCATGTTAATACAATCACTCATCCTATCCCTCCTGGATTACTGCATCAGTCTCCTTGCTGACCTCCCACCTCCTGTCTGTCCCCACTCTAGTACTTACTTCACTCCGCTGCCCAGATCATTTTTCTACAAAAACATTGACATATCACCCTGCTCCTCAAAAAACTCCTGTGGCTGCCCATTCACCTCCACATCAAACAAAAACTCCTCACTAATCACCTTGCTCCCTCCTTCGCTACTCTCCTACTGCAATCCAGACCACACACGTCTCTCCTCTAATATTAACCTTCTCCCTGTGCCTCGATCTTGCCTATCTCACCACCAATCCCTTGTCTAAGACCTGCCTCTGGCCTGGAATGCCCTCCCTCCTCTTGTCTGATGGACAATTACTTTCCCCACCTTCAAAGCCTTACTGAAGGCACATCTCCACCAAGCTACCTTTCTTGCTAAGCCCTCCTTTTCTCTTCTCGCACTCCCCTCTTCATCACTCTGACTTCCTCCCTTTATTCACTCCCCTCCCAGCCACACGGCACTTATGTACGTATCTGTAATTTGTGTATATTAATGTCTGCTTCCCCCTCCAGACTGTACGCTCCTTGTGGTGTGGGAATGTGTCCATTTATTGTTGTATTATACTCTCCCAAGTGCTAAGTACAGTGCTCTGCACACAGTAAACACTCAATAAATATGATTGAATGAATGAATGATCCAGGCAGTGGAGTGAAGAATGGACTTGAGTGGGGAGAGACCGGAGGTTGGGAGATTAGCAAGAAGTCTGAAGATGGCTGTTAGGGAGGGAAGGAGGAAGGGGGCGAGAGTTTTAATAAAATGCAAAGAAATGGGGTCTGATGTGCATGTGGAGGGGAAGGCATTTGAGAGGATTTAAAAGATCTCCTCTAGAGATACTGCTTGGAAGGATGGTAGAGTCAAAGAGGGGGCCAGAAGGGGGAGGGACTGAGGAGGGGAAGGGGGAATTTTAGGGAGCCCAAACCTGATGGTGTTAATTTTCTTAATAAAGTAGTTCAACAGGTCACCGGGACAAGGGATGGGGGAGGTAGGAGGCAGAGGGCCTGAAGAGAGAGTTAAATGTTTGGAACAGTTGGTGAGGGTGATGGGCGTGGGTGTCAATAAGGAAACAGAAATCACAATCTCCCAATCCCAGGGGGCCCAAGTACTTTTGATCTTTCCTGCCTCCCTTGGCCTTTCAACCAACCTCCAAATCTGGTTTGTCTGTGCTTCCCCAGATGTTGAGGAAATCTCATTTCATCATACGGGTATCGTAGGGGATACTACTAATACTACTACTAGCAATAATAACACTTTGGATTTCCAGAACATCTTTCTTCCCATTTCCTCTTATTTGATCTCCTTTATGAAGTGAGTGACCCACCCCACAGCCCTATGCATTTCCCAGAGGACCGTTTCCGGGTTGCCGGTAGCTGCTGGATTTAAAAGGGGGAGAATTCAAGGCATGAGCAAGTATTCAGCCCCAGTGGTCAAGAGCAAGGAGCATTAAGAAAATGAACCCTGGGAGAAGTGAAGATCGTAAGCCAGGGGATGGCTGGTGATGGGTTCATGACAGGCATACGGTTTGCATGATGAGTTTCACTGGATTACAGATATGCCTGGAGGCCCCCATTCATTCATTCATTCATACATACATATTTATTGAGTACTTACTATGTGAAGAGCACTGTACTAAGTGCTTGGAAAGTACAATTCATCAATAAAGAGAGACAATCCCTGCCCACACCGGGCTTTCATCAGATCTACCTTCACTGATTTGTGACCCACTATTGAGTCGTGCCCTATGATTGACATCTGCCAGTTGTATGATGCAGTAGGGTGGGGGAATAGCTTTGGAGTCAGTGGTCGGGAGTTTCCGGCTGACATTCGGCTCTTTTCCCTTCATCCAGTGTGGAAGGCAAAGTACTGGAAATCTAGTAGTAGTGAGGGTGATTGTATTTATTAAATATGAAAGACTACATAGGTGAGCATTTCTACACAGGGTCCCTAGTCCTCGAGGGGTTCACAACCTAAGAATAAGCTGGGAATGAATGTCTGCTGACAGACACATAAGGGGAAAACAAACAATAAAAGCACAAAATCAACATGAAAAAGAGAACAGGGACAACTATAAAATAAAATAAAAGCTGCAGGGTACTCTGATTAGGAGAGCAGAGTTTCAGGCTACTCATGGCTCAGAGCCCAGTGGCCTCAGCCCTAGTCATCGCCACATCCGTGGCCCCTCTGACGCTCTGTATTCCTGCAGAGGTGCCATGCTGCCTCCACTTCTGCTTTCATCCCTCCCACTGAGAGAGGGCAAGGCAGGCTGGGAAGGAGCTTCTGAATAACGCAGTGCCGACTGAGGGCTTAGTACAGTGCTCTGCACTCTGTAAGCATTCAGTAAATACCACTGATCGATCAACTGACGGGCTCAGTGATCCAGTGCTTGGGAGTGGGAAATCTGCTGGGAACCCAGAGCTCTTCAGAGTTCAGAGATCTATCCCTGCAAGGAATCCTGATCTATCTCACATGATGGGCTCTGGCTCACAGCGCTCCACCTCCATTCGGCGGAGGCTGCCTTAGTTCAAACACTTTAGATCATGTTGGTGCATGAAATGCCGGGGCGCATGAAATGCCGGGCGAGTCTTGACTTCATCCTAGGCTTCCCTGCAACCTGGAGGCTGATAGCCAGGGAGAGCTTTCGCTTTGAGGCAATGCTTAATGCTGAAAAACCACAGTCACGGGGCTCTGGACTAAGGTGAATGGATCTGACCATCAGGTTGGTTCTCTGGAGGGTCGCAGCTCAGTGCTGAAGGAAGAAGAAACACTGGAGCCCATGCCAACGCCCATTTGGGTCTGCATGTTCAGTCTGGCTGTTCTGGTTCTTCTAGTTACAGGGCATCAAATGGGAAACATCCCCGCTGGCTCCCCGGTGGGTCTGGCAGACCTCCCAGGTGTCTCTCAGGCGTCTCGCTTGCCAGGAAACCATGATGAGTTCAGTAGACCCAGAAGTGAGCTTCTCTTCATACTGTCAATTGTGCTACGAGAAATGAAACTAGTGTGTCAGAGGGTCAGGCAGTTCTGAGAGGGGGATCATTTCCTTTGGCCACTTAGGCTCATTCTGTGAGGAGGTGGGAAAAGGGGATAGGGCCGTTCTTAGAAATGGCCAGGTTTTCATGATGTGACCATTATTCTGTATCTTTTTATGCAATTGTTAGATCTGATAGTCTTCTACCAGGACAGAGCATCTTATATCTTCCCATCCTCACTGTCTGTCCCACACCCAACATTTTTCTATAAAAATTGGATAACTGTTGACATTCACACACTCACTCCTTTAATTTGCCTTACGCCAAGGCCCTTTGATAGATTGGCTACAAGTTTGCACTATTCCAAGGAAGACTATTCTCACCCCCAAAATTTAATCCTGGCCTTGAACACTTGTTGAGTGCCAGCACTGTCCTCTCTGCTCTCCAGGAGACAGAGTTGAATGAGATCTGGCCCACGGTAGTCATGGGCAAATCAGATGGGCACACACACTATTGGGAAGGAAAGGGAAATCTTTATTTTGCCTCCTCCTCTCTACTGGCCTGTGTGTATCCATGAGGTGAGTCCATTAGAGACCCAGCCTTTCCCCATAGAAGGGTGACTCAGCGGCTGAGAAGGCAGAGTTTCCTGGGACAACAAGTCCAAAACGGCTTCTCAAGAGCCTCCCCTGGAGATCAACTTGTCCCTGGAATACTACATATATGCCACAATGAGCCAGCTAGGTCACCTTAACCCTCCTTACCTCCTGACATTACCAAGGATCCCCAAGATGAGCCTCTTACATTCCCTCAGGCTTCCAGAGAGGAAGAGCATTAGGCATCTCAAGGAATGTGATTTAATCAAGTATTTCCAGCTGTCTTTTGGCCTACCTTTCCATCTGGCTTTTTTTGACGGGAGGGCAGAAGCAAGCTGGTTCTGACCCAAATACCAGTACCCAGTCTTGTTGACTGACAGATCAGAAGGGTTGGCATTTTACTACCCAGAATCTCTGTCAACCTCAGACATTTCACTGCCCACTCCCTCTTCAATCAGTGAATCATTCAAAGGTATTTACTGAGTGCTTACTATGTGCAGAGCACTGTACTAAGTGCTTGGGAAAGAACGATAGAAGAGTTAGCAGACATGTTCCCTGACCATAACAAGCTTATAGTCTAGAGGGGAGAGACAGACATTAACATAAATAAGTAATTTAAATTTATAACGTAAAGATATGTACATAAATGCTATGGGATTAAGGGTAGGGTGAATATCAAATGCCCAAAGGTCACAGATTCAAGTGCATAGACGATAGAGAAGGGAGGGGGAGTCGGGGAAAAGAGACTCTATCGGAGAAGGTCTTTTGGAGGATATGTGACTTTAATAATGCTTTGAAGTTGGGGAGAGTGGTGGTCTGGCATATAATGGGGTTGGGGGGAGAAGGCAGAGTGGATTTCCAGGCTAAAGGGAAAATGTGGGAAAGGGGTTGGCAGCAAGATAGACAAGATGAGGGTAAGCTTGAGGAGCGAAGGTATGGGCTGGGCTGCAGTAGGAGATCAGTGAGGTAAGGTAGTATGAGGAGAGCTGATTGAATGTTTTAAAGATGACGGTAAAGAGTTTCTGTTAGATGAGGAGGTGGATGGGCAGCTATTGGAGGTTCTTGAGGAGTGGGGAACCATGGACTGAATGTGTTTTTAGAAAAATGATCCATGCAGCAGAATGAAGTATGGACCAGAGTGAGGAGACAGAAGTCAGGGAGGCTAGCAAGGAGGAAGATGCAGTAGTAAAGGTGGGATAAGGTAAATGCTTGGATCAACTTGACTGTTGGATGGAGAAGAAAAGGCAGATTTAAGCAATGTTGTGAAGGTAGAACTGACAGGATTTGGTGATTGATTGAATACATGGGTGGAATGAAAGAAATGAGTTGAGGACAACACTAAGGCTATGAGCTTTTGAGATGGGGAGAACAGTGGTATGTGTGTATATATATATATTTTAATGGCATTTATGAAGTGCTTATTATGTGCAAAGCAGTGTTCTAAGCACTGGGGAGGTAACAAGGTGATCAGATTGTCCCACGGGGGGCTCACAGTATTAATCCCCATTTTTACAGATGAGGTAACTGAGGCATGGAGAAGTTAAGTGACTTGCATCAGGTCTGTCCAGCTGTAGCAGATTTTATGGCTTTAATCATTTAATATTTGTAGGTTTCTGGCTTCAAAAACCAAAAATTAAAATGCAAAGACTGTCCTATTTCCTACACAACTCCACAGGGTACTTAATAGAGTACTTGCCAAGTGGACAGAGATGCTAACTATTGAAATTCCACCTTTTACCCAACCAAGAGATGAGTCAGAAGCCTGAAAACATCAAAATATGACACCAGAATGTTATTAAGTCCAGCACTCTCTCCAATATCTGAACTGCAGACTCTAGTTATCCAGAAATCCAGCTTTCTGAAAGATAATTCTGCTTTTTCATTTGTTTCTCCCCCCCATAAAAAAGTTTTATGGGTAACAGAAACAATTCATAATGGGTAGCGAAAGAGATGCTAGCTGACTTTTCTAAATCAGTGTACTTCCTTTATGAGAAAGGACAGGCTTGTAACTTTTCTATCAGTTTGAAGGGCTGGGTTGAATTATACCTTAGGATTTAGAGAAGTAATTTCTAATATGTGAAGGGGCATTATGAGTAAAGCCAGACGGCTTGACCCAGGAGGACAGAACTGGTCCAGGGAAAATATGAAACGTCTCAGGTTAATTCCAAGGAATAAAAGGTCTTGTGGTTTGGGCCAACTGGAGAAGAGGGACATCAGCCAGCTACAAAAATAGAAATCCAGGAGGAATAGAATCAGAGAGGTATGGTAGAGAGTAGAGAATCTGAATGGAGGTGACTATATACAAGAGTTTAATGTGGAAGACTTTTATTTTAGGGGAGAAGTGGATTTTGTCTCTGAGACTAGAGGAAACTGGAACTTTCAACATCTTGGACCTGGGTTCTATTCCTGGATCTGCTATGGGCAAGTCACTTTACTTCTGTGTGCCTCAGTTACTTCATCTGTGAATTGGAGATTGAGACTGTGAGCCCCATGTGGGACAGGAACTGTATCCAATCTGATTAACTTGTATCTACCCCAGTGCTTAGTACAGTGCCTGGCACATAGTAAGCACTTAACAAGTACCACTACAAAAACTAACAAAAAAACACTTCCTCTTCTCTTTCAAACATGGGATGTGAACACTCTTTTTAAAGTCTCCTCATTTTGAGGATGGTAAGTGAGGACCCTTGAGAGGAAGTTCCTCCTTATGAGAAGCAGTGTGGTCTAGTGGATAGAGGATGGGCCTATGAATCAGAAGCCCCTGAGTTCTAATCCTAGCTCTTCCACATGTCCAATTTGTGACCTTGGGCAAGTCACTTCACTTCTCTGTGCCTCAGTTACCTCATCTGTGCACTGGGGATTAAGACTGTGAGCCCCCTGAGGGATGGGGACTGTGGCCAACCCGATTTGCCTGTATCCACCCCCATGCTTAATACAGTGCCTGGCACATAATAAGCACTTAACAAATACCATTAAAAATATATATAATGTCAGAAGTCAGTTTCTGAAGGCCCTGCTTCCAGCAATGAGCAGCCCTAGAGCTGACCAAGCAGTTTGTATTGGACTGATGCAGGCTCAGTGCTCTATTTTGCTGATATATTATAATATTATAATATCATATCATATTATAAATAATATTATATTAGCCCCTATTATTCCTCATTTTGAGGATAGCATGTGTGAATCCTTGAGAGGAAGTTTCTCCTTACGAGAAGCAGCATGGCTTAGTCGATAGAACATGGGCGTGGAAGTCAGAAGGACCTGGGTTCCAATCCTGCCTCTGCCACGGGATTAGACTTGTCTCCTTAATGATGAATCTAATGAAAGATTTCTGCCCATGCCGTCTAGTCGACTATGGGCGTGTGGGCGATGGGGTGGCTTAAATTCCAGTGCCGCAGTTCAATCATTATGTGGAAAGCATTTTCAGAGCAACAATTTGTTTGCAGAGAGTGTTGGTGTTTAAATGTTTGCTTAGGCTCTGAATCATCATGTCGGGGTTCTGACAGATCTCTGGGGCCTGGAAAAATCATTTTTCCTTTGCCTTTGAAGGCTCAATCCTGTCTTCTAATAACTGGGGTATTTACTAAGTTTTTCCAAGTGCTGAGCACTGTACTAAGCTGCGGGGTGGTTGAAAGGAGACAGGATCAGTTCCTGCCCCACAGTCTTTGGGGTAGAGAGATCAGGAATTTAATCCCCATTTTATAGACGAGGTAACTGAGGCATAGAGAGGTTATGTGACTTGCCCAAAGTCACACAGCAGGCAAGAAGTTGAGCAAGGTTAGACCCCAATATCCCTTACAGGCTTGTGATCTTTCCACTAGACCATCATACTATTTTCCCAAGTGCTCAGTACATTTTTCTGCACAGATTAAGCAGTCAATAAATACTACCTATTAATTAAATCGCCCTGGCTAAGACAAAAGGGCTCAGAACTGATTCCAAGCTCATACTAAAGCTGGTGCCAGAAAGAGCTTTATCCTCAATAACTAAGAAGCATACGTATCATGGATATCCAGACTCTTATCATTGCCAACCTTGACAACTGCATCAGCCTCTTTGTTGACCTCCCTGCCTCCCTTCTAAGCCATTAGGAAGTGAGATGCCCTCTCAGGTAAGGGAGGGAGTGATGTGTCTCATACTAACTAGCCCATCCACTTCAGGCTCGCTCTGCCATCTGAGCCACACTGGCCACCTTCCCTAAGTTTTCCTGAAATTTCTACATGTGCACACAGTCCCGTCAGCGCATAGCTCCATGTACATGCAGATCCATGTGTACCGGTGCCCAGTGTCCACATGTACATACAGGTCTGTAAACTGGCCTATTCTGGCATTTGTTTTCCCCGTAACTCATCTCTAGGCAGAAGATTTCTTCGCCGTTCTTCCTTTGGCTCTTGGTTTTGGATAAGCAAGATATTACATCAACTGATCTGGGGCAGCTGGTTGAAACGAACTGCAGAGAGGACTTCCATCCGGCAGGTCTGAGGCGCGTCCCTCACCTCACCTCAGGGCAGCCCTGTGCCCGTGGCTTTCACTCTCTCCACTTCTGCTGCTTTCCTTTCCTGCTAAACAAATGGGGTTCAGGGCAAGTTTCTTATTGGGCATTATTAGCTGATAAAGAATTTCTATTTATTTATTTCATTCAATTGTGTTTCATAATTATTCATTCATTTATTCATTCAATCGTATTTATTGAACGCTTACTGTGTGCAGAGTACTGTACTAAGCACTTGGAAAGTGTCATACAGCAATAAAGAGAGACAATCCCTGCCTATGGTATCTGTTAAATGCTTACTATGTGCCAGACACTGTTCTAAGCACTGGGGTGGATACAAGCAAATAGCGCTGGACACAACCCCTGTCCCACGTGTGCTCACAATCCCCATTTTACAGATGAGATAACTGAGGCATAGAGAAGTGATGTGACTTGCCCAAGCCAGGAATAGAACCAGGTCCTTCTGACTCTCAGGCCTGTGCTCTATCCTGTTGTTGGGTAGGGATTGTCTCTATTTGTTGCTGAATTATACTTTTCAAGTGCTTAGTACAGTGCTTTGCACACAGTAAGTGCTCAAGAAATACGCCTGAATGAATGAACCCATGACCTTCTGACTGTGTGCAGAGCACTGTACTAAGTGCTTGGGAGAGTATGATACAACAATAAACAGACACATTCCCTGCCCACAATGAGCTTACAGTTGAGGTGGGAGAGGCAGACATTAATAGAAATAAAGAAATTACAGATAAGTGCTGTGGGGTTGGGAGAGGGAAAAACAAACGGAGCAAGTCAGGGCAATGCAGAAGGGAGTGGGAGAAGAGGAAAGGGGGGCTAAGTCAGGGAAGGCCTCTTGAAGGAGATGTGTCATCAATAAAGCTTTGAAGGGGAGACAGAGTAACAGTCTGTCGTATTTGAGGAGGGAGGACATTTCCAGGCCAGAGGCAGGATGTGGGCGAGAGGTCGGCAGTGAGATAGATGAGACTGAGGCAGAGTGAGAAGGTTAACATTATTCATTTATTCATTCAATAGTATTTATTAAGCGCTTGCAAAGGCTTGGGAGAGTACAATACAAAGAGAAACACACACATTCCCTATCCACAATGAGCATTAGAGGAATGAAGTATGCTGGCTGAGTTCTAGTAGGATCGTAATGAGATGAGGTACGAGGGAGCAAGGTGACTGACTGCTTTAAAGCCAATGATGAGGAGTTGTTGTTTGATGAGGAAGTGAATGTGCAACCACTAGAGTTTTTGAGGATTGGGGAAACATATCCTGAACCTTTATGTAGAAAAATGATCCGGGCAGCAGAGTAAAGTATGGACTGGAGTGGGGAGAGACAGGAGGCTGGGAGGTCAGCAAGGAGGCTGATGCAGTAATCCAGGAGGGATAGGATGAGTGATTGGATTAACAAGGTAGCAGTTTGGAAAGGGCAGATTTTGGCCATGTTGTGAAGTTGAGAATTGTGGTGAGCCCACAACAAGCTGCCTTATTTGGGACTGTTTGTGATCCCGTAAACAACAAGAAACAGTCTGATGTGCTCTACTTGAGGCAGGTGATTGCGGGCCTGTGGGGGTGTTCTGTTCTCCATGTTCTATCCCTTAATGGCCTGGATCAATCACTGACTGCTCCATAGAGCCACAGCTGCCTGTGGCCCCTTTGAATCACAGGAGGTATGTCAAAAGAGGAGGCACCTGGAGGCCCGCAGAGGAGCAGAAGCACGCAGAGAAGCAAGAAGGAAGCATGCTGAGAGCAGCAGCAGGAGAGCAGCACTCAGATGCAGAGAGAAGAAGCATTGGCAGAAAGGGCTCCTTTGACCACAGACTGGTATTGAACCCTTGGGTGGTGGGGTGAGTGAGTGTATGTATGTGTCACTCCCTTGCACATTGGTAAAACTAAGTAAAAAACTTTTCACAGTAACCTTGGTGATCAGAGGTTTGGTTTGACTTCTACTATCTGTCACACTGAGGCTCTCCTGGTCCAGGAAGGTCCTGGTTGGTGCTAACCCAGGGCTGGTGACAGGAACGACGGGATTTAGTGATGGGTTGAATATATGGGTTAAATGAGAGAGAGGAGTCGAAGATTACACCAAGGTTATGGATTTGTGAGGCAGGAAGGATGGTGGTGCCGTCTGCAGTGACGGGAAAGTCAGGGAGAGGACTTTCCCTGACTCTATTTATGTATTTATTTTTTCTTTAATGGTATTTGTTAAGTGCTGGGATAGATAGAATCCAATCCCCAAGGATTCTAAGGAAGATCAAGGGAGAACATCCCTTCCTGTCTTAGAGACACCAGGAGTTCCTCACAGAGCTCCTCTCTGGGCCAGTTACACAACCAGTCACCGTGATTCCATAGCTTGGCACATTCTACTACTAATAATAATGATGATGATCATAATAGCAACAATTATGGTATTTATTAAGAACACGTACTATGTGCCAAGCACTGTTTATGAACTGGGGTACATACAATTTAATCAGCTCACCGTCCCACAAGGGGTTCACTGTCAAAGTAGGAGGAAAAACAGGTTTTTAATCCCTATTTTATAAATGAGAAAACTAAGGCATAGAGAAGTGAAGCCATACTGCAGGCAAGTGGTAGAGCAGGATTAGAATCCAGGCCCTTTGGCTCCCCTTCCTGGGCTCTTTCCACTAGGCTGTGTCTTTTCTATGAGGTGTGGGGACTGAGTGGGCCTAAAAAATCCAAATGCATGGGAGGCCCTCATCCACCTTTGCTCCCTTTAGTTCTTTCATGGCCCTCTCATCCCCAAGAGGAACTTTTCTAAGACTCAATGGAATGCTATCATGGCCCCCAAATTCCTTTCTGTTGCTTGATGCTGCTGATTCCTCAGTTTGGAAGGCTCCTTTCCTTCACCGTTTGGAAGATGGCTCTGAAACAGTCTCACAGAATGAATAAATAGCTGTGGGACACTAGTGATTTCTTGTGGATTTCATGCCTCAAATCGGGTCAGATAATCACGAAAGTGGACATGGTGGGAGATCTGGAAGGGGGCTCTGCTTTGGTATGGGTGGAGAGCCATGGATGAGCAGGGGTTCTGGGCAAGGGGTCAGTGGGTGTGTGACAGTATGGGTGAAGAGTCTGGATCTGGGGCAAGGTCCTGATGGAAAGTGCATATGCTTGGGTCAGGACAGGTGGGAAAGCTGCAGGATTGGGTGGGAGGAGGTGTGGGTCAGTAGAGGCAGAGGGTCTGCCTGTATTCCCACAGAGCAGGGGTAATTGGAGTTCAATATGTCTTCTAATAATAATAATAATAGTAATTATTAAGTTCTTATTATGTGCCAGGCACTCTTCTAAGCATAGTTACAAGATAACAGGGTTGGCCACAGTCCATGTCCCACACAGGGCTCAGAGCCTTAATCCCCATGTTACAGATGAGGGAACTGAGGCACAGGTAAGTGAAGTGACTTGCCCAAGGTCACACAGCAGACAAGCAGCAGAGCCAGGACTGGAACCCAAGTCCTTCTGACTCTCATGGCCCAGCTCTATCTTCAAGGCCATGCTGCTTCTGAGGTGTGGGCTTTGCCCTGAGAGCACATCCATCATTTATAATGGAGAGTTTCTGGCAAACCAGCATGGCACAGTGGAAAGAGCCTGGCTGGAGAGTAAGGGGGTCTGAATTCTAATCCCAGCTCTGCTGTGAGACCTTAGGCAAGGCACTTAACTTTTCTGGTTCTCAGTTATCTTATCTGTAAAATAAATATTCAATATCAGTTCTCTCTCTTTGCTAGACTGTGAACCCCATGTGGAACAGGGATTGTGCCCAACCTGATTATCTTGTAACTACACCAATGCTTAATACAGTGCTTGGAATATAGTAATCGCTTAACGGGCCCTGCAATTATTATTTTTAGGTTCCGGCTCCCTTGTGCAAACAGTGGTTCTCTAAGCTCTGGTCTGCCTTGGTCTGTGCTCAACCAGGGGCATGGACCAAATGAGTGATTCACTAATGAGTGACTCACCACCCGAGATTGGGTTTATCTTGTTTTCCTCCCTGAGGAAATAGCTGTTTTGCTCAGGCTGCTTCCGGCAGTCAGGCCTCGGGATGGTTATTTCATGCTGAGGCTGGCTGAGCTCACACGGACCTGAGGCCTGCCCAGGCCTCACACTTCTCCAAGTTGCCCAACCAAGTTTGCCTTTCCCGGATATTGATGTCAGTGGGCGACTCCTCCCTGGCTTCAGCCCGGTCCATTCTGATTGTGAGAGGCAGGACAAAGGGAGCCAGCCTCCAGGAACGGAGCTAATGGCCTATCCCACTGGAACCAGAGTTGTCATGGTCTCTTCTATAAATCCCACTTGAATATAACACCGTGAAGTCAGCGTGGCCTCGTGGAAAAAGCGTGGGCCTGCTTTGCTTGCTGTGTGACATTGGGGAAGTCACTTGCCTTCTCTGTGCCCCAGTTTCCTCAACTATAAAATGGGGCTTCAATACCTATTCTCCCTCCTACTTAGATTGTGAGCCTCGTGTGAGACAAGGACTGTATCCAACCTGATTAAATTGTGTCTACTCAAGAGCGCTTTGAAGAGAGCTTGACACAGGGTAAAAGCTTAACGAGTACCATAAACCCCCCCTCAAAAATGAAAAAAAAAACCCAAACTTTAACTTGGTTGGCACTCTAACACCCCACAAGCGTTCACATGATTTAACTCGTTCTATTTACCTAAAATTCTTGTGAGGTAAGTAGAGGCAGGTATTGGTATCTTCATTTTCCAGCTGAAGAAACTGAAGCACTCAGGTGAAGTGGCTCTTCTAAGGTCACCTTGCAGGCCAGAGGAAGATCTGGGACTAGAAACTGGTCCTTCTGACTTTTGGGCCTGTGCCCTCTGTTCCAGATCACACTGTTTCCGTAAAAAGCAGGTTGTCCTTCAATTGATCAATCGTATTTATTGAGTGCTTACTGAGTGGAGGGCCCTGTACTAAGTGCTTGAGAGAGTACAACAGAGTTGTTAGACACATTCTCTTCCCACAGTGACCTCACAGTCTAGTGAAAAGGGCACTAGCTTGAGAGTCAGAGGTTTTAATCTCGGCTCAGCCGCTTGTCAGCTGTGTGACCTTGGCCCAGTCATTTGACTTCTCTGTGCCTCAGTCCCCTCATCTGTACAATGCGGATTAAGACTGTGAGCCCCACGTGGGCCATGGACTCTGTCTAACCTGATTAGCTTGTATCAAACCCAGCACTAAGTACAGTGCCTGGCACATAGTAAGCACTTGGGAAACCATATTGAAAAAAAGACACAGCTAAACTAGGAATCTGGGTGGTCAGGGTGCACAGGATGTTTTGTGAGGAACCACTCACTCTCCACTGGTTCCTTCCCCTCTGCCTTCAAACATGCCCATGTCTCTCCCATCCTAAAAAAAACCCTCTCTTGACCCCACCTCACCTTCTAGTTATCGCCCCATGACTTTCCCATCTCTGTTGATGGCACTACCATCCTTCCCGTCTCACAAGCCCGCAACCTTGGTGTCATCCTCGACTCCGCTCTCTCATTCACCCCTCACACCGAAGCCGTCACCAAAACCTGCCGGTCTCAGCTCCGCAACATTGTCAAGATCCGCCCTTTCCTCTCCATCCAAACCGGCTACCCTGCTCGTTCAAGCTCTCATCCTATCCCACCTGGACTACTACATCAGCCTTCTCTCTGACCTCCCATCCTCGTATCTCTCCCCACTTCAATCCATACTTCATGCCACTGCCCGGATTGTCTTTGTCCAGAAATGCTCTGGGCAAGTTACTCCCCTCCTCTAAAATCTCCAGTGGCTACCAATCAATCTGTGCATCAGGCAGAAACTTCTCATCCTCCACTTCAAGGCTGTCCATCACCTCGCCCCCTCCTACCTCACCTCCCTTCTCTCTTTCTACAGCCACCCCGCACCCTTCGCTCCTCTGCCGCTAATCTCCTCACCGTGCCTCGTTCTCGCCTGTCCCGCCGTCAACCCCCTGGCCTGGAATGCCCTCCCTCTGCCTATCCGCCAAGCTAGCTCTCTTCCTCCCTTCAAAGCCCTACTGAGAGCTCACCTCCTCCAGGAGGCCTTCCCAGACTAAGCCCCCTCCTTTCTCTCCCCCTCATCCCCCTCTCCATCCCACCCTTCTTACCTCCTTCCCTTCCCCACAGCACCTGTATATATGTATATATGTTTGTACATATTTATTACTCTATTTTACTTGTACATATCTATTCTATTTATTTTATTTTGTTAATATGTTTGGTTTTTTTCTCTGTCTCCCCCTTCTAGACTGTGAGCCCACTGTTGGGTAGGGACCGTCTCTATATGTTGCCAAGTTATACTTCCCAAGCACTTAGTACAGTGCTCTGCACACAGTAAGCGCTCAATAAATACGATTGATTGATTAATCTCCATTTTACAGATGAGGTCACTGAGGCATGGAGAAGTTAAGTGACTTGCCCAAAGTCACACAGCTGACAATTGGCAGGGCCGGGATTTGAACCCATGACCTCTGACTCCAAAGCCTGTGCTCTTTCCACTGAGCCACACTGCTTCTCTAGTGCTTGGGAGCTTAGCACTTGGGAGAATACAATACTTAGTGCTTGGGAGAATACAATATAACAATCAACACACACATTCCCTGCCCACAATGAGCTCATAGTCTAGAGGAGTAGGTAGACATTAATATACATAAATTACAGATATCTACATAAGTGCTATGGGGCGGGGAAGAAGATGAATAAAGTCAGGACAATGAAGAGGGGAGTGGGAGAAGAAGAAATGGCAGCTTAGTCAGGGAAGGCCTTTTGTAGGAGATGGGCCTTCTTTTGGGATTCGATTTTCCTCCAGGCTGTCCTGTCACTGGAGAACACGCACAAAGCCAAGTGGTCCAAAGTGTTCTGTTAGCCCTAACCACAGGTGTGCGGAGATAAATGGCAAAAGGCAAAGGGAAGCAGGAAAGGGCTGGGTCCTGATCATCCGGCTTTCTCTTCCTGGCTTCAGTTCATCCTGCACTTATCCCCTAAATGAGTGTCTTGTGCAGAGTCCACAGTGTTGGGTAGGGAGTCAGTGACCCAGGACCATGGGCAAGATTCAGGAAGCTCATAGTGGGCAGGGAATGTGTCTACCAACTCCATTGTATTGTACTCTCCCAAGCGCTTAGTACAGTGCTCTGCATACTGTAAGTGCTCAATAAACATCATTGATTGACTGGTTGATTGATAATAATTATAATGATGGCATTTGTTAAGCACTTACTATGTGCAAAACACTGTTCTAAGCACTGGCAAGGATATAAGGTTAACAGGTTGTCCCACGTGGGGCTCACAGTCTTAACTGTGAGATAAATGAGGCACAGAGATAACTGAGGCACAGAGAAGTTAAGTGACTTGCCCAAAGTCACACAGCTGACAAGCGGCAGAGCCAGGATTAGAACCCATGACTTCTTACTCCCAAGCCCAGGCTCTTTCCACTGAGCCACGCTACAACCCAAAATTAATCATTATAGTATATGTTAAGCACTTACTATGTGCCAAGCACTGTTCTAAGCCCTGGGGTAGATACAAGGTAAGCAGGTTGTCCCACTTGGGGCTGTGAAAGGTTCATCCCCCTATTACAGAGGAGGTCACCGAGGCCCAGAGAAGTTAGGTGGCTTACCCAACGTCACCCAGCAGGCAAGAGGAAGAGTCAGGATTCAGACCCGCATCCTCTAACTCCCAAGCCCGTGCTCTTTCCACTAAGCCACGCTGATTGATCAGAGTTGTTTTCTCCCCTAGCCCAGTGCTGCCATTTCTTTGTTGTCTTTGATGCCTCCCCAAATGAAAACCACAACAGTCATTTACGGGCTAAACCTGTCCAAAGGGGCAGCTACTACACATTTTCTAATCTGCCCCCAGAAGCCATGCTTTATCAGCCAGTCAATCAGTGGTATTTATTGAGGCCCTCACTCTATGCAGAGCATTGTACTAAGCACCTAGCAGAATGCAATCCAACAGAGTTGGTAGATGCATTCCCTGTGTACAAAGGGTGTGTGTGTGTGTGTGTGTGTGTGTGTGTGTGTGTGTGTGTGTGTGTCTGCACACGCGTGTGCGCACATTCACACATGTCCTTCCTGATTGGCCTTTGGTACACTCAGCTCTACAGCTGCTCTCTGGAAGGACTCCTGTGCTTCTCCCACATCCTCCGCTCAGGACGTCCCCAGGCCAATCGCGGTGTTGGTGGGGACGGGGCTGATGGGGAAAATCTCCAAAATGCTATTTTCTGGGGGACAACTGGTGTCTTGATCCTAATAATGAAAAGAATTTCTGCATTTGTTAAGCCCTGGCTTCAATTCAAGATAATGGTGGGACAAAGCCCTTGTCCCTCAGGATTCTTTCAGCCTAAAGAGGAGGAAGAGCGGGTATCTTAACACCATTTTTACAGATGAGGAAACCGAGGCACAAAGAAGTGATATAACTTGCCAAGATCACACAGCAGGTAAGTGGTAGATGGGGGATGAGATCCCAGGTGCTCTGATTAACAGGTCCCGGCATCTTTCCACCAGGCTGAAAGTCCGTTCCCCCTACCCCACTCGCCTACCTAAGGGCAATTTTGACCCAGGGATCTTTGGGGTAAAAATATAAATTTCCAAAGGAAGAAGAATAACCCATCCCCCTGCATACTCAGTCCCACAAACCTCTAGTCTCACCATTACCCTACCAGAACCTTGTAACCTGGCTTCTCCCCTACCCCCCACCTCAAATCAATCAATCAGTGGTATTTAATCAGGTTATTGTGCATAAAGCACCATACTAAGAGTTTGGGAAAGGACAATGCAATAGAGTTGATAGGCATTATCCCTATCTTCAAGGAATATACAGTCCAGTGGGGGAGACAGCCATTAAAATAAATTACAGGTTGGGGAAAGCGTAGAACATAAGTATATGGATATAAGTGCTGTGGGGCTGGGGATGGGGTGAGTATTAAAGAGCTTAAGGGGCACAGAATCAAGTGTCTAGGGAGGCCAAACTGGAGGGCTGGGGAGAGAGGCTAGTCAGGGAAGGCTTCTTGGAGGAGATATAATTTTAGAAGGGCTCTGAAGATGGGGAGGGGGCCGGTCTGTTGGATATGAACTGGGGAGGGGGTTCCATTCATTCATTCATTCATTCATTCAATCAATCATATTTATTGAGCTCTTACTGTGTGCGGAGCACTGTACTAAGAGCTTGGGAAGTCCAAGTTGGCAACATATAGACACAGTCCCTATCCAACAGTGGGCTCACAGTCTAGAAGGGGGAGACAGAGAACAAAACAAAACATATTAACAAAATAAAATAAATAGAATAGATATGTACAAGTAAAATAAATAGAGTAATAAATATGTACAAACATATATACAGGTACAGATACAAGTACGTGCAAACATATATACATATATACAAGTACAGATACAAGGCAATCAAGTTGTCCCGCGGGGGGCTCACAGACTTAACCCCCACTTTCCAGATGAGGCAACTGAGGCACAGGAAAGCCAAGTGACTTGCCCAAAGTCACATGGCTGACAAGGGACGAAGCTGGGATTTGAACCCATGACCTCCAACCCCCAAGCCCGGGCTCTTTCCACTGAGCCATGCTGCTTCTCTGGATTATTCATTCATTCATTCATTCAATCGTATCCACTGAGCGCTTACTGTGTGCGGAGCACTGGACTAAGCGCTTGGGAAGTCCAAGTTGGCAACATCTAGAGATGGCCCCTACCCAACAGTGGGATCACAGTCTAGAAGGGGGAGACGGACTCCCAGAAATGGTGTTGTCCGGGATACTTCACCCCCAATTTACAGAAGAGGAAGTTAAGTTCCAGTCAGGAGGGAGGTCGTGAGCAAGGGGATGATGGTAAGAAAGACGTGACTGAGGTACAGAGCGTAGGTTGGTTCTAGAGGAGCAGAATGTGTGGGCTGAGTTACAGTAGGAGATTAGCGAGGTTAGGTAGGAGACAGGGAGCTCTTTCACGGCTTCCTGATTCTCACGAGATCAAGAAAAAGCCATTAATGATATGCTTCAAGGCTTCCCATCAGCTGACCAATATTACCAATATTTTACATCTCAGCTGTCCTCTCCCACCACTCTCCAGCCCACTCTCTTTGTTCCTGTCAAGCTAGCCTTCTAACTACATCTTTGCTCTCTATTCTTCTGCCTCTGGCAGTCCACAGCAATCCCTTTATTTCCAGCTCTCCCCCTGCCCGACCCCCGACCCCACTTCCTCCAGCAAGCCTTTCCCATTTACCTTCCCACCCTGAGTCATAGCAATCCCACAGCTCCTCCAGAATTTGCGTATTTATTTCTTGCCAGCCACAGGACTTTATATCTATATCTGTCTATAATCCATTTTATAGTCAATTGTTTAATCTGACTGTTCTCGTAAATATGTTTTTCTGTCTGCCTCTCCCATTAGAGTGTAAGCTCCTTGTAGGCAAAGTTTGTGTCACATGCATCTGTAAGTGCTTTCACAAGTGCACAGTACAATGTGTGGCATCCCATGGATGCTCATTAATAGTAATTATTATTATTATGGTGTTTGTTAAGTGCTTACTATGTGCCAAGCACTGTCCTAAGTGCTGGGGTAGATACAAGGTAATCAGGTTGTCCCACTTGGGGCTCACAGACTTAATCCCCATTTTCCAGATGAGGTAACTGAGGCACAGAGAAGTTAAGTGCCTTGCCCAAGGTAACACAGCATATAAATGGTGGTGCTGGGATTAGAACCCACATCCTCTGACTCCCAAACCTGTGCTTTTGCCACTAAGCCACGCTGGCTCTCATGAGGTCCATTACAACTACAATGACTACAGTAACTACAACTAGTTATGAGGAGAAAGCAGTGTGGCTCAGTGGAAAGAGCATGGGCTTTGGAGTCAGAGGTCATGGGTTCAAATCCCAGCTCCGCCAACTGTCAGCTGTGTGACTTTGGGCAATTCACTTAACTTCTCTGTGCCTCAGTTACCTCACCTGTAAAATGGGGATTAAAAACTTTGAGCTCCCCGTGGGACAACCTGATCACCTTGTAACTTCCCCAGCTCTTACAATAGTGCTTTGCACATAGTAAGCGCTTAACAAATGCCATCATGATTATTATTATTATTGTTACTATTACAGTAATAACTGATGGCATTTGTTAAGCGCTTACTATGTGCCCACACTGTTTTAAGCGCTGGGGGAGATACAAGGTAATCAGGTTGTCCCACGTGGGGCTCACGTTCTTAATCCCCATTTCACAGAGGAGGGCACTGAGGCTCAGACAATAATAATAATGATGGCATTTATTAAGCGCTTACTATGTGCAAAGCACTGTTCTAAGCACTGGGGAGGTTACAAGGAGATCAGGTTGTCCCACGGGGGGCTCACAGTCTTAATCCCCATTTTACAGATGAGGGAACTGAGGCACAGAGAAGTTAAGTGACTTGTCCAAAGTCACACAGCTGGCAATTGGCAGAGCTGGGATTCAAACCCATGACCCCTGACTCCAAAGCCCAGGCTCTTTCACGAAGTGACTTGCCCAAGGTCACACAACTGACAAGTGGCAGAGATGGGATTAGAAACCATGACCTTTGATTCCCAAGCCCAGACTCTTTCCACTGAGTCATGCTGCTTCTCTGTTACTCACTACTATTACAACTATTACTATTACTACTACTACTACTACTATTTACAACTATTGCTATTACTACTACTACTACTACTATTTACAACTATAATTACTACTATTAAAACAACTACGAATCAATCAATCAATGGTATTTATTGAGTGTTTACTGTGTGCAGAACACGGTACAAAGTGCTTGGGAAAGTACAATATAATGGAGTAGGTAGACACATTCCCTATCCATACTACTACTACTATTGCCCCAGTTCTGGTATTATAACTTATCACCTCTATTACTACTACTAAATAATTATTATTATTATTATGGTACTCATTAAGCATTTATGTGTCAAGCACTGATCTAAGAGTTGGGGTGGATACAAGTTAATCAGGTTGGACACAGTCCCTACCCTACATCAATCAATCATCATCATCATCATCAATCATATTTATTGAGTGCTTACTATGTGCAGAGCACTGTACTAAGCACTTGGGAAGTACAAATTGGCAACATATAGAAACAGTCCCTACCCAACAGTGGGCTCGCAGTCTAAAAGGGGGAAACAGAGAACAAAACCAAACATACTAACAAAATAAAATAAATAGAATAGATATGTACAAGTAAAATAAATAAATACATAGAGTAATAAATATGTACAAACATATATACAATCGTATTTATTGAGCGCTTACTATGTGCAGAGCACTGTACATGGGACTCACACTCTTACTCCCTATTTTACAGGCTGAAGCCCAGAGAAATTAAGTGAGTTTCCCAAGGTCACACAGCAGACATGTGCAGAGAGAGGATTAGAAGCCAGGTCCTTCTGACTCCTGAGCCCATGCTCTACTCACTAAGGTACATTTCTACTGCTCCTACTACCACTAATGTTCAAACAATGATTACTACTACTATTACGACTACTAGTATCACAACTACCACTATTACTACTATGATTATTACAAAAACTACTTCTACTGGTATTACAAAAACTACTACCGTGCTGAGCCCACAAAAAGCTGCTTTGTTAGTAACTGACTATGATCGTGTGAACACAGGAAGAGACTTTGCAAAGACACGGATGGGCTTTATTTGGGGCAGGTGATTGCTTGGCCTTCTCTCCCTGTTATACCTGGTAACAGGCCTGGACCAACCAATGATTGCTCTGTAGAGTCACAGCTGCCATGCCTAAGACGGATAAAAGGCGTCCTCTTTGAATTGAAGGAGGCATGCAAACATGCTGGCAGCAGCAGGAAAGCAGCATTTGGAAGCAGAAAGAAGAAGCATTGTCAGAAAGGGTTCCTTTGACCACAGACTGACATTGGACCCTTGGGTGGTGGAGTGAGTGAGTATATTTATGTGTCACTCCCTTGCACGTTGGTAAAACTAAGTAAAAACCTTTTCACTGTAAACTCGGTGATCAGAGGTGTGGTTTGACATCTACTATGTCTCACTGAGGCTCTCCTGGTCCAGGAAGGTCCTGGTTGGTATTACAACACTGATTACTACTGTTAATACTGTTCCTACTATTCATTTATTGTGTGCGAAACACTGTACTAAGTGCTTGGGAGAGTACGCTATAACAAAAAATACATTTAATCAATCAATTGTATTTATTGGGTGCTTACTGTGTGCAGAGCACTGCATTAAGCGCTTGGGAAGTACAAGTTGGCAACATATAGAGACGGTCCCTACCCAACAGTGGGCTCACAGTCTAGAAGGGGAGACAGAGAACAAAACCAAACATACTAATAAAATAAAATAAATAGAATAGATATGTACAAGTAAACTGAATAAATAGAGTAATAGATATGTACAAACATATATACATATATACAGGTGCTGTGGGGAAGGGAAGGAGGTATGGCCGGGGGGATGAAGAGGGGAGGGGGAGTAACATTCCTGCCCACAGTGAGCTCACAGTCTAGAGGGCGAGACAGACATTAATATAAATAAAGATAAATAAATTATAGATATTTACATGTGTGCTGTGGGGATGGGAGGGAGGAAGAATGAAGGAGCAAGGAAGAGTGGCACAGAAGAGAGTGGGAGAAGAGGAGGAGGGCTTAGTCAGGGAAGGCTTCTTGAAGGAGATATGGCTTTAATAAGGCTTTGAAGTGGGGGAGAGCAATTATCTGTCTGATATGAGAAGGTACGGCACTCCAAGCAAGGGGTAGGATGAGGGTGAGAGGTCGGTGGAGAGATAGATGAGATTGAAGTACAGTGAGAAGGTTAGCATTAGAGGAGCGAAGCATGGGGGTTGGGTTGTAGGAGAGTAGTGAGATAGGAGGGGGCAAGATGATTAAATGGTTTAAAGCCAATGGTGAGAAGTTTTTGTTTAATATGGAGGTGGACTGGCAACCACTGGAGTTTCTTGAGGAGTGGGGAAACATGGTCGGAACGTCTTGGACGGAAAATGATTCAGGCAGCAGAAATGGAGTACGGACTGGAGTGGGGAGAGACAGGAGGCAGGGAGGTCAGCAAGGAGGCTGATAAAATAGTGGTAGTTTGGATGGAGGTGAAGGGGTGGATTTTTGGTGATGTTACTATTCCTATTACTACTAGCACAACAGCAACAACTACTACTATTATTTCAACAGTGATTACTATTACTACTGTTACAACCACATCAACAACAACTACTACCGTTATTATTTGTTGCACTTGAAGAGTAAGTCCTATAGAGGTTCCAGTCTAGTAATGGGAAATGAAAATGGACAGAAATTTCTTGCCATCGAGTTTAGAGCTAGTTTTCCGCAAAGCCCGAAGCTGGGTATCACTGCAAAATCTGTTTTGCAAATGTCTTTATCTTTGGTTGAGATAGTATGTTTCTATGGTGCATTAGGAGGACTGCTAAGGACTGTGTTTTTCCCAATGTTCCCAAGCGCTGATTCATACTTGGCCACATTCACAAAAGGGCCTGTGTGCTTCTCTCTCCAACAGCCCTGCAGAATGAGGCTCTGAACTCAGTTTTGTAGTCAAAATCAGTTCCATGAGAGAATAGCCGACTTTTACTTAAGTGGAAGTGAGGTAGTTGCGTCGACGGTCGCAGATGGCATCCAGTTAGCATTGCCCTGGGAGCTCTCCAAATGCGATGACCTCTATTCCACCCTAATCTTCCTCAACCTTTCAATCAGCTGATCAATCAATGGTATGGATTGAGTGTTTACTGTATTGGACTAAATGATTGAGAGAATCCAATACAAAAGAATTGGTAGACACATACTCAGCCCACAAGGAGCCCAATGGTCCACACTGTGGACCATTCCCTTCTTCTTGAAACATCATGACATTACCTAAACTCGACTTCACTGAAACTGTCCCCTCCTGGTTCTCCTCCTTATCTCTGTTGATGCTCCTTCTCAATCTCTTTGTCAGGATTCTCCTCAGCCTTCCACCTCCAAACTGTGGGAGTCTCTCAAGGCTCAATTCTGAGTCCCGCTGTAATCTCCATCTTTACCAAGTCCCTTGAAGAACTCATTCAGCCCTGTAGTTTCCATTACCATCTTCACAAATTGATCTCTCCAGCCCCAACCACTCTCTGCAGTCTCACATTTCCTCCTACCTTTAAGACATATCTCCTTGGATATGTCCTGCCAACAGCTCAAACTTAACGTGTCCAAAATAGACCTTCTCATCTTCCAACACAAATCCCACTTGGAATGCACTTGCACTTGGATTTGCTCCCACATTTGGATTTGCATCCTTTTTCACTCTTCCCTCTGCCACAAAGCTCTTATGTACTTTTACTTACATAATACTTAATATTATTTATATTAATGTCCATCTCTCCCTCTAGACTGTAAGCTCATTATGTGCAGGAAGCATGTCTACCAATTCTGTTTTATTGTCCCTGGCACTTGGTACAGCGCACACGGTAAATATAACTGATCAACAAATATAATTAATTGATTGACATCCTCCCCCGGACCGCCCCATTACTGTGGACAACATCACTGTTGTTCCTGCCTCACGAGCCCATAATCTTGGTATTATCCCAGACTCAGCTCTCTCTTTAAGATCATACTTGTTAAGTGCATACTGAGTTCCAGTTACTGTGCTGGGATATGTTCAAGATAATCAGGATGGGCACAATCCCTGTGCCACATGGGTCATTCAACCCACTTATTCAATCTGTCACCAAATCCTGTTGGTTCTATCTTCACATCTCTAGAATCCACCCCTTCCTCTACAACCATGCTACCGTGCTGATCCACGTGGCTCAGCGAAAAGAGCATGGGTTTTGGAGTCAGAGGTCAGAGGTTCAAATCTCAGCTCCGCCAACTGTTGGCTGTGTGACTTTGAGCAAGTCACTTAACTTCTCTATGCCTCAGTTACCTCATCTGCAAAATAGGGATTAAAACTGTGAGCCCCCCGTGGGACACCCTGATCACCTTGTAACCTCCCCAGCACTTAGACCAGTGCTTTGCACATAGTAAGCGCTTAACAAGTACCATAATCATTATTATTATTATACCCCATTTTGGATACTGCATCAGCCTCATCACTCACCTCTCCGCCTCCTGTCTCTCCCCTTTTCAGTTTTTGCTTCTGTTCAGTTCTGTTGCCTTCATGATTTTTTCTAAAAAAATTCAGTTCTAAAAATTGTTACCCCTACAACTCAGCATTAAACAAACTCCTTACCATCACCTATGAGGCACTCAATCAGCTAGCCCCCTCCTACCTTATGCTGATGATCTCCTACTACAACCCAATCCATACACTTTGCTCCTTTCCTATTTTCTGTATCTCAGTTTCATCCATCTCACCTCCTTCATGTCCATCCTCTGTCCTGGAACTCTCTCCCTCTTCATTTAAGACAGACGATCACTCTCCCCACTTTCAAAATCTCATTAAAATCCCATCTCCTCTAAGAGACCATCCCCTACTAAGTCCTAATTTCCCCTATCCACCTTCCCTTCTGTGCACCTATGCCTTCTTATCTGTACCTCTGAAGCAATTATGATAATATTCACTCCACTCCAACCCCACAGCATTTATGTTTATATCCTTATACTGTGCCATTTCCCATTTCTATAATTCATTTGTCTGTCTTTCCCTCTAAATTGTAAGCTCTTTGTGGTCAGAGATCATGTCTACCAACTTCATTGCATTGTACTCTCCCAAGTGCTTAGTACAGTGCTCTGCACACAGTAAGCCCTCAATTAATATTATTAATTGATTGCCTTCACCTGCCCCCAGATTCTTAACTAATCAATTATATTGAGTCCTTACTGTGTGCAAAGCACTTTACCTGGTGCTTGGCAGGGGACAATAAAGTAGACATTTTTCCTGCTTTCAGTGAGTTTAAAATCTAGCAGGGGAGACAGTTTTTAAAGTAAACTACAGTTGGGGGAAAGATGTATTTATTATTGTCCTTAGGAGATGTTTTTTGTAATTTTATTGCTTCATCTCTCCTTCTGTGAGAGATATCTCACATCTCTCCTTATGTGAGAGATATCTCTTCTCCCATCTTTTATCTTAGATTGAGAGCCTCTTAAAGTCCAGGCACTATGTCAAATTCTCACCAGTGTATTTTTTTGCCAGTGCTTAGAACAATGCTACTCTTAATAATAATATTACTACTGCTACTACAACTGCTATTAATCCTACTGGTACTACAACTATTAGTAGTTAGAATGAGACACAGGTTGTCCCCACACTGAATACTCTGGGGAAGGCCATCTCCCCCACATTTCTCCCTTTCCTTCCCAAGAAGGATGTCAGGGGCCTGGGAGTGGATTGAAATAACCCATCAATCAAGTAAGCAATGTTATTTATTGAGTGCCTACCTGGGTAGAGCGTTGTACTAGGCGCTAGGAAAAGTAAAATACAATAGAGTTGGTAGACCCACAAGAAGCTTACAGTCTAGAGGGGGAGACCAATGTTAAAATAACACTCTCACTATCCCCTATTTTTTGACTTATTGGCCTCCCTCGTGGCCCATATTGCTGTGTTCCTTGGGGAAAAGGGACACAGAGATGTTCCGTCTTATCACCAAAAACTGCACCCGAGCTCCATTTGGCTGTTTCAGAGTGCTTTGTTACTGATCACTGGGTGGGCCGGGCCACAGAGTATGGCTGGTTCTGTACAAAACAGCACTATTGGAAAAACCACTCCAACAAATGTCCTGCTGACAATGGGAAATACCTAAATAAAAGTTCTGTGCTACTAGGCAGCCCAGGATACTGTTTGTTCAATTATTAATGAGGCAGCAGTGCTGCTCAGTGACAATCAATCATTTAGTGAGTGCTTACTGTGTGCAGAACACCGTACTAATTGCTTGGGAGAGTACCGCATATTGGAGTTGGTTGACATATTCTCTACCCATAAAGGGCTTACATTCTGGCTGCCACATTTCAATATTTTGGTCACGTTCACGTGCATGGAGAAGATGTCATCGTCTTCAGACATACCCCAGACCACCGCTCTCCCTACCTTCAAAGGCTGATTAAGGTCACATCCCCCCAAAGAGGCCTTCCTTGACTCAGTCCTCTTTTCCCTGATTCCATCCCCCTTCTGCAACATCTGGGAACTTGGTAATCCCTTCAACCCCAGAACTTGTGTTTACATAACCATAACTTATTTATTGATATTAATGTTTGTCTCCTCTTCTAGACTTTAAGTTCTCTGTAGACAGGGAGGGTGTCTAACAATTCTTTTGTATTGCACTCTTTCAATGCTTAGTACAGTAATGGTCTGCACACAGTAAGCATTTAATATTGATTGACTGAAGGGCATATAGATGTTGGGAGCTCCTTGAGGGTGTCAATACAACTTCTGCCTACTTATAACTCATGTTCCTCCCCACTTCTCTCCACGTAAAACTGGAACATTAGAAGCAAGTAAGCCAAATGTTCCAAGCCAGATGGCGTGACATTCCAAAAGGGAGTCAGTACAGTAAAGGGAGTACAGTACAAAACCCAGTACAGAGCTTTTTTTAAAAAAGTATGTGTTTGAAGTTGTGGACAGAGTGAACATTCTGGGGAAATCATTCATTCCTCATCACCAGGAAAAGGAGCATCTATTGAAGTTTGAGGGTGATAGTTTTCTTGCATCAAAGCTCTTTTCACCTTTCCATAGCTGTGCTGGGTGGGATATATGAGGAGAATGAGTGACAACCCAAGTAATTGCTGTGTGGGCAGCTGAAATTGGTAAAACAAAAGTAAAGAGGGCAGAGGATACACTTTTAGGACACAATTCCCAGCAACCTCTGAGGCAATTAGCCTTAGATACCTTCCCCCAAAGGAAGTTGAGATCAATTCCTAGTGTGATTTAGACTCTGGCCTTGTTTAACTGCTCTCCCGGGGTAAAATTCACTCCTGGCTGGGAGTTGTTTGGGGTTTTTTTTAATTAATGGTATTTAAGTGCTTACTATGTTCCAGGCACTGTGGCAGATACAAGATAATCAGTCTGGACACAGTTCATAACCCACATAGGGCTCACAGGCTTAATTCCCATTTTAGAGTTGAGGTAACTGAAGCCCAGAGAAATTAAGTGACTTGCCCAAGGTCACATAGCAGACAAGTGGTGGAGTCAGAATTAGAACCCAGGTCCTCTGACTCCCAAGCCCGTGTGCTTCCCACCAGGCCACGCTGCTTGTTTGAGCCCATGATGGGCCAGATCCTGGTTCTCCTGTCTGGACAGCGATGATCTAAGAATATAGAAAAATAAAACTTCAAGTGACTTTTTTTTTCTTTTTGTGCTTTATGAAGAAGCAGAGTTATTTAAAAGTTAGCATCAAACTTGGTAAGAAGAGGTAACAAAGCTTGGGGGGGGCATTGTTTCTTAAAGCCAAAGTAAAACTCACTCTTTTCTAGTGATAATGATGATAATAATGATCATCATCATTATTATCATCATGGTATTTGTGAAGCGCTTACTGTGTGCCAAGCACTGTACTAAGCACTGGGCTAGATACAAGATAAAAGGGTCCCACATGGGGTTCCCAGTCTGAGTAGGAGGGAGAACAGGTATTGAATCCCCTTTTTTTGCAGATGAGGGAACTGAGGCACAGAGCAGTTAAGTGACTTGCTGAAGATCCCACAGCAGGTATGTAGCAGAGCCAAGATTAGAACCCAGATCCTCTAACTCCCATGCCTATGCTCTTTCCACTAGGTCACATTGGTTCTCTAGTGTGGTTTAAGTTGAGAGTGAGTTCGGTAACCGTTGCTGGTTGCAGGAAAGTATTCCAGGAAAGAAAATGAGTGTTTCTGAAACAATAGCTACAAGCTCCACTCAGTTGTTCAAAATTAAGAAAAAAAGACAACTGGTTCTTAGCCCGGGAGATGGTTAAAAATGCTAAAGAGGCACTCAGTCAAGTCAATCATGTGGAGTAGTTGTGGGCAGGTGATGTTGGGCTAGCACACTCCTGAGAATTCCTAAGAGAGTAAAGTCCAGGAGTGTGGAAGAGAGTCCCCGGGGCAAATAGTGGACAGCAGCTTGGCTAAGGTTCCCATGGAAATAGATGAACCTATAAATCAATGAGTTGTTTGCTTCATAAAGCGCAGGAGGCCTGGGTTCCTTGTTGGTAGGGATCGGCAGCAGCTGGGAGACAACAGCTGCCAACTGAGCAGTCAGATGGGCAGAAATCAGGGCCAGATGGCAGTTCTAGAGTCAAAGCCCCTGGGAAATGACGTGGAAAGAGGCAAAACTGAAACCAGCTCCTAGGCACTGAAAAGAACCCCCACACTGTACCTCGTTCTCATCGTCTTGTCATCAACCCTTTGCCCACATCCTCCCTCTGGCAGACAACTCCCTCCGCCGTCATATATGATAGACCATCACTCTCCCACTTTCAAAGCCTTATTAAAATCACATCTCCCCCAACAGGTCCCTCTTGACTAAACTCTCATTTCTTCTACTCCCTTTACTATCTATGTTACTTATGCACTTGAATCTGGCAAGTGCTTTGTACAGTGCTTTGCACACAGTAAGTGCCCAATAAATACATTTGAATGAATGTACACAGTAAGCACTAAATATTCACCCTACTCATAGCTCCATAACACTTATGTACACATTTCTCATTAATTTTAATATCTGTCTTTCCTTCTAGACTGTTTTCTTCTTGTGGCAGGGAACGTGTCTACCGACCTTGCTGCATTGTACTCTCCCAAGCGTGTGGTACAGTGCTCTGCGCACTGTAGTGCTTAATAATTACTACTGACTGATTGATAAACAGTTCTGTAGAATGCTTTTTCTAACCTGGCCGCTGTCCAATTTTTCACCTTCCTCTGCATGGTTACATATGAGTAGTTACTAAATTCAGCAGTTAGAATTGCGTCATTTGCCTTGGTATCAATGTTTATTAGAGAATTGGTAGTGAAAGCCTACTTTCCACTTCAAACTACTCTCTGTTGATTGAGGCTAACTTCAAAACACATCATGAAGCACCAGGATTGTCTGGCTACCTGGGAGAGCTAAGTTGGAAACCATTTTACATATCCAAATGTTTTCCAGTAATAAAACAGGCAGCAAATTCTCCTGGATTTCTACATCAGCAGCAAACTCCAAATGTTTGTCCTTTTCTTTCTCTTCTTTTCATTTATTTAAATCCATTTCTCCAAGACAGCCCTTTTATGTCTGCAAAATTTTCCGCTTGCCTGATGAGTCAACGCAGGTAACCCCAATCATATCCAGCCTTGGAAAATGAAAATTGACTAGAAGCCTTATCCATTTATAATAACAATTGTGGGACTTGTTAGGAACTTACTATGCATTACGCATTGTACTAAACGCCAGTTAGATACAAGATAATCAGGTCCCACTTGAGACTCAGTCTAAGTAGAAGGATGAATAGATATTGAATCCACATTTTGCAGGTGAGGGAATAGAGGCACAGAGATGTGACTTGACCAAGGTCACGTAGCAGTTTCGCAGCAAAGGTGGGATTTTCTAGGAAGTTATAACTTCTCAAGCCACCCTGCTTTTGCATAGCCCTTCAAAATAATCATCATCAAGCAGAAAAACAAGCTCTGGGCCAAGGTCTGATCCAGAGAAGAGCAGATGAAAGAAGGCGGTGGGAAGACAGAGAGGTCTGGGTGCCAAAGGAGGAGAGATGCAGACCCAGGAGAATAACACAGAGGCAGGTCACAGGGAAAGCCAGGGACAAGATTACAGAAGGACATAGAAATAGAAAGTATCCAAAAAGCCCAACTGCACATTTATTTAGTAAGAAACACATAACCTCAGTGGACTTTCATGTTAGAGGAAGAGAGAGAGAACTAGAGTATGTACAGTGTGCTACTCTGCGCACAGTAACTTCTCAATAAATAGTATTGATTGACCTATTGCTACAGATCCTCTAGAAGCAGCATGGCCCAGTGAAAAGAACATGGGCTTGGGAGTCGGAGGACTTGGGTTCCAATCCCAGTTCTACCATTGGACTGTTGTGTGATCTTGGGCAAGTCACATAACTTCTCTGGACCTCAGTTTCTACCTCAGTAAAATGGGGACCCATTACCAATTCTCCTCCCAGTGAGACTGTGAGCCCCCTTTTGAACAAAGACTGTGCCAGACCTGATTGATTTATTCCTGCTCTACCACTAAGCACTTAACAAACCTCCTTTTCCTCCTTTTCCTGGCCTGAGAAGCAGTGTGGCTCAATGGAAAGAGCATGGGCTTGGGAGTCAGAGGTCATGGGTTCTAATCCCAACTCTGCCACTTATCTGCTGTGTGACTTTGGTCAAGTCACTTCACTTCTCTGGGCCCCAGTTACCTCATCTGTAAAATGAGGATAAGACTGTGAGCCTTACGTCGGACAACCTAATCACCTTGTATCCCCCCAGTGCTTAGAACAGTGCTTTGTATGTAGTAAGCACTAACAAATGCCATCATTATTTCCTCCCTTTTCTCCTTTTTCTCCTCTTCCTCCTCCTTCTTTTCCTCTTCCTCCTCCTCCGTCTTTTCCTCTTCCTCCTCCTCCGTCTTTTCCTCTTCCTCCTCCTCCTCCTCCGTCTTTTCCTCTTCCTCCTCCTCCTCCTCCGTCTTTTCCTCTTCCTCCTCCTCCTCCTCCGTCTTTTCCTCTTCCTCCTCCTCCTCCGTCTTTTCCTCTTCCTCCTCCTCCTCCGTCTTTTCCTCTTCCTCCTCCTCCTCCGTCTTTTCCTCTTCCTCCTCCTCCTCCGTCTTGTCTTCCTCCTCCTCCTCCTCCTTCTTTTCCTCCTTCTCCTCCTCCTTCTCATTCTGGTGTAACTTTCTGGTGAGCAGGAATTTGTCATCTTTTTGTTTTGCACTTTCCAAGCCCTAGGTAAGGAGTATTTGACCCAGTGGGTGCTCAGTAAATACCATACTCTGATGCATTTCTTCTCTAAGTATGGATTGAAAGTGAAAGTAGCCTCCATAAGTGATTTTTGATTTTTCAAATGTAGTTGGAAATCTATTGGTGATCATATTTTCTCTTCCGTGAATTTTAGAAGACAGATATGAGAATTATCTGTTCAGCACCCTATGTCAAAAGAAAGTCTTGTTCTATTGTCTTTCACCATAACAAATAAAATCCACTTTTTCATCTATTGGGTATTTTCTTCTTCTAATTCTCTCCATTGTTGGACAGAACATAGATTGAAAGCCACAGTCATCCCCCTCCTTCTCAAGGGAAGAGCAAAAGTGAGACTGTAAGCTTCTTGTGGGCAGGGATCGGATCTTTCAATCCTATTGTATTGTACTATACTCTTTTGTATTGTATGAAGCAGTGCTGCTTAGTGGAGAGAGCACAGGCCTGGGCCTCAGAAAGACCTGGGTTCTAATCCTAGCTCCATCACTTGTCTGCTGTGTGACCTTTGAACAGGTCACTTAACTCCTCTGGGCCTCAGTTCCCTCACCTGTAAAATGGGGATTAAGACTATGATTCCTATGTGGGACAGGGACTGTGTTCAACCCAACTATCTTAGTAATATTAACCCCAGTACTTAATAAAGTGCTTGGCACTGAGTAAGCACTTAATAAATACCACAATTATTATTATGATTACTTTCCCAAGTCCTGCACACAGTGAACACTTAATAAATACTATGAGTTGATTGACGAATTGATTGGATGGCATCCAGAATGGTGTGCAAAGTTTTATCAGCTTTGGAGCCAGGAAGAGGATAATCTTTCTTGAGGACTTGTAACATGGTCTTCAAGACGCCAAGCAAACCACTTGTACATTCTTGGCACACTAGCTACAGAAAGAATCCTCTGTTTGCTTTCTTTTAATTAAAACTTTAAACATTGGACTGGATTTCTCTCAATCACAGACAACGGGTTGATGCAATTGATCCTCTTGATGGGGCTGGTATTTGTGCAATCAGGAAAATTTGAAGATATTTTTCCCCAACCCCTTGTCACCTTGTCTCTGGACCTGTATCTGAATGTTAGTAGCTAGAGGTTGGTTTCTGTGAGTCAGTGTTTATGTTGGATCTGTTTCCATGAGTTGGTGTCTGCCCTGTGGTTCTGCAGCTCTATCTGTATGTTAGTGCTTGGGTTTTGGTGTCAGTGAATGTATATCAGGATAGTAGTGTCTGTTAGTATTAGATCATTAGTAATTAGGTAATTAGTGTCAGGTGTTAGTGCCTGTTTGGCTTGTGTCTGTAATTTGATGTCAATGTTTGTGAGTTGGCTTCTGTGTTTGCATTTTGATGTTTGCAGGCATGTTCATTTCTGTGTGTTTGCAGTTCTGTGCCAGACTCAAGGGTCTGTATGTGTTTCTGTATATTGGTGTGATGAGGTCGGCTATGCTAGTGATTGAACAGAAGTGCTTTAGCCGTGTGAAACCCATGTATCTCCATTAAATCGTGTTTACAAGGGAAAGTAATGCGAGAGTAGGATAAGGAAGGGAAAAGAGGAAACAAAGGAAGGCTCTGATGACTTAAAAGCTCTAAAGTTATTCTAATGAGTTTCAGGGAATGGGTTTCCGGGAACAGTTCTTTTTAGTCTCAAAAGAAAGAAGTTTTATTTCTCTCTAATCTAATTGCATGTATTCCCCAAGACAGCTGAGCAATGTGTGAAATACGAAATTGACATATTAGAATGAAATCCAGCAGACAAAAATGAACTAAGAAATGGCTTGGCCTACTGGGAAGAACAAGGGTTCACATCTGGCCTTAGGCCATTCAGGCATTTCATGCTCCCTCTCCCTTCTGCTTCATCTATATTACTTGGATCTGTGCCCTTTAGGCACTTGATATTCTCACCACCCTCAAACCCACAGCACTTATGAGCAGATCCACAATTTATTCTAATGTCTGTTGTGGGCAGGGAATATGTCTAATATATTCTTATACTGTACTCTCCCAAGTATGCTGATCTGCACTCGCACTCAGTAAGCATTCAACAAAATCTTTCATTTAATTGTATTTATTGAGCACTTACTGTGTGCAGAGCATTGTATTAAGCGCTTGAGAGAGTACAATACAACAATAAACAGACATATTCCCTGCCCACAACAAGCTTACAGTCTAGAGCAGAAGAAAACAGACATTGATATAAATAAATAAATTACAGATATATATACACGAGTGCTATAGGGCTGGGAGGGGGCAAAAATAAAGGGAGCAAGTCAGGGCCATGCAGAAAGGAGTGGGAGAGGAGAAAAGGGTCAGTCAGGGAAGGCCTCTTAGAGGGGATGTGCCTTCAATAAGGTTTTGAATGTTGGGGAGAGCAATTGTCCGTTGGATTTGAGAAGAGAAGGCGTTCCAGGCCAGAGGCAGGACGTGGGCGAGGGGTCGGCAGCAAAATAGACAAGATCGTGGTACAGCAAGAAGGTTAGCATTAGCAGAGTGAAGAGTGTGGGCTGGGTTGTAGTAGGAGAGTAGGGAGGTGAAGTAGAATGGGGGCAAGGTGATTGCTTTAAAGCCAATGGTGAGGAGTTTTTGTTTGATACGGAGGTGGATGGGCAACAACCGGAGTTTCTTGAGGAGCAGGGAGACATTTTCTGAACGTTTTTGTAGAAAAATGATCCGGGGCAGCTCATAATCTAACAATTAAAAGACTAGACTAGACTGTGAGCCTGTCTTCTAGACTGTAAGCCCGTTGTTGGGTAGGGACATCTCTATATGTTGCCAACTTGTACTTCCCAAGTGCTTTGCTTTGCACACAATAAGCGCTCAATAAATACAATTGAATGAATGAATTAAAAAGGGGAGAGGGGACTTGTGACAGACAGGGAATGTATAGGCAGGATTGTGTCTGTTTATTGTTGTACTGAACTATATTATACTCTCCCAAGGAGTATAATATAGTTCAGTACAACAAAGTAGGGAGTACAATGCTCTGCACACAGTAAGTGCTCAATAATTACGGCTAAATGAATGACTGAAAGACAGACATGTAAGGAGGGATGAAACAAAGCCCTAAGACAACACAAAGACAGAAACCAAAGATCAGTAGGGGGACTGTAGCAGGAGGAGCAGAATTTCAGGCTCTTTGCAGCTCAGAGTCTGTAGACACAGTCACGGCTGCAGTGAGCACTCCAGCAGCTCAGTGCCACAGTCTTTCTGAGGTTTAGTGGAGGCAGTAGCAGACTGTGGCTGCTTTTCCAGACTTTGGCTGCTTTTCTCTATCCCTCTGGGGCAGAGGAAAGTGACTTGGGATGGCTACTCCTCGGTGATGTGAAGGAGAGTTGGTCCAGGGTCCCGGGGTGGCAGTGGGGCGGTCCGCTGGAAGAGGACCTTGAGGCCCTGAGAGCTGCGGTGGGGAGGCGACGGGTACCTGGAGGAGTCATGCAACCTTCTGGTAGTGGGGTTCAGGGGGCCATCGATAGTGGCTTAAGTCTACACGGTCGTCCCATGGTGCCCAAGGCATTCTAGGAGCAGAGTGCCGAGAGCTGCAGTGGAGGACACCGAGAGGACAATTGTGGAAAGGGCAGGGATTGTGGCTACTCAACCTACCAAAGAGCTTAGCACTGTATTTTACACGGAGTAATGCTCAATAAATTCTATTAATTGATTTTATAAGTTATTCAGTTCTCTGCTAGATGTGAAAGGTCTCAGGACCACCACAGCTATGTGAGGGGACAGAGGCTGGACTCACCAATAGCTTAGTCCATCTACCCTCGAGCTAGCGATAGTCGAAGAACGTAGGGGCCACAGCCAAACATCAAGAAAGTTTATTCAATCAATCAATGATATTTATTGAGTGCTTTCTCTGTTCTAGGCGCTTAGGAGAGTACAGTACAAGAGAGGCATTCAAGATAAATATGAAGCTCCTGGAGAATAAAGCAACCTACCAGGCATTGGATGATCACATCCTCACAGCCCAGGTGGAACAAAGAAGAGGGGGAGAGGAAGGAGTGGGCTCAGTCTGGGAAGGCCTCCTGGAGGAGGTTAGCTCTCAGTAGGGCCTTGAAGGGAGGAAGAGAGCTAGCTTGGCGGATGGGCAGAGGGAGGACATTCCAGGCCCGGGGGATGACGTGGGCTGGGGGTCGACGGCGGGACAGGGGAGAATGAGGCACGGTGAGGAGATTAGCAACAGAGGAGCGGAGGGTGCGGGCTGGGCTGGAGAAGGAGAGAAGGGAGGTGAGGTAGGAGGGGGAGAGGGGATGGACAGCCTTGAAGCCGAGGGTGAGGAGTTTCTGCCTGATATCGAGTGCTTTCTGTGTGCAGAGCACTGAACTAAGCACTTGGGAAGTACAAGTTGGCAACATATAGAGACGGTCCCTACCCAACAATGGGCTCACAGTCTAGAAGGCGGAGACAGACAGCAAAACAAAACATGTGGACAGGTGTCAAGTCATCAGAATAAATAGGAATAAAGCTAGAAGCACATCATTAACAAAATAAATAGAATAGTAAATATGTACAAGTAAAATAGAGTAATAAATCTGCACAAACGTATATACAGGTGCTGTGGGGAGGTGAAGGAGGTAGGTTGGTGGGGATGGGAAGGAGGAGAGGATAAAGGGGGCTCAGTCTGGGAAGGCCTCCTGAAGGAGGTGAGCTCTCAGTAGGGCTTTGAAAGGAGGAAGAGAGCTAGCTTGGCAGATGTGCAGAGGGAGGGCATTTCAGGCCAGGGGGAGATTGTGGGCCGGGGGTCGACAGTGGGACAGGTGAGAACGAGGTACAGTGAGGAGGTTAGCAGCAGAGGAGCGGAGCACTTAGTAGTAGTAATAATAATAATGGTATTTGTTAAGTGCTTACTATTTGCCAAGCACTGTTCTAAGCTCTGGAGTAGATACAAGGTAATCATGTTGTCCCATATGGGGCTCACAGTCTTAATCCCCATTTTGCAGATGAGGTAACTGAGGCACAGAGAAGTTAGGTGTCTTGCCCAGTCACACAGCTGATAAGTGGCAGGGTTGGGATTAGAACCCACGACCTCTGACTTCCAAGCCCGTTCTTTTTCCACTAGCCATGCTGCTTCTCTGTAGTACAGCGCTCTGCCCACATTCAAGGCTCAATAAATGCCATTGATCATTGAACAGGTGCTAAGCTTTGTCTCAAGCACTTGAAAAAATACAACCAAAGGCAGGAGAGAGAGTTGAAGCAGTGATGCCAAGTGAGAGAAACCTGGAACTGGGGGTAAGGGTACCGTTGTTCTAGCCTGGCAGCACCAGTTGTCTGCTGTGTGACCTAGGGCAAATCACATCACCTAGGGGCCTCAGTTTCCTCATCTGTAATATGGGATTTGAGTCATACTCTCTCATCCTTCTTGGACTGTGAGTCTCATGCGGGACCAGAACGGGATCTGATATGATTGTGTCTGCCCTAGCGCTTAGCAGAAGGTGTACACATAGTAAGAACTTGTCAAATAAGACAAATGCCATGTGGTCCCTGCCCACAAGGAGCTAATGCTATTCCCAGAGAAGAGAGATATAGCAATATTTACAGATAATGGAAAAGAATCTCTTTTCTTCCCCTTCTCTAGTATAATGAGACTGTGTCTTCCTACAGCTTATATCAGGAGGTTTCACATAGAAAGTAGCTTCCCCTCTAGACTGTAGGCTTCTTACGGGCAGAGAATGTGCCTACCAACTGTTATATTGTAGTCTCCCAGATACTTATTACAGCGTTCTGGACACAGTAAGAGCTCATTAAATGCCATTTTTTGGTTGATTGATTTATTTCATCCCTTCAATCGATTTTACTGAGCACTTACTGTGTGCAAAGCACTGTACTGAGTATTTAGGAGAGTACAGTGCAACAACAAACACACCCATTCTCTAGCCCCAACGAGCTCACAGTCTAGAAACGAGCAAGCTTGTGGGAGGTAGACCAGAGAAGGAGGAGTTAGTGATCCGTTTTGAAATTTTCTGGTTTTAAATCTTCATTAGAATTTCCTTTTTGCATTATTTTCAATTGTATCTCTGATTAAAATATTCTATATTACAAGATATGTTTAATCAGAGTTTTGCAATTCTTCGAAAAGACTCAAACTGCATTCCCTTTCTAAATCTGGCCAGATTTTACAGCTCTTTTATTTTTTATTTTTTTGGAATGCCTGGGCTGCTCTTTGCTTTTCCCTCTGGCTACTTGTGCAAGGTGGCCCCCATCTCACCAACTGAGCAAGTCTTTTTTCAAAAAAGCAACTTTTTTCAAATGGGCTTCTGGAAGATTTGGCTTATTCAGCGATTTACAGCAGGGCACACTCTGTTGTCTTTTCTAACTGCCACACTGCAGAATTTGTCAAAGCCGCCGAGACTATCTTTCCCAGTTTATAATCAGGATGATTGGGCATGTGGTTCAGGAGGACACAAAACATGGATTTTCCCCTTTGATGATTAGACTGGCTTGAAGGGGATGGTGACCCTTGAAGTCTGATTTCAGAGAAATTATTTTCTGTCTGTTCCAGCAACAGCCTCAGTTACGTTTAGGACTTCTGAAACATTTTGAAACATGTCCGAGGACATAAGTCAACGTCCCAGATTAACTCTCTACAACATGATTGTGTAATTGAGAGGATGATTTGAGAGTCAGCATTGCACGGTTTTATCATTTTGAGCAAACCTCTTCCTGTCACGGCCAGTGTACACTTCACCAAGTAAGCAAGCAGCTTGGCTTATTGGAAGAAGCATGGGCCTGGGAGTTGGACGAGTCATTTGGGCAAGTCACTTCTCTTCTCTGGGTGTCAGTTTCCTGTTTTCCTTTCCATTTATACTGTGAGTTCCATGTGGGACAGAGACTGATTTTTTTAAATCCCTGGGCTTTGTAAAGTCCTTGGCATATAACTGCTTAACAAATAACACATTTAATAATAAGAAGAATAATAATAATGGCATTTATTAAGTGCTTACTATGTGCAAAGCACTGTTCTAAGCACTGGGGAGGTTACAAGGTGATCAGGTTGTCCCACGGGGGCTCACAGTCTTAGTCCCCATTTTACAGATGAGGTAACTGAGGCACAGAGAAGTGAAGTGAGTTACCCAAGTCACACAGCTGGGAATTGGTGGAGTCGGGATTTGAACCCATGACCTCTGACTCCAAAGGCGGGCTCTTTCCACTGAGACACGCTGCTTCTCATGCTGCTTTACTATTACTATAATGATACCATTGGCTAGGTAAAGGCCTCTGGACTTTTCAAGGTGCTGGGTTTAATTAGCATTCTTCTACAATTACCTGGGTTCTTTTACAATAGAGCAATTCATTCTTCTTGTGACATTGAGCTAAAAATGCCAGTGCAATTCAGAGAGCAAGTCATCGACATTAATGAACTTTGAAGGTGGCTTTCGAGAAGCACTAGATCAATCTTTCACATGCCTCTTCACAGAGGGGGTTTGGACACTGTCTACAAACTTTCACTGCTTTCAAGGACCGTCGATATCATACTATCACTTCGAAAAATGCCTCTGCTAAAATTACATGTGCAGGCAGGAGTGGAGTGGTTCTGGCCATGGACTAGCCTTGTAGTGCCAGTTCTGGCCAAGGAGCCCGGGCAGGTCTTTGGGTTCTTTAGAGGTGAAACTGTTGCTCACACGTTGATAAATTCTCTCCTTGGAACTTTAAATGCTGCAGGGTTAAAGGGCCATATTGAAGACAAATGAGTTGTAATAGGTGAAAGTGGCTTCTCTGGAGGAAACACCTTACTGTGTTTGCCTGAAAGTAAGTAGCTACCATATTTGAATGCATTCTCTGAGAGCGGAGCAAGCTAACATTAGGTGAAACTGAGGCAGGCTTCTGAGCCCAGAGCAGGGCAAACACTGTCCCAACAAACTCCAGCTCCTGACCAGAAAACCCTTCCATCAATGGTTTCAAGAAATTGACCTCTCTGAGTTGGAGGGGAAACACAGTTTCCACATTAAACAACTGAGGTACAAATATGTTGACTTGCTGAAGGCCATAATAGGCCTACTAGCACATCTTAGTGGATAGAGCATGGGCCCAGGAGTCAGAAGGACCTGGGTTCTAATCCTGGCTCAGCCACTTGGCTGCTGTGAGACTTTGAGCAAGTCACTTAACTCCTCCGTGCCTGTTACCTCACCTGTATAATGGGGATTAAGACTCTGAGCCCCATGTGGGACGTGGACTATACTCAGTAAGATTACCTTATATCTACCCCGGTATTTAGCAGAGTGCCTGGCACATAGTAAGCGCTTAACAAATACCATAAGAAAGAATCTCTACATTATTAACCTAATTCCCATTTCAGACCTCAAGTAAATATTATCATTACAATAATAGCTGTGGTATTAAGCGATTACTAGGTGGTAAGCACTGTAAAGTGCTCTGCACACAGTAAGCACTCAATAAATAGGATTGAATGAATGAATGGGGTAGCCACAAGACACTCAGGGGGATACAGTGCCTATCTCCCTTGAGTTTCTCAGTCTAAGGTGGAGGAAGACAGATATTGGATTCCCACTTCACAGATGATGAAACTGTGGTACAAAGCAATTAAGTGACTTGCTGAAGATCACAGAGAAGGCAAGTGGTGGAGCCAGGATTCAATCCCAAGTCCTCTGATCCCAAGCCTATGTTTTTTCCATTTGGTCATGTTTTAAGCTTCAGTGCTGCCATCAACAACAGCAGAAGCAACAAAAGAATTGTTACCAGTATTTGTTGAGCACTTTTTCTGTGCAGATCACTATACTAGGCTCTTGGGAGAACACAGTACAAGTAGATAAGAACTACAGGGACTGCCTTTGAAGAACATAAAGTCTATTGGGAAGCATAGTCACCAGTGGCAAACATATAGGACAAGAGAAAGAGCACAAATACAACTGATAAAAACAAAAGTATACAATGAAAGTAATCACACAGTCAATGATTCCATTACTAATAGTACACTATTATTACTACTACCCCATGTGTATTAAGCGCTTACTACCTGCCACAAGCCTGGACATTTTCTTTGACTCATCTATCTCATTCAACTCACATATTCAATCTGTCACCAAATTCTGTCAGTTCTACCTTCACCATATCACCACAATCGTCCCTTTTCTCACCTTCCAAACTGTTACCATGTTGATCTGAGCACTTATCATCTCCCACTTTGATTGCTCTACCAGCCTCCTTGCTGACCTCCCTGCCTCCCATCTTTCCCCACTCCAGTCCATACTTGATTCTGTTCTCCAGAGCACGGGCTTTAGAGTCAGAGGTCATGGGTTCAAATCCAGACTCCACCAATTGTCAGCTGCATGACTTTGGGCAAGTTGCTTAACTTCTCTGTGCCTGTTACCTCATCTGTAAAATGCAGATTAAGACTGTGAGCCCCCACCGTGGGACAACCTGATCACCTTGTAACCTTCCCAGTGCTTAGAACAGTGCTTTGCACATAGTAAGCGCTTAATAAATGTTATTATTATTATTATTCTATTGCCCAGATCATTTTTTCTAAAAATGTGTTCAGTCCATGTTTCCTCAAGAACCTCCAGTGGTTGCCCATCCACCTCCATATCAAACAAAAATTCCTTATCATTGGCTTTACAGCACTCAATCACCTGGCCCCTTCCTGTCTTACCTTACTGATTTCCTACTATAATCCAGCACATTCAATTTCCTCCTCTAATGCAACTTACTTGACTGTACTTCTATCTGGTCTATTTCACCGCTGATCTCTCACACGCATCCTGCCTCTGGCATGGATCTCCCTTCCATTTAATTTCTGACACACCATGACTCTCCCTAACTTCATAGCCTTGTTAAAATCATATCTCCCTGAGAAGGTCTTCCCCAATGAAGCCCTCATTTCCACTACCCCCTCTCTCCTCTTCTTTACCCTTGCACTTTCATTTGTACCCTTTACTCTCCCCATCTCCACCCCAAGTGACATGGTAGCTGTTTAGATGGATAGGAAATGGCAGATTTTAGCAACGTTTTGAAAGTTGAATGGACAGGATTAGTGACAGATTGAATATGTGGGTTGAATGAGAAGATAACGCTTAGGTTACTGGATGGTGAGACAGGAAGGATGTTGGTGTTGTCTATAATGATGGGAAAATCGGGAAGGATAGGGTTTGGATAGGAAGATAAGTTCTGTTTTGGACATGTTAAATTTGAGGTGTCTGCACTACAATCAATCAATCAATCGTATTTATTGAGCGCTTACTAACCTACTACAACTAAGTAGATATGTCTTGAAGGCAGAAGGAAATGTGAGACTGCAGAGAGGGAGAGAGATCAGGGCTGGAGATGTAGATTTGGGAATCATCAGCATAGAGATGGTAGTTGAAGCCATGGGAGTGAATGAATTCTCCAAAGGAGTGGGTGTAGATGGAGAAGAGAAAGGGACCCAGTTTGAGGCTTGAGGGACTCCCATGGTTAGGGAATGGGAGGCAGAGGAGGAGCCCATGAAAGATACTGAGATTGAGTAGTCAGAGAGATAAGAGGAGAGCCAGGAGAGAACGGTGTCAGTGAAGCCAAGGTTGGATAATGTTTCCAGAAGAAGGGGTTGGTAAACAGAGCCCAAGGTAGCTGAGAGGTCAAGGAGGATTAGGATTCCTTCAAAGGTCCCATTATGGACATGCAGCCATAAATTCCTGCAAGCCCTGTTGAACCAATATTCCACCCAGGATTAACTAGATGGCACAGTCACCTCTATAACATAGATTTTTTAAATGGTATTTATAAAGTGCTTACTATGTGCCAGGCACTGTACTAAGCCCTGGGATAAATATAGGATAATCAGGTTGGACACAGTCCCTATCCCACAAGGGGCTCCCAGTCTTATTCCTCATATTACAGATGAGGAAACTGAGGCACAGAGAAGTGAAGTGACTTGCCCGAGGTCACCCAGCAGATAAGTGGCAGAGCTGGGAATAGAACCCAGGTCCTCTGACCCCCCCAAGGCCCATACTCTTTCCACTAGGCCATGACGCTTCTAATATCTGAAGAACCTCACATTCCCAAATACTTCTGTTGTAGAACTCACACCTTGATCGTAAAACTATAATAATAATAATGATGGCATTTGTTAAGAGCTTACTATGTGTAAAGCGTTGTTCTAAGTGCTGGGGAGGGCACAAGGTAATCAGGTTGTCCCACATGGGGCTCACAGTCTTAATCCCCATTTTACAGATGAGGTAACTGAGGCTCAGAGAAGTTAAGTGATTTGCCCAAGGTCACACAGCAGACATGTGGAGAAGCCGGGATTAGAATCCATGACCTCTGACTTCCAAGCCTGTGGTCTTTTCACTGAGCCACGCTGCTTTTCCTTATTTTTCCTGTTGCCCCATTGGGGTGCATCCAGACAGGCAGATGCAGGTTAAGGGAAGAATTGTCCCTAAATCCTCACTTCTGCTCTATCCAGAATGTGGAATGACACCTCATCTTGCAGAGGAAAGGGGTACACATATTTGGGGAAATTTATGGAAGGAGCAGTGTATGGCCCTTGATTTTTTTTTCTGTTCAAGTTATGTTTATACCTGGGTAGACATCTGACCCTTCCAGGGGGATCTCTATTTGGGGAAAGAGATTCGGTAGTTTCCCCTCAAGCAGTCAATAAATCCCATGAAGCAGAAACTGTTCAGGAAGATGGTCCTTTTTAAGGGTTAGCTCACATCCACGATATTAATTTCAGGGTAGGATTTTGCAACTCTATCAAGTAGAATCCTGAAAAATGAAGGGTCACAGGACCAGCTCTTCTGGGTCAAGAAAAGGGAATAAAAGAGTCAAAAGGGAAACTGCCTTATTTGAAAAGTCAGGGATGGAAAACCAATTGCTTCCTAAGAGCCCGGAGAAGGGAACGGTCCCTTTAAAAATTACAGCCAGACTGAGCTCATCCCAAGTACTTGATGTGTTGGACACTTTGACCAAGGCATGTTTTCTTTACCAAGTAGCATTTTTAATTAGAGGAATTACAGGTCAAAATGGAAATCATTTTTATTACCTGTTGGGAGGATCCTTGGCAGGCTTAAGGATGTGAGAGATGGATGGCTTGGATCATCCTGCCCTGCTTTGCTGTTCTGTGACTCGGTGGTTTGTTCTTTGAACAAAAAACATGGCCAAAAAGGGTTCTGCTTGGAAAGAACAGGGAACTGTCACCCAGGGACCATCTCTGAAGTGATGGGGGGGAATAATAATAATAATAATAATAATAATAATAATGGCATTTATTAAGCACTTACTATGTGCAAAGCACTGCTCTAAGCGCTGGGAAGGTTACAAGATGATCAGGTTGTCCCACAGGGGGCTCACAGTCAATCCCCATTTTACAGATGAGGTAACTCATCTGTACAGCGTGGCTCAGTGACAAGAGCACGGGCTTTGGAGTCAGAGGTCATGGGTTCGAATCCCAACTCTGCCACATGTCTGCTGTGTGACCTTGGGCAAGTCACTTAAATTCTCAGAGGCTCAGTTCCCCTATCTGTAAAATGGGCATGAAGACTGTGAGCCCCACGTGGGACACCTTGATCACCTTGTATCCCCCCCAGAGCTTAGAACAGTGCTTTAGAGAAGCACTCAGTGGCTTTAGAGAAGCACTCAGTGGCTCAGTGGAAAGAGCCCGGGCTTTGGAGTCAGTGGTCATGGGTTTGAATCCCGACCGCCACAAGTCTGCTGTGTGACCTTGGGCAAGTCACTTAACTTCTCTGAGCCTGTTACCTCATCTGTAAAAATGGGGATTAAGACTGTGAGCCCCACATGGGACAACTTGATCACATTGTATCCCCCTCAGGGCTTAAAACAGTGCTTTGCATATAGTAAGCACTTAACAAATGCCATCATTAGAGAAGCAGCATGGCTCAGTGGAAAGAGCCCGGACTTTGGAGTCAGAGGTCATGGGTTCAAATCCCGGCTCCGCCACTTGTCAGCTGTGTGACTTTGGGCATGTCACTTCACTTCTCGGGGCCTCAGTTACCTCATCTGTAAAATGGGGATGAAGACTGTAAGCCCCCCGTGGGACAACCTGATCACCATGAAACCTCCCCAGCGCTTAGAACAGTGCTTTGCATGTAGTAAGTGCTTAATAAATACCATCATTATTATTATTAACTGAGGCACAGAGAAGTTAAGTGACTTGCCCAAAGTCACACAGCTGACAATTGGCAGAGCCGGATTTGAACCCATGACCTCTGACTCCAAAGCCCAGGCTCTTTCCACTGAGCCATGCTGCTTCTCATAGGGGAATGCGTGGGAGGAATCCACCTGCCTTACCCTCATTTGTTGATCAGCAAGCAAGCAATTTTGAGTGTCTATCGAGTGCCAAGGACTATATTAAAAACTTGGAAGAGTATTATAGAGTAAGTAGAAAGCTTCCCTGCCCTGGAGACTCAATTTCTATTTGGCCTGAGTCACAGTCCTTCCCTGTCACTGGCTTCCTGGGGTCCACCACGCCCTGGACAGGCCAGAGGCTTTTCAGGCCAAGGCTCTGCCAGGTGGTAGCCGGGGATCCATCTCACTGGCCCCAGGCTCCCCACCAGGAGCTCCACCTAGCCAGGGATGGGATGGGAGTTGATCTGCAGAGCCACAGCCCTGGGGCCGGGGATTGGTGGGACAAGCAGCAGAGCAGCTGCAGTCCAGACAGCAAAAGTGGTCTACTCTCTGTCATCCCCTTCCTTTCCCATCCCTTCCCCCACCTTTTTGTCTCCCTCTCCTCTCCACTACACTTCTTTTTCCCTTCCCTTCCCCCCCACCTTCCCATCCTCTTTTCCTCCCTTTTCCCTGACTTCCCCCCTCCTTCTTCTCCTCTCCTCTTTCCCACTTCTCCTTCCTTTCCTCTCCCTTTTCTTTCCCACTCCCATTCACCTCTTTTTCCCTTCCTTTCCCCTCCTCCTTTTCCCTGCCCTTCCCCTACATTTTCCCTCTTCCCCCTACTTCCCCCCTTCACTTCCTTTCCTTCTCCTTTTTCTTTCCTTCCCCCTCTATTTTCTCTGCTTTTCCCCTCATTTTTTTCTTCCAGTTCTCTTCTTTTTCCCCCTCTCTCCCCCCTCTTTCCTTTCTTTCCCCCCTCTCTTTTCCTTCCTTGGTTTTCCATTTTTCCTCTCTTTCTTTTCCCTTCCCCCACTTTCCCCTCCCCTTTCCCTCTCTTTCCACTCCATTTCCTCTCCCTTTCCTGTAAAACTCATTAATCCAAGCAGTTGTTAATTAAATGCCTGAATGATATACTATTCTCAACCATGGTCTCACCCAAGGATTTATGGATTTGAGGTACAGTAGCTTGTAAATACATTTGTTCTGAAACCAGAACTTCCTGGGTGACCAACAATCAGCTAAACTCAGGCTTCCAGTTCAATATTTTATTTCCAGTCCATGGAAACAGTCTCATTTGCCATGGACAAAGAAGGCCATTGAAACACATAAAGATGATAAAACCCCGAAAAAGGAAAACACAGGGGTTTATTGATTGTGTTGAAGATTCGAGCAAAGGGAAATTTTGAAGGAACCGAGAAAGATTTTCAGGCTGTTGATGCTGCTACTTCTGAGACACAAAGGACAGAACTCATTAATCCTGGACCATGGCTAATGTGTTCAAAGATGTTTTATCTTCCAAAAGCCCTTTGAAATTCAGGAGGTCGCTTCTCCTTGAGTAGGCAGCTGCAGTGACTCAGCCTTCCCCGGTAAAACCAGCCTGACTTTAACCACCACAAATGCAGGGATCTTTCACTGCACAGGCTGCAGCTGAAGGCCACTCTTGGGTGTGAAACAAAGGAGGATTTAGTTTTCAGTTTTGTTACCAAAGCGTCTGATAATGATCAGCAGATCTGGTCTCTGAGGTGATTTGGCTGGCCTGAAAAGTTCACCAGGGTTCTGAGACTGCTTCAAGGTGGCATGGCTTGGCCAGGTCAGAGGCAAGAGTGTCATCTGAGCCACCCCACTGTCAATCAAGCAAAGCAGAGTTGTATAGTGGGCCCAGTTCTGTTCAGCCATGCTGGAGGATGCAATGAGAGACCTGAAAACAGGTGGGAGAATTGCTCTTTCACACCTCTGGGAAACTCTTCCATCTCAGCGGACTTTGAAAACCACCCAAAGATCTGGAAACAATATTCAGGAATTGTTGTAAACAGTTGACCGCACCCTATAAGACCACAGCCATGAAGCTATGCCATTGACTGTGAGCTGTTTCACTTCTTCAACCTGGTACTATGGGGTGAAGAGAAGTCTAAAGAAAACTGAGGTGATGTATCAACCTGAATCAGGGAAGCTGTGACACAGCTTGGTTAGGGTGGAGCCTGGGGTGAAGGTTGGTGAGCTGACCTGACTCTGATAGCAATCTGTCAGTCAATCAGTGAGATTTACTGAACACTTACTGTGTGCACAGCACTGGACTAACTGCTTGCTACAGCAGAGTTGGTAGACACATTCCCTGCACAAAACGAGCTTACAGTCTAAAGGGGAAGACAGACATTAATATAAAGAAATAAACTATGGCTCTGGTAAGAACTCCAGGCATGATGCTCCTCTGGAACTGCCTGACAGAGGATTGCTGAACCACAGCCAGGCCAACTCTGGGAACGAGCAGATTCACATGGCAAAGTAATATCTATATTTGCCCAGAATCGATAAGCAAACCAAGATTGTTTGCTTTCGAAGATTCCCCTGGATAAGCAAGTAAAATATAATTTTCTTCTCTTTCAAACTATTGTAGGCTCAGATATCATGTCATCACACAATCAATCAATCAATCATTCATTCAATCATTCATTCAATTGTATTTATTGAGTGCTTACTGTGTGCAGAGCACTTTACTAAGCACAATGCAGCAATAAAGAGAGATAATCCCTGCCCACAAGGAGCTCCCAGTCTATATAGTGGGAGACAGACATCAATACAAGTAAACAGACATCAATATAAAAAAATACAATTACAGATATATACATTAAGTGCTGTGGGGCAGGGAAGGGGGAAGAGCAAAGGGAGGGAGTCAGGGTAATGCAGAAGGGAGTGGGAGATGAGGAAAAGTGGGGCCTAATCTGGGAACGTCTCTTGTAGGAGATGTGCCTCCATTGTGGGCACATGCTTTGTACAAAGAAAGTACTCAATAAGTACCATTAATTGATTGATGGCAGAAACTCATGCATTGGAGATTGAGGTGTCCGTGGAGTGGGAATGTGTCTGTTATAGTATACTCTCCCAAGTGCTTAGTACAGTACTCTGCACCCAGTAAGTGCTCAGTAAACATGACTGACTGACTGTCCCAGAGCTTGAGAATGTGGGAGTGAGGAGCTCCCTTCCAGCCCCTCCCATCCTCTGACCACTGGTTCCTCTCTTGGACCCCCAGGGAGCCCTCCCTCTCTGTTGCCCAGGAGGAGAGCAGAAGTGTCGAAACCTCAGTGGCCAAAGAATTGCTTGCAGTTTACCCACTCTGTGACTGGGGTAATCCATTACTGATAATGACAATAGGATTCTATTTTTAAAACCCTGCTTGACAGCCACAAAGCCACATGGAACAGTCGCCATCTGTCCCGGTTCATCTGAACCTGCTGATGGGATGTCGCAGATTTGGTCTCCATTTCTAAATTTCAGCCGGAGAGGAACAGGAAAAACGAAATGTCACATTGCTAATTGGTTGCAGGAAAAATCTGCTAACAGAAGGCCCCAGAAATTGAAAGCCTTTTTAAGCCCAAATCAACGTTGGCACTATTCAGGGGCATGTACAAATGTCCCCCTCTTCTTCATCCACCTCTAATGCTCTCTTCAATTTCTTGTTGCCATCATGTACCGCCCCCGGGCTCCACCTTCAATGTTCTGAGAGATTTTGAAATCTTTCTCTCCTCCTCTCCTACACTGATCTGTGGCATCTTCAATCAATATCCGTGGGCGCTTTCCTGAAGTCCACCCAGTCTCCTGTTTCCTCTCACGCCTCAAGTCTGTGGACCTCCTGTTCCACCACCCCCCGCCCCCTGCCAACTCATCAGCTAGGACACACACTTGAATTTATCATCTCTAGTCCCTCTACGACCTCCACCCTCACCAACTCTGAAACCCAACTGTCCGACCACAAACTCTGACACTCCCCATCCCAGCAAAACTGTCCTGTCCCCTCATAGAGAACTCCAATCTCGAAAGCCCCTCCACTTATCCCAGGCCATCATGCCCCATTTAGACTCCTTAGTCAAACTCTCCCCTTTCTCAACACACAAATCCAAGCCTTCAATTCCACCCTCTTCCCTGAACTCAATTCCCTTGCCTCCCATCACATTTCCTCTGTTGATCTCACACCATAAACTCTCTACTCCTGCAATCAGACTTCAGAAATCCAGGCATAATGTCAAAACTAGTGACTTCAAAGGCATCCTCACCAAATAAGCAGCATGGTTCAGTGGATAGAGCAGGGGCCCGGGTGGCAGAAGATCATGGGTTCTAATCCTGGCTCCGCCACTTGTCTGCTGTGTGATCTTGGGCAAGCCACTTAACTTCTATGTGCCTCAGTTACCTCATCCATAAAATGGGGATTGGGACTGTGAGCCCCACATGTGACAGGGACTGCATCCAATCTGCTTGTAGCCACCCCATAGCCTGGCACATAATGAGCGCTTAACAAATACCACAGTTATTATTAACTAAAACTTTCCCCCTTCAGCCACTTAGCCACACTGCTTCTCCACCACCCCCCACATCAAATCCCCGACCCACTTCCCCCTGCAACAATTCTAGACTTTGAACTCTAACCCGAGAACCATCCATTCCCTTTTCCTCACCCTTAGTGACCTTGTCAACTACACTTGACAACATTATAGCCATCAAGTGTAGGATCCACCAAATCTTCCTCTCACCTCTCCATCTCTCCCCAACCCCAGTACCCACTCTTTCATCCTCTTCAGCTGTTTCTCAAATGGAACTCTGCTTTCAAAATCTCCTCCCTCCACTTTCACCTTCACCACCATATCTTCTAACATCTACCAGTTATCCACCAGATAGTCTACCAGATGGTGTAGCTTGGCATGTGAAACTTCAATAACGAGGACCCATCATGATCCTGTTTGCAGTACCATGACTCTCTACTCTAAAACCAATAGTTGCCCATTCCTCTCTGCATCAAGTAGGAACTCCTGGCCACTTAAAAACCTCTAAGTCAACTTTCTCTCTCTTTTTCTGTCTCTATTTTTTACCCACTCTCTTCTCCCGATATATTCCAGCTCTCACTTTACAGTTCTCTCAATTTAACCTACTTACTTTATATGATATTAAGTGCTTACTATGTGTCAAGCTTTATTCTAAGCGCTGGGATAGATACAGCCTTATCCAGTTGGACACAGTCCCTGTCCCATATGGGGCCCATAGTCTAAGTTGAAAGGAGAAAGATTTAATCCCCATTTTACAGATGAAGTAACTGAGGCACAGAGCAGTTAAGTGACTCACCCAAGGTCACACAGCAAGCAATTGGCAGAGCTAGGAATTAGAACCCAAGCCCTCTGACTACCAGGCAGAAGAAGGCAATGATAAACCACTTCTATATTTTTACCAAGAAAACCCTATGGGTACACTACCAGAACGATTATATATGGAGGTGGGCATTCTGGGAGAGATGTGTCTTTGGAGCCGCTATGGGTTGGAGATTATTCGACACATGAAACAAGACAAGGCTACTGGCCGGCCACAATCCCAAGAGGTGTTCTGTCTTTGTTACAGCTTTATCATACCAGACATTTTTCATTTCATCATATTAGCCCTTGAAATAGTTAAAAGAATAATTAGGAGGTCATAATAGTGACAGTGGTTCTCTGAGCAAAAGCTTCATAATGGATGAGACGAAGTTGAAAGGGAGAGCAGCGCTCTGCAAATACTAAGTTTAACAACACAACTAGAAAGCAACCTTATTGTAAGCACAGTGTGGCAGGAACTGTGGATCTCCTCTTGGCCATTTCAGCTACACATGCTCTCATAGATGAACTTCCCCTTCAGTGGCGGCTTCTCTGAATACCAAAGACAATATACTGCCCTCAACACACAATACGATACACAGTACACAATACTCTACCCTGTGCTGGTTCTCCTCCTATCTCCCTGGCTGCTCATTTTCAGTCTCATTCTCGGGCTTCTCCTCTGCTTCCCTCCCGCTGACTGTGGGAGTCCCTCAAGGCTCAGTTTTGGGTTCCCTTCTATTTTCCAACTACATCCACTCCCTTGGAGAACTCATTCACTCCCATAGCTTCAACTACCACCTCTCCATGGATGATTCTTAAATCTAAACCTCCAGCCCTGATCCCGCTCCTTCTCTGCAGTCTCATATTTCCTCCTGCCTTCAGAACATCTCTACTTAGATGTCTTGCACCTACCTCAAAATTAACATGTCCAAAACAGAATTCCTCATATTCCCACCCAAACACTGTCGACAGCAACACCATCCTCCCTGTTTGACAAGCTCATAACCTTGGTATTATCCTCGACTCATTTCTCTATCCAACCCACATATTCAATTCATCATTAAATCTCGTCACCAACCTTCACAACCTCACTAAAATCTGCCCTTTCATCTCCACCCAAACTGCTCCGATGTGAATTCAAGTACTTATCCTAAGACTCCTTGATTGCTACATTAGCCTCCTTGATGAACTCCCTGCCTCCTGTCTCCCTCCATTACATCCACACTTCACTCTGTTGTCAGCATAAGTTTTCTAAAAAATCATTCAGTTTATGCTTCCCCACTCCTCAAGAACTTCCAGGGGTTGTCCATCCACCTCTGAATCAAACAGAAACTCCTTACAATGAACTTTAGAGCACTCAGGCACCTTGTCCCCTCCTACCTCTTGTTTCTTTGGGTTTTTTATGCTATTAAGTGGTTACTATGTGCCAGGCACTGTACTAAATGCTGGAGTAAATGCAAGTTAATCAGGTTGGACACAGTTCATGTTCCACATGGGACTTACAATATTGTGTGACTTAGGAGAAAGAGCAGGGCTTGGGAGTCAGAGGTCATGGGTTCTAATCCCTGCTCCACCACTTGTCAGCTGTGTGACTTGCCCAAAGTCAACTTAACTCTTCTGTGCCTCAGTCACCTCATCTGTAAAATGGGGATTAAGACTGTGAGTCCCATGTGGGACAATATGATTACCTTGTATCTAGCCCAGCGCTTAGAACAGTGCTTGGCACATAGTAAGCACTTAACAAATACCATCATTATTATTAATCTCCATTTTACAGATGAGGTAACAGACAAAGAGAACTTAAGTGACTTGTCCAAAGTCACGCAACAGATAATTATATTGTACTCCTCTGAGCAGTTAGTGTAGAACGCGGTAAGCTCTCAAAAGATATGATTGATTGATTGATTGATTGTACCTCAGTCTCAACTACCTCACTTCCAAAACTCTTCCACATCCAACCTGTAGCCTGGAATGCCTTCCTTCATATCCAACAGACAATCACTCTCCCTACCTTCAAAGCCTTATTGAAGGCACATCTCCTTCAAGAGGCCTTTCTCGACTAAGTCCTCATTTCCTCTTCTCCCACTTCCATCTGTATCGCTTTTGCACTTGGATTTGCACCCTTTATTCATCCCTCCCTGAGCCCCACAACACTTATGTACATATCTATAATTGATTTATGTATATATGAGGGTGTGTTCCCCTCTGGACTGTAAGCAGTCTCCCAATTTGGTTGTGTTTTATTCTCTCAAGTACTTAGTACAGTGCTCTGCACACAGCAAGTCCTCAATAAATACAATTGAATGATTGATATATATATATATATATATATATATATATATATATATATATATATATATATGTGTGTATATATACATATATATGTCTCAATTAAAACTTGACACTTCTAACAGTGTTATTCCTTGGTTGGGGCTGTTCACTGGGTGACACCATCTACACACTTCTGGTAATCCAGAGACAGTTACAAGGAGATAATCCATAAATTCCATTCCCACCCAAGCTCTGAACATTGAGGATGTCATCATCTGACACAGGAGCTGAGCTATTTATAGACCACTGCAACTGGGCGAGATGCTGAAAGATTGTCTGACCCTCAACTGAGACTTTTCAAACTCAGACCAGCAATTCAAGCAGTGTATCAAAGGACATCCAAGCCATCAGGATGGTTCAATGCTGGTCTCCTGGAGAATAATAATGATAATAATGAATAATAGATATGATATTTGTTAAGCACTTGCCATGTGCCAGGCACTATACTGAGCACTGGAGTAGATACAATCAAGTTGTATTGGACACAGTCCCTGTTCTATGTGGGGCTCACAGTTTCAAATTGCCATTTTACAGATGAAAAAACTGAGTCACAGAGAAGTAAGGTGACTTGCCCAAGGTCACACAGCAGGCAAGTGGGAGAGCCGGGATTAGAGCTCAAGTCCTCTTCGGTGCCTGGGAGGTTGGGTAGTATTGGAGGCTCCCACATTTCAGATAGAGAAATCAAGGCATTGAAATGTGAGTGGACTTTGAGAAGCAGCACGGCTTAGTGGAAAGAGCACAGACTTGGGAGTCAGACATCATGGGTTCTAATCCCGCCACTGTCAGCTGTGTGACTTTGGGCAAATCACTTAACTTCTCTGTGCCTCAGTTACATCATCTGTAAAATGGGATTAAGACTGTGAGCCCCACATGGGACAACCTGATTACCTGGTATCTACCCCAGTGCTTAGAACAGTGTTTGGCACATATTAAGCAATTAATAAATACCATTATTATTAATAATACCAGAAGTCCCAAGACATGGGGACAGTAGTTATAGGAAGTAATCTGGTAAATAGAAAACATAGTACCAGCCTAAAATAATTTATGCTGAATATGTCAGAGTCAGGCTGAGAACATTCCATCTATTTTTGAGCATGATTCATACCGCACAGGGCTAAATAATTTGTCTCCCCTTTTAATAATTATACATTTTTTGTGGACTTAATATATTCCTTCACCTATCCTTCACTTAGTGAAATGATCTGTGTTTAGTCTTCAAAGCTGTCCTCACCAGCATGTACTGTTCGTTTTGTGTGTTTTTGGCCCTGCATCCAATTTTTTTGTCTCTGAGGCAAGAATCCCCCGCTCCGCCCCCCTACTCTGTTCCCTCTCCACCAGCCCTCCAGTCCTTGTTCCCAGACCCAATTTTACAGGAGTCACATGGGGAAGATTCTCACTTCCTGTTTCATTATGTAATGTCAGCCTGCTTCTAGCGTTCAAACTAGAGCGAATAAAAATGTGACAGATATCAGATCCAGCACCCGCCCTGGAAGTCCCCTTGAATGGAGGTAAAGGCATGGATAGTTGTCTTTGTTCAGCTGAAATGCCAGCAGCCAGCTGCCAGGCTGCTTGGAAAAGAAAAGAAAGGGAGATCAGTTCAGGAAAAAACGTGACAGGCAAGTCCTTTCACGCAGCCACCGTATTTCCTTTGTAAAGCTAAAGTATTCAATAATAAAGTGCTTAAACTGTTCCCCAGATCGATCCTTTTTGGAAACACTCTATCCAGCTCTCAAATAAAATCTGACAAAAAGTGGGCAGCAAAACCGCCGCAAGTACAAATAGGCTTCAGTATGGATTCTTGACAATTCCTTGTCTTGGGAAAATAAATATGATTGATTGGGAGAGGTGACCTGGACTCTGTTCTCCTTTTTACAATGGTATTTCTTAAGTGCTTACTATGTTCCGGGCACTGTACTAAGCACTGGGGTAGATACAAGCTAATCATGTTGCGAGAGAAGCAGCGTGGCTCAGTGGAAAGAGGACGGGCTTTGGAGTCAGAGGTCAGGGGTTCAAATCCCAGCCCTGCCACTTCTCAGCTGTGTGACTTTGGGCAAATCACTTAACTTCTCTGGGCCTCAGTTACCTCACCTGTAAAATGGGGATTGAGACTGTGAGCCCCCCGTGGGACAACCTGATCACCTTGTAACCTCCCCAGCGCTTAGAACAGTGTTTTGCACATAGTAAGTGCTTAATAAATGCCATCATTATTATTATTATTATGTTGGACACAGTCCATGTCCCACATAGGGCTCACAGTCTTAATCTCTATTTTACAGATAATAATGATGGCATTTGTTAAGTGCTTACTAAGGTACAAGATTATCTAATATCCACTCAAGTGTTCTGTACAGTTTCTGGCCCATGCTAAGCACTTAAGAAACACCATAAACAACATACACAACACAAATGGACAGATCCTTCCTTTAGAAGCATCATCTTCAAAATGGAAGGACAATGAAAATATATTTGTCAATCTGCGAATTTATCTGAACCCCAGAGTAGTTCAGTGACTTGCCCAAGGTCACACAGCAGAAGAGTTGAAGAGCCAGGATTAAAACCCGGGTCCTCTGACTCCTAGGCCCAAGCTCTCTCCACTAGACCACACTGCTTCTTTCCCCTAGGTAGGCAGCCAGCTCTGGATGGAAGTTGGTTGGAGGAGAATGATAACGAGAGGGTTGGGAATTGAGCTTTCTGTGATCTGGCTTCCAACACTTTCTTGGTAAACTTTCCTCACAGAATTGCTCTTCTGAGAAAATAAAAGTCAGGAAAATCTTTGAGCAATAACTTTGGCTTGACAAAGAAAATACCCAATGCTTTATCCCAGTGCCCTACACAATGCTACTTTCCCTCCCTGACCAAACTGAAACCTGGATACCAGAAGAGCAGTCCTGGTGAACCTGTATCTTTTAGTGGTTCATTATCAAAGGGAAAATCAGTACCTGTTCTTAAGGACAGATGTAGGTCCTGCACTGGACCCTGCAGCCAAGAGAAGCAGCGGAGCTGGGTGTCAGAGGACCTGGGTTCGAATTCTGACTTTGCCACTCATCTGCTGTGGGACTTTGGGCAGGCCACTTAACTTCTCTGGGCCTCAGTTTCCTCAGCTGTAAAATGGGATTAAGACTGTGAGCTCCATGCGGGGCGTTGACCGTGCACAACCTGATTATCTTGTATCTATCCCAGCACTTAGTACAGTGCCCTGCACAAAATAAGCGCCTAACAAATACCATAAACAACACACACTGCACAAATGGGCAGATCCTTCCTTCGGAAGCATCATCTTCAGAAACATAGGACAACTGTCTCTTGTTTCGTATGTGTATATATGCATATACACATATATATGCATATACACACATATATATATATATATATATCAATGTGTACATATAACAATATATGTGTGTATTTATCTAATTAAAAAATTTGTCCATCGATGCATGCATTTGCATACATATAGGTCTACTGATCTACTATATGTCTACTACTATCTAAATGTTTACTTTGGGAAGGAATATGAATCTAGCAGGATAAAATCGCTGAAGAAATGATTGAATATACAAATGAAAAGAAATCTGATAATATGGTCATATTTATTTTCATTTGTTTATCCAATTATTCTTTCAGTGATTTCATTCTGATAGGTTCAGTTATTTATTTTCATTTGTTTATCCCATTTTTTTGCAGTGTCATCCTAATAGATTCATTCGTTTTTTCTCACGTGTTTATTCAATTATTTTCGTGGTGATTACGTCTTGGTAGATTAATACTGCTTGCAGTTGGAGACTTGCTTTGCTTCCCATGCCCATTGATTGTCAATCGCTTTTGTCTGCCTGTGAACCCCACTCGATTGGAAGCTTGTCGAGGGTAGGGGATTTGTTTTCCTGTTACCTTCTTACCCTTTGGACTTTGAGCCCTGTGTAGCACAGAGACGTTATCCCATCTGATTATCTTATATCTACCCCGATGCTTAGTAAGGTGCATGGCACATAGTAAGCCTTTGATAAAATTATCATCATTATTATTGATTGGGCATGAGAGAGTAGGGGATAGTACTGGAAAAGAGGTTTGAAGAAGAAACATCCAGTGGTAACTGGAAATGTCAGGGAAATGAGAAAATGGGAAAATAAGGATTTAAATCAAAGTCACTAATAACACATAACCAAGAAGTATCAGTCTCCTGACCCATCTCCATTGGTTCACCACCTCACCTAGTGAGGGACTCGTGGGTAGATTCAAGCTAATTAGGTTGGACACGGTCCATGCCTCACTTAGGGCTCACGTTCTTAATCCCCATTTTTCAGATGAGGTAGCTGAGGCATATAGTATTTCCCTATACTGGACCGGAATTAATGGGGCTCTGAAATCAACTCCCTGAGCCTGAGGGTCAGGGGGTTTCAGTGTAAATCCCACTCATCTACCCCTGCTCATCCACAGGTATATTCAGTGCTAAGTGGTATCAGCATAGCTTTTCTCCCACTCCTTCAACTGTCACACTCAGTCTGGCATTAAATCCTGCCAGTTCTTCATCCACAACGGTCCCCGGATCCACCCCGTCTCTCCATCAATCAATCAATCCATTGACCAATGGACAATCAATGGACCACCCCTCTGGTTCAGACATGCTTTTTATAGCCCAGCCAGACTGCCATGCCCTCTCAGGGTCACAACTGGAGAGTTTCCAGTCCTCTACCAGTCTTGACTATGGGAGGCAGAGTCAAGCAGAGGCATACCCATTCCATTCCTAGCTTGGGCAGCGGCTAGAGAATGGAAGGCAATCTGCTACAGGTCAAAACTTCCCTGTGCTGGGTAGCAGTGGCCTTGGAGAGAGTCGAGAGCAGAGACTCAAGTTGATTGCACGGAAGGAGGCAAAGGTAAACCACCTTCATATTTTTACCAAGAAAACTCTACGGATACACTACAAAAATGATTGCAGATGGATGTGGTGTGTTCTAGGAGAGATGTGTCCATGGCATTGCTATGGGTTGGAGATGACTCAACAGCATTCATTCATTCATTCAATCGTATTTATTGAGCATTTACGGTGTGCAAAGCACTGTACTAAGCGCTTGGAAAGTACAAATCGGCAACATGTAGAGACGGTCCTACCCAACAACGGGCTCAGCATAAGACAAGACTGCTGTATCAGCTTCCTCACTGGCCTCCCTGCCTCCAAACCTTTCCCCTTTATACTTAGCTGCTCAGACCATTTTTCTAAAATGTTGTTCCACACACATCTCTCTACTCTTCAGATACCTTCAGTGGCTACTTAATACTTCCTCTGCATCATGGTCATTGGCTTTAAATACCTCCATCAGCTCGCTCTCCTATTCCACTCTCTTCTTCCACGACAGCCCAGCTCACAATCTCAGTCAGTCAGTCAGTCAGTCTGTGCGCAGAGCACTGTACTAAGTGCTTCTGAGAGTACAATACCACAATAAACAGACATATCCCCTGTCCACAGTGAGCTTACAGTCTAGATGGGGGAGACAGACATTAATATAAATAAATTACAGATTTGTACATGAGTCTTGTGGGGCTGGGAGGGGGGATTAATAAAGGGAGCAAGTCAGGGTGATAAAGGAGGGCTTAGTCAGGGAAGGCCTCTTGGAGGAGATGTGCCTTCAGTAAGGCTTTGAAGGGGGGAGTGTAAATTGTTTGTCAGATATGAGGAGGGAGGGCATTCCAGACCAGAGGCAAGACACGGATGAGGGATCGGTGGCCAGATAGACGAGACCGAGGTATAGTGAGAAAGTGTAAGAAAGTGTTCTCCTGCCTGATTATCCTGGAAACATTATCCAACCTCGGCTTCACTGACTCTGTCCTCTCCTGGTTCCCCTCTTATCTCTCTGGCCATTCATTCTCAGTCTCCTTCGTGGGCTTCTCCTCTGCCTCCCACCCCCTAACTGTGTGGGGTCCGTCGAAGTTCAGTTCTGGGTCCCCTTCTATTCTCCATCTACACGCATTCCCTTGGAGAACTCATTCACTCCCCCAGCTTCAACTACCATCTCTATGCAGATAATATACAAATCATCCCCTGATCGCCCTCTCTCACATCTCCTCCTGCCTTCAAGACACCTCTAATTGGATGTCCTCCCATCACCTCAAACTTAACATGTCCCAAACAGTACAGAATGACAGAATGGCAGAGAGTCCCACAGAGTCAGAATCCAGGGATCTGAACCATGTTGGGGGGCAGAGATCATTTGGCGGCAGAGTCCCCAGACCCTCAGAAACTTACAGAAGAGCAGAGGCACCCACTTTCCTGTAGCGGAGAAGGAGCCAGTTGGCAGGCTGTGGCCAGGTTGGGTTTGGGCTCCTTCACTGTTCCTTTCTCTTCCCACACATCTACAGGGGCCAGTGGTAGTGACTGTAAACTCATTGTGGGCAGGATCGTGTCTACAAACAAACTATAGGAGCAGCATAGCCTAGTGGACAGAGCACAGACCTGGGAATCAGAGGTCATGTGTTCTAATCCCGGCTCCGCCACATGTCTGCTATGTGACCTTGGGTGAGTCACTTCACTTCTCTGAGCCTCAGTTACCTCATCTGTCAAATGGGAATTAAGACTGTGAGCCCCACCTGGGACAACCTGATCTCCTTGTATCCCCCCAGCACTTAGAACAGTGCTTTGCACATAGTAGGCACTTAACAAATGCCATTATTATTATTATTATTATTATTCTAAAACTGGCTCTACCACTCATCTGCTGTGTGACCTGGGGCAAGTCATTTAACTCCTCTGTGCCTCAGTTACTTCATCTGTAAAATGGGAATTAAGATTGTGAGCCCAATGGGGAACAGAGACTGTGCCCAACCTGATTATGATGTAGTAATAATAACAATAATAATAATAATAATAATGGTATTTGTTAAGCACTTACTATGTGCCAAGCACTGCTCTAAGCGCTGGGGTAGATACAAGGTTATCAGGTTGTCCCATGGGGGGCTCACAGTCTTAGTCCCCATTTTACAGATGAGGTAACTGAGGCACAAAGAAGTTAAGTGACTTGCCCAAAGTCATACAGCAGACAAGTAGTAGAACCGGTATTCGAACCCATGATCTTTGACCCCCTAGCCCGAACCTACCCTAACATTTAGTACAGTGCCTGGCTTATAGTAAGCATGAAATACAAATACCACAAAAAAAACCCCCACCAAACTCTGTTATATTTTACTCTCCCAAGCATTTAGTACAGTGCTCTGCACAAATTAAGTCCTCAATAAATATGTTAGATTGAAGTCAATTCCAACCATGCACACTTTGAGAAAGTTCCCCTGTGCCCTGTGCCATCATTTTAACCACATCATTGATCTTGGGACCCTTCTCCAGAGTGGCCCATAACAGAAAGAAGCAGGTAGTCTAGACGAAAGAACCCAGGACTGGGGACTCAGAGGACCTGGGTTCTAATTACAGCTCTGCCAATTGCTTGCTGCATGACTTTGGGCAAATCACTTAACTTCTCTGTGCCTCATTTCCCACATCTGTTAAATGGGGATTCAATCCTACTCCCTCCTACTTAGACCATGAGCCCCATTTGGGACTGAGACTGTTTTCAACCTGATGAAACTTGTACCTACTTGGCACATGGTAAATGCATAACAAATACCATGAAAAAACCAACAACCAAAGTTCTATGCATGGCTAATCTGTATTTGCACCTGGTACTGAAGCCCAAGAAAATGATCCCAGGACCCACAGTTTTTAGGTGTTGACTTTGATCTATTTGTCTCTGAAAGAGCAGCTTCCATTTCCATGGGGTGTGGCTTCAACCCACAGAACAGCTGCTGAAGGAGTTTTATGACTGTTCAAATGAGAGAAAACACCCAGGCGGCCTGGGTTTCTCATTTCCTTTTGGAAAAAGACAGCTACCTATTCCCCTGTTGATATAAAGTCACCATAGAGATGCACAATGAATCCTGACCATTAGCAGAGAAGAGAGATTGTTTCACTGGTAAAGGGATTTTCATAGGACCAGCAGGAAGCTGATCTCCTGGGTTCTAATCCTGACTGCATCACTTGACTGCTGTTTGACTTTGGGCAAATCCCTTAACTTCGCTGTGCCTCAGTTTCCTCATCTATAAAATAGGAAGTTCCTGATCTTTCAGCAACGCTCAAGTCATTTAGTTATGTGTCGGTGGTCAATCAATCAAACATATTTATTGATCACTTACTATGTGCAGAGCACTGTACTGAGCGCTTGGGAGAGTACTATAGCTGGCAGACAAGTTCCCTGCCCACAATAAGCTTACAGTCTAAAGGGAGAGGCAGACATTAATATAAAGAAATACATTACTAATATTTATGTCAGTGCTGTGAGGCTGAGGGAGGGATGATTAAGGGGAGCAAATCCAAGTGCAAGAGCAACACAGAAGGGAGTGAGAGAAGAGGATATAAGGGCTTAGTCAAGGAAGGTCTCTTGGAGGAGATGTGTCTTTAAATAAGTGGTCACTGTTGTCACTTTTATCATGATTAAGATAAGGAAATATATATATTTTACATACACACATACACATATCAATCAATCAGCAGTATTTTTGAGTGCTTACTGTGTACAGAGCACTGTATTAAGTGCTTGGGAGAGTACAATATAACAAAGTTGATAGACACGTTCCCAGTCCACACTGAGCTTCCAGGTTAGAGGGGAGACAGATATTAATATAAATAAATAAGACCTCTTTTCATAGGTGGCAGTGTATGTGGTAGGATTCTATCTATGTGGGTCCCAAATGATTCAGTGTGTCTGGGTCTCTGGAGAGTGGTGTTTGCATTCAGGACCTCTCTTTTAGTCCCTTCCCATTTGGGGAAAACAGTGAATCTCTAAAGAGGACTCCTCAAATGTGATCTCAGCAATCCAACGACTCATGCACACATGAGACTTTTGCTTAGAGATAAAGGGATGAGAAATCCAACAGTAGAACCTGTGTTTAAGTTGGTGTTTTGTCAGGTGATGGTTTTCGTAAAGCCATCCACACTCTCTTGCCAAGTCCTCCTCTGATCATCAGCATCGCAAGACAACTGGTCAGGTTAGCAGTGAAAGTTGCATTTATGGGAGAGAGTATCTCTGTGAGCCCTTTGGTGTGGGGGACTTTTGCTGTGCCCCCACCCGCTTTTTAGGTAGCTACTGAATGGCAAACTAATATCTGCTGTCCAAAAGTGTTGGTGTCTTTGCAGGCTTTTTCTGAAGTGATGAAATATGCATTAAGCTACTGACCAGGAAACCACTGCAGCAGGGGTGGGAGGGGGCTTGTCATAGGGGAAACTTTTTCTTTTTGAGTGTGTGGTGGCAAGGGAGTGGGGCTTGCCCAGGGAGGAAAGAGGGGTAGAATGGGTCTGTGAGGAAAAAGCAGGCTAGGAAACAGATTCGATTTAGAGGTTCTCCAGCTGGAAGACTCGGGTGTACCGGGGGGATGGTCAGGATGGCTCAGTGGAAAAGAGCACGGGCTTTGGAGCCAGACGTCAGGGGTTCAAATCCCGGCTCCGCCACTTGTCAGCTGTGTGACTTTGGGCAAGTCACTTAACTTCTCTGTGCCTCAGTTACCTCATCTGTAAAATGGGGATTAAGACTGTGGGACAACCTGATCACCTTGTAACCGTCCCAGCGCTTAGAACAGTGCTTTGCACATAGTAAGCGCTTAATAAATGCCATCAAAAAAAATGTAGGAGCTCTCATGATCCTCGCAGAGGCAGGGCCTTCGCCAATGATGTCTGAGCAGCTGCTTCAGGCTGGATCTTTTTCATCTCTTGGCAGAATGTCAAGACCCGACTAAAGCAAAAACAAGAAGTCTCATATCAGTAAAACTCAAGAGAAGCTTCTTCCCAAGGAAGCACACAGTTTCTCTTCTGGGTGGCTCACCTGGTTGGTCCTTAAAGGCTCTGGTCCACCTCAGCCCCTCCTCCCTTCCCCCTCGGCTGGGCCCCTGGCAACGTGGCAGTGGCAGGGAAGTAAGAGGAAAGTGTGTATGCCCACCTCACCATTATCTATTCTAGAAGATCTATCCCACGGGTGATAGAGCACTTGCTGGAAATCATCACCTCCTTCCTTCCATCATCTAACCACTCCTCCAGCCCCTAGGAATGGGCAAGAGCTCAGGGCTGGCTCTATCCCTCTCTAGTTCTGCAGAGTTCTAACTCTAATTCTTTCCCTTCCCCTTTACCTAGTGGATAGAGTATGGCCCTGGTAGAGGAACTGGGTTCTAATTCTGGGTTTGCCACATTTACTAATCAATTGTATTCACTGAGTACTTACTGTGTGCAGAGCAACATACTAAGTGTTTGGAAGAGCTCAATGTAACAGAGTCAGTAGACACATTCCCTGCCCACAATGAACCTGCAGTCTATTGCCTGCTATGTGACCTTGAACAAGTCACTTCACTTCTTTGGACCTCAGTTCTCCCTCCTACTAAGGCTGTCGATTCAATAATAATAATAACTGTTGTATTTGTTATGCATTTACTATGTGCGAGGCACTGTATTAAATGCTGGAGTGAATACAAGCAAATCAGGTTGGACACAGTCCCTGTCCCACGTGGGGTTCGCAGGCTCAATCCCCATTTTACAGATAAGGTAACCGAGGGACAGAGAAGAAAATAATAATGGTGGTTATTAACCATTAATGAAGTAAAGTGACTTGCTCAAGGTCACACAGCAGACAGGCGGCAGAGCTGGGATAAGAACCCATGACCTTCTGACTCCTTGTCCCTTGCTCTATCCACTGTGCCATCCTGCTCTTTGGGACCAGGACTGCATCCAACCTGCTTATCTCATCTCTACCACAGTGCTTAATACAGTGCTTGGCACAGAGTAGGAACTTAATAAATGCACCACAATCATTAATATGTATATATTAATAATTAATATTAATAAACTTATATGGGTTTCCACCCCAGTACCAATATTCTGGGTTTTACTTGGTAATCATCCCTCTAAGAATGTTAATGCTCATCTCTCATCCGTCCTCCACTCCAAGTTCCCCTTTGCAGTGACAAGTGGCTTGTGAACTTCTCTGTGGATTTGCTAGGGGGTTAAGATTCAATTAAGTTGTGGCTGGAAGAGGTTTGGTCACTACAGGCTGGGCATGGCCTCAATCTCCCTAATAATAATAATAATAACGATAATAACAATACCATTTGTGGCACTTACCATGTGCCAAGCACCGCATTAAGTGCTGGGGTAGATTCAAGATAACCAGGTCAGGCACAGTCCCTTTCCCTCATGGGGTTCACATTGTAAAGAGGAAGGAGAAAAGATATTTCATCCCCTTTTACAGATGAGGAAACTGAGGCACAGAGAAATGAAGTGGAGTGCCCAAGATCACATAGCAGACTAGTAGCAGGGGCAGGATTAGAACCCAGATTGGTCAATCAATCAATCAATCACATTTATTGAGTGCTTACTATGTGCAGAGCACTGTACTAAGCAATTGGGGGAATACAATAGAACAGAATTAGTAGACACTTACCCTGCCTATAACAAGTTTACAGTCTAGAGAGGGAGAAAGACTCCTTGGACTCCCTATACCATGGTCTTTCCACTAAATTACCCTGCTTCTTCAATTCCCTCATAGGAACTGTCAGAAAAACATGAAATAAATTCAACTACCTAAGAAACTATGTTTTCATTCATTCATTCATTCAATCGTATTTATTCAATCGTATTTATTGAGTGCTTACTTTGTGCAGAGCACTGTACTAAGCGCTTGGGAAGTACAAGTTGGCAACATATAGAGACGGTCCCTACCCAACAGCGGGTTCACAGTCTAGAAGGGGGAGACAGACAACAAAACAAAACATATTAACAAAATTAAATAAATAGAATAAATATGTACAAATAAAATAGAGTAATAAATACGTACAAACATATATACAGGTGCTGTGGGGGGGGAAGGAGGTAAGGCGGGGGGGATGGGGAGGGTTTTCTTCACCTTCACCCCTCCTCGTAATTAAAATTGGGAGTGAAAGGCAACCATTAATTGATTTTCAAATGAACTAAAGCTCCTCATCAAGAACAGTATATTAAGTTGAGGATATAATGTGCAAATCATCTGGTATGTGCAGGATACCGTATTGAACACCCATTCTGGGCAGGCGGCTGTGTTTTGCCCATGGGAGACAGTCAGAGGAGAGTAAGACCTGATCTCTAGATGCTTCCAATCTCCTAAATAGGAAGTGATTATTTGGGGTTGATCCAAAAGAGTTCTGAAATATTTGAGAAAGCTGACGTGTCACCCTTCTCAATCAACCCCCCCAGGTCTGTAGGAATCTGCTTCTCTTCCCTGGGTGAGCAAAGTCAAAGTGGTCCCCTGGAAACGTTTACCCAACAGAGAAACAACATTCCATCGGGCCGTTTTTCTTCTGAACGACCTTCCGTTCATGCCTGAGTCACTGAACGTTCGTGGAACAACGTCACTGCCGTTGCAACACTCTGACAGCCCAGCAAGGGTCCAAGCCAGCTTTCCCCCACCGCCTCTGCCAGTGATTCACACTTTGGGGCCTGGCCAGCATGTTGTTTCTACGGCTCCGGGAGCCAAGGGCCTGGAGCCGCTTCTATCGGACCCAGGGATCAAGCGCTGAGCGGCTGGGATCGGTCCAGTACCAAGCCTCTCTAATGAGCACAGCAGTCACAGCGGACTCCACAAAACTGCCAAAAATGGGGCTAACAAATGTCAATAGCTGTCAATCAAGCAGGGACCGGAAAAATCTTAAATTGTCTCCGAGTCCTGGTTCGTTGGCTGAAAGGGGGTCTCTAGATTACTCCTCTGCCCCCTGGGACTCAGGGCCACTTCCACTGATTTGGCCTTTAGAAAGCAAAGACCTCCTGACCCCCCTTTTGCCCCCTCTCAAAGTGAGGTGCTGCTTCCTCTGGGAAAGGCAATCCATAGAGTTCAGGCAGCTGTCTGGCTGTGGGCCTGTGTAATTCACTCTCCAGTGGTCTGCCCTAGGGGGAAGAGCGCAGGCCTGGCCATCTGGAGACATGAGTTCTAATCCTGTCTCTGCCTGCTCGTGCGCTTGGGCAAGACACTCCGCTTCCCCGTACCTCAGTGTACTCATCTGTAAAACAGGATGAAATACCGTATTCCCTCCCTCTGAGACTGTGAACCCATGTGGGATAGGGATGGTGCCCAATGTGATTATCTCGCATCTACCGCAGTTCATTCATTTATTCATTCCTTCATTCAATTGTATTTATTGAGCACTACCTGTCTGCAGAGCACTGTACCAAGCACTTGGAAAGTACAATTCAGCAACAGAGACAATCCCTACCCACAATGGGCTCACAGTCTAGAAGTGGGGGAGACAGACAGCAAAACAAGTAAATAGGCATCAATAGCACCAATATAAATAAATAGAATTATAGATATACACACATCATTAATAAAATAAATAGAATTATAAATATAATATATATATATACACACAAGTGCTGTGGGGCAGGGAGTGGGGTAGAGCAGAGAGAGTGAATGGGGGCCATGGGGAGGAGAGGGGGAGCAGAGGAAAAGGGGGGCTCAGCCTGGGAAGGCCTACTGGAAGAGGTGAGCTCTCAGTAGGGCTTTGCAGGGGGGAAGTGTGCTAGTTTGGCAGTTTTGAGGAGGGAGGGCATTTCAGGCCAGAATTAAGACATGGGCCAGGGTTGATGGTGGGACAGGCAAGAATGAGGCACAGTGAGAAGGTTGGTACCAGAGGATTGAAGTGTGTGGGCTGGGCTGGGTGATGGAGAGCTTTGAAAACAATAGTGAGGAGTTTTTGCTTGATACGAAGGTTGATAGACAACCACAGGAGATATTTGAGGAAGGGAGTGACATGCCCAGATAGTTTCTATAGAAAGATAACCCGGGCATCAGAGTGAAGTATAGACTGAAGTGGGCAGAGGCAGGAGGTAGTGCTTGGCACATAGCAAACACTTACCAAAAACATCTTTATTATAATAATAGCAGTTCTCTTTACAGTTGTGAAAGATTGTGAGGTGGATGACTGGGGTGGGGGGGGGGGGTGCTCAAGAAATCGCTGGTTGAAGCCAAGACCTGGTTACAAGAGTAGAAATGATTCCATGAAAGGTTTAGTGCCACCAGGTGCTTCCTCAGCTTTCCTCAACTCTGGACTCCTCCCCATGGATTCAACATTTGAGTCCATAAATTTCCATGAGAATCACTTATGGGCCATATAATAATAATAATAGTTGTGGTATTTGTTAGGTGCTTACTGCACTAAGCGCTTGGTTGATACAAGATAATCAGGTCCCACATGGGGCTGACAGTCTGAGTAGGAGGGAGAACAGGTACTGAATCCCCATTTTTTGCAGATGAAGTAACTGAGGCACAGAGAAGTTCAGTGACTTGCCTAAAGTCATATAGCAGACCAGTGACGGAGCTGGGATTGGAACCCAGGCCCTAATATGAAGCATCCAAAGGCAAAATGAGGTCACAAATGGCAAAATCCTGGAGTCAAATCAATCTCACAGCACTGAATCTATTCTCTTGAAACATTCATGTCCATATCTTATGTAGCCTATTACTAAGAGCTAGCTCATATACATAGTACTTTTTATTTCTTCCTCTTACCTGTGAAATATTCTAGCGTCTGTCTCCTTGAGGGGAGGGATGTGTCACTAACTCTGTTGTATTTTTCACTCCCAAGCACTTAGTACAGTACTGTGCTTCTAGTAGGCTCAATAAATACTCTTGACTGATTCTCATGCCAACACAGCCTCCCTACAGAGGGGAAGATATGAAGAGGTGGGAAGGTGGACTGTGGACAATTGACTGTGAACATATATATAATAATATATTAATATATAATTTATTAAGCACTCACTGTGTGCAGACCACAGTATTAAACGCTTGGGAGGGTACAATGCAATGGAGTTGGTAGGCATGTTCCCTGACCAAAAGGTGCTTACAGTCTGATAATAATAATAATAATAATAATGATAATGGTATTTCTTAAGCTCTTACTATGTCAAGCACTGTTCTACGTGCTGGGATAGATACAAGCTAATCAGGTTGGAAACAGTCCCTGTCTCACATGGAAAATCTAGAGGGAGTTCTGGATTAAACAAAAGCAAGGAGGTCAGAGGAAGCATTTTAAGGACATGAGAAACACAGCCTCAGGCAATACTGTATCCCAGCTGAAAACTGGGAGTGAGTTACCATAGATGGATTAGTAGGGTACATTGCCATCAGGAAAGGTGTGGTTCTTTTCAGGCAAAGGTTCCAAAGAATCCTCAGTAAAGAAGGCAAGAGGGAAACAGCACCAGGCACTGCGAACAAAAAACACTACAGCCTAGGGTTAAGGTGCTCTGTTTTCAGGCACACTGTTGAGAAAACTGTGAGTCCTGCATTGGCCTATTTAGACACACACTCACACTAGTGAATCCATCAGTGATACTTAGAAAGTGTTTACCATGTGCAGAGCACTGTATTAAGTATAATATAATAGAGTTGGTAGACTTGATCCCTGCTCACAAGGAGTTTACAGTCTCATCAGTGGCACACTTTGAGCATAAAGGACAGAAATCTATAGGAGGAGGAGGAAGAGGAGAAGGAGGCGTGGTATTCATTGAACGCCTTCTGAGTGTAATGCACTGTACTAAGCTCTTGGAAAGTACAACAGATGGAAAAGACATGTTTCCTACCTACAAGGAATTTATACTCTAATAGGAGAGTATAATCTGTCTTCTGGTAAATCTGCATGTTACCATTCTTTCTTTGCACAACATAGTGCCTTATAATCTGTTATAAAATGAAGGTATAAAGCTGTGAGAGCTGTGAACCCAGTAGATTCGAGCCGGATTTAGCATTTTCTATAATTATACAGACTAACCAGAGAACTGAATTAGAAAATAACCCTGATGGTAGCACTTAGTCCCCCCTTCTCCGTCTAACTGTGAACCCACAACTTTTGTTGGTTGCAGTAGTGGTAGTAATAGTACTGATTAACTGCTTCCTGCATGCAGAGCACTGTACTGAGCACTGGGAAAGAGTATGCAGGTGGGAATTACACACAGACTATGTCTGTCGAGGAGATAAAAATCTATGAGTGTGTGAGGGGGAGGAGGACTGGAGCAATGAAACAATAAAACATTGGAAGAGCATAAGAGACAAGGAACAATACACAATACGCAAAATAAAAACAAAAGCCGCTAGGGAGCTGTGACTAGAAAAGCAGAATTTCAGGTTCCTCACAACTGAGTACACATTTCCGTGGCATGTTTCTATTCCTCCTGGTGATGGCACTATGGAAGGTTTGTTCTTCCTGGGGCTTTAATGTGGGCATATTTATCCCTGTCCATGACCTGGGAACCCTAGGTCCTGAAGGACACGTGGTATTTATTGAGCACTTACTGGGTGCAGAGCACTATACCAAGCGCTTGGGAAAGTATAATATTATAGAGTTGGTAGACACGATCCCCGCCCTCAAGGAGCTTACAATCTAGAGGGGCAGAAAGGTATTAAGATAAATTACAGATGGGGAAACAACAGTGTTCTCCGCTACCATTACCACAGCGGCTGTCTTGGGCCCTTGCCTTCTGTTTCCCTGCTTGGTGTTAGCCTGCCTGTGGCCATTTTTTGCTACATGCTCCTCTTGGTCCCCAGGGAGCCGGGGAGACTGACCTACTTCAGGAGGCCCAGGGGTGGACAAGAGTAGTTAGAGCTCATTCTGCCCTCCAGTGAGGCACAGAGCCGCCAACTTCGGTCCCCCCAACATCACCCCATCCTCTTTATGGCTCAAACCAGCTCCTTCCTATCCAACTTTCTGCCCAGCTTCCTGCCCAACTTCCAGCAGAGCTACTTGTTGTGGAGGCCAAAGTAATGGCATCAGCCTCACAGCACCATGTCCGCGGGTGGTCGGACACCTGTGCTCGAGAGACGCATTCGATTCTAAGAATGGTCACAGCTAGCTCTCCAGCCATAGGGTTCCCAGCCCCGCTCTATGAGCACAGTAGCTGCCAATCGTTTCTTCAAACTGATCGCAACCCAGAAAAGCTGTTTGCCCACAAGCGAGATGGGGGGGATTTTTCCAGAACTGTTGTGTGAACACAGCATGGTTTGGCTGGTTAGAAGTGATCCTGCTGATCCTGCTGTTGGCTTGACATCTTTCTGCTTTCCCCTTCCCCCTTCAAGGTTTAATTCCTTCACTTGCCAAATGAAGGCTAGCCATCCATCACTTTCAGAGAGGAGCTGCGGATCCAGGAGGCTCAGCAGGGTCAGATAAGCTGTATACATTGGGACTTGAGCATCAACTGGCTGGGTAGCTCATGGCCTGGCACCAACTATTTGACCTAAGGGCTCACCATCTCATTACACCTTGCTCTAACCCTCCCCACTGCCTGGAATTCTCTCCCTAAGCTTGCTATGAGTAGGGAATGTGTCTACCAACTCTGTTATATTATATTCTCCCAAGCGCTTAGTACAGTGCTCTGTAAACAATAAATGCTCAATAACTATGATTGATTTAAGCCTGAGAGGCTGCAGTTCTCCCCAGCTTCAAAGCCCTTCTGAAGTCCCAGCTCCTCCAGAGGCAGACCACGACTATTTATTTCTTCCTTCCCTGACGGTGCCATCCCACCTAGCTCTTTAGCACTTACATATTCACATCTATAGTCACAGACACCTGTACGTTGATATCCACTCAATACACCTCATTCTTCTTTATTGTGAAGGTTGCTTTCTTTGCAAAACCTTGCATTGAGAAGCAGCGTGACTCAGTGGAAAGAGCCCGGGCTTTGGAGTCAGAGGTCATGGGTTCAAATCCCGGCTCCACCAACTGTCAGCTGTGTGACTTTGGGAAAATCACTTCACTTCTATGGGCCTCAGTTACCTCATCTGTAAAATGGGGATTAAGACTGTGAGCCTCACGGGGGACAACCTGATCACCTTATATCCTCCCCAGCACTTAGAACAGTGCTTTGCACATAATAAGCACTTAATAAATGCCATTATTATTATTATTATTATTATTGTTATTAAGGAAAACTCATGCTATGGTGCTCATGATGCCCAACAATGCATTTGTCTATGCTCACAAATTTTTTTGTATGGTATCTGTTAAGCACTTACTATATGTCAAGCACTGTTCTAAGCACTAAGGTGGATATAAGTCAATCAGGGGAGACACAGTCCCTGAACCCCATGAGGCTCCCAGTCCAAGTAGGAGAGAGAACAAGTATTTAATCCTCTTTTTAGAGATGAGGAACCTGAGGCACGGAGTAGTTAAATGACTTGCCCAAGGTCACACAGCAGACAAGAGGCAGAGCCTAGATTAGAGCCCAGAGCCCCTGATTCCCAGGCCCATGTTCTTTCCACTGGGTCACACTGCAATTCTTCTGAAGCCATTTCGTGCAGTCTCCAAAAAGGCTTGTAGTGTTGGAAGAATGTCCCCTAATTCCTCAACCACATTCTAAGTAAAACCCATGGTGAAAATTCACACCATGGCAGAACATTGTGTTCTAACTTTTTATTCCCTCATCCATTTTTCCATTCCCTCAATATAATCCTTAATAGCCAGTTCCAGCCCCGTTTTCGCACCTAACTGTACATAATTTTGCATCTGTCCCAGAATCTTCTAATGTCCTTACATGGTGATCAAGATTAGTCTGTTTTCCCAAGAACCTGGTACAGGGCTTGGCACAGAGTTCTACTGATGAGCCGCGTATTGGGCACTGATGGTTGCAAATGGCTTGTGTCACCCTGGTCCTCAGTCAACTGATCCAGATTCACTGAATAATTGACACCTTTCCAGGTCAGCAAGTGTGGCTTAGTAGAAAGAACCTGGGCCAGGAGTCACAGGACCTGAGTTCTAATCCTGGCTTGCCACTCATCTATTGTGTGACACTGGACATATCACTTCATTCATTCATTCATTCAATCGCATTTATTGAGCGCTTACTGTGTGCAGAGCACTGTACTAAGTGCTTGGAAAGTACAATTCGGCAACGTATAGAGACAGTACCTACCCAACAATGGGTTCACAGTCTAGAAGGGGGAGACAGACAGCGCTTATTGAGCGCTTACTGAGTGCAGAGCACTGTACTAAGTGCTTGGAAAGTACAATTCGGCAACATATAGAGACAGTACCTACCCAACAATGGGTTCACAGTCTAGAAGGGGGAGACAGACGGCAAAACAGAACAAGTAGACAGGTGTCAATACTATCAAAATAAATAGAATTATAGACATATACACATCATTAATAAAATAAATAGAATAATAAATATGTACAAATATATAGAAGTGCTATGGGGAGGGGAAGGTGGTAGGGCAAAGGGAGGGAGTGAAGGTGACAACTACTCTAACCCTTAGTTTTCACATCTGTAAAATGGGTATTAAATCCTACTTCCCCCTACTTAGACTCTGAGCCCCATGTGGGACAGGGACTGCATCCAACCTGCTTCTATCTCATTGCTTAGTACGGTATTGGGCTCATGGTAAGCGCTTAACAAATACCATAATGAATTCAACTTGGGCCACGCAGAAATCAGCCCCTGAACTGAAGTCCTGAGTGCCAATGACCAAAGGAAGGCCATAGGAAACCCCAGCTCTCCTGCTTAACAGCCTGGACTGTGGTCTCTATATCTGGCGGTGGCCTGGGGGTAGACCTCAAGCAGCATGGCTTAGTAGATAGAGCAGGGGCCTGGGAGTGAGAAGGTCATGGGTTCTAATCCCAGCTCTGCCTCTGCTGTGTGACTGTGAGCAACTCACTTCATTTCTCTGTGCCTCAGTTACCTCATCTGCAAACATGGGGATTGAGACTACGAGCCCCACGTGGGACAGGGACTATGTCCAAACTGATTTGCTTGTATCCACCCCAGAGCTTAGTACAGTGCTTGGCACATACTAAGCGCTTCATGAATACCATTTAAAAAAACCAAAAAACTGGGCCTGGGTTTTGTTGTTCCCACGTATGCAAACTGAGCAGCCCCAGAAAGAAAGAGGGAAATACTAAGTGTCCCGGGGAGGAAGGGAAGACTTTAGCACCATGGTGTAGAGTGTAGTGGATACAGCATGGGACTGGGAGTAAGAAGGTCATGGGTTCTAATCCCAGCTTCCCCTACTTGTCTGCTGTGTGATCTTGGGCAAGTCACTTCACTTCTCGGTGCCTCCGTTTCCTCATCAGTAAAATAGAAATTGAGACTGTGAGCCCCACATAGGACAAGGACTGTGTCCAACCCGATTTGCTTGTATCGGAGAAACACTGTGGCTCAATGGAAAGAGCACGGGCTTTGGAGTCTAGAGGTCATGGGTTCAAATCCCAGCTCCGCCAACTGTCAGCTGTGTGACTTTGGGCAAGTTACTTAACCTCTCTGTGCCTTAGTTACCTCATCTGTAAAATGGGGATTTAAACTGTGAGCCTCCAGTGGGACAACCTGATCGCCTTGTAACTTCCCCAGCACTTAGAACAGTGGCTTTGCACGTAGTAAGCACTTAACAAATACCATCATTATTATTATTATTATTATTATCCACTCCAGCACTTAATACAGTGCCTTGGCACATAATAAACACTTAATAAATGCCAAAATAATAATAATAATTATTATTTGCCCATGGTTGTGCGCGCACACACACACACACACACACACACACATGCACACACACCATTTCTCCATCAGTGATTGCATCCACCATGTCTGTGTTCATTTCCTGGTCATAGCACTTCATTCTCACCAAATTCCAACTCAGTTCTTCCGACTCTACTGTGGGTCCGAAGCTCCTCGATAGGCTGTTCTGTCTGGTCTGGCTGGAGACCCAAAATGTCCCAAGAATGGGATTCAGTGACCACTTCTGGCTTCCAGCTCTGGGTGTTAGTAGGGTTTGGCAGATCCTTGTTTTGCTCCTAGCTCATTTTCAGGTCAAGCACTTAACTGCCTCTGCAAGGAAGTTTATGGCTCCTTGGGGGTGTGGTTCTATGAACCAGTCCAGAGTCAAGTTACCTACAAAGACAGATTTATCTCTTTTGTGGAAATAAACATGCGGGCAGAATATTTCCAGAAAGACAGGAGAGATAAGTTTCTCTCTAAAGCTTGGAAATGTCATTTCGCTTTTCTGGACCTTAGTTTCTTGTTTGAAAATGCAGTAAATAAAAGTCACCTAACTCTTTCTCCTGGTTCTTGTGAGGGATGATGAATGGAAACAATAATAAAACAATGACAAATTGTAATGGGTTAAAATAACCAAATAACTGATGTCCAGAGAAGTTGTGTTGTAGGCAACACCACCATCCTCCCTATCTCATCAGCGTGGCTCAGAGGAAACAAGACAGGCTTGGGATTCAGAGGTCATGGGTTCTAATCCCGGCTCCACCACTTGTCAGCTGTGTGACTTTGGGCAAGTCACTTAACTTCTCTGTGCCTCAGTTCCCTCATCTGGAAAATGGGGATTAAGATTGTGATCCCCATGTGGGACAACCTGATCACTTTGAATCCCCCCAGTGCTTAGAACAGTGCTTGGCACATAGTAAATGCTTAACAAATGCCATCATTATTTTAGAGAAGCAGCATGGCTTAGTGGAAAGAGACCAGGCTTGGGAGTCAGAAGTCATGGGTTCTAATCCCAGCTATACCGCTTGTCAGCTGTGTGACCTTGGGCAAGTCATTAACTTCTCTGTCCCTCAGTTACCTCATCTGTAAAATGGGGATGAAGACTATGAGCCCTATGTGGGACAACCTGATTACCTTATATCCACCCCAGTACTTAGAACAGTGCTTGGCACATAATGACTGCTTAACAAATGCCATCATTATTATTATTATTATAAGCCCCTAACCATGGCATTAATCTCAATTCATCTTTCTTATTCAACTCCATCTTCATGACATCTCTAGAATTCAAACTGCTACCACATTAATCCAATCATTGATCCTAACCTTGTTGATCTCTCCGCCTCCTGTCTCTCCCCACTTCAGTCCATACATCACTCTGCTTCCCGCAACATTTTTCTAAAAAATATTCAGTCCGTGTCTCCCCACTCCTCATGAACCACCAGTGGTTGCCCACCCACCTCTGCCTCCAAGAGAAGCTCCCTACTCCCTGGCTTTAAATCACTCATTCATTCATTCATTCAATTGTATTTATTGAGAGCTTACTGTGTGCAGAGCACTGTACTAAGCACTTGGGAAGTACAAGCTGGCAACCTATAGAGACGGTCCCTACCCAACAGTGGGCTCACAGTCTAGAAGGGGGAGACAGACAACAAAACAAAGCATGTGGATATGTGTCAAGTCATCAGAATAAGTAGAAATAAAGCTAGGTTCACATCTTTCTATCTTAACTCATGGATCTACTACTACTCAGCCCCTACACTTTGTTTTTTTAATGCTGACTTCCTCACTGTACTTCAGTCTCATCTGTGTCACTGCCAACTCCTTGCCCATGGCATCACTGTGGCCTGAAGTTCCGTCCCCTTCCATGTTTGATAGAACACCATTCTCCCAACCATCAAAGCCTTATCAAAAATACATCTCCTCCAAAGGCCTTCCCTGACTAAGCCCTCATTTCCTCTACTTCATTTCCCTTCTGCACCACCTTTGTACTTGGATCGGTATATCCTTTAAGCACCCTAAATCCACTCACCCCTCAGCCTCACGGCAGGATAGATAAGAGGAGCTTAGCGGAGCTTAGTGGACACAGCTTGGGCCCGGGAGTCAGAAGGACCTGGAATCTAATCGCAGCTCTACCACATGGCTGCTGTGTGACCTTGGGCAAGTCATTTAACTTCTCTGTCCCTCAGTTACCTCATCTGTAAAATTGGGATAAGAGTGTGAGCCCTTTATGGGACAGGGAACTGTGTCCAACCTGATTAACTCGCGTGGTTATATTGTACTCTCCCAAGCGCTTAGTACAGTGCTTTGCAAACAGTAATCGCTCAATAAATACGATTGAATGAATCTACCTCAGCACTTAGAACAGTGCTTGTCACACAGTAAGTGCTTCACAAGTACCATAATTATCATTATTATTATCAGATAGATAGGAGAAATGGAAGTATATATCCATATCTATATAATAATAATAATGGCATTTATTAACCACTTACTATGTGCAAAGCACTGTTCTAAGCGCTGGGGAGGTTACAAGGCAATCAGGTTGTACCACAGGGGGCTCACAGTCTTAATCCCCATTTTACAGATGAAGTAACTGAGGCACAGGGAAGTTAAATGATTTGCCCAAAGTCACAGAGCTGACAATTGGCAAAGTCAGGATTTGAACCCATGACCTCTGACTCCAAAGCCCATGCTCTTTCCACTGAGCCACAACTTTTCATCTATATTAATATATATATATATATATATAGTAGTATATACAATAGTATCTGTAGTTTATTTTAAGGTCTGTGTCCTCCTCTAGACTGCAATTTCAGTGTGGGCAGGGATCACTTATATCAACTCCATTGCACTGTACACTCCATTGCATTGTATGTGTTCTTCATACAGTAAGTGCTCAGTAAATACAACTGACTGATAATGGCTTATCTAAGATTACCCTGGAGACAGGAGATCCGAGTTCTAATTTCAGTCCCACCACAGGCCTGCTGTGTGGACATGGGCAAGCTAACTTCTTGTTTTGTCTGATGCTGTTGAGTCATCTCCGTCCCGTAGCGACGCCATGGACACGTCTCTCCCAGAACGCCCCGCCTCCATCTGCAATCCTTCTGGTACTGGATCCTTAGAGTTTTCTTGGTAAAAATCCAGAAGTGGTTCACTATTGCCTCCTTCCGCGCAGTCAACCTGAGTTTCCGCCCTCGACTCTCTTCCATGCTGCTGCTCCCAGCACAGGAGAGTTTTGACTTGTAGCAGATTGTCTTACACTCTCTGGCCACTGCCCAAGCTAGGAATGAAATGGGTATGCCTCTGCGCGACTTTCCCTCCTGTAGTAGAGACTGCTAGAGTACTGGAAACTCTCCAGGTGTAACTCTGTAAGAGGTTTCAACTTCTATGTGCCTTCATTTTCTCACCTATAAAATGGGGATAAAAGACATGTAATCTCTTCCTCTTAGATTGTGAGTCCCATGTAGGAAAGGAACTGTATCTGATCTGATTACCTTGCCCCAAATGCAGGCCTTAGTACTGTGTTTGGCATGTAATGACTCTAGACTTAAAGCTGGTGGGCAGGGAAGTTGTCTTCTAATTCTCTTGTATTCTCCCAAGAATTTAGCAAGCACACGATAAGCACTCAATAAGTACTACTGATTGACTGCTAATATATGCTTAACAAATAATACTACAATAATCATTATAACTACTATGTTTATTATTAGGTTTTGGCTAAAGATTTTTTTATTCCAATTTGGGAAGTAAGGGTGTTACCCATCTTTACTAGCGAAGCTCAGCGGCGATTTGATCCTCACATTTATTCCTGAAAAGAAATCTGCCTGACATATTCATCAATATTTTCTCATCAGGCACTAAGAGTGGACATTTCTGCCTGGGACCAACAGAAATACATGAACAATACCACCATGATCATCAAAAAGTAACAAACCACCACTCACAATTAAGTTTGTTGTTGTTGTTAAGGTACTTGTTAAGCAGTTACTATGTGTCAGACACTGTGAAAGCACTAGCGTAGATAAAAGATAGTCAGGTTGGACACAGTCCCTGTCCCATCTGGGGATCACAGTCTAAGTGAGAGGGAGAAGGATTTAATTCTCCTTTTACCAATGAGGTAACTGAGGCCTAGAGAAGTTAGTTTTTTTTTTTTAAATGGTATTTGTTAAGCACTTATTAGGTGCCAGGCACTGTACTAAGCACTGAAATAGGAAGAAGCTTATCAGGTTGGACACAGCCCCTGTCCCACATGAGACTCACTGTCTTATTCCCCATTTTGTGGATGAAGTAACTGAATGACTTTCACAAGATTACCCAGGGTTACACAACAGACAATAGCATAGCATAACAGAATTAGAACCCAGCTCCTCTGATTCCCAACCCCTTACTCTTTCCACTAGGCCATACTGCATTTCCTAAATTATCATCAGAAAGCTTAGGTTTGATCAATTTTTTAATTCTATGTGCTTGAATTCTCTGGAGAGGAGAATTTCTTTTCTGTTCTCTTTAGTAGGTTTTTATTTATCTCACACTTCAAGAGATATATTAGCAAGAGCATTAATGTAAGAGTAATAGACCAAAACCCCTTTATATGAGATTTTTTAAATGCATTTTATAGTCAGGACACATAAGCAATAGTTTTATTATGCTGTAAATCAGTGTAATGTCTATCACAAATCCTGAGCTGAATCAGAAGGTTTATAGGAGTTTCAGACTGCTGTTTGGTCCCACGTGGCCATGTTTTTATTCCTTAAAGTGAAATAACTACCAATTCACAAGCGACAAGTGCTGTGGCCTAGTGAACAGAGCTTGGGCTTGGGAGTCAGAAGGACCTGGGTTCCAATCCTGGTTTAGCCATCTGTCTGCTGCATAACCACTTGTTCTGTCTCTCTCTCTTTCTCTTTCCATGTCTCTGTCTTTGCTCCTTTTCTGCCTGTCCTTTTTGAGTTCTCCAAAGCACGGGCCCCACAAGCACAGTATCACCTCAGTTATCTTGTGCCATCCATAATGTGATACACACATCTACCCAAGTAACCTGGATTAATAGGTCTGCACTAGCCCAAACTGACAGTTTACCTCAACCCCACCGTAACCCGTGTGTGGCGTGCACATCTTAGCTAGAACACAGGAAATGAGGGAGCCTTCTTGTGACAACACAGGTTTGCTAGGGCCCGGCTGGCCTTGTTACCAAAGGAACTGATGATGCACAGGTGCGTGCGTGTATGTGTGTACGCACATGTAAACAGTCACCCGATGTCAGAGCGTGTGTGCCAATTTTCCTTAATATGCGGTTTCACAAACACATGACCTTGGCAGTGCAGGAGAACTGGATGAACACTACTTTGCCCTTGGCCATCACCTAACTAGATGTTCCCCCTTCCCCAACATACCACTGGTCCTCAGGACCAGTAAAATGAAAAGAAACAAATGTAAATGGGTTTAATGAAAAGAAACAAATGTAAATGGGTTTAATTTCCCTGCTCTCTGCCAGTTGATAGAACCGAATGCCTGGCAGAGGCTGCCTTGATAAGAGCTATTGCTTTATTGGGTGAACTGGGCAAAAGGGCTGAGTTGGTTATGTGGACGTTTGGAGGTGAGAATTCACCCTCAGCCCCACCGCACTTATCTACAAGTTATTTATATTAACGTCTGTCTGCCCCTCTAGATTGGAGGCTCACTGTGGGCAGGGAACATGTCTACCAATTCTGCTGTTTTGTACTCTCCTAAGCTCTTAGTTCAGTGCTCTACACACAGTAAGAACTCAGTAAATACCACTGATTGATTGATCCATTTCCTGGAGCAGATCCTTTTCTCACTAGCTGGAGGCACAGCTGAGAGAGGAGTGCAGAGGCTCAGATTTTAGAGGGTCCTCTTCCTACTAACAAAGACCCTAAGTGGAGGGAGAGGGGAGTGGTATCTAAATTTGGTTTTAGGATTTCTCTTCTCTGAAGATCTTTAAACTCCTCTATCCCTTAAGTAGCCTATTTAAGGTGTTTATATTTCCATTTCTCAATTCAAGAGGTTGAAGCTGAGGGGTCAAGAGCAAGTCACGTGTGTGTTACAGTGACTGGTTTTCTAGAGGCACAGAGCCAGGATTGTGCTGCAGCAGTGCAGAGAGCAGATACAGGTAATAATAAGATTCATGGCATTTGTCAAGCACAAGCGATACAACAAAGCACTAGGATGGGTAAAAGAGAATCTCCTGGGACACAGACCTGGTCTTTCAGGGGGAGGTAATCTAAAAAGGAGAGAGAAGGGAGATTTTATCCCCATGTTACAGATGAAGAATCTGAGGCACAGACAGGTTGGGTAACTTGCCCAAGGTCGCACTGCAGGAAAATGGCAGAGCTGGGCCTGCCGTGCCCCTCAGACCTCAGCATTTTCAGTCGAGTCACACTGCCAACCTGCCACTCTCTCAGTGGCAACATTCACCAGCAATGGGGCTGCTCCAGAATCTTTAGCTTCAGGACGTTTGCCCAGTACACTGTCAATATCATCTACAAAGCCAAAACAAATTGGAATTAATAGTAGTAATAATAATAGTAGTAGTAGTGGCAGCAGCAGGAGAAGCAGATAAGTGCTGCTAGAAGTAGAAGCAGAAGCAGTAGTAATAGTAGTAGTAGTAGTAGTATTGGTAGAAGCAGCGTGGCTTAGTAGAAGCAGCATGGTTTAGTGCTTAGAGCACAGGCTTGGAAGTCAGAAGAACCTGGGTTCTAATTCAGGTTCTGCCACACGTCCTGCTGGGTGACTTTAGGCAAGTCATTTAACATCTCTCGGCTTCAGTTACCTCATCTGCAAAATGGGAATTAAGACTGTGAGCCCCATGTGGGACAGGGACTGTGTCCAACCTGATTAGCTCGTATCTACTCCAGCTCTTAGAACAGTGCTTGACATACAGTAAATGTTTAACAATTATGTACAGAATAACAAAGGAGGAGACAAATATAAAAATATGTACAACTAGAGGTAAAAAATCTATACTTTGAGCAGATATATATGTATATACAGACATTTGTGCTAAGGAGTGTGCTCTGCACACAGTAAGTGCTCAATAAATACGATTGAATGACTGAATGAGTGTGTAAATGAGTTCCTAAGTGTTAGAGTTGGTTGAATGGATGACATGGAAAGGAGCATGACCTAATGAAACGAGAATGGGCCAGGGTGCCAGGGAACCTGAGTTCTCATTCCAGCTCCACCACTTGTCTCTTGTGTGACTCTGGGCAAGTCACTTAACTTCTCTGTGCCTCAATTTCCTCACCTGTAAAATGGGGACTAAATCCTACTATGCCCTTCTTTGACTGTGAGCCCCATGTGGTACAGGAACCATGCCCAACTTCATCTTACCTTATATACCTTATAGACCCCAGTGCTTCGAACAAGTGCTTGGCACATAGTGAGAGTTAAACAAGTACCATTATTATGGTTTGACTCAGGTTGCTGGAAATCAATCAGGAAAAGCTGGTTGCAGGAGGTGGGGATTTGGGAGTTTTGGAGCCAATAGGCACATCTCAGCACTTCCAGAAAGGAATATTCTTGTTTTCATTATTCAAGCTTCGTGCCAACCAAGAAGGAATCATTTCTTATCCGATCTGATAAGTGATTAGTGGGGAAATTACTCCAACCTTTGGTTCAAGTTTCAGTATCCTTTCTAGGAAAGGAAAGAACAGAAAATGTTTCATTTCTGGTCTGAGCTTCCGAATCTCTTTTTTCTGGCAACCGATGCATCATACATTTCCCATGAGAAATCATCCTAGGGGGAAAGTCACCTTTGAACTTTGTTTGTCAGAGCTGGGAGCTCTGGAGATGCAGCACTCTTCCACCTGCCACTACCTCCAACTTTCTGCCCAAGAGCGGATAAGGTAATGTGGGTGGGGTAGCCTAGCCTTGGCTCAGAGGACAGATGTGTCTCCCCTTACCTCTTCGGGAGGAATCAGTCAATGGGATTTATTGAGCTTTGACTGTGTGCAGGACACTGAACTAAACACTTGGGAGACTACAGTAGAACAGAGTTAACAGACACAATGCGCTGCCCACAGTAAGATTTCAGGCTAGAGAAGTCGGCAGTCGAAGTCTTCGGCAAACAGCACCAGGAGAGTTCTTGGTTGTCCTCCCCAAGCTTACGTCTCCCTGCTATTCAGAGTATACTAGCCTCCTTTGAGGGATCCTAGCCTTTTGTTACTTTATTGGAGGAGAAGGATCAGTGACATGCAAGAAAAAGCAAAGGACCTTGGAGAAGCAGTGTGGGCTAGTGGAAAGAGCCACTTTCCGCTCTGACAGAGGAGCTGGGCAGGTTTGTGCATCATCTTGATTTTCCAAATAAGAAGGGATATGCTTTTAATACTCCCAAGATTTTCCTCATGCCCCCTAGTAACGCTTTATCTTTGAAATATGGAAAGAATATTTTTGTAGAAAAATGATCCAGGCAGCAGAGTGAAGTATGGACTGGAGTTGGGAAAGACATGAGGCAGGGAGTTCAGCAAGGAAGCTGATACAGTAAACAAGGCGGGATAGGATGAGCGATGTATTAATATGGTCGCAGTTTGGATGGAGAGGAAAGGGCGGATTTTAGCGATGTTGTGAAGACTCAGAGATGAAGATGGAGGTGTGACTAACCATGTTGTCTGGCAGGATTGGGGGTGGGGTGGGCAGGGTGGAGAAAGAGCTATTTTTATCCATTTGCTCCTGCCTTCAGCTAAAGGCAGGAAATCAGCTGGAGTCAGGGAAGGGAAGGCAGCTACTGATGTGTGAGGCTTCTGCTGGGAGAGGCTCAAATGGGAAGTCCCTCATACATACACTCTCTGTCTCTGTCTCTCCCTGGCACACCCAAGCACCTACACGCACACATAGCAGTCAGTAAGAGCAGAGAGTGAGAAGATAAATGAGTTGGGGTGCTGAGAAAGGACTTTTCTATTTTAAAGGCAAATGTAGGAACTGCCCCTTGGCTAGGGCAGTTGCCCACCAGGTCTTCCCCACTGCCCACTTGGCACCCAAGAACCATCCCAAGGTTGGTGATGTCAGCAAAGCGACATAGCTCCAAACCCTACTATTGTTGGAGTTGAATTGTAAGCCCCCCGTGGGACATGGATGTCTAATTCCTACCTGGGTATCCTTCTCCAGGACTTTTTTTTAATGGTATTTGCTAAGTGCTTATTATGTTCCAGGCACCGTCCTAAGTGTTGGGGAAGATACACGCTAATCATATTGGACACAATATAGGTCCGTGTGGGCTCACAGTCTTAATCCCCGTTACACGTAACCAAGGCACAGAGGAGTTAAATGACTTGCCCAAGCTCACACAGCAGACAAGTGAAGAAGCTGGGATTAGAACCCAGGTCCTCTGACTCCCAGTTCCATGTCTTTTCCACTAATAGCAATAATAATAATGGCATTTGCTAAGCACTTACTATGTGCCAAGCACTGTTCTAAGCGCTTGGGGGGATACAAGGTAATCAAGTTGTCCCACATGGGCTCACAGTCTTAATCCCCATTTTCCAGATGAGGTAACTGAGGCACAGAGAAGTGAAGTGACTTGCCCAAAGTCACACAGCTGACAAGTGGCGGAACCGGAATTAGAACCCATGACCTCTGTCTCCCAAACCCCTGCTCTTTCCACTGAGCCATACTGCTTCTCACTAAGCCACACTACTACTACTGAAGCAGCATGGCCTAGTGGAAAGAGCAGGGGTTTGGGAGACAGAGGTCATGGGTTCTAATCCTGGTTCCGCCACTTGTCAGCTGTGTGATTTTGGCCATTCACTTCAATTCTCTGTGCCTCAGTTACCTCATCTGCTAAATGGGGATTAAGACTGTGAGCCCATGTGGGACAACTTGATTACCTTGTATCCCCCCAAGCGCTTAGAACAGTGCTTGGCACATAGTAAGTGCTTAACAAATGCCATTATTATTATTGTTATTAGTGGAAAAGGCATGGAACTGGGAGTCAGAGGACCTGGGTTCTAATCCCGGCTCTGCCATGTCTTCTGTGTGACCTTGGGCAAGTCACTTACCAGCTCTCAGCCTCAGTTACCTCATCTGTAAAATGGGGATCAAGATTGTGAGCCCCAGGAGGGACATGGACTGTGTCCAGCCTGATTACTTTACCATCTACCCCAGCATTTACAACAGTGCTTGGCCACAGTAAGTGCTTAACAAACACCACAATTATTATTACTGCAGTTCAGCCCTGCACACAATAATCACTTAACAATTACTAATACTACGTGGTCCAGACTGGGTGATTCTATTGTTCAAACTCCGTAATGAGCCAGCCCAGTAAATTTCTATCTCCTGCTAGAGAAACCCAGCTTAGGTCACACCAAGACAAATCTCTGGGGCCTCCTACAGTCTCACTGGATTCCAGCTGCAAGACAGCCCGATGGGGGAATACTCTGCCATCCATTTAACCCTGTTGACGAGACAGTGTGTACCTCCTCCTCTGAACCTGCTTCATGTGCAGAGCTGGGACTGAACGGAAACTTGGCTGCAGCCCCAGGGTGAACAGAGCTGCTATCCCGAGGGGGCGGGAGATGATGGGAACTTGGTTGGGATCCAAGGAGGAAGGAAAGAAGGGCAGGCCCTGAAAATACCCATGGATACACTAGCATCTCATGCCTGCCAAATTTAGTCACATCACAGCTAGTGAGCAGAGGGGAATAATAATCAAATTGATTTTTGTATTCTTTAAGAGCTTACTATAGGTCAAAGTGTAGGTGTTTGGGAAAATACAGTCCAGGCAGATTGGACACGGTGTCCCTGGTCACTCAGGAGGGAGAAAGGGCATTTAATCCCCATTTTACAGATGAGAAAGCTGAGACTCGGAGAACTGAAGTGACTAGCACAAGGTCTCACAGCTGGCAAGTAGCAGAGCCAGGATTACCAGGCCCATGCTCTTTCCACTACGCCACACTGGATAACAAAGGGTGGGATTTTCCATCCACCAAAAATGCAGTTTCAGTGATCTGGGCAGGGAATATGTCTCCCAGCTCTGATGCACTGTACTTTCCAAGCACTCAATACAGTGTTCTGCACACAGTAAGCACTCCATAAATACCATTGATGGTAATGATGAGGATGGTGATGATGACCTGGGTTCCCTAACTGCCTGCCATTTCCCGTCCACTGACCAATCCCACCGGGTCTGGTTCACTGATTGTCAGCAGTTATGATCCCTTGGTGGATAAGCTCAGGGGAGGTTGGGTCTTGTTCCCATCTCAGTGGGTGGCAGAGCAAACGTGGACTGGATTGGAAACATCCAGTCCATTTCCCCTTTAACATGAGAGTCTCAGGGCATTTGTCGGTTTAGAAATCACAGGCCATTTGGAGAAGTAGTAAGATTCTATCCTGTAATCTATTTAGTGTCTGCCTCACCCGATAAACTGTAAGGGCCTTGTGGGCAGGAATCACGTCTACAAACTCTATTACACTGTACTCTCCCAACCACTTAGTATAGTTCTCTGAACACAGTAAGTGCTCAGTAAATCCCATAATAAATCGCATCTTTGTCAAGAGGCCTTCCCAGACTAAACCCTCATTTCCCCTATACGCTCTCCCCTTCTGCGACACTCTTGCACTTGGATTTGTACCCTTTATTCACTCCCCACCCTATCCCCTCCGAACTTATGTACTTATCTATAATTTATCTTAATATCTGTTTTCCCCTCTGGACTGTGAACTGTTTGTGGGCAAGGAACGTGTATACCAACTCTCTTATATTGCACTCTCCCAAGAGCTCAACACAATGCTCTACACACAGTAAGCACGTAATAAATATGATTGGTTGATTGATTAAGTAACACTGAATGATTGGTCAATTGATTCAACCAATTAATAATTTTGACTCTCTCTACAGTGGCATCCTGACCTCAGGAGGATCTAGAACCCCAAAGGGGTAAGGAAAAGTCCAGATATCACCTTAAAATTAGAAATCACATTTCCTTGCTAGGCAAGATGAAATAACTTTATGTTATGGGTAGAAAGTTTCTAGCCACGGACCTCAAAGACAAATGGACTTGGGCTTCTCCTTCTGGTTCCCGGACCCCTGTCCGTCCCGGAGTCAGAGTCGGCAGGAAGCCGGCATCCAGACAGCTGCTCATCCCCTGTCAGCAAATGGTGTGATGAGTTCAACTATCTAAAATGTAGCTGAGGAGCCGAGCTGATCCTGGAGCCATCTGGATTTGCAGAATTAGCTCTGGGCTTGGATGAGGACACCTCGGGGGCTGAATACACAGACAGATACACGCTCCCATGCCCTTAGGCCAGGAGCCCCAAGGCAGGGAGCAGCAGAGGGAAAGAGGTTGACAGAGGGGCTACTGGGAGAGGGATGACTTCCATGAGCCCCCTCCAGCCTTTGCTCAGCCTTTCTCTGAAGCAGCATGGCCTAGCAGCTAGAGTGCAGGCTCGGGAGTCAGAGGATGTGGGTTCTAATCCTCTGCCACGTGTCTGCTATGTGACCTTGGGCAAGTTACTTAACTTCCCTTTGCCTCGGTTACCTCATCTGTAAAATGTGTAAAATGTAAAATGTGAGCCAGGGACTGTGTCCACCCTGATTGCCTTGTGTCTATCCCAGCACTTAAAACAGTGCTTGGCACATAATAAGCACTTAACAAATACCGTAATTATTATTATTACTTCTTTCTGCCTCAGTTCCCTTACCTGTAAAATGGGGATTAAAACTATGAGCCTTCTGTGGCACAGGGACTGTGTTTAGTGTCCAGCACATAATAAATGCTTAACAAATACCACAATTATTACTATTATTATTATTACTGTGTTTAAGGTTACCTGTCGCTAGGTGTTCTGCCAGGCCCCAGAAAGCCTTTGTTGAATCTCTTCTGAGAATAGGTCTTGTCTTGGATCCAAGGGCTGTGCTTGCCTTCCTGCTGGTTTCAGTAGAGGCATCGAGGTTCTGGATGGCAGCGTCCCCCATGAGGTCCTCTTGGAGTTGAGCGTTTTGGCAATTGCAGTAACTGGTACAGGTCCTGCCATGTTAAAAACCATCACCTGCTCTCTTTGGCTAAGCTGAAGCTTAGCTGAAGCTCTCTGTTTCTCCACCATCAACACCCTTAGGCCAGCTTTCTCTGAACGCCTTATGTCTAGAAACACCAGGCCTGTGATATGCAGGCTTGATCTTTGGCAATTTGAAGACATCAGAGTGTGACTCCTGGGCCTGTCTTCTCTTGATTCTCACCATGGGAGTAGGGTTTCTTCCCTAAGTTCTTCTCATTCAGTGAAATCAGGATGGCCCTTGAGCTGGGACCTGCCAACATGAGCTATCTTTCCTGTGCTGCACTGTATTTTGGGATTAAGGGAGCCATTATGTGAATAAACCATCCCATACTGTGTCAGAGACCAGAGGTACATTTTTTTCACCTTTATTTTTTTAACCGGTGAATGTGGGGAAAAAATACATTTCCTTCTCCTCCATCCCCTCCCAAATCCCGCCTTTCCATGAAAGGCTTTGCTCTTTAATGCGGACATCAAAAAACACACCTACGACTTGTCAGCACTCCTCCAGGAACTGCCAGAGCTCTCTTCTTCCTCTTTCTCCCTAGATTTGGGAAGCAACCCTCTCATCCCCACCCCCCTATCCTAGTGGTGTGGGGACAAGATAATCCAGGCCTAATCTTCACGCGCCCATCAGCTGGCTGGAACGTGAAGGGGTTTATGAAATCCAAGGCGGGAAGTTGAAGTCTGGGCATGTCCCAGGCCAAGACAGCTTGTTCTTAACGTACTTTACAGTTGTCTGCGTACATCTGAGGTCACTCACATGCAGCTCTGGCTTGGCTAAGTAAATGGATTGATGAAGATGGAGATGTGGCCAGGGGGCAGATCCTATTCCCCTGCTGGGGGTCAAGGAACTGTACCCTTCCCCCACATGCCATAATTCATTCAATCATTCAATCGTATTTACTGAGCTCTTACTGTGTGCAGAGCACTGTACTAAGCGCTTGGGGAGTACAAGCTGGCAACATGATGGCATTGCTGATTTCTACTGGGACTCCAGGGGCCACTGACAGCACTCACGGGCACTGAGGGTGTCTTTCCCAACTCAAAGTAACAGGCGGATGTTATGTTAAGTTGCACTGAGGCTAACTGTGGTCTAGTGGAGCCTGGGAGTCAGAGGAACCTGGGTTCTAATCCTAACCCTGCCCCTCATCTGCTGTGTGACCTTTAGCAAGTCACTTCACTTCTCTGAGCCTCAGTTACCTTATCTGTAAAATGGGGATTAAGACTGTAAGCCCCAGGCGGGACAGGGACTGTGTCAAACCTGATTATCTTGTATCAACCCCTGCGCATAATAGGGTGCAAAGTAATAACACCATAAGGAATCTTTCATGGCATTCTGAACCATCTAGAATGTGTTCCCGCAGATCCATTGAGTACTGCTCCTGAGTCTCTGTAGACAGGGTTATCACTTCCAAAGTCTGGGGCTCAGCAGCAGAAAAATTTCCAGAGATAAAAGGGTCTAGTTCCATATCAGAACTCAAGAAGGTGTCAACCAGCTGAACAATGGACTGTCACATACAAAATAATCATGAGTTTATTGAGCACATTCTATGTGCTCATCCTATGGTTAGATTCAGATGGCTAGATTGGGCCTAATCCCACAGCACCTGTATATATATATATATATATGTTTGTACATATTTATTACTCTATTTATTTATTTTACTTGTACATATCTATTCTATTTATTTTATTTTGTTAGTATGTTTGGTTTTGTTCTCTGTCTCCCCCGTTTAGACTGTGAGCCCACTGTTGGGTAGGGACTGTCTCTATATGTTGCCAAATTGTACTTCCCAAGTGCTTAGTACAGTGCTCTGCACACAGTAAGCGCTCAATAAATACGATTGATGGATTGATTGATTGATTGATTGTCACTGCTGACCCTGGCCCACATCCTGCCTCGGGCCTGGAATGTCTTCCCTCCTCAAATTCGCCAGACAATTACTCTCCCCCACTTCAAAGCCTTGTTGAAGGCATGTCTCCTCTAAGAGGCCTTCCCAGACTAAGCCCCACTGTTCCTCATCTTCCTCTCCCTTCTGTGTTGTCCTGACTTGCCCCCTTTGCTCTTCCCACCCACAGCCCCACAGCACTTATGTATATACCTGTAATTTTATTTATTTGTATTGATGTCTGTCTCCCCCACTCTAGTGCTTTGAGCCCAGTGTGGGCAGGGAATGTCACTGTTTATCGCTGTATTGTACTTTCCCAAATGTTTAGTACAGTGCTCTGTACACACTAAGTGCTTAATAAAAACGATTGAATGAATGAATGAATACATGGGATTCACAAAAGAATCTATCGGTGGTATTTTCTGGGTCAGAAAACTGAAAAAAACTTGGGTGGGTACAACAGAGTCGATAGGCATGGAAACCTATCTTCAAGGAGCTTACAGTATAGTGGGAAGAGAGGAATTAGGGAGAGCGATACCTCAGCCCTATTTTACAGATGATGAAATGAGGTTAAGTGACTTGTCCAAGGTCACTCTGCAGGTCAATGGCAGAGCTGGGACTAGAACCTAGGTCTCCTGACTCCTAGTTCTGGGGCTTCTTCCACTAGGATTGACCACTCTCACCTTGACTTGAGGAGCGGGGTGGGGGAAAACTGCAGCAACATCAAGTCACGTCAAGCCCTCAGCGGGATTGGAGTTTAGAGTGAACAGATCAGAGTGGCCACATTGGAATGAAATTGTGTTCATCAACACTCCCTCTGGGGCAGATTAATCAGCCCAATTGGTCAAGGGCAAAGAGGTAGAATGAGAGTTCTGGAAGAAGTGTAGCTGTAAGCTTTATCCCCGTCTCTGCTGATAGACAGAAATCCTGTTTGCCTGTATCACTCAGACTGATGAAACACTTTCCAGTGTGAAGAAAATGTGTAAGATTGGGTTTCTTTCTTTCCCCAAAACCTGTACTTTCTCAGTGAAGCAACAGAGAGCTTGCTGAGGCTGAGAGCCAGGTTGTCATGTGTCTTTACCACACCAGCCAAAAAAAAGAATGATAATAATAATTAGCCAACACTCCAAAGATTCCCTTCCTTCAGAGTGAAACACAGCTCAGGCTCTTTATGCTAACACAGCGCCACAATGAGGAAACTGCAGGGTTCAATTAATTTTGCGACCGAAAGAAAAAGAACAGTGAAAGGCAAGTAGAAAAAGTGATAAAGGACCGAGAGGGATGGAAAGAAGCTGTTTGCTGGAAGTAGCGTGGCCTAGTGGAAATAATAATGATAGCATTTATTAAGCGCTTACTATGTGCAAAGCATTGTTCTAAGCGCTGGGGAGGTTAACAAGGTGATCAAGTTGTCCCACGGGGGGCTCACAGTCTTCATCCCCATTTTACAGATGAAGGAACTGAGGCCCAGAAAAGTGAAGTGACTTGCCCAAAGTCACACAGCTGACAAGTGGTGGAGCTGGAATTTGAACCCATGACCTCCAACTCCAAAGCCCGGGCTCTTTCCACTGAACCATACTGCTTCTCCAGTGGAAAGCACCCAGGCCTGGAAGTCAGAGGACCTGGGTTCTAATTCTGGCTCTGCCACTTTTCTGCTGCGTGACCTTGGACAAGTCACTTAACTTCCCTGTGCCTCATTTACCTCTTCTGAAAATGGGAATGAAAACTGTGAGCCCCATGTGGGACATGGATTGTTTCCAACCTGATAACTTTGTATCTACCCCAGTGCCAACAACAGTGTCTGACACACATAGTAAGTGCTTATCAAATATCATTAAAAAGAAAATCCACAGTGGGTCGGTCCTTGGACCCCACTGAACTGGAACCTCAACCTCCTCAGCCTCTTGGGAGCCAACAAATGGAACTAGAACCGGGTTTTATTCCTGTTTCCAGAGCAAAGGGCTGGGCCCTCCGTGCTGGCCCGGAACTGACAGATGTCCATCACAGTGGCCCAGCCACGCAGGGCACACGGCACCGCATTTTGGCATCATGTAGAACCTTTTTCAGAAGTCAGGGAACCAAAGTGACTAGTGGAAAGAGTTCAGGTCCAGAAGTCAGAGGATCTGACTTCTAATCCCTGCTCTGCCGCTTGCCTGCTGATTGACCTTAGGCAAAGTATTTAACTTTTTGGTGCCTCAGTTTCCTCAACTCTAAAATCAGGATTTAATACCTGTTCTTCCTCCTAATTCATTCAGTCGTATTTATTGAGCACTTACTGTGTGCAGAGCATACAGTGAGCCCCACGTGGGACAGTGACTGTATCTGTACACATAGTAAGCACTTAACAAGTACCATAAAATACAATGACAATAATAATAATAATAGTAAAGTCCATGGAACTTAGAGTGTCTTACTGCAGAGTAACCTTTGCTCTCCCCACCCAGCCCCACCAGCTCCAGAGACATCATGCTCTCCTCCCAGCCCTCACACAGCCAGAACCTCTGAGCCTCTTGATTCAATGGCTGGGGTCTAGATAGAGAGAGCGACTGCCCTTTAAAATAAAAGTACCAGGCAAATCCAGTGCTGAATCAGAGCCAGATGGGGGACAAACCAGCTGAAAATGCCAGGTAGAGAACTGGTTGAATGGCCACGTATTCCTGTTTTCCAAAAAGGATAGGTTGGATGACCCCTCCACCCGGAAACCCAAATCAGTGGGAGATAGTGCTCCGGCCCCCCTCAGGAGGAGGCACAGGGAGAGAGGACAAGGAGAAGAAAGACCTCCTACTCTGATAAGTCATTATCCCCTCCCTGATCCAGCTCCCCAAGTTCCAGACTCCCCACCGTGACCACCCCCTCCCCATCGTGTTCATATACCTGGTACGTTACCAAGCAACTGGGCTCAGTTCCAAGCTTTCAGGGTCCTGTGACGGAAAGATCTTGAGGAAAGGAGCTGATGTCATCATCCACCACTCACTAGTATCTGCCCCACATCCAAATCGATCTATCAATTACATGTATTGAGCACTTACTGTGGGCAGAGCACTGTACTAAACGCTTGGGAGAGTACGTTAGAGTGAGGTGATATAAGTCCTGATTTCAAGGAGCTTCCAATCAAATGGGAGAGACAGACACTAAAATAAATTTCAGATGGGAGGGAGTAGGAAAGGGGAATATGTACAAGAATTCATGCTTCATTAATAGGGTGTGAAGATAAGTATGTAAGTGCAATGAGGCTGCGCTTTCTTAAGTGTTTTAAGTGGTGCAGAAGTGCTAAAGAGGCATCTGGGGAATAAGGGCTGGGAAGGTGAGAAATCAATGATCAAGTGCTTAATACAGTGCTCTGCACACAGTAAACGCTCAATAAATACGATTGAATTGAATTGAATGATCAGGGACAGTCCCCTGGAAGTGATGAAAGGGGAGGGAATGTCAGGCAGGAGGGAGGAGTGAGCAGAAGTTTGGTTGGAGGCTAGAGAGATGACAGCAAGTCACAGTTAGAAAGTTAGTTTAAGAGAAATGAAGAGTGTGCATTGGGATGTAGTGGGAGAAGAGTAGATATATGTTTTCCCAAAGATAGATCTTAAACTAGAATTCAACTAATTCCATTGTACTCTCCCAAGTGTTTTAGAGTGCTGTGTATGTAGTAGATACTCCACGAATATTACTGATTAATGGATTCATTCCAGAAGTTCTAGAAAAATAATATGGAATTCCTTTGTGCTCTGTACTCTGAAATGTTAAGCATCATTAAAGTAGTGATTAATCTTTTCATGTAATTCATAGGGTAACATCACCATATTAAACAAATGTGATTCTCCCACTGCAGCCTCTGTCTCTGAAATCTTTCTCCTTTACTACTTCAGTTCTTTCATTTACAAAATGCCACAATGGGCCAGTTCTTACAGAGGGAAGATGCTGTTCCCAGAATGTAAATTAGGTTAATTCCCCACATGCCATTCCCTATTCCCAGCCAATTAATCTGTAGCATTTATTGGGCACAATAGTGTGCAGAGTGCTGTTCAAAGTGCTTGGGAGAGTACAGTGGAATTATTAGAGAAGATGTCTACTGTCAAAGGAGTTTGCAATCTAGTGAGGGAGAAAGACATTAACATAAATAAATAAATTATGGATATGTAAGTGCTGTGGGGCTGATGGAGGGAGGAATTAAAGGTGAAAATTCAAGTGTAAAGGATGCTGCAGAAGGAAATGGGAGAAAAGGAAATGAGGGCTTAGTCTGGGAAGACCCTCTTGGAGGAGACGTGATAATGCTTTGAGGGTGGTGAGCGTGTTTGTTGGATATGGAGTTTCAGACTAGAGGCAGATTGTGGGTGAGGGGTCAGAGGTGAGATAGATGAGACTGAAGTACAGTGAGTAGGTTGGCATTAAAGTGAGCATGCTGCTTTGAAGTAGGAAATCAGCGAGGCAAAATAGGAGGGGGCTAGGTGGTTGCGGGCTTTAAAGGCAATGATAAGGAGCTTCTGTTTGATGTGGAGGTGGATGGGCAACCACTGGAGATTCTGGAGGAGTGGGTAAATGTGGACTGAATGGGTTTTTTTTAGAAAAGTGATCTGGGCAGCAGAGCGAAATATGGACTAAAGTGGAGAAAGACAGGAGGCAGGGAGGTCAGCAAGGAGGCTGATACAGTAATCAAGATGGGATGGAATCAGTTTTTGGAATAATAGAGCATCGTACTAAGTTCTGGGAAAAACTATGAGGTGGGAATTAGACACAGTCCCTTTTTCTGGGGGGATTCACGATTTAAGGGGAGAAAGGGGACTTGCGTTGAACACATAGGAGTGATGAAACAAGCCACTAAGACAATACAGAGCTGTGCTCTGTGGGGCATGGGTGTTAGGGGAACCAAATTTCAGTCTCCTCTTGTCTCAGAGTCCATGATCCCAACCTTGGCCTCAGAGACAGTGCAGAGTTGTAGTGCTGAGTTGGTGTCAAGATAAGGAAGACTCGGAGTCTCTGGGTCTTAGCTCAATCATCGTTTACTGAAATCCCACGCCACTCTGCACAAGCAATGGGACAGACTGCTTTTGCTGACAGATGGACCCTGGAGAGTTTTACATTTCTCTTTTAAATAATTAGTTAATTATGGTATTTATTAAGCATGTATTATGTTTCAACCTCTGTACTAAGTTTAGTTCAGTGCTTAGAGCAGTGCCTCGCATAAAGTAAGTGTGGAACAAACTAGCTCTCTTCCCCTCTTCAAAGCCCTACTGAGAGCTCACTTCCTCCAGGAGGCCTTCTCAGACTGAGCCCCCCGTTTCCTCTGCTGCTCCTCCCCTCCCCATCACCCCTACTCCCTCCCTCTGCTCTACCCTGCTCCCCGCCCCACAGCACTTGTGTATTTGTACATATTTATTACTCTATTTATTTTATTAATGATGTATATATATCTGTATAGAGAAGCAGCATGGCTTAGTGGAAAGAGCCCGGGCTTGGGAGTCACAGGTTGTGGGTTCATATCCTGGCTCCACCACTTATCAGCTGACTTTGGGCAAGTCACTTCACTTCTCTGGGCCTCAGTTACCTCATCTGTAAAATGGGGATTAAGACTTGTGAGCCCAACGTGGGACAACCTGATCATCTTGTGTTTACCCCAGTGCTTAGAACAGTGCTTGGCAAGTAGTCAGCACTTAACAAATACCATTATTATTATTATTATTATTATTATTATTATTATTATCTATAATTCTATTTATCTATTTTGATGGTATTGATGCCTGTCTACTTGTTTTTTTTTTTGTTGTCTGTCTCTATCTGTTGCAGAATTGTACTTTCCAAGCATTTAGTATAGTGCTCTGCACACAGTAAGCACTCAATAAATATGATTAAATGAATGAACAAATCCTATTAAAAAAAACAAAAGATAAAACTAAACCTTGAGGCGGTGGGGTGGGGGGGGGGGTCCCTTTTTATGGTACTTCTTAAGCAGTTACTATGTGCTAGGCACTGTTCTAAGCACTCAGGTAGATACAAGGTAATCAGGTTGGGCACAATCCATGTCCCAAATGAGTAAGACTGTAACCCACACTGGACAACAAAAACAGCATTATCCCTTGGGATTTTTTGTTATTTGTATGTTTTAATAGCTCTTGTTAATTGCTTAATATGTGCCAGGCATTGTAGTGGACACTGGGGTAAAAACAAGACAATCAGTTTGGACACAGTCACTGTCCCACGTGGGGCTCATAATCTAAGTAGGAGGGAGTAGGAGTTAATCCCCATTTTATAAAATGAGGTAACTGAGGCAGAGAGAAGTTAAGTGACTTGCCCAAGGTCACATAGCAGACAACTGGAGGAGTAGGGTCTAGAATCCAGGTTCTCTGATTTCCAGGCCCACACTCTTTCCACGAGGCCACGCTACCTCCCTGTTATGTTGTAGTAAATGTTTGCAATGCCTGCTGCTGTTTTCTCTTTTCCCACCTTGTCACTCTTTCCATCTGAAGCTTTTGGGCAAAGAATGCTACTCCCTTCTAGATAGTGTTGCGCCATGCAGGTCTGTCCTCAGCAAGTAGCTCCCAATTTTCAGCTGGGCTTCAGCATTGTCGGAGGCCTTGCTTGTTCTACTGAGAGCTTAAAATCTTTCCTCTGCCATCCTAGCTTTCAGTTTCCCAGTTCTAGCCCCCCATACAGCAGCCATGTGTGTTGTGGCTCACGTTCTTCCCACAGGGCCCACCCTTTCTAGTCGTATAAAGGTGAGGGGAAGGGCAATGCTAGGAGACCGACTCTGTTCCAGAACTTTATTGTTTGTGGTGTCGAGCAGCTCTGTGCCACTCTGGAGGGCTGCAGTTTGATCGGTTGTCCCACAGAACACTCAGAATCTAAAAAGTAGGCAGAACAGGCGTAATTTCCCCATTTTATAGATGAATAAACTGAGAGGGTAAATGGGTGTCCAATACCACCCAGCAAAGAGGTAGAGCTGAGATTTGGAGCTAATTTTACTGAGTTCTAGGCTGACTCTTTCTCCCTTAGGCCACCTTGCTCCCTAGTGTTTCAATCTGATCAACACCAGGCCTAGATGACATTGCAGAATTATGGATTCATAGGGGGAAAATAACACCAGTTTCTGCTTAATGGCCCAATAAATGGACTTCTCAAATTAGGAAACTTAGAAATAAATCCAGAGTGGGCGTATTTCTCTTTAGATTCTTCCATAGTCCAAGGCAGTAATGTATGACTCAGTTAGGGAAGCCTTTTTTCTAGATAATTTTAACATTATTTGGGGCTCAGTGGGGTTAAAGTCTGAGGGCTGAACATTAAAATTATAGTCAGACTAGGAACATACACACACGCACACACACACATTCCCCCATGGCAACAATCTCTGCATCAAAGAACTAATGAAAAGGTCCTTTCGTACTAATATGTACATAGCCCACATCTCATCAAATGACTCATTTCTTTTTGTATTTAGGCTGGTGCAATCTTTGCTCTGGAAAAACCTAGCTAACTTGCACCGTGATTCTACAGATGTGTATTTAAAGATCTAGGTCCTTTATAATTAATGAAACAGAAACAAAACCCAGTTCCTGCTATCCAAGAACTTATCACACAATGGAAAGAAGAGGGCTACCTCCAAGTGTCCATCTTTGGAAACGGAGTTTTGGGAATGGGTCTGGTCAGTGGTGGATAAATGGCATTCCACACACTGGTGACAATCAATCTGGGACAGTTTCCTGAAGAAAGTGAGAGCTGAGAATGGGAAGGTGGGTTGTGGTGCTAGAGGGGGAAAGTCATTCCAAGTGTTTGGAGAATCAGCAGCCTGGTTCAGTGGAAACAGCACTTTCATTCATTCATTCAATTGCATTTATTGAGCACTTACTGTGTGCAGAGCACTGTACTAAGCGCTTTGGAAGTACAGGTTGGCAACATATAGAGAAGGTCCCTACCCAACAGTGGGCTCACAGTCTAGAAGGGGGAGACAGAGAACAAAACAAAACATATTAACAAAATAAAATAAATAGAAAATAAAATAAATAGAAGCACTGGCTTGGGAGCCAGAGATTGTGAGTTCAAATCCTGACTCTGCCGCTTGTCAGCTCTGTGACTTTGGGCAAGTCACTTAACTTCTCTGTGCCTCAGTTACCTCATCTGTAAAGTGGGGATGAAGGCTGTGAGCCCCACGTGGGCCAAACCTGATCACCTTGCATCCTCCCCGGTGCTTAGAACAGTGCTTTGCACATAATAGGTGCTTAACAAATGCCATTATTATTATCAGTTAATGATATTTTTGAATACTTAGTGGGTGCAGAGCAGTGTTCCAAGCACTGTACCAGAAGAAAGGAAGAAGGCTCTGCCTGAGGAATTGAAGATAACAATAATAGCTTAATAATAGTTGTTAAGTGCTTACTATGTGCCAAGAACCGTGCTAAGTGCTACAATATAATCAAGTCGGACCCAGTCCCTGTCCCCCATAGAGTTCACATTCTAAAAGGAAAGAAAAAGCCAAAGTCTACCAGGCTGGCAACTCAGTTTATTTCAAGAGCTGCTCTATTTAAGGCAGGTTTAATCCACTTATGAGGGACTTTTCCTTTCACTTTTTTCATTTCCCTGATCTTGTATTCAAGCCATAAATCTACCTTGATGTAACTGAAGCCTGCAGCGTTGAAAAACTCCATGGCTTCCCAATGCCAATATCATTACTTCACTTAAGATGACTTATGATGGGTAGGCATATAGCCAGAGAGCAAAATTCTAGACAAGCATTAGAGGCTTTTGAATTTAGCAGATGTGCCCAAAATTCCTTAGATAAATATCACTAGTACTGATAGAACTTATCAAGCACTTATTGTGCGCAGGACATTGTACTAAATGCTGGGAGAGAATCAATCAACTAACAAATGGTACTTGTTGAGCACTTACTGTGTAGAGTAATAATAATGATAGCATTTATTAAGTGCTTACTATATGCAAAGCACTGTTCTAAGCGCTGGGGAGGTTACAAGGTGATCAGGTTGTCCCACGGGGGGCTCACAATCTTCATCCCCATTTTACAGATGAGGTAACTGAGGCCCAGAGAAGTGAAGTGACTTGCCCAAAGTCACACAGCTGACAAGTGGCGGAGCTGGGATTTGAACCCATGATCTGGGCCCTTTTCCACTTAGCCACGCTGCTTCTCTACTGTACTATACTAAGCGCTTAGAAGAACATGATAAAAATAATTCACAATGCACAGGTGGGAATTAAATATAGTCTCTGTCCCTCGAAGGGCTCACAAATCTGAGCGGCCCTTTTCACTCATTATTAAGACCTGTTAATTAACTCTCTCATCCCACCACTAAATTAAGAGGTTGAAAAATCTGTTCTTGCCGTGTTTATGTGTTCTCGAGAGACACAGTGATAGAGCAGGTGAAAGGAGACTGGAGCTGCATTCAAGCTTCCCTATCAAGCCCGGAGTTATATGATAGAAGAACATAATCTGGGAGTCGGAGGACCTGGTTTCTAATCCCATCTCTGCCACTTACTTGCTGTGTAACCTCAGGCAAGTCACTTAACTTCTCTGTGCCTCAGTTCCCTCATCAGCAAAATGGAGATTCAGTGACTGTTCACCCTCCTACTTAGACTGTGAGCCCCATGTGGGAACTGATTATCTTGTATTTACCCCAACACTTAGTACAGTGCTTGGTAAAGAGTAAGTGCTGAACAAATAACACTATCATTATCATTATTATCATTATATGTATATATGTTATATAATGATAATAATAATAAACACAAGCATCAAGTATAGTACACCAGACAAAGTACCACTGTGGTAGTAAAAGTAGCATTTGTTAAAGCAGCATGGCCTTGTGGAAAGAGCAATCACCTGGGAGTCAAAATACAAAATACCCAGCACCACCACTTGCCTGCTGTGAGACCTTGGACATGTCATTTGACTTCTCTGTGCCTCAGTTTCCTCATCTGTAAGAACGGGTATTCAAAATTTGTTCTCCCTCTTACTTGGACTGTAAACTCCAAGTCCAACCTATCTTGTATCTCCTCCAGAGCTTAGTACTATGCCTGGTACATAGTAAGGATTTAACAAATATCATTATAAAAAAACTCCAAATGCTATTATCAATATCATGCACTTACTATGTAACAGGCATTGAGATAGATACAGGATCTTCTAGACTGGAAGCTTGTTGTCGGCAGCGAATATGTCTGTTATATTGTTATATTGTACTCTTCCAAGTGCTTAGTACAGTGCTCTGCACACAGTAAGTGCTCAATGAATATGATTGATTGATTGATTGAATATCTTGTTGAATACACGTCTCTCAAGGAAGAGGGAGGGAGAGTGGATATCAAATCCCCATTTGACAGATGGGGAAATTGAGGCATTGGGTACCTAAGTGACACGCTCAAAGTCACACAGCAGGCAAGCAAGGGCAGCTGGGATTAGAACCTAGCTCCCCTGATTCCCAAATATGGGCTCTTTCCATGAGGCTCTGCCTCTGACTGCGGTTAGGCTGAGGCAGAAGCAAAAGCGCCATGACTGATGCCACGCCCATGCTCACGGCCATTTTTTCCTATGCCAAATCTGTTCCCAAATCATGCTCTACCAGCACACACTTGTGTGGTGGGCACAACATCCCCAAATTCATCCACCGAGTTACTGTAAACTCCTTGTGGGCAGGGATCGTGCCCATAAACTCTGTGACTGTATTTACCCAAGTGCTCAGTACAGTCCTCTCCTCACAGTAAACTCTCAGTAGACACCATTAATTGACTGATGCAATGAAAATGTGTCTTGTAGCAGAACTGGCTGTATTGGAGAGATTCCCTTAACTGTCAAAAGCCTCTCGAGCATTAGCATGCCTAACTGAGAGCTGGCTAAATAACTTTATTTCCAAGGAAATCAGGCAAACACAAGAAAACAGAACCCGCCAACAAATCCTATTGGATCTACCTTCATAAAATTCCTCAAATCCACCCTTTTCTCTCTGATCCAAGCAGATCATCACTGCATCAGCCTCTTTGCTGGCCTCCCTGCCTCCTGTCTCTCCCTACTCCAGTCCTTACTTCACTCTGCTGCCTCAATCATTTTTCTACCAAACTGCTGGGTCCACGTCTTCCCACTCCTCAAGAACCTCCAGTGATTGCCCATCTACCTCCACAACAGGCAGAAACTCCTTACCATTGGCTTTAATCACTCAATCAACTCATCCCCCTCCTATGTTCCCTCACTGATTCTGTACTACAATCCAGTCTTCACATTTCACTCCTCTAATGTAAACCTACTCACTGTACATTGATCCCATCTATTTGCACTGACTCCTTGCTCTTACCCTCCCTCTGACCTGGAACGCCCTCCCACTTCATGTCTGACAGATCATCACTCTCCCCACCTTCCAAGCCTTATTAATATAGCATCTCCTCCAAGAGGCCTTTCTAAACTAAGCCCTCATTTCCCCTACTCCCTTTCCCTTCTGCGTCATCTATGCCAGGTCAAAGAAGCATCGTGGCTCAGTGGAAAAAGCCCAGGCTTGGAAGTCAGAGGTTATGAGTTCTAATCCTGGCCCCACTACCTGTCAGCTGTGTGACTTTGGGCAAGTCACTTCACTTCTCTGTGCCTCAGTTCCCTCACCTGTAAAGTGGGGATTAAGACTGTAAGCCCCATAAGCACTTAGTACAGTGCTCTGCACACAGTAAGTGCTCAATAGATACGATTGAATGAATGAATGTGGGACAACCTGATTACCCTGTATCCTCCCCAGAGCTTAGAACAGTGCTTGGCACATAGTAAGCACTTAACAAATGCCAATATTATTATTATTATTATTATTATTATTATTATTATTATTATTATGCAGTTGGATCTCTAACCTTTAAGCAGCTGATAGTCACCCAACTCTCAGCCCCACGGCACTTATGCACATGTCTGTAATTTATTTTAATGTCTGTCTATTATTTTAATGTCTCCCCCTCTAGACTGTTAGCTCACTGTGGGTAGGGAACATATCTATCACCTCTGTTGTACTCTCACAAGCACTTAGTACAGTGCTCTGCACACAGTTAACACTCAACAAATATCACTGGTTGATTAATTGCTCACCCACACATAACATGATGAAAAGGCACATGCCTTTCTATTGCATCTGAGTTACTGCTGCCATTCTACTCAGCCAAGAGATGTCAGTACATGTGTGCTCAAATATCATTGATTGATTGATGGATGACCAAGTGCAGGAATCCAATTTGAGAAAGTGTAGTAATGGTGGCTAGGCAGGGCAACCAGAAAAAGGGAGATGATTGTCTTGTTTTTTCTTCCTTGCCAAGAAGTCCAAGAGGAGAGGACTCAGGGCTTTATATTTGAAACTGGTTCCACGATGTTGACATCCACCCATAATGTAAACAACTGAGAGAAAATCCCTTGCCAGTAAAGAATTCACGCCTATGAGGTAAATGGACACTTTCAGGAATCGAAACCTGATTAAAAATCATTGTTTTTGGTCACCTATTGGTGAGAGTATTGTTCCCGGAAACCCATTTCCTGGTTGATTTGAAACTGCAAACCTCAGAGGCAAATCCTTGCCTCTCTGTAGGCACCAAGTGAAGACTACTTTGGGAGGCCCGGGGGTGGAGGTCTTCATTCTGCAGGAGTCAGGAAGTGAGCTGGGGTGGTCCCTTCTACTGGGATGAAGCCTGGAAGAATGCTAGACAGAGAGAAATCACAAACTGTCCATCTCTGGGGAACGAGAGCAAGATGGCCCTGCCTTCTGGTAAAATATTATCCCTGAAACAGGAGATTGTTTTATTGTACTCTCACAAGCATTTAGTACAGTGCTCTGCACACAGTTAACAACTCAACAAATACCTATGCTCATCTTCTCAATCTCTAGGCTTATTAAGCCAACATAGTGCTAAGCATTTAGTACAGGGATAAGTGCTTACTGCAATGCTCTGTACATAGTAGATGCTAAATGCACAGCATTGATTGATCGATTGGTTGATGGGTAACGATAATAATAATAATAATAATGATGATAATGATGGTATTTGTTAAGCACTTACTATGTGCCGAGTATTGTTCTAAGTGCTGGAGTGGATACAGGTAATCAGGTTGTCCCGTGTGAGGCTCACAGTTGTGCCGAGCACTGTTCTAAGCACTGGGGTAGGTACAAGGTAATAGGGTTGTCCCACGTGAGGCTCAAAGTCTTAATCCCCATTTTACAGACGATGTAACTGAGGCACAGAGAAGTTAAGTGACTTGCCCGTGGTCACACAGCAGTCAAGTGGTGGAGCTAGGATTAGAAGCCGCATCCTCCGACTCCCAAGTCCATGCTCTTTCCACTGAGCCATCTCAGAGCAGGACCACAGAGAATGTGAAAATGGAAACTCAGATACTGTCTCCCCCTATAACCTGTAAACTCCTTGCGGGCAGGGAATGTGTCTGCTAATTCTGTTGCACACTACTCTCCCAAGTGCTTAGTACAGTGCTCTGCACAGTAAACTCTCAATAAATGCCACTGAGTGGTGTCGCTATGTTAGCACTAAGTGAGGCAGAACAGTTGCATTGAGACAAGCTGCCTGAGGCATCCTGTTTGGAAAGATCTTTCCCCTCAAAAATTGGTGACTGAACACTCCCCCCAGATGGAACAATTTGTACTTCCCAAGCGCTTAGTACAGTGCTCTGCACACAGTAAGCGCTCAATAAATACGATTGATGTTGATGATGATGACGGAAGGGGGCTAGAAAAATGCCCAACTCAATTTTCATGAGCCGAGTGAGCAACTGCTCAAGAAATTCTCAGTGCGATAATCATTCCCATTGATACAATCTCACAGTCAGCAGTGTCCATAGTCTTGGAACCAGAGGATGACTTTCCTGTTGACTACTGTGTGCTTCAGTACCTTGAGGTTCTATGGTCTTTCCTTTGGACTGAGCCTAGCCCTTCACAGAAATATGTAACATGCCCTCCTCTCTCTGAGAGGGCGATGGGGTGTGGGAGGGTTGGAGGTGTGGCTGGTGAGATGAAGAGAGAAGTTTGGGAGTCAGAGGACCTGGTCCTAATCTCACCCACATGTCTGCTGTGTGACCTTGGGCAAGTCTTTTCACTTCTCTGTGCCTCGGTTCCCTCATCTGTAAAATGGGGATTAAGACCGTGAGCCCCACACGGGACAACCTCATCTCCTTGTGTTCCCCCCAGCGCTTAGAACAGTGCTTTGCACATAGTAAGTGCTTAACAAATACCAACATTATTATTATTATTATTATTATTATTATTATTATTATTATCTGGGCTCTGATAATTGCCTGCCTTGTGACCTCGGGCAAGTCACTTAACTTCTCCATGATTCAGCATCTGTAAAATAAGAATTCAGCACCTGTTCTCCCTCCTACCTAGACTCTAAGTCCCTTGTGAAAGAGGGACTAAGTCTGATCTGGTAACCCCAGGTTATTATTATTATTAATAATAATAATGGTATTTGTTAAGCACTTACTGTGTGCCGAACACTGTTCTAAACGCTGGGGTAAATACAATCAATCAATCAATCAATCATATTTATTGAGCGCTTACTGTGTGCAGAGCACTGTACTAAGCGCTTGAATAGAAGGTAATCAGGTTGTCCCACGTGGGGTTCACAATCTTAATCCCCATTTTACAGTTGAGGTAACTGAGGCCCAGAGAAGTTAAGTGGCAAGTGGCACAGCCGGAATTAGAACCCATGACCCCTGACTCCCAAGTCTGTGTTCTTTCCACTAAGCCACCCTGCTTCTACCCCACTTATTATTATTATTCCTGCTGAGCCCAGGCTATAGTGTGGATGCCTACCTGGCGAGATCATCAGTCCTGCCAGAAAAATGCCCAACTCAATTTTCATGAGCAGAGTGAGCAAGTGTTCAAGAAATTCTCAGGGTGACAATCATTCTTACTGATACAATCTCGCAGTCAGCAGTGGCCATAGTCTTGGAACCAGAGGACTTTGGCAGGATAACCCCGTCCTCGCACCTGAGGTAAAGTTCTGCTTTAGGCTGGGTGATGGGCGGGAATGAGATCGTTGCAGTGGCAGCAGTGGCAGCAGGTGAGGGGCTGGTGGATGAGAATTGCTCTTCCTCTTCATCCATCTTCTCCTCCTCCTCCTCTTCCTCCAGCTCTGCCACCCTTGCCCTGACTGACCTGCCTGCTTCTGCTTTCTGGGCAGTTTCCTGGAGCCTTGCTGGGTGAGGGTGAATTAGCTAAACCTTCCATCGAACAGGCTGAGCCTCGGGAAATGTGCCTTTTATCTGCTGCACAAGCCTGGAATCATTCTGTCTCTTTGGGTGTATATGTGTGTTTGTGTGTGTGGCCCTTGGTCCAACCCCTCTCTCTCTCTGCTGATTTCTGTCTCTTGCTTTGCCTCTTTCTCATACACTCTTTTTCTTAGTCTCTGTCCACCATATCTCTGTACTTTGCTTCTGTCTCTGTCTTTCTCTGGCTGGCTTTCTCTTTCCCTTTCTGCCTCTATCCTTCCCTGGGCCTCTGTTCCTCTGTCAATCATGATCCCCCTCTGTCTGTTTCTGTCCCACCCTGGGTCTCTGTCCCTCTCTGTCCCTCCCTGTCTCTGTTTTTCTTTCCCTTTGCCTCTGAGTCCTGTTTTCTTTTTTCTTTTCTGACATCCACCGCCATCCCTGGAGCCCCCCCGTCTCAGCCCAATTTGATTCCCCAGACCACAGCCCACTTTATCTCTGATTTTGGGGGAGTGATTGGATGGGGGTCAGATGTGAGCCAGCTGTGACCTCCCAGGTTGGTGGACCACGGGGCTTTCCCATGGGACGCACCCCTTACCTGCTGTGTTCTGGTAACACTGGGTCTCAGAGGTTAATACCAATGGACTCCATGAACCAGAACAGGTGATGAGCCACAGCAATACCATCCAGTGATCATTTCTGAAAATGTGTTTGTTAAAAATTCCCAAACTGAAACATTAACCTTCTGGAATAATCAAACTTTGTAGCTAGAGATGATTCAAGGCTTCTACTCATCTCTGAAGTAATACTTAATAAAATAATGATAATAATAGGGGTATTTGTCAAGCACTTTCTGTGTGCCAAGCACATGGTACTAAGCATTAGGGTATTTTCACCATAATCATCAGACACACCCCCTGTCCCACAATGGGCTCACAGTCTAACTAGAAGGGAGAACCGGAACATAATCCCCATTATACAGATGAGAGGATTGAGGTAAAGAGAAATTAAATGACTTGTCCAAGGTCATACGGCAGATTAGTGGCACACCGGGTTCTCTGATTCCCAGGTCCACACTCTTTCCAACAGGCTACACTGCTCATTTTGCCTATTTTGTCATTGGTTTTTGCAGAACACATTAAAAGAAAAAGTTTCACCTCCTGGATACTGTAATGCATATTTCTTATTGGCTCTTCACCACCTATTTGGAATTAAAATCAAATAAAGAGGAACCTCCTCACTGTTTATTTGTTGCATATACTAAAGTACTTGAAAAATAATTTTAAAGTCGCAAGTGTACTGGTATTACTACTGGCACATTAGATATTGTGAATTCTTAACACACTGCTAAGTGATTTGAACAACTCCCCTGGTGTTTAGTGAGTAGAAACCATCATAAAATATTTATTTTATTATGAGTTCTTAAACAAGTAGTTTAATGTATCTACTGAACCAAAAAAAAGGGAAATATTTTGTTTTCAGAGAGAGGAGGATTTTCTCCTAAATCTCAGTATTTTCATTATTGGGTATTAGATAATTGCCTTGACCTTCTAAGAAATGGTCTACTCTTTTAAGTTTCCCATGAAAACTGATAATTTGCCATCTCATTTCTTGTATAGCAGGCTTTGATTAGTCTGAAACGTATTATCATCAGATTATTTAAATAACCATAGGTAGTCATAAAAGATTTCTTTCAGAGTAACCTTCCTCGGTGAACCAGTCAACCTGACAATAACACTGTCATTGACTTTTTTATGGTGTCTAACACCTGAAAATATGTTAATGGGGCACTGCACGTAATATCTACGGTTGTGCAACTCTTCCTCAGCATAGGATTATTGCTTGACAGTTAAAATAGACACAGGAAAGTAAAGCCAAACAATGACTTTTTCTGCCTGAGTGATTTCACTGACCTCTAATAGATGCCAATTTCTGAAGGAAGGGGCAGTTTCCCAAAGGACTGGTGGTTCTTCCCTGAAGCTGTAGTGCAGTTTTGCGGGTCCAGGAGGGGAGTGAAAAATGATCAAGACCTCTATGCTGGACCGTGTTTATTGATCTTGCACAAGTACTTGACACGATCAACAGAGCAGGGCCCTGGAAATTTCCACAACATATTTCTGAGACAGTCACCAAGGGTCTCAAATTCCTCCACGGCCGGATATTTGGTCAAGTCAGAGTTGATGGAACTTTGTCGGATCCTTTCCCCGGGACCGTTGGATTGAAGCAGAGATGGATGGTAGGGCCGGTCGTCTGTTCAGTCTACGCCATGCTGCCGTTCTTGAGGTTGCAGAAAGAAATCTCCAAGTGGGTCATACACGACCCTGGAGATCTCCTGGAAAAGCCTGCCATCTCAACAGATCATCAAAAGTCTTTGAGGCAATGATTCAAGAATTGTGACGTGCCGGTGACTGGGCTTTGGAGACGTATGGACAAGAAGTGATTGGGAACCATTTTGCAGAAGCAACCCAACCCTGTGATCTGACAAAGTGTCTGAAGAAAATGAAAGTCACTTACCAGTTTAGGGTCTCCCATCCTGGTCACACCTGAAGGTTTACAGTTGCAATGATGAACTGGAAGCAACCATTAGATTCTGCTACCTAGGGAGTGTGTGTCCAGTGATGTAGGGATAGATACAAGATAAAAAACAGAATTTCAGAAGTCAGATGACCTTCAGAAGCCTCCAAGACAGAGTGTGGTGACAGGCCTGGGAGTCAGAGGGACCTGGGTTCTAATCCCGGTTCTGCCACTTGTCTGCTGTGTGGCCTTGGGCAAGTCCCTTAACTTCTCTGGGGCCTCATTCACCTCATCTGTAAAATGTGGATTAAGACCCTGAGCCTATGTGGGACAAGGACAGTGTCCATCCTGATTAGCTTGTATCCACACCAGAGCTTAGAACAGTGCCTGACTTAAAAAATACCATAAAAAAATAAGGCACCAAGCTCCACACCTAGTCAAAGGACAACAAGGCAGTGTTGGTGGCGTCCAACCTTCTCTAAGGTTGTGAAACCTGGACCTATGTACTGTAGAAGACACAACCAGCTCCTAGAATAGTTTCATTGTGACATCTAAGGCCCAAACCCAGCACCCAATGTAGAACAAGATTACTTACAACAGTGTAATGGGGTCCTGACACCTAATTCATTCATTCATTCATTTAATCGTATTCATTGAAAGCTTACTGTTCGCAGAGCACTGCGCTAAGCGCTTGGAAATACAAATCGGCAACATATAGAGACGGTCCCTACCCAACAATGAGCTCACAGTCAAAGAAGGGGGAGACGGACAACAAAACAAAACAAGTAGACAGATGACCTAATCAGGCCACTCTTTGGGCAGCAATGATTGCAGAAGACCGGTCCTTCTAGGATGTAACAGTTGACTGCATTATACCCCAGGGGTTGTCCTCTGGGGAAGTGGAAGGAAGCACACTCAACCCCAGAGACCAGAATCAAGATTTTTGTTACATAGTGAGGAACTCCTGGGGAAAACACCTCTTCTAGAAGCTGTGTAGCCTAGTGGATAAAGCATGGGCCTGAAAGTCATAAGGATCTGGGTTCTAATCCTGGCTCCAATCAATCAATCAATCAATCATATTTATTGAGCACTTAATGTGTGCAGAGCACTGTACTAAGCGCTTGGGAAGTACAAGTTGGCAACGTATAGAGATAGTCCCTACCCAACAGTGGGCTCACAGTCTAAAAGGGGGAGACAGAGAGCAAAACCAAACATACTAACAAAATAAATAGAATAGATATGTGCAAGTAAAATAAATAAATAAATAAATAAATAGAGTAATAAATAAGCACAAACATATATACAGGTGCTGTGGGGAAGGGAAGGAGGTAAGATGGGGAGATGGAGAGGGGGACAAGTGGGAGAGGAAGGAAGGGGCTCAGTCTGGAAAGGCCTCCTGGAGGAGGTGAGCTCTCAGTAGGGCTTTGAAGGGAGGAAGAGAGCTATTGGTGGATGGGCAGAGGGAGGGCATTCCAGGCCCGGGGGATGACGTGGGCCGGGGGTCGATGGCGGGACATGTGAGAACGAGGTACAGTGAGGAGATTAGCGGCAGAGGAGCGGAGGGTGCGGGGCTCCACCACTCATCTGTTGTGTGACTTGGGCAAATCACTTGACTTCTCTGGGCCTCAGTTATCTGTAAAATGGGGGTGAAGATTATGAGTCCCATGTGGGACACGGACTTTATCTAACCTGCTGAGTAGGGACCGTCTCTATATGTTGCTGATTTGTACTTCCCAAGCGCTTGGTACAGTGCTCTGCACATAGTAAGTGCTCAATAAATACGATTGAATGAATGAATGAATGAATGGTTAGTTTGTATGTATCCCAGTGCTCAAAACAGTGCTTGACCACAGTAGGCACTTAACAAATACCATTATTATTAAGATGGGGACAGAAGGCATTATTACATCAACCCCTCAGTCATGCCTAGGAAGCAGAATGGACCAGGGGAAAGAGCACAGACCTGGAAATGGTAGACCTGAGTTCTAATCCCAGCTCTGCTATTGCCTGCTCTGTGACCTTTGGTAAGTCTCTTATCTTCTGTGTCTGTTTCCTCATCTGTAAAATGAGATTTAAGTGGCCGTGAGCTCCAGGGACATTGTCTGGTCTGTATTTATTTTATCTACCCCAGAAGTAGTAGCAGTAATAGCATTTAGTACAATGCTTGGCACTTAACAAATACCATTTTTTCATTATGACTAACATATTTATACCCTTTCTCAGCACTTGTGTGTAGGCGGCACTTTCAGTTTATTCATTTTATTTACTCTTTTTGCAAATATGTTTATGTCTGTCTCCCTCACAGTCACTGTAAGCATCTCATCGGTGGGAAATGTGTCTAGGGTTTTTTGTACATTTAGTACGCACATTGCTCCCACTGGGTGATCAATATATTCCTTCACAATTACTACTAAGGAGGCAGAGTCAGGCCCAATGAGGGACAAACCCATTTAGTGCCACAAGGATTCTTTTCTTACTCCAACCCAATGCTGGAAGATGTGTGGCTCTCTGACTGGTCAAGACTGTGAGAACCTTGTGCTTACTAACCCTATTTCATTGTGCTCACCCAAGCATTTAGTACAGTGTTCTGCACACAGTAAGGACTCAATAAAACCATGGGTTGGTTGGTCCCTTCAGTCATGTTGGCATGCATTTGCTCTCTCCTTATACATAGATATAAAAACTGATATAGATATATACATAGATATAGATATGCATTAATATACATAGAAACACCAAAAGCACATCAGAAATCGATTCAGAAATTGAACATGACAAACTCTAGCTCAACCAGGGCCAACAGATCAATCAATCCATGGTAATAATAATAATAAGAAAAGTAATAATAATAATTGTGGTATTTGTTAAGTGCTTATTATGTCAAGCATTGTTCTAAGCACTGTTCTAAGCTTCACTGACACTGTCCCCTCCTAGTTCCCCTCATATCTCTCTGGCCACACATTTTCAGTCTTTTTCATGGGTTCCTCCTTTGCCTCCCACCCCCTAACTTTGGGGGTTCTTCAAGGTTCAGTTCTAGGTCCCCTTCTATTCTCCATCTACACCCACTTCCTTGGAGAACTCACTCAATCCCATGGCTTCAACTACCACCTCTCTGGGGTTAATATCCAAATCTACATTTCCCACCTTGTTCTCTCTCCCACTCTGCAGTCACACATTTCCTCCTTTCATTCATTCATTAATTCAACTGCATTTATTGTGGACTTACTCTGTGCAAAGCACTGTAATAAGTGCCTGGGAGAGTACAATTGGGAGAGTATGACATAACAACAGACACATTCCCTGCCCGCAACTAGCTCACAGTCTAGAAGGGGAGACAGATATTAATATATATTATAAATAAATAACAGAGATATACGTACGAGCTGTGGGGATGGGGGCGAGGATGAATGAAGGGAGCAAGTTTGGGCAACGTAGAAGGGAGTGGTTGAAGAGAAGAGGAAGGATTAGTCAGGAAAGGCTTCTTGGGAGAGATGTGTCTTCAATAAGTCTTTGAAGTTGGGGAGAGCAATTACTTGTCTGATATGAGGAGGGAGGGTATTCCAAGCCAGAGGCAGGATGTGGGCGAGAGGTCAGCTGTGAGATAGATGAGTTCATGGTACAATGAGAAGGTTAGCATTCTAAGAACAAAGCATGTAGGCTGGGTTATAGTAGGAGATTTAGTAGGAGGTGGCAAGGTGATTAGGTGCTTTAAATCTAATTTCCTCCTGCCTTCAAGACATCTCTACTTGGCTGTCTTCCTGTCTCCTCAAACTTACCATGTCTAAAACAGAACTTCTTATCTTCCCACCTAAACCCTGTCCTCCCCTTCACTTTCCCATTACTGTAGATGGCACACCATCCTTCCTGTCTCACGTAATTTGGGGTTATCCTTAACTTCTCGCTTTTATTGAACTCTCATAGTCAATCCCTCACTAAATCCTGTGGGTTCCATCTTCACAATATCGCTAAAGTCTGCCTTTTTCTCTCCATCCCAACTGCTACCACCTTAATCCCTATCCTACTCCACCTTGATTACTTTATCAGCCTCCTTGCTGACCTCACTACTTCCTGTCTCTCTCCACTCCAATCCATACTTCATTCTGCTGCCTGGTTCATTTTTCTACAAAAATGTTCAGGTCATGGTTTCCCCACTCTTCTGAAACCTCCAGTGGTTGTCGAGTCAAGTTAGCTCTCTTCCTCCCTTCAAAGCCCTACTGAGAGCTCACCTCCTCCAGGAGGCCTTCCCAGACTGAGCCCCCCCCATTCCTCTCCCCCTCCCCATCCCCCTCCCTTACCTCCTTCCCCTCCCCACAGAACCTGTATATATGTCTGTACAGATTTATTACTCTATTTATTTTACTTGTACATATTTACTATTCTATCTATTTTATTTTGTTAATATGGTTTGTTTTATTGTCTGTCTCCCCCTTCTAGACTGTGAGCCCGCTGTTGGGTAGGAACCGTCTGTGTATGTTGCCGACTTGTACTTCCCAAGCACTTAGTACAGTGCTCTGCACACAGTAAGTGCTCAATAAATACGATTGAGTGAATGAATGAATGACCCACCTCCACATTTAAACAGAAACCCTTATCATCGGCTTTAAAGCAGTCAATCACTTTGCCTTCTTCTATCTCACCTCACTACTACAATCCAGCCCACACACTTAATGCTAATCTACTCAATGTATCTCAAACTTGTTCTGTCTCTGGTCTGGAACTCTCTCCCTCCTCATATCCAACAATTACTCTCTTCCCCTTAAAAACCTCATTTGACGACACTTCTCCTCCAAGAGGCCTTCCCTAACTAAGTCCTCATTTACTCTTCATTCATTCATTCATTCATTTATTCAATCATGTTTACTGAGCACTGTGTGCAGAGCACTATACTAAGTGCTTGGAAAGTACAATTTGGCAACAGAGACAATCCTCACCCAACAATGGGCTCACAGTCTAGAAAAGGGGGGAGACAGATAACAGAACAGAACAAAATAAGTAGACAGGCATCAATAGCATCGATATAAATAAATAGAATTATAGATATGTACATATCATTAATAAAATAAATAGAATAATTAATATGTACATTTACACACAAGTACTGTGGGGCGGGGAGGAGGGTAGAGCAGAGGGAGGGAGTAGGAGCGATGGGGTGGGGAGGAGGAGCAGAGGAAAATGGGGGCTCAGTCTGGGAAGGCCTCCTGGAGGAAGTGAGCTTTCAGTAGGGCTTTGAAGGGGGAAAGTGTGCTAGTTTGGCAGATGTGAGGAGGGAGGGCATTCCAGGCCAGAGGTAGGACTTGGGTCAAGGGTTGACGGAGGGATAGGTGAGAATGAGGCCCAGTGAGGAGGTCAGCAGCAGAAGAAAGGAGTGTATGGGCTGGGATGTAGAAGGAGAGAAGGGAAGTGAGGTAGGAGGGGGCAAGATGATGGAGAGCTTAGAAGCCAATAGTGAGGAGTTTTTCCTTGATACAACGGTTGATAGGCAACGACTGAAGATTTTTTTTGCAGGGGGAGCGGTGTGACATGCTCAGAATGTTTCTATAGAAAGATAATCCAGGCAGCAGAGTGAAGTATAGACCAAAGTGGGGAGAGACAGGAGGTTGGGAGATCAGAAAGGGTGCCAATGCAGTAATTCAGTCGGGATATGATGAGTGATTGTACTAACAAGGTGGCGGTTTTGATGGATCAGAAAGCGAGGATCTAGGCGATGTTGTGAAGGTGAGACTGGCAGGTTTTGGTGACAGATCAGATATGTGGGGTGAACTCCTTTTATTCATCCCCCTTCCAGCCCCAGAGCACTTACGTACATATCTGTAATTTATTTATTTATATTAATATCTGTCTCTCCCACCAGACTGTAAACTTGTTGAGGGCGGGGAATATGTCTATTATATTGTTATATTGAACTCTCTCAAGCCCTCAGTGCAGTGCCCTGCACACAGTAAGCGCTCAATAAATACAATAGACTGACTGACTGACTAAGGCCTGGGCCGGATACAAGATAATCAGGTTGGTCATAGTCCTTGACCCACATGGGGCTCACAGTCTAAACAGGAGGGAGAACAGGTATTAAATCCCCCTTTTATAGCTAAGGAAACTGAGGCATAGAGGAGGTAAGTGATTTGCCTCAGGTCATGCAGCAGAACCATGTTCTTACCTCTAGCATACAGTAAGCGCTCAATAAATATGATTGAATGAATGTATGACCACACTTGCAGGGCACTGTACTAAGCCAACTTCAGACATTTGGCTGCCTTCCAGTGGGGAAAACTTTAGCCGATCTGACATCATTCAGCAAGCGGATTTAGCATGGTTCTTGGGAGGGATGGGAGGGGGGCTATCTTTGCAATCCCCTCTCAGCACTCCATTATCCCTGGAGCCACTTCCAACTCAGGCATTATGTGAGGCTCTTTTTGTTGTGTCCCTCTGCCCACCTTGCTTTCAGTTGCTCAGCTTCAGGTCATCATAGGGCAGCTGTTTGGGGACCCTCTTATCAGCCATCATAATAACAATAATAATAATAATGATGGTATTTGTTAAGTGCTTACTAGGGAGAAGCAGCATGGTATAGTGGAAAGAGCATGGGCTTGGGCATAGAGGTCATGGGTTCTAATCCCAGCTCTGCCACTTGTCAGCTGTGTGACTTTGGGCAAGTCACTTAACTTCTCTGGGCCTCAGTGACCTCATCTGTAAAACGGGAATTAAGACTGTAAGCCCCACATAGGACAACCTGATTACCTTGTATCTCCCCCAGGGCTTAGAAGAGTGCGTGGCACATAGTAAGCACTTAACAAATACCATTATTATTGGAGAAGTAGCATGGCTTAGTGGAAAGAGTATGGGCTTGGGAGTCAGAGGTTGTGGATTCTAATCCCGGCTCCACCACTTATCAGCTGTGTGACTTTGGGCAAGTCACTTAACTTATCTGGGCCTTAGTGACCTCATCTGTAAAATGGGAATTAAGACTGTGAGCCCCACGTGGGATAATAATAATAATCATTATGGTATTTGGTAAGCACTTACTATGTTCTTGTACATATTTACTATTCTATTTATTTTGTTAATGATGTGCATCTAGCTTTATTTTTATTTATTCTGGTGACTTGACACCTGTCCACATGTTTTGTTTTGTTGTCTGTCTCCCCCTTCTAGACTGTGAGCCCGTTGTTGTGTAGGGACCGTCTCTATATGTTGCCAACTTGTACTTCCCAAGTGCTTAGTACAATGCTCTGCACACAGTAAGCGCTCAATAAATACGATTGAATGAATGAATGAATGTGCCAAGCACTGTTCTAAGCAACAGGGTAGATACAGGGTAATCAGGTTGTCCCACGTGGGGCTCACAGTTTGAATCCCCATTTTACGGAGGCACAGATATCAAGTAGCTTGCCTAAGGTCACACAACTGACAAGTGGCGGAGTCGGGAATTGGACCCATGACCTCTGACTCCCAAGCTCGTGCTTTTTCCACTAAGCCTTGGTGCTTTCCTCACGTGCCTCACTTGGGACAGGTGTGTTAAGGTGAACCTAGCTTCAGTGATCTTCTTGTTGTTGTCTGTGATCTTGCCTACTTGAACAGCTCAAAAGAGTCGGCTGTAGGGGCTCTTGGGAGTTTCAGTCTCTCAGACAAATTGTGGGGTGGACATTGCAGCCGTTCAGTGGACCCGTAGTTTGGTCTGGAGCCTGACATCCCGTGGCCACCATGCTGTTAGTAGACACTGTATTAAGCACTGGGGTAGTACAAGCTAATCAGGTTGGATGCAGTCTGTATCCCACATGGAGCTCACAGTCCTAATCTTCAGTTTACAGATGAGGTAACTGAGGCACAGAGTAGTGAAATGACTTGCCCAAGGTCACACAGCCGATACATGGCGGAGCTGGGATTATCATTACTATGACTCTGCCTGTGCCAGGTGGCCTTCCACAGTCAGAACTGCCCTGGATTGAGCTCCCAGCCTGAGAAACCAGCCTTGCTATCAGTCATTCATTCACATTTATTGAGCATTTACTGTGTGCAGAGCACTGTACTAAGAGCTTGAAAGAGTACACATCAACAATAAACAGACACAATCTCTGCCCACAACGAGCGTACAGTCTAGAGAGTGGGGAGACAAACATTAATATAAATAAATCACAGATATGTACATAAGTGCTGTGGGGGGGGAGGTTGAACAAAGGGAGTAAGTTAGGATACCAGATTGCTACCCTCTGCCCCACCCTCGTTTTCCAGTCAAAACCAATCCTGGGCAGAAGGTACATAATAGTTCCTGTTACAGCCCCCCCCAAACTGACCAGGTGATTTGTTGCCACCATCCCTTCTCTGTAAACTGTAAACACCTTGGGGCAGGGATCATATTTACCAACTCTGGGATATTGTGTTTTCTTCAAGAGCTTAGTACAGTGCTCTGCACACAGTAAGCACTCAATAAATACCACCAATTGACTGCTTGATTATTAGGGTTTGCCTACAAGAGGCATAGGAAGTTTTGGGGAATCATTGTTGGTCCCTCATCTAGCAGGGCCAACTACCAATAGAGGAAAAAGCCAATCACCTCAGCATCCTCCCCCAAATAGTCTAATCTTCTTAAAAGTAATGCACTCATAAAAGACAAAAGCCTCAGTCACTACTCTGTAAAGAAGGGTTATAAATGCAGTCACTAGAGAAGTTTCAGCATCAGAATCTTAAGTCACTCAGCATGAAGTTTATGAGCTGTAAACAACAGTAATTAGACAGTAGAATTAATAAACCCACCCCTAAAGTAACTACAGACTGATCTTAGTAAGGTTCAACATGACCTATTGGAAAGAGCGCGGACTTGGGAGGCAGAGAACCTGGTTCTAATCCTGGCTTCGCCACCTACCTTGGGCAAGTCACTTAACTTTTCTGAGTCTCAATTCCCCATCTGCAGAATGAAGATTCAAATGTTCTCCCTCCTACTTGATTAGCTTCTATCTACCCCAGTGCTCAGTTCAATTCTTGGCATATAGTAAGTATAGTATCCTCCTCCTTATTTTGCTTTCTTGGTTCCCCATAGAATAGCAAGATTCACTTATTTTTTTTCTTCCTGTAGTAAACTTTCTATGTGGAGCTTCTTTGGCTTCAACACGGTGAAGAAGAAAGTCTAGCTTCCTTCCCACCTACCTCCTTACTTAATGTTTTTTCTGCCTTCCCCCCACCCCTTTCTCCCCTAGGATTAGTTGAACTCACCCTGATGTCAGAAGATGAGCAAGCAACTCAGCAAGTGATTAGCAGGTCAAGCAAATGAATCACCTTTCAGGCAAGGTGTATGCTTTATGGTAGGGAGGGGTACAATTCACCTGAATGTTTATCCCTCCTGGTGCTCCTGGTGGGCTGGGAAGGCTCTCCCAGGACTCTCCAGGTCATCCAATCTCCCCCAACTGTCTGGAAGCTAAAGAGAGGAGAAGAATGGCAAGAAACAGTGAAGAAAGAGCGGAGAGAAACAGTGTGGCCTAGTGGAAATAAAACAAGCCTGGGAGTCAGAATATGTGGGTTCTATTCTTGGTTCCACGACTTGTCTGCTGTGAGAACTAGAGCAAGACTTGTAACTTCTCTGTGCCTCAGTTACCTCATCTGTAAAATGGGGGTTAAGAAATTGAGCCCCATGTGGGACACGGACTGTGTCCAACCTGATTAGCTTGTATCTTCCCCATTACTTAGTGCAGTGACTGGCATATAGTAAGCACTTCCCGAGTCCCATTAAAAACATATCCTCTTGAGGAATCTCCTCCAGGAAGCCTTCCCTGGTTAACCTTTCATCTCTCTACCATATCCTCCCTCACCTTCTACATTTTCTATGTACTTAAATCTGTACCACCTAAGCACTTTAATACTCACCCCACCCCATGACACTTACCTACATATTGCTTGTCCTACCATTAATTTATTTTGAATGTCTGCCTCCTCCACTACATTATGATGAGACAGGAAACATGTCTATCGGGTCTATTGTATGCTCCTAAGCCCTTAATACAGTGCTCTGTACACACAAAGCATTCAATAAAAACCACTGAATCGATTGATTGATTGATCGACTGATTGAAGTCATACCCCTGGAGAGAGACTCCAGCTGTGGAGGGAGATGGAGTTGGAGGTGAAGTGACATCAGGGGTGGTGAGAGGAAGGCAGGGTGAGAGGAGTGGATGGTAAATGTGGGGAAGAAGGGGGAAGTCGGTCAGTCAATTATATTTTTTGAGCTCTTACTGGGTGCAGAGCACTGTACTAAGTGCTTGGGATGGTACAATACAGCAATATAACAGACACATTCCCTGCCCACAACTAGCTTATGGAGAGCAAGAGGTGCAGCTGAAATGACCTGATTCAAGTGTGTTTGTGTGTACATGCATAATTCTCTGAGTGTGCAAACTGAGTGTGCAAACTCACCCCTCCTTGCTCTGTCCCAAACTCTATTCCACCCCACCTCTCAGAGCACCCCTCCTCCACTCCAAACCCACGCCATCCCCCCTTCAGCAGACCTCACTGCCCCGAGCCCCCAAGTCTGCGTTTGGGGGGCTGAGGCCAGGACTGAGTGGGGTGGGATGGCTGTGAGCAGGCGGTGGCAGTGATGGAAGAGGCAGGCAGCCCCCTCTGTGCCCCTCCTCTCCCCAAGCCCACTTCTTCTTGTCCATCTTCTTCCCCATGGCCTACCTGGCTCAAACTGGGTCCCCCAGCTTTGTGGCCTAGAGAATGGGGATGACCAGGTACAGAAAAGGTTTGAGTAATAATATTAATAATAATAATAATTATGGTACTTAAGACCTTACTATATATCAAGCACTGAGGCAATAAAATAATAATTATAGTATTTGTTAAGCGCTTACTATGTGCCATGGAACTGTTCTAAGCACTGGGGTAAATACAAGGTAATCAGGTTGTCCCACTTGGTGCTCACAGTCTTAATCCCCATTTTGAGAGAAGCAGTGTGGCTTAGCAGAAAGAGCACAGGCTTGGGAGTCAGAGGTCTTGGGATTTAATCCCAGCACCACCACTTATCAGCTATGTGACTTTGGGCGAGTCACTTAACTTCTCTATGCCTTCGTTCCCTCATCTGTAAAATGGGGATTAAGACCGTGAGCCCCACGCAGGACAACCTCACTACCTTGTATCTCCCTCAGCGCTTAGGACAGTGCTTGGCACAAAGTAAGCGCTTAACAAATACCATCATTATTATTATTATTTGCAGATGAGGTAAATGAGGCACAGAGAAGTTAAATGGCTTGCCCAAGGTCACATAGCAGACAAGCCAGGATTAGAACCCATGTTCTCTGACTCCCAAGCAGGTTGGACTCAATCCCTATCCCACATGAGGCGCACACTGTTAACCCCTGTTTTACAGATGAGGTAACTGAGGACAGGGAAATTAAGCGATTCGCCCAATGTCACACAGCAGATAAGTGGCAGGCCTGTGTTCTATCCACTAAGCCACATTGCTTCCTTGTGGGGAACAGCTCCTTATGGCCAGGGGGCAGTCTACCAATTCTGTTGTATTATGCTCTCCCACTCAATCAATCAATCAATCAATCAATCATATTTATTGAGCGCTTACTGTGTGCAGAGCACTGTACTAAGTGCTTGGGAAGTACAAGTTGGCAACATATAGAGACAGTCCCTACCCAACAGTGGGCTCACAGTCTAAAAGGGAGAGACAGACAACAAAACCAAACATACTAACAAAATAAAATAAATAGAATAGATATGTACAAGTAAAATAAATAAATAAATAAATAGAGTAATAAATATGTACAAACATATATACATAGTATATATATACATATATATACTCGTTCTCCCAAGAGCTTAATACAGTGCTCTGCACACAGTACGTGTTCAATTAATACCACTGATTGATTGGTGACTCTTCAATGACTTCATCTCTTATTTCCCTCTTATCTTTGAATTGCCTCCTATCCCTCACCCAATATTACATCAGCCCCATGAAAACTTTCATACGTTCTCCAGGCTCACTCCTTCCACACATTCTTCCTGGGCCTCTATAAGAACCTTTCAAAGACAATGGAGTTAAGCATGGCTTCTCTTCCCTTTAGTTCACTTAACCCATGTCTTCCCCACCCGTCCCTCCCCTACCCCTCCATTTGGGTCTGCACAGACAAGATGAAAGAATCCACTTGAAAAACATTACTGGTAGTTGAAGAAATCTTGACACCAGGAATGATTCAAGAGTCATCTAAGAAGTGCTTTGCGAAAGATTTGACTTGGGATTTGCATGCTGCTTGAGACTTGATCTGCTTAGGTCATTTCTCGCATCTGGTCAGAGGCTGATTATATGTTAGGATGGTGCCAACTGTCCAATAGGCGAGCCAGAAATGCCAAGTGGCAGAATGAATGATGGAATTAAAGGAAGAAACCATTGTGGTACCTTGAAGATATAAATGAGAAGGCATGGGAGAGCCGGTGGAAAGATTTGGAATTCGTTCAGTGACATCCTCTTTCATTAATGGGCACCTGATAGATCTGTGGCTTGCATTACAACTCCAACTCCCATGACTAACGAAAGGCTTCCGGGAAACCATTGTTGTTTGGTTTCTTCCAATTGAAACGCTGATTTAACATTTCAATCTCCCGTCCCCTTCTCTATTGGTTCCCCCAGGTAGAAGTTGATTGGTGGACAAATCTGCCTGTTGAGTCCCCTCCACCAGTGACAAAATTCCTCTGATTCTGAACACAGGAGGATGGGTAGGCTGGGCTCTCAGAACTCACTTCTCATGGCAGCATATGCTTTGTTTCCTAGGTATCCTGACTCTTGGCTCTTGGACTCTTTCCTTAGCAACAGCAGGAGCAGAGGGAAGGGGAGCAGGGAGGATGAGGAGAAGGAAGAGGAGGAGGAGAAGCAGGGGGAAGAAGAGGAGCAGGAGGAAGAAGAGGAGGAGGAGTAAGAGGAGGAGCAGGAGGAGGAGGAGCAGGAGAAGGAGGAGGAATAGGAGGAGGAGAAGGAAGAGTAGGATTTCCCCTTCTAGACTGTGCCCGTTGTTGGGTAGGGACCATCTCTATATGTTGCCAACTTGTACTTCCCAAGCACTTAGTACAGTGCTCTGCACACAGTAAGTGCTCAATAAATATAATTGAATGAATGAATGAGTAGGAAGAGGAGGAGGAGGAGCAGGAGAAGCAGGAGAAAGAGGAGGCAGTCTGAATGTAATTTCTGGTGTCTGAACTGAAATACACTTTCTCAGGACCTGTGTGAACCCCAGAGGGTGTGTTTGGTGGGCTCTTGACAGCCAACGTATCTCACTTTCGCTGCCTCTTGTCCTAGTAGTAGTAGTAGTAGTAATAGTAGCATTTATTAAGTACTTACTGTGTGCAGAGCCATATACTCAGAGCTGGAAAAGAATACACAGATTGACCCTGTGGCCAATACACAAGGGCCCATGGCCCCCATGCAGCTTACAGTCTAAAAATGCAAAGAATGAGAGGGGGACAGACACATAAGCGGAGATGTAAAATCCCAAAGACCACAGCAGGACAAAAACCAAGTCTGTAGTAGAGGACTGTGGCAGGAGAAGCAAAATGTCAGGCTCTTCACGGCTCAGAGGAAGGTTGGGTTGGAGGTTCCTCGTGACCCAGAGGAGAACCAATGCAGGATCCTAGGGAGGTATTTATAGAGGATTTACTGCTTGTTTGTTTTCTTGTTCATGGTATTTGTTAAGTGGTTGCTATGTGCTAGGTACTGTACTAAACACTGTACTAAACACTGTACTGAAAGCTGATCATGTTGGACACAGTTCACATCTCATGATCTTAAACCCCATATTACAGATGAGGGAACTGAGGCACAGAGAAGTGAAGTGACTTTCTCAAGGTTATGTAGCAGACAAGTGGTAGAGCTAGGATTAGAACCCAGTTGTTTTGACTCACAGGCCCGGGCTCTATCTACTTAGGCCATGAACAGTGCTTTGCAAATAGTAAGCACTAAATAAATGCCATCATTATTATTATTATGATCCTTCTTTGCCATGTTCAAAGCATTGTACTAAACGCTGGGGAGTGTAATAATAATAATAATGATGGCATTTATTAAGCTCTTACTGTGGGCAAAGCACTGTTCTAAGCTCTGGGGAGGTTACAGGGTGATCAGGTTGTCCCACAGGGGCCTCACAGTCTTAGTTCTCATTTTACAGATGAGGTAACTGAGGCACAGAGAAGCTAAGTCACTTGCCCAAAGTCACACAGCTGACAATTTGTGGAGCCGGGATTTGAACCCATGATCTCTGACTCCAAAGTCCATGCTCTTTCCACTGAGCCATGCTGTTTCTCTGCACGATACAGAGTAGAGAGTACAATACAATAGAGTTGGTGCACCTAATCCCTGGCTACAAGGAGCCTACAGACTAGAGAGGGAGATAGACATTAAAATACATCAGAGACAGGTATATACATAGCAATGATGGTATGCATTAAGCATTTACTGTGTGCCAAGCATTGTATTAAGCACTAGAGGTATGAGATCATCAAATTTGCTGCTTCCCATGCTGTGGGGAAAGGTGAATATTAAGGAAAACAGACCCAAGTTCATAGGCGAGGCAGAAGGGAGGACTTAGACAGTAAGATCTTGGAGAAGGCATCCAGGAGGAGCAGTGTGGCCTAGTGGATACAGCATGGTCCTGGGAGTCAGAGAACCTGGGTTCAAATCTCAGCTCAACTGGGCCACATGCCTGCTGTGTGACCTTGGGCAAGTCACTTAACTTCTCCATGCATCAGTTTCCTCATTTTTAAAATAAGGATTCAATGCTTGTGCTCCTTCCTATTCAGACTGTGAGCCCCATGTGTATCTGACCAGATTAACTTGTATCTATCCCAGCACTTAGAGCAGTTCTTGAATCATAGTAAGCACTTGACAAATATAATCATGATACTAATATGTGATTTTAGTAGGGCTTTGAAAATATGGAGAGCCTTGGTGGTAGAGGAGGATGCTGAGGTTCCTGAGGGCCTTGATGGGGAATGGTCCCCAGGACTCATGTGTCTGCCTGGTAGAGGGATTTGGGACACAATCAGTGCTAGTTTAAGTTCCTGACGGTGGCCCGGGCTTCCCAGAGCATGCTTGGAGTGGAGCCCTGTGAACTGTATTTTCGCAGCAGAGCCTCGAGGCCGAAACCCAACTATGTCCCAAGCCCCGTGGGATTGAATCCAGACCCAGAGGGTGAGAGAGGGACCCTAGGGAGGAACCAAGAAGTGAATGGCCTGAGAAATGAGGGACAACTGCTCTGAACCCCAGACCACCCACCCCAGAACTGGCTGCAGAGAGAGCCCCAACTCCCACCCTACCTTATCCACCTCTCCCACCCCCTCTTTACTAGCAGAGTTGAAACTGAGTCTTAGTATGCTTGGGACGGGAAGAATCCCTTCAATAATTCACCTCGGAAATGATCCATCTTTGAAGAATTCTCCAAACAGGAGGATCTCTGTCTGTAAAGTCGGATTGGTTTCACGATCCCCGCTTAATTGGCATTTTGCAGGTCAACGGCAAATTTCTTCCTGCCTTATGACACTCATTCTAAGTCAATCTCGCTACCTCAGTAAGAGGCTATCCTTATTTTCTCTTCTGTCTTCACACGAGTCCTGTCCTGCGGCATTTTTGGGGAAGATTTAATAGCAAATGCTAGAGCACATGGCTAGTGCTGTGCACACTGCCCCTTCTCACCCTTCTCACTGTTTTCCTTGTTCACAAAACTCAGTCAGGGAAATGGGGTGCGTGGACAGGTGACAGGGAAGGAGGGGGTGCCACAAGCCCCTGCATGACCGCTTTTCCCTGGGTCCGGATGCTTCAGTTTTCAACAGATGTGTCTTGTTCTGGAGACTCCGCCGTGCCAAATGAAGGCGTGGCAGTGGGAGTGAAATCGGAGTGAATCACCCAGCCCGGGCCCAAAGATAACAAATAAAAGCTGCCGAATAAAGTCACTGGGCCCCAGCCCCACTTCAAGCAAGGTGGAAGGCTAACTAGGCTGTTGCAGGTTTTGCATTTTACAGTCAGATATGCTGTTTCCTGGAAATGGAAGTATTGGAGCAAGGTCCAAAACGCAGCTTTCAGGTATTTGGACAGTGCATGGCCTATTTTCACAGATGTTATGTCCTCCTTTCTTGGACTGTGTCCAACCCAATTTGCTTGTATCCACCCCAGTGCTTAGTACAGTGCCTGGCACATAGTAAACGCTTAATAAATATCACAATTAACAGTATTATTATTATCATTACTTCTCAGTAAATGTGAACAGTAAGAGAGCAAACCCCTAGGCTAAGAAAGGAGCCACCTTGCCTGCTACAACCCAACGACTGCTACAAGTCTGCCAGTTCCATTCTCCTTTCTTTTACCCACCAGTCTCCAGGAAAAAACAGTTGTCTGTGTAAATTGATTCAATGAATTAAATGTAAAATGAGCATTGTGTGAAGGGTGGATGAATAAAGTGTATCTATTGTGGTTTCCAGTGCACAGCAAGCCTCCAAGAGAAAAATTCCTGGCCTCACAATAATATCTTTAGGGGAAATAGACTCTCGTTTATGAAGTCTTCCTATGTTCTGTGAGTCTGAATTCTCTTCAGACCAGTGCAGAACAAAAAATGTTCAACATCCTTACTTCAGCAAACTGCCCCATTTCTATTTTGGGACACTTCTTGGAAGATGGGGAGTGACTGCAGAATAACTCTGGCTCCATAGAAGGTTAAAACAGGCTGCGCATTTGTGGACAGCTTTCCCAGTGAAGTTTCTGCCAGGGCTGTGGCAGGAATCCATTTTGGGGATTAAGTTGGGTGAGAGTGCTCCCAGAAATACAATTTCAGGGCCTGCAACTTATGAGTAGGTCATTTCAAAGTGTCAAAGGGATTTAATAATTATCCATTCAGGATTCCCTGAGCGATTACTTTCCACGCCCAACATTAGTCAGAGGGACTTCTCTGGGCTTCAGTTTTCTCAACTGAAAAATGGGGAAAAATACCATCTGAATACTGAAAAATGTCATCTTCCCTCCTACTTAGACTGTTAGCACTATATGGGGTAGGGACTGTATCCAGCCTAACTTATATCTACCATAGCATTTATAACAGTGCTTGACCCATAGTAATTGCTTAGCAATTAACATAATTTATTTATAATAATAAGAATAATGAAGGGAGATTGAAGTCTTGGACAGGAACTAAACTGTTACTTTGAGTTTGCCTCTTGGTATCATAATCTTTCCAAAGCCTCTGAGCCAAAGGCTCATGCTACTGCAGCATGGTGTAGTGGATAGCATATGGGCCTGGGAATCAGAAGGCCATGGGTTCATTCATTCATTCATTCATTCAATTGTATTTATTGAGCGCTTACTGTGTGCAGAGCACTGTACTAAGCGCTTGGGAAGTACAAGTTGGCAACATATTGAGACGGTCCCTACCCAACAGCGGGGCTCACAGTCTAGAAGGGGGAGACAGACAACAAAACAAAACATATTAACAAAATAAAATAAATAGAATGAATATGTACAAGTAAAATAAATAAATAAATAGAGTAATAAATATGTACAAATATGTACAAATATGTACATGGGTTCTAACCCCAGCTCTGCCACTTTTCTGCTGTGGGCAAGTCACTTCACTTCTCCGTGCCTCAGTTACCTCATCTGTAAAATGGAGATGAAGACTGTGAGTCCCATGCCTCTGTGTAAAACAAAAACTGTTCCCCATTGGCTTTAAAGCACTCAGTCACCTTGCCCCCTCATACCTCACTTTGCTACTCTCCAACTACAACCCAGTCCACACATTTAGCTTCTCTAATGCTAACCTTCTCACTGTGCCTCGATCTCATCTATCTCGCTGGGCACCTCTCGTTCATGTTCCGCTTCTGGCCTGGGACACCCTGCCTCTTCAAATTCTACAGACAATTACTCTCCCCTCCTTCAAAGCCTTACTGAAGGCATATTTCCTCCAAGAGGTCTTCCCGGACTAAACCCCACTTTTCCTCATCTCCCACTCCCTTCCGCCTCACCCTGACTCTCTCCCTTTGCTCTTCCCCTGCATCGCAGCCCCACAGCACTTATGTATAAATCTGTAATTGCATTTATTTGTATTGCCGTCTGTCTCTCTTCCTCTAGACAGTGAGCTAGTTGTGGGCAGGGAATGTCACTGTTTATTGTTGCACTGTATTTTCCCAAGCCCTTAGTACAGTGCTTTGCATACAGTAAGCACATAATAAATATGATTGAATAAATGAATAAATGGCAGGGACTGTGTCCAACCAGATTTGCTTGTATCCTCCCTACCATTACGTGCCTGGTACATAGTAAGTGCTTAAATACCATAATTATTATCATTATTATTATTATTATTGCTGCCCATATACTCTTTACTATTTCCCCTATCTGTAATCTTTTTTAATATCTGTCTCCCCCTCTAGTCTGTAAGCGCCCTGTGGGCAGGGATTATGCCCACTAACTCTGTTGTACTATATTTTGCCAAGTGCTTAGTATGGTACTCTGAACACGGTAAGCTCTCTCTATATACTGTTGATTCATTGCTTGATACCTGACCAAAAATCCCGCACTGGGTGGATGATCATGTAATAATAATAATGATGGCATTTGTTAAGCGCCTACTATGTGCAAGGCACTGGGAGATCTGCAAACTCTCCACAAGCCTACATTGGAACAGGCATTAGGAGTTCTACTTTAGTCTGGGGTGCCAGGAGAGAGGCTTTCAGTCACACTGGCATCAGCTCCACCCTGCTGAGCCCTTCTGAGCCAGGGACGAATCAATAAATGGAACATATCATTATTTATTGAGTGCTTACTATGTGCACAGCACTTGGGAGAGTACAATGCAACAGAATTAGCAGACACATTCCCTGGCCAAATAACAAGCTTATAAGGTGTCCAGAGCAGCCAGAAATGCATCTGGTGGCATTTCTGCTAACAACCAGGTGACCTTGGTCAATGCCAGCCTCTGGTCATCACCACCATCCACCATTCCTGAGATGCCATCTCTACAGGGCACCTGTGGAAATCCTGCTGGGAAGTGCCCCACTCTCAGTGCCTGGATGGCGGCTAAGCAATTCATCAATCAATGTCTCCAATGAGCATTCACTCCATGCACTAAGTGCATGGAAGAATACAGTAGAGTTAATGAACATGATCATAGCCGGTGGAAACTGACACTAAAATGAATGACAGGTAGGGGGATGCAGTAGCGTATAAACAATAATAATAGTGGTATTTGTTAAGTGTTTATTAAGTACTATTCTAAGTGTTGGGGCAGATACAAAATAATTAGATTGGCAGCAGTCTCTGTCTCACAGGGGGCTCCCAATCAAAGGAGGAGGGAGAACAGCTACTGAATTGTGATTCTGCAGATGACAAATTGAGGCACAGAAAAATTAAGTGACTTGCCTAATGTCTTACATCAGACAAGTAGGGGGGCAGCTGGGATGAGAACCCTTGTCAGTCCCCATGCTCTTTCCTCTAGGCCATACTTCTTTCTCAAAGATACGTGTTTGGGGTGCCGTGGGTTGAGGGGAAGGAAAAGCAGGGTGTTTTTTTTAATATCTGTCTCCCCCAGTAGACTGTAACCTCCTTGTATTGTATTGTACCCTCCCTAGTTCTTAGTGCAGTAAGCCTTCTGTGAGTACCAGTGATTGATAGATTAATTGAGTACTCAATGCTGAAGTGGCACTAAGAGGGAAATAGGTTGGGGAGATGAAAGATTAATTAGGAAAAGCCTCCTCGGAGAGATATGAAGGGGCTTGAAGATGAGGAGAGTCATGGTCTACTGGATGTGAAAGGGAGGGAGGTTCCAAGAAGTTCCAAGAAGAAGGAAGGACATGGGGAAGTGGAGATGGAGGTGAATACAATGTTTTCTCTGTTTGTAGTTCTATGTGTGTGTGAAGTGTGTGTGTGTGACTGTATCAGTATGTCTCTGTCCAACTGTTCTTCTGCAAGTTATAATTTTTAAAAGGTATTTGTTAAGCATTTACTATGAGTCAAACCCTCAGGTAGATGTTACCAGAGCAGACGCAGTCTCTCTCCCACATGTTGTTTGTAGCCTAAGAAGCTGGGAAGGGCAAGTAGCAAATCCCTGTTTTATAGATGAAGAAGCTGAGGCACAGAGAAGTTAAGTGGCTTGCCTGAGGTCACTCAGCAGACAAGTGGAGGAGCAGGGCTTGCCCAAGTCTGCCTATTCTCATGGCTGTGCTCTTTCCACTAGGCCAGGTTGCTTCTGCTCTTTATTTCCTCATTTTTCCCCTTCATTCATTCATTCTATCATATTTATTGAGCACCTACTGTTCGCAGAGCACTGTACTAAGAACTTGGAAAGTACAATTCAGCAATAAAGAGAGACAATCCCTGCCCACACCGGGCTTACAGTCTAAAAGGGAGGAGACAGACACCGAAACAAGTAAACAGGCATCAATATAAATAAATAGAATTATAGATAAATATTTCAAAACAAGTGAACAGTCATTAATATAAATAAATATAATAATACATATATACATATATACGCAAGTACTGTGGGGTGGGAGAGGGGGTAGAGCAATGGGAATGAGTGGGGTGATGGGGAGGGGAGGGGGAGCTGAGGAAAAGGGGGACTTAGTCTGGGAAGGCCTCTTGGAGGTCCCTGTTGGTCCATCTTTCATTCTGACTTCTTTTCTTGTATTTTTTCTTTCTCTTTCAACCTATATATTTGCCTTTCCTTCTTTTTCACCCCAGGCTCTTGAGGCCTTCTCCCCTGGCCCTCATCCCCCTTTGAGCTCAGAGAAGCCTGGTTCCCACACCCCAAAACCACACTGCTCTGTCTGTCTGCCTGTCTTCTGGGAACAGTCCCTGGCTTGTGATGCCAGCAGAGGGTTGCTTTAGAATTGGGGGGAAGAGGGGGACTTGAGTCTGCAGTCACTAATCCATGCAGCAGGCCATGCACCAGAATTAAACAGTCATCAGACTGTCAGGTGGCACAGGGGACCCAGTGAAGTGAAGAGGTTACCCATTTTTTTTTAAAAAAAGGTATTTTTTAAGCACTTACTATATGTCAGGTACTGGCATATAGCATTGGGGTAGACACAAGATAATCAGGTTGCACACAGTCAATGTCCCTCAATAGGCTCACAATCTTAATTCCTATTTTATAAACAAGGTAACTGAGGCACAGAGAAGTTAAGGGACTTTTCCAAGGTTACACAGCAGATGAGTGGTAGAGGTAACATTCGAACCCAGGTCCTTTTGACTCCCAGTTCCATGCTCTATCAAGTAGGCTACACTGCTTCTACCCTTACATATGGGAATCCAGCTTCAGGTGAAGTTGGTCTATGTGATTTTCCTCTTTACTGTTCTCCTTCCTACCTCTTTTTCAGTTGACTGACGGAGGGAAAGGGCAGATCTGGGAGCTGTGTGGTGTTGGCTTGGGGGTAGGAGGACTTGGGTTCTAAACCCAGCTCCCCCACTTGTCTGCTGTGTGACCTTGGGCAAGTCACCTAACGTCTCCGTGTTCCAGTGACCACATCTGTAAAATGAGGATTCAATCCCTGTTCTCCCTCCTACTCAGAAGGTCAGCCCCCTGTGGGACAGGAGCTGAGTTCAAATTAACAGGGCTGCATATGCTCTGATTGTATCTACCTTAAACTTAATAGCTGCCATCTTAATTATTAGAAATGATACCTCGTGAGGGAAGAACTGAAGGGACAGAGAGAAGGCAATACCAGTCAAAATGATTCTTTGGACTAGGTTAAAGTTATTTTTTTCCTACCACTTAAGATGTTTGCGTTCTGCGGCTCTGAAAACAAACTTTCCAAATGCTTTGCTGTTTCCCTAGTGTTCTTGTTTCTGGGATTAGAAGCTGCCTAGGGAGAGACTGCCTTCCAATCCCTCTTCCGTCTTCAACTGCACATCTGCCCTCTCCACTTTGGGCTGAACTCATGGCTCCAGAGCAACACAGGCAGAATGCCTGCCAGTAGCTGGAAGAAAGATAAAGCTGCCAAACTGCAGTAATCTGAGAGCATACAGAGTTACAAAGCCTGGAAGTTGTTTCTTCTAAAAATCAAGGGCTCTCTGTATCCCATATCAGCCCGGCATAGGTCCTAACCAATTTATTTATCTGTGGATTCTCCCTAGCCAAGCAGATTAAGTGTCCTCCACATTCCTTTGGGACTTGCCATTTCTCTTTTTTTAATGGTATTTGTTTAATTCTTACTATATGCTAGACATTGTACTAAGTACTGGGATAGATAGAAGCAGCATGGCCTAGTAGTTAGAGCCCTTGCCCGGGGGTCAGAAGAACATGGGTTCTAATCCCGGCTCTGTCACTTGTCTGCTGTGTGACCCTGGACAAATCACTTCACTTCTCTGTATGTCAGTTACCTCATCTGTAAAATGAAGATTGAGACTGTGAGCTCATATGGGACAGGGACTGTGTCCAGATTGATTTACTTGTATCCACCCCAGTGTTTATTACAGTGTCTGGCACATAGTAAGTGCTTAACAAATACCATTATTATTATACCAGCCATTCAGGTTGGGCACAGTCCATGCCCCAGGTGGGGCTCACAGTCTTAATCAGCAGACGTTTGGTGGAGCCAGGATTAGAACCCAAGTCCTCTGTCTCTCAGACCCTGGCCTCTTTCTATTAGGCAGCGCTGCTCCTCCAAGCCCATAATTTAGGGGAGCAATTTGCCAATGCAGTCATTGGAGAGCCTCAAAAAAGTTTTGGGATTTTCACAAATGCATACCACTACTTTCACAGCCTTGGATGGAAAGCGGGAAAAGAACCCCTCCCGTGAGCTGGCATCACACACACACACACACACACACATCACAGCAGCGTGGCTCAGTGGAAAGAGCATGGGCTTTGGAGTGAGAGATCATGGGTTCAAATCCCAGCTCCGCCAACTGTCAGCTGTGTGACTTTAGGCAAGTCACTTCACTTCTCTGTGTCTCAGTTACCCCATCTGCAAAACGGGGATTAAAACTGTGAGCCCCCCTTGGGACAACCTGATCACCTTGTAACCTCCCCAGCTCTTAGAACAGTGCTTTGCACATAGTAAGTGCTTAACAAATACCATCATTATTATCCAGAAGCCCCCCTAGACTGAGGCCAAACTTCAAATGATGGTTGCAAGCAATTCCCTTGAATGGATACTTCTTGGAACTGAACCCCAGAAGCCTGTTAGAGTGGGCCCTACCTGAAATGGTTAACAGCACCTTCTCCCGTGACCCTTGACTTTCAGCCTCCTTTTCTCCAGGCCAACTTTGGCTGCTATTTCCTAGAATGTTTACTGCCAGGATGGATCCAGGGAAAACCCTTTAATCCATTAATGTTACTTACTGAGAGTGTACTGTGTGCAGAGCACTGTACTAAATGCCTTCCGTTATGGGTGGGAAATATGTCTACCAACTCTGTTGTATTATACAGACTATAGTGCAGAGATGTCGGAGAGCAGCAGCAGCGATGAGAAATCCATACCAAAAGTGGAGGGATGGGTCTTAAAGGAAACTCAGTGGAAAATCAATGAAATGCTCTGTGTCCTATGCTTGGATCACTACCCTTTGGGTACTTGGGATTCACCCCCCCCCCAGCACCATGACATTTATATACATCATACATTTATTACTGTTGATGTCTGTTTTCCCCCTCTAGTCTGAAAGCTCGTTGCAATAACCCAGCCTGCACTCTTAACTCCTCTAGCTCCTCTTAGCTTCTCTAGAGAAGCAGCATGGCTCAGTGGAAAGAGCCCGGGCTTTGGAGTCAGAGGTCACGGGTTTGAACCCGGCTCCGCCACTTGTCAGCTGGGTGACTTTGGGCAAGTCACTTCACTTCTCTAGGCCTCAGTTCCCTCATCTGTAAAATAGGGATTAAGACTGTGAGCCCCGTGTGGGTCAACCTGATCACCTTGTAACCTCCCCAGTGCTTAGAACAGTGCTTTGCACATAGTAAGCACTTAATAAATACCATTATTATTATTATTATTATTATGTCAGCCTACTCACTGTACCCCAATCTCATCTATCTCACTGCTGACCTCTTGTCCACATCCTGCCTCTGACCTGGCACACCTTCCCTCCTCATCTCCTCAGAGCCAACAGACGATCATTTTCTTCACCTTCATGGCCTTATTGAAGGCACATCTCCTCCAAGAAGCCTTCCCCAACTAAGCCATCATTTCCTCTTCTCCCACTCCCTTCTGCATCTCCCTTGCACTTTGATTTGCACCTTTTATTCACCTCTCCCTCTACCCTAGAGCCCTTATGGCCATATCTATAAAATATTTATTTTATAAGATTGATTGTTGAATTGATTGGATTGAGATCTGGCAAGGAAGAACTCCTTAGTATCAATGGAGAAATAGGGGTAGAAATCAGATTTTAGTGGGTTAGGAAGGAAGTTTAAGGAAGTGAAGTAGAGGAAGCAGGTGTAGAACATGAACAAAGGTGTGAAGTAGCAGCCTAAGGGGTAAAGCCTTGCCTTGGGAGCCAGAAGACTTAGGATCTAGTCCCAGCTTTGCCGCTTACCTGCTCTTTGACCTGGGGCAACACTTAACTCTTCTTTGCCTCAGTTTCCTCAACTGTAAAAAGGGACTTTAATACTTGTTCTCTTTCCTACTTAGACTGTGAGCCTCATTTGGGACAGGGACTGTATCTTGCCTGATTAACTTGAATGGCTGCAGGCTCCAGATCAGGTTCTGACTGGCATCAGTTTCCAGTCTCTGTTCTGAGTGACAGAGGCTTCCAATTCTGGTCCGCAATGCCAGTGCCTTCTTGCCCTTGTCCTGAGAGACAGCAGCTTCCTGTGCTGGTCCTCAGAGATAGCCGCTTTCATTCCCTGATGCTGAGTGAAAGCAGTTTCCAGTCCTGGTGCTGAGTGACAGAAGCTTCTTGTCCCTGGTCCTATGAGAATGCAGTTTCTCAAGATTCTGAGGTTAAGAAGGTATGTTCTACAATGTAGGGGTTACTTTTTTCAAAACCCGAGACTGATGCAAGTTATCATTTGCAATGAAGAATGGAAACACAGAGACATTAAGTAATTTTGCCTGGGCTACATCTTGCCTTGGGCGGGTCTGATTTCAGAACCCAAGCTCTCCTATTTGCTTCCTAAATCTCCTTTATCTTTCTGTTTCCTTATAGCTAGTGGTTTATTTTTCTCCATTAAACTCAGGCTGATCAGTACTGACTAAATGAGGTTCTTTATTTAGAAATTGAACATCCTGTGGCCTTTTTCTCCCCAGCCACTCTTTACGGGAGGTTACAGGTTCAGAGTGGTTTTTTAAACAATGTACTGAAAATGTCAAATTTATGAAGAGAAGGAAAAAAAGCTTTCATCATCATAGGAGGGTTCATTGACCTGAATCTGTTGTCTTGTTAGAACCAGCCTGGGAAGCAGTGTGGCCTATTAAATAAAGCACGGTTCCTAGGAGTCAGAGGACTTGGGTTCTAATCCTGGCTCTGCCACTTGTCTGCTGTGTGACAGTGGGTTAGTCACTTAACTCTGTGCCTCAGTTACCTCATCTGTAAAATGAGGATTAAAACTGTGAGCCCCATGTGGGACATGGATTAGCCTGTATTTACCCCTGAGCTCAGTATAGTGCCTGACACATAGTAAGCGCTTACTAAATTCCATGAAAAAACAAAAACAAAACAAAGAGTAACTGACAAAATGCTGAGGGTTTTCTCATTATGCAGAAATATAGCAGCTCTGAATACTATATGGCTCTCTGAAGTGGACTTTCCAACAGTAAAAGAGCATCCTGGAATGTATTTTTTTAATGGTATTTGTTAAGCGCATACAACATGCCATGCACTGTGTTAAGTGCTGGGGTAGATACAAGTTAATCAGGTTGGACACAGTCCCTGTTCCACATAGGGCTCACAGTCTTAATCCCCATTTTACAGGTGAGGCAGCTGAGGCACAGAAAAGTTAAATGACTTACCCAAGGTCACACAGCAGAGAAGTGACAGAGCCGGAATTAGAACCCGGGTCCTACTGATTCCCAGGCCTGTGTGCTATCTACTAGGCCATCTATTGAATGGGAAGCAACATCTTACAGCTATATTTCAGTGAATTCTCTCAGTTATCATGGAATTTACAATTCCCCTGAAATTAGCCCTCTCTCCATTGGGTGACATTTACAAAGCTATGCAGTTTTAAATTCCTCTCGCAGTTAGTATCTTCATTGGGTCCCCCTCGTTTTTAATAGTTTTCATTTTCTTTTCTGAATCCCTTCTTGCAGAGATTTTGTTATGGAGGTATGCAAATGAAAGAACGGACACAGACAGATTAAATCCCTCAATATTCAGCCTGCTCTGTGCTCCATGATAACCTCAAAGTGGAAGCTTTGTCTTAATCTGCCACTTTCATTCATTTAATAGTCAATCAATCAATCAGTGGTATTTATTGAGCTTTTACTGCGTGCAGAGCACTGTATAAAGTGCTTTGGAGAGTACAATACAACATAGTTGGTAGACAGAAGGGAAGCTTACAGTGTAGAGGGGGAGACAGATGTTATTATAAATGAATAAGCTACTGATAAGTACATAAGTGCCGTGAGGCTGAGAGTGGGGTGAATACCAAATATCTAAATGGTACAAATAGCACTTATTGTATCCACCATGTACAGAGTACAGTACAGAGTTCCTGGGAGAGAAGACTAGAAGGAGAAGACATGGTCCCTGACCTGAAGGAGCTTACAGGCCTGTGCTCCTTACCGAAGGAGTAAGGGGACAGGCAACCATTTATCCCTAGGAGCAGGAGGAAAAACACAGCTCCAACTGGTAGCAGCCAGAGTACAGAAAAATAAATAAATCAGCGGAGTGCAAACTCTAATATGTGCTTGATAACCTAAACTGGGGAAAATTTAATAGGAATGCCTCCTGAAGAGGGTGGGATTCCAGGCAACATTTGAAGGTAGGAAGGGCTGGGATGAAAAGAGTGAGGGCTTGGAGTCTGAGGACTCTAGCCTAAATTAGACTTCACAGACAATTCTGGTTTGACCTCCAAGACTCACAAGTTTTAGTAGCAGGAGGAGAAACACAACTTGGTTTTCTATTACCCTGTTGGGTCAGTCTTCTTCCCAGAAAGACAATAATGTGCAAAAACTCAAACATTTACATGTTGCCATTAGCTGGAAAGCTAGAGTGCTTCCAACACAACTCTTCTTTCATGTTCTAAATGGAAAATAATTTTAACTACAGCTAAAAAAGACCAACTTGGAAAAGCTGCAGACTCACACTTCTAATATTAGTCTAAAAGCAGGTCGCTCAGTATGGAGTGTGTGGCTGATCCGTCCTTACTCGGCTGAATAAAACAGAATCACAGCCAGCACACACACCCTCCTGTGGCCCTGTGAAACTTCAGGTCTTGGAAGCACAGCGAAAATAGGTTTCCAATGAAGGACTAAAAGTGGAATTTGTTCAGTCATTTGTGTTTCTGGCCAAGTACCAGTATCTGGAAGGTTTGGGGAGGGAACATCCATTTGTGGCTCAGAAGGAGATTTTCATGCTGATATCACAAGGTAGAGAGAGGTATGAACGATGAGTTTCTCTGGAATGACCTGAGTTGATCTGCTCTATGGAATGCTTTATACAACTGTGTTTTTGTTCCAGATTTTGCTGGAACAATCTGCTCAGGCTCTTCATCCTGCTCTGCTAAGACTGCTTGACATTGGCCTTGAGTACACTGGGTCTCTTATGTTTCCCCCACAGCTGACCTAAGATCTGGACTCTGCCCCCGAGAGCCATCATTAGGCCACAGGCACAGGTGTCAGTCTAGGATGTTCATCCGATAATCACCTTTTTCTCCCCCTACCTTTCCAACAGCCCCTCCTCTGTTTCATCCGCTCATTCCTCTTCCTGCCTCTCACCCCCTAACTGCGGATGTTTCCTCCTCTCCTCGTTCGGCCCTCACCCTCCATCCTCCCTTTCCCAGAAGCCCACAGCCTTAGCATCATCCTCAACTCCTCAATGCCTTTCAACTCTCACATCCTATCCACCGCTACACCCTGCCAATTCTTCCTCCAAAACATTTCCTGGCTCTGCCCTTTCCTTTCCCCTCACAACACTGGTTTAAACTCTCATCATGTCACAGTTAGATGGCTAAATCAGCAGCTTCTTTACTGGCCTCCCGGCCTTCAGCCTCTCCCCTCTGCAGTCCCAAATCTGTGCTGCTACCCAGGCGACCTTCCAGAAATGTTACTCAGAATGCAGTGCTCCATTCCTCAAAAATCACCAGGGGCTGCCTTCTCCTGCTGCATAAAACCAAAGTGCACTGTTGGCTTCAAGGATCTCTGAAGGCTTTTTGTCACCTTCATATTGGCTTGTCTTCACCTGATACTCCCCAGCTCATGTTCTTTTCTCCTCCTAAACTAATCTCCTCAGAAGACCTCACTTTCAAATCTCCAGCTCCAATTCCTTGCTCCTACTTTTTCCCCAGCTTGTCCCCATATCTCATATCCACCGTATCTCAGATCCCCTTACCTTCCATTTTCAAAACCTTCCTAAAATCCCACCTCTTCCAGGAAGTCTTCCCTGAGCAGTTTCTATCACATCACCAGATTGATTTCCAAACCACCACCAACACAAAGGCTTGTTGTTGTTTTTTTTTTTTAAATGGTATTTATTAAATGCTTACATGTCAAGCACTGTTGTATAATAATAATAATAATAATGGCATTTATTAAGTGCTTACTATGTGCAAAGCACTGTTCTAAGTGATGGGGAGGTTACAAGGTGATCAGGTTGTCCCACGAAGGGCCCACGGTTTTAATCCCCAATTTTACAGATGAGGTAGCTGAGGCTCAGAGAAGTAAAGTGACTTGCCCAAAGTCACATAGCTGACAAGTGGCAGAGTCAGGATTTGAACCCATGACCTCTGACTTCAAAGCCCAGGCTCTTTCCACTGGGGAAGTTATAAGTCTATCAGGTTGGATATGGTCCCTGCTCACGTGGGACTCAGAGTCTAAACTGAAGGGAAGAGGACGTAATCACCATTTTACAAATGAGGTAACTGAGTCACAGAGTAGTTAACCTATTTGCCCAAGGTCGCACAGCAAGCAATTGGTAGAACTGGAATAAGAACCCAAGTCCAAGCCCATGCTCTTTCCACGAGGCCGTGCTGCTTCTTAATACTTAATGCTTAAACTCCTAAACCCAGCACACAAGCATACATCTTCTACAGAGCACCAAGGCTGAGCATTTAGGTGTGGGGATGGAAGAGCAAATCTGATCAATCAATCAATCAATCAATCATATTTATTGAGCGCTTACTGTGTGCAGAGCACTGTACTAAGCGCTTGGGAAGTACAAGTTGGCAACATATAGAGACAGTCCCTACCCAACAGTGGGCTCAGTCTAAAAGGGGGAGACAGAGAACAAAACCAAACATACTAACAAAATAAAATAAATAGAATAGATATGTACAAGTAAAATCTGATGACTTGTGGATTTGATTTTAAGGGCCACAATCCTATGAGGAGCCAGGGTAAACCCCTCACACACAAAAAGTAAATGAACTGCTCCGTATATCAATCACAGCTGGCCCCAACATTGAAAGCAGGGAACTTAAATAACTCAGCTTGGTAATGATAGATCTTTCCCTGGGGAGCCCTTTTCACAAAATTAGAGGAAATCCCACCAATATCATATCCATATTGGCTTGTGTCACACCAGGTGAGTGGCAGGCCAGTAATTCCATAGGCTAATAGGTAGGGGAATCACTATTTATCTTATATAACTTCTAATGTTATGGGGACTATGAGATAATCATGGACCAGAGTGGTAATGAAAAAATGCGACAGAAAAATATAGGACATTTCATGGGTGGCAATAACGATCAACATTCTTTGGCTAAAATCTCATCACGATAGGAATATGCTGGGTAGAAAAGCTGCATGGCCTAGGGGTTTTTTTGTGTGGTATTTGTTAAGGGCTTACTTATGTGCCAAGCACTGTACTAAATACCGAATGAAAAGAACATGGACCTGGGCAACAGAAGACCTGAGTTCTAACCCTGGCTCTGGCCACTTTGCTGTGTGACCTTGGGCAAGTCTCTTCACTTTTCTGTGCCTCAGTTATCTGTAAAATGGGGATTAAGACTGAGCCCTATGTGGGAAAGTGACTGTGTCCAATCCAATTATCTTGTATCTCCCCCAGTGCTTAGCACAGTGCTTAGTAAGCATTTTGCAAGTACCACACATTATTATTAAGATTGGTCTGGTCTCTCAGCTCTGATTCAACCAAAAAGACTGAGACCATTGTTCTCTCTCTGGAGTCTCTCTCACTTCATTGGCATGCTTCTCAAAAGAGAAACCAGAGGAATAAACACAGCCCTGTTCTTTTTTATGTGATTATTTCTTATCATGGCTAATTAATGCTACATTCATGGAAAATGTCCTTGGTCAAAAGAAGGTGCTTGTTTTCACAAGTTATCTCTTGTTTTTCTCTTAGTCCCAAAGTATATCATATCAAACCTGCCTCTATATCAAACACCCTCACAACATGCACATTCTATGACCTTCCTAGTTCTTGCAAGCTCAGTTAGCTACTGTTTTCTCACGACCTAAGGTCCTTTTAGCCTGTCTTGCAGTAAATATCTCTCACCCAACTTGGGTTAAGTAAGGATAGTGTTGCCATACCTGCCCCTAGAAAGAATTCTGTGAATTCCAGTTCCTTAAGGAGAATTGGAAGAGACAGGTCACAGGGTTCAATAGGTAATACAGCAATGAAACATACATATTTAAAACAAAAAACAATTTTTTTTGTCATTGGAAGAAGGACAAAGTGAAGATGTGCCATGGTCTCCTTTAGCCATTCTCTCCTTCCTTCTTTCCTTCCTTCCTTCCTTCCTTCCTTCCTTCCTTCCTTCCTTCCTTCCTCCCTTCCTCCCTTCCTGCCTTCCTCCCTTCCTCCCTCCCTCCCTCCCTCCCTTCCTTCCTTCCTTCCTTCCTTCCTTCCTTACAAGTTAGACATAGTACCTGTCCTGCATGGGGCTCAAAGTCTAATGGAGAGAGAGAACGAGTATTGAATTTTACAGATAAGGAAACTGAGCCCGAGAGATGTTGACTTGGCCAAAGTCACAAGTCAGACAAATGGGAGAGCTGAGATTAGAACCCAGTCCTCTGATTCCTAGGCTTGGGCTCTTTCCACTAGAGGCTCTGAAGACACACCCTGAAAATGTTATATTTGGCAGCATAACCCATATAATCAATGACAAACACCATGGGGGTCTTAGGGAGTGAGGGGCAGGGCTGTCAACCAAAAAGCTGTCAACCAAAAGCCACGCAAAGAGCTAGAGACCTCCCGTCCCTGCCTCTGACTCCCCTTTTTGAAAGTCTGGTCAGAAAGATGTCCACTGCCAAATTAGCCCAGACCTCACTGCAGCTGACTCTTGCTCCCTTCAGAAAAAAATTCTCTGCCTCACAAAAGTGGAACAAAAGCTCAGCAAGGGCACTACCTCCACCCCAAATCCCCCAAACACGCACGCACGCACAGATCACATAGGCCAAAGCCGACTGGGCAGTCTGGGCCTGGAAACTGGAGCTAGTCAATCTTGGGGTAGGTGAGTGGGTGGCTGGGCGGGGAGCGGAGGGACCCTCAGTTGGACCTCTACTTGAACAACAGAACCTCCTTAACAAAACTCTGCAGATTCGGGACTTTCATGGAGTCACTTCCCAGGAACAGGCTTCCTCCATCACTCTAGTTTTTACAGCGTGGCTCAGTGGAAAGAGTGGTTCAAATCCCGGCTCCGCCAATTGTCAGCTGTGTGACTTTGGGCAAGTCACTTAACTTCTCTGTGCTTCAGTTACCTCATTTGTAAAATGGGGATTAAGACTGTGAGCCCCCCCGGGGACAACCTGATCACCTCGTAACCTCCCCAGCGCTTAGAACAGTGTTTTGCACATAGTAAGCACTTAATAAATGTCATTATTATTATTATTATTATTAATAGTGTAGTATTTATCATTACCCTGGTCTCACACATATAACCAATTGCTTATCACAACTGAGGTCTCACATATATAACCAACTGCTTATCACAACTCATCCACTATATAAGAGGCATATACCCTCTCCTGACCCTGACAAACATTTTATTCTGAGACTGTGAGTGTCTGGGTGTCCAGTGACTGTCTAATTTATTGCCCTCAATAATCACTAGCTACCTAATGAATGTCACTTGTGCTCCAAGATGGTGATAATTGCCAATCTGTGTGTGCATGTGTGTGTGTGTGTGTGTGTGTGTATGTGTGCACACGTGGGCACAGTGAGAGGGTGGAGAGGAGGGAGTAGTGAGAAGATGAAGGGGAAAGAAGGGAGAAGGGGAGGAGTGGAGAGAGAGAGGCTCACAAGATGATATTGCACGTGTCAAATGACTGTTGTTCCCATTTTTACTTCTAATATCTTCTCTCCCCTCAGAACACCGCCTGCCAGTAATTCCATGTCCTCAAATTCACAGTCACATTCCCCAGTGAATTCATGACTCCAATGCAAAGAGCCTAGAGATTTCTTCTTTGAATAGTTTGGTCTGAGAATTCCTAAGGACCTGATTCTCCCTATTCTCCCTCCTACTAGACTGTGAGCTCTGTATGAGACCTGATTATATTATATCTAGCCCAGTACAGTGCTCGGCACAAAGTAAGTGCTTAACATATACTATTATCATCATTATTATTGTTATTATTATCAGATACTTGTATATTCATTTTAGTATATCTCTAGCACTGACAGGAGGAAAGCAATAAGATGACGGAAGAGGGACGAGGGATGATGATAATAATAATAATTACCCTACTCCAGTCTGGAACTGCTGTTGTGTGTCCACAGCCAGCTCCCTCTCTCTATCACACTGATTGGGCTTAGCCCTTTTTCACTGTGAGGCCCAGGAAGGGCTTACCTCATGTGACCTGCTGCTGTTCAGCCAACTGTCAGGGAAAGGCAGCTGCATTCCCATTGCTCTCTAGCTCCAAACGTGCAGGATAGTGTACCTCACCCACCCAATAGGCATTCCATGTCTACCTCTGCCTGACTTGCTGCCAACCCCTGGCCCAAATCCTACCACTTGGCTGGAACGCTCTCCCTCCTCAAATCTGCCAAATTTCCCCTCCTTCCCCCACTTCAAGGCCTTACTGAAGGCACATCTCCTCCAAGAGGACTTTCCAGACTAGGACTTTCCAGAGAAGCAGTGTGGCTCAATGGAAAGAGAATGGGCTTTGGAGTCAGAGGTCATGGGTTCTAATCCCGGCTCCACCAATTGTCAACTGTGACCTTCTCTGGGCCTCAATTACCTCATCAGTCAAATGGGAATTAAGACTGTGAGCACCACGTGGGACAACCTCATCACCTGGTATCCCCCCAGCACTTAGAACAGCGCTTTGCACATAGTAAGCACTTAATAAATGCCATCATTATTATTATTATCTCCCACTCTGCATCGTCCCTTTGCTCTTCCCCCCCCTCCCTGCAATGTCACTTAACTTTGCCATACCTCAGTTTCCTCATCTGCAAAATGGAAATGAAATCCTATGCTCTCCTACGTAGTCTGTGAGCCCCATGTGGGTCAAAGACCGTGTCCAACCCAATTATCGTGTATTTTCCCCAGCATTTAGAACAGCACTTGGCACATCAAAGGTGCTTAACAAAAACCAGAAAAAAATATAAAGCAGGACTGAGTTACCCACCCAGTGCCCTCGAATCTGCCTGTCCCTCCCAGGCATTCCTGCTAGCCTTCGATCTGTCCCTCAAGCAACCCAACAGTGCTGCCATCCACTCAGCCTGCTCTCCACATCAGTTCTTTCATGCTTCTTCCCACCGTCAGCCTCACCGTCTCTCTTCACTTCGTCTTCATCTGAATATGACTAGTTTGTTCTAGAGCACCACATACACACTAGCCTTGAATTACCACAATCAAAGCAAATCAAATGAACGTCCAGGGTGCATTTACTGGGAGATTCAGTTATCTGGATGTTCACTTTTCTGTCACTTCCCCATATGGTTCAGTTTGGGAGATTTTGGTCATTTAGGGTCAGAATCCTGTCCACCTTGTCAAACAAACCACTTATCGGCATCCGTTTCTGTTTACACATATTGCTTCGTTTCTTGGAAACCTCCCTCTCCAGCTCTAAATTTGGGCTTCCCGGAAAAGCCAAAGCTGGACAAGAATGCACATCAGAAGTAAGCGGTTACCTCCAGAGAACCTGTTTTCAAAGCTGAAATATCTGATTTATTTATTTTTTGTATTTGTTAAGCGCTTCCCATGTGCCAGGCACTGTACTGAACACTGGGGACGATGCATGTTAATCACAGCGGACACAATCACAGTCCCACAGTCTTAATGCCCATTTTCCAGATGAGGTAACTGAGGCCCAGAGAAGTTCAGTGACTTGCCAAAGGACTTGGCAGAAAAGTGGCAGATCTGGAATTTGAACCCAGGCCCTTTGACTCCCGGGCTCTTGCTCATTCCACTAGGCCACGCTCAGGGGCAGGAAGGGCTGCAGGAGGGCAAATGCTCAAACTTGGAGGGCAGAAACAGGTTGGAGCAGTCGGCAGTCAGACCTGCTGACATGTTCTGCTGTAGGTCCCTTCAGACAGGCCCAAAATGTTCTCACTCCAAGAGTCAGAAAGCAGAACCAACTCGAGAGCTGACAACTTGAGAGGGACCGATTTGGTCTCCCGTCTGCTACAGAAGTTACCCTGAGCCACAGCCAGAGCCCAAGCCGCGTCACGAGCAGAGCTGATCGCAGGACGGGGCTGAGCTGATCAGAGGCTGGAGCTGGGCCTCGGGGCTCAGGCGGGTAGAACTTATCCCAACCTTCTCCTCACCTGGGGTGGACTACCGAGGTCTTGGGTGCTGTGGGTGGCTTTACCCCATAGCTTGTGGCTGAGACATTCATCCCCGATGAAGAAAGCCCCGGATGCATGGAACGGATGGGTCAAACTTCAATCCCTGCAAGGCATCAGAGCAGGGCCGAGAATTGGGTCTTTGCTGCCCCTACCCCACCAGAACCAGGGCTGGGATGTCCGAGAGTAGTGACTGTGGCCTTCCTCTCTTCTCCCCAACTCCCTCTCCACAAATTCAATTGCTCTGGGTGGCCCAAGTGGCTCACTTTGAATGTTCATTCCAAGACCCAACCATCCCCTCAGTTGTGACAGGCTTGTTCACAGTTGGGTTTTAGGATGTGGCCATTTGGGCAATAAAAAAGCCCCGTGGACTGTATGGTACACAGGGTTACACTCAGGCTCTCCGCTTCTCCCCACTACCTCAAAGAGGTCTGTCGCTGCCCATCCACCTCCACATCAAACAGAATCTCCTTATCATTGTCGTTAAACCAATCATCTTGCCCCCTCCTACCTCACCACACCACTCTCCTACTACAACCCAGTCTTCACACTTTGCTCCTCTAATACCAACCTATTTACTGTACCTTGATCTCGTCTATCTTGCCGCTGACCTCCTGCCCACATCCTGCCTCCGGCCTGGAACTCCCTCCCTCCTCAAATCTGACAGACAATGACTCTCCCCTCCTTCAAAGCCTTATTGAAGGCACATCTCCAAAAGGACTTCCCCGGCTAAGACTTCCTGTCCTCTTCTCCCACTCCATTCTGCATCACCCTGACTTCCTCCCTTTATTCATCACCCCCTCCCAGCCCCACAGCACTTATGTACATATCTGTAATTTATTATTTATAATAATAACTATTATTATTATGGTATTTGCTAAGCGCTTACTATGTGGCAAGCACTATTCTAAGCACCGGGGTAGATATAGGGCAGTCAGGTTGTCCCACGTGGGGCTCACAGTCTTAATCCCCATTTTACAGATGAGGTAACTGAGGCACAGAGAAGTTAAGTGACTTGTCCAAAGTCACACAGTTGACAAATGGCAGATCCGGGATTAGAACCCACGCCCTCTGACTCCCAAGTCCATTCTCTTTCCACTAAGCCACGCTGTTTCTCATAAAATTAAGGAAGTCCTTCCAGCCGCAGTCGAACCAGTGACCTAAGGATGACTAAGGGAAGTTCTGCTACAGTCCTCTGCTCTACCAACTGAGCTATCGAAGGCCTTTGTCTCCAGTTTTAGACTGTAACTCACTGTGTGTTTTACATTGTTGTGAGGTACTCTCCCAGGCGCTCAGTACAGTGCTCTGCACACAGTAATTGTTCAATAAATTTCACTCAATAAATCAATGATATTTATTAAACAAACACTGTGCAGAGCACTGTACTAAGCACTTGGGAGAATACAACAGAGTTGGTAGGCACGGTCCCTGCCCACAATGAGCTTACAGTCAAGACACTGTATAGAATCAACAAATGTTCAATGATATCATTGATTTATTGACTGATTGATTGCATTTGTCATTGTCTTTTGTGTTGTTTGAGTGTTTTTACTGTTTTGTCTCTCCTGTGTGCAGTCCCCTCTTCCCACTTTTCAGTAAACCATATTTATTGAGTGCTTAGTTTGTGCAGAGCACTCTACTAAGCACTTGGAAAAGTGCAATTGCAACCGCTACCTTGCTGGTTCAATCTTTCATTCTAACCCGACTGGATTACTGCATCAGCCTCCTCTCTGATCTCCCATCCTCTTGCCTTTCCCCACTTCAGTCTATACTTCACTCTGCTGCCCAGATTATCTGTGCAGAAATGCTCTGGGCATGTTACTTCCTTCCTCAAAAATCTCCAGTGGCTGCCTGTCAACCTATGAATCAGGCAAAAACTCCTCACTTTCGGCTTCAAGGCTCTCCATCCCCTCGCCCCCTCCTACCTCACCTCCCTTCTCTCCTTCTCCAGCCCAGCCTGCACCCTCCACTCCTCTGCTGCTAACCTCCTCACTGTCCCTCGTTCTCACCCGGCCCACGTCCTTCCCCTGGCCTGGAATGCCCTCCCTCCACACAGCTGCCACACTAGTTCTCTTCCTCCCTTCAAAGCCCCACTGAGAGCTCACCTCCTCCAGGAAGCCTTCCCAGACTAAGCCCCCTTTTTCCTCTCCTCCTCCCCACCCCCCCCCGCCCTACCTCCTTCCCCTTCCCACAGCACCTGTATATATATTTGTACAGATTTATTATTCTATTTATTACTTGTAAATATTTACTATTTATTTTGTTAATGATGTGCATATAGCTTTAATTCTATTTGTTCTGACAATTTTGACACCTGTCTACATGTTTTGTTTTGTTGTCTGTCTCCCCCTTCTAGACTGTGAGCCCATTATTCGGTAGGGACTGTCTCTATATGTTACCGACTTGTACTTCCCAAGTGCTTAGTACAGTGCTCTGCACACAGTAAGTGCTCAATAAATACAGTTGAACGAATGAATGAATGAAAAGGCTGGTAGACATGTTCCCTGTCAACAAGGAGCTTACAGTCTATGATGATGAGCCCTTTGAGGGCCAGAGACCATGTTTAATCAATCAACGCTATTTATCAAATACTTACTGTAATAATCATAATTAATAATAATAATTGTGGTATTTGTTAGGCATTTACTATGTTCCAGGCACTGTACTAAGTGCTGGAATTGATATGAGATTATTGGATTGGACACACTCCCTGAGCCACATAGAGCTCACAGCTTTAATCCCCAATTTACAGTTGAAGGAACTGAGGTACAGAGAAGTGAAAATATTTGCCTCGGGTTGCACAGCAAACAAGTGGTAGAGCCGGGATTAGAATGGAACTAAGTGCTTGGAAGAGTGAAATACAACAGAATTAGCAGACACATTCCCTGCCCATAAAGAGCTTCAGTCAATGGTATTTACTAAGCGTTGTCATATGCAGAGCCCTGTACAAAGCATTTGGGAGAGTACAATACATGGTAGATATGATCCCTCCCATCAAGATGTTTACAGCCTAGTAATCTAGCACTTTTTAGAGCTCCTGTCTCCCCCTCTAGACTATAAGCCCATTATGGGCAGGGAACGTATCTGCTCATTCGAGCGCTTAGTACAGTGCTTTGTACATAGTAAGCACTCAATAAATGTGATTTATTGGTTGATCTTTCCCAGAGCATAATATATTGCTTTGTACATGGTAAGGTCTTAATAAATAATATTATTACTACTATTAGGACAGAAGTGTTGACCTCAGATGACCCTGGGTGTGGAAGCTGGCTGTGGGTGTGAAGGTTCTCTCCCCGGGCATTTGCCGGATTTCCCAGTCTCTGATACTCCAGTGATGGCACTGTGTCCACAGCCTTCGTGCCAGTGGGCAAACAGAGGCAGGAGGGGAAGACCTAACAGCTTGGGATGAGTGTGCAGAGTCTCATTTTTGCAACATTCCTTGGGTGACCGCTACTGTTCTAGGCTAGGAACGGGCAGTTGGTTTAGCTTGGAAGTGTTGCTTTTAGACTTGAGCCCACTGTTGGGTAGGAACTGTCTCTATATGTTGCCAATTTGTACTTCCCAAGCGCTTAGTACAGTGCTCTGCACATAGTAAGCGCTCAATAAATAAGATTGATGATGATGTTGCTGGAAACCTCCCCCGACCCAACTTCCGAAGCTGCTCGGGAACTCAGGAGAAATCACAGTCGGCCTCGCTGTCGCCCCACCATAATCTGCACCATGTGCTTCCCACTTCATCTCCACGGCACCCGCCACCTTCATATGCCCCTACTCCCCTCCACCGCACTGCCCTGCCTCCACGTGGATTTTGCCAAGGTGAAGCAGGGCAGCAGGAAACTGTGTTCCACCTCCTAATTGTCCAGAAACTCAGTCCATTCAGCCTCAGGACTTGCATAAGGCAGTGGATCCCAGCTCCATCTCTAGACTCTAGGAAAACAGGAGTCCTGGAAGAGAGACAATGGAGGGGCAAGGCGGAAAAGGAGAAGCATCATATCAGTCCATCTTCCTGGAAAGATATCCTGGGAAGTGTTTCCTCTCTGTCTGCCCCTCTTGACTGTAAGCTCCTGGTGGGCAGGGAACATATAGAGAAGCAGCATGGCTCAGTGAAAAGAGCTCGGGTTTTGGCGTCAGGGGTCATGGGTTTGAATCCCGGCTCTGCCAATTGTCAGCTGTGTGACTTTGGGCAAGTCATTTAACTTCTCTGTGCCTCAGTTCCCTCATCTGTAAAATGGGGATTAAGACCGTGAGCCCCCCACGGGACAATCTGATCTCCTTGTAACCTCCCCAGCACTTAGAACAATGCTTTGCAGATGGTAAGTGCTTAATAAATGCCATTATTATTATTATTATTATATCTATATTGTATCAGAGTACATTGCTCTGCATGTGGTAAGCACTTAGTACGTACCAGTGACTGATGGTTCATTCTCATTGGTTTGCGGACTGAAGGGGACAGACAGTCAATCCTTACAGCTCTTCCTGCAGTTGACATGTGCAGATGTTGTGGTGTGTGTGTTTTAAAGTCCCTTTGTGGGACAAGGACTGGATCCAACCTGACTAACTTGTACCTACCCCAGAGTTTAAAACACTGCTTGGCACATAGTAAGCACTTAAAAAACACCATAATTATTATTATTAGAAGTAGTAGTAGTAGTAGTAGTAGTAGTAGTAGTGGTGGTGGTGGTAGTGGTAGTAGTAGTATTTTTATTATGATGTCTTTTATAAGGGCGAGGTGGGATAAGAATAATAATAATGACATTTATTAAGTGCTTACTATGTGCAAAGCACTGTTCTAAGTGCTGGGGAGGTTACAAGGTGATCAGGTTGTCCCCCATGGGGCTCACAGTCTTAATCCCCATTTTACAGATGAGGTAACTGAGGCACAGAGAAGTCAAGTGACTGGCCCAAAGTCACACAGCTGACAGTTGGCAGAGCCGGCATTTGAACCCATGACTTCTGACTCCAAAGCCTGGGCTCTTTTCAGTGAGCCACGATGCTTCCTTAAGGGATAGGACAAGTGATTCTATTAACGTGGAAGCAGTTTGGATGGAGAGGAAAGGGTGGATTATAGAGATGTTGTCAAGTTGGAACAGACAGGATTTAGTGATGGGTTGAATATGTGGGTTGAACGAGAGAGAGGAGTCAAAGATAAAGCCAAGGTTACGGTCTTGTGAGATGGGAAGGATGGTGGTGCCATCTAGAGTGATGGGAAAGAGAGGGGAAGGAAAGGGTTTGGGTGGGAAGATAAGGATTCAGTTTTGGACATGTTAAACTCGTATCAGCCTCCTTGCTGACCTCCCAGCCTCCTGTCTCTCCCCACATCGGGACATACTTCATTCTGCTGCCCAGATCCTTTTTCTACAGAAACATGCAGGCCATGTTTCACTGCTCCTCAAGAAACTCCAGTGGTTGCCCATCCACCTCCATATCAAACCAAAACTCCTCACCATTAGCTTCAAAGCAGTCCACCACCTTGCCCCCTTGTACCTCACTACACTACTCTCCCACTACAACGCAGTCCACACTCTTTGCTCCTCCGATGCCAACCTTCTCATTGTACCTCTATCTTGTCTATCTCTCCACCGGCCCCTCACCCACATCCTGCCTCTGGCTTGGAACGCCCTCCCTCCTCAAATCTGACTGACAATTACACTCCTCCCCTTCAAGCCTTACTGAAGACACATCTCCACCAAGAGGCCTTCCCTGACCCTCTGACTTTTCTTCTGCATCATCCTGACTTGCTCCCTTTATTCATCTCCCCTTCCAGCCCCACAGCACTTATGTAAATATCCATAATTCATTTCATTCATTCACTTAATCATATTTATTGAGCACTTACTGTGTGCACAGCACTGTACTAAGCCCTTGGAAAGTACAATTTGGCAACAGATAGAGAAAATCCCCACTCAACAACGGGCTCACAGTCTAGAAGCGGGGAGACAGACAAAAAGCAAAACAAGTAGACAGGCATCAATAGCATCAAAATAGATAAACAGAATTATAGATGTACACACATCATTAATAGAATAAATAGAATAATAAATATGTAAAAATATACACAAGTGCTGTGGGGCGGGGAGGGGGAATAGGGAAGATGGAGAGAGTGTGGGTGATGGGGAGGGGAGGAGGAGCAGAGGAAAAGGGGGTTAAGTCTGGGAAGGCCTCCTGGAGGAGGTAAGCTTTCAATAGGGCTTTTAAGGGGGGAACTGTGCTAGTTTGGCAGATGTGAGGAGGGAGGGCATTCCAGGCCAGAGGTAGGATGTGGGCCAGGGGTCTACTGTGGGACAGGTGAGAATGAGGCACAGTGAGGAGGTTAGCAGCAGAGGAGTGGAGGATGTGGGTAGAAGGAGAGAAGGGAGGTGAGGTATAAGGGGGCAAGGTGATGGAGAGCTTTGAAGCCAATAGTGAGGAGTTTTGTTTCCCCCTCTAGACTGTAAGCTCACTGTGGGCAGGGAATGTGTCTGGTTATTGTTATATTTGTACTCTCACAAGCACTTAATAAAGTGTTCCGCACACAGTAAGAGCTTAAAAAATACAATTGAATGAATGAATGATAGGTCATTGCTTCCCCAAAACAAGCCAAAACAGTGCAGGGTCCAGGGCCTCTGCCATCTGCTGCACCCCTGTCTACCTCCTCACTTGTTGCATTCCAAGCCCCACCGGCAATGGGACTATTTGGGACTTGGTATTTGTTATGTGTTTATCATATGTCAATCACTATTCTAGGTGCCAAAATAGGTAAAAGATTATTAGGTTGGACATAGGCCCACTCCCACATGGGGCTTGCGGTCTAAGTAGGAGGGAGAACAGGTAATGAATCCCCATTTTTCAGTTGAGGAAACTGAGGCACAGAGAAGTGAAGTGACTTGCTCAAGGTAACACCGTAAGCAATTGACAGAACTAGGATTAGAACCCAGATCCTGTGATACCCAGGCCCAAGTTCTTTTCACTAGGCCACACTGCTTCTTTTGCATAGGTTTTCAGTCCTTAAGTGTCAGAACCAAGGCTCTTTTATCATTCTCCACAGGGATAATAATAATAATAATAATAATAATAATAATAATGGTATTTGTTAAGTGCTTACTATGTGCCAAGCACTGTTCTAAGCACGGGGTAGACACAAGGTAATCAGGTTGTCCCATCTGGGGCTCACAGTCTTTACCCCCATTTTACAGATGAGGGAACTGAGGCACAGACAAGTGAAGTGACTTGTCCAAGGTCACACAGCTGACAAGTGGCAGAGCCGGGATTAGAACCCACATCCTCTGACTCCCAAGCCCATGCTCTTTCCAATAAGCCACGCTGCCTCATCATCATCAGTGTCGTCGTTGTCGTCCTCTGGATATTCCTAAGTGCCTTGTGTATAACTCAGCAAGCAGGACAGATTCAGAACAGTGCTCTACCCACAGTGGGCACTCAGTATAGTGCTATGTCTGAAATAGCACTGAAGTGCAGTGCCGTGATAAGTAATTCACAGACATAACAGTTATTATTATTATTATTATTGTTAGAACAATAATACTACAGTGATCCAAATACATCAGGAGTTGGGTACATATTGATACCGATGCAGGTTGTCAACACTTGGATTTTCCAGACGCACAAACACAAAATCAGAAAATCTCTTATCCTGTAAATCTTCAAAATCAGATGAACCGTCCTCTGCCTGGGATGGCTTGGGCCCACTCTTGCCTGCATGTGGTAAAAGGCTGGGGGCAGAGCTGGCACGATGAAATTCAATAAAGTTCTGTGGCTCTTCTTCTGAGCAACTCTCCATGGGTAAGGCAAAAAGTACCCCACTGGACATTTTGTTCAGTGTCGCTTTGCTCGGAAAGTTGTTGCCTTCCCAAACCGTGGCCGAGGGCTTGCGGACCCTCGACGGTGAACAATTGGATTTGTTCTTAGTGCCAGACATCCTGGCATGTAGGGGGGGTTGGCCGGCATTTCCCCTATAGACTCTGGCAAGGTCCCCAAATAGCCTAAAGAATTTCTGGAATGTTTACCCAGGCCCGGCAGCTCCAGCAGTTCCTGCAGACAGACTGTCCACTTGACGCGTAGCCATGTCACGGCCCGCATTCGGGACTGTGAGTAGAAATGGAGCAAAACAAATGTTACCGCTTGACCTATAACCTTTCTCTTTCAGCCCCCAGAGGTTCAAGAAATTCCGTGGGCTCAGAGCCAAACAGTTGTGTTTCCTCTAAATAGAAGCCCATGGGAGTAACGATGAATATTTAGATCGCACGCTGTGTTCAAGAGATGGCGAAAAAACAACCTAGCCCAGGGGCTAATGGGGTTTTACATTCATTTTCATTAGCCCATTTCCAGTTAGCTGGATGCCCCCCCTGCCCCCAACACCTAAACATGCACCTCATAAGGTTCAAAACAACCCAGAGCTTTTCCAGAGATACTGTTCACTTGAAGAGAATAATAATACTAATAATAATTAGGGTATTTGTTAAGTGCTTACTATATGCCAAGCACTGTTTTTTAATGGCATTTATTAAGTGCTACTATGTGCAAAGCATGTTCTAAGCATGTGACACTTTCCCTGCCCACAAGGAGCTCACAACTTCTAATAGGAGAGACAGAAATTAAAGAGTATGCAAAATAAATATTTGAACATGCAATCAAATAAACCTATCCATAAGGCTGGGTGTGAACTAGTTGATGTAGGTAATCAACCAGTGGTATTTACTGAGTGCCTACTATGTACAGAGCACTGTACTAAATGCTTGGGCGGGTACAATTACAAAAGAGCTTCCAATCTAGAGGGGGATGGAAGGTAACGTCTGTCAGGGAAGAGAAGGACTGAAGCTGAGTAGGGAAGATGGTAGAGTATAAAACAGGTGGGAAGAAGATTAACTTCTCTGTGCCTCAGTTACCTCATCTGTAAAATGGGGATTAAGACTGTGAGCCCCACGTGGGTCAACCTGATTACCTTGTATCTCCCACAGTGCTTAGAGCAGTGTTTGACACATAGTAAGCACTTAACAAATACAATCATTATTATTATTATATACTCCATATTTTTTCTGACCTGAGTTTGATTTGTTATGTATTTTTATGTATTTAGGAATTCCTTTTTTCCCCAATTTAGAGATCCTAAACTGGAATGTAACATGTATATAAGTTTGTACATATTTATTACTCTATTTATATATTTATTTCACTTGTACATATTTATTCTATTTATTTTATTTTGTTAATATGTTTTGTTTTGTTGTCTGTCTCCCCCTTCCAGACTGTGAACCCGCTGTTGGGTAGGGACCGTCTCTATAAGTTGCCGACTTGTACTTCCCAAAGCGCTTAGTACAGTGCTCTGCACACAGTAAGCACTCAATAAATATGATTGAATAAATGAATGAAAAACAATCTGGTGGTTTGGGGGGGCTCTGGGATGGGGTGTCTGAGTGAAGTCAGGACAATCAGGGGGATTCTCTGAGTACATGGTCTTTAGCCAATAGTGATTGCCTGCATAACTGCAGTAGCCTCAGCTCTGATGTGTAATTTTTTTTCTTTTTGCTCCTTTGGTTGAGCCTTTTGTTTTAGTTTCAGTTCTCTCCCTCAGCTTGCTATGCTCACTCCTTTCCTACTATGGAAATATGAGACTGTAAGCTCATTGTGGGCAGTGAACATATCTACTGAATCTGTTTTATGGTACTCTCCTAAGCATTTATTATAGTGCTTTGCACGTAGTAATCACCCAGTAAATACAATCAGTCAATCAGGTATCTCTACTCAGAAAAGGCCCGGAAGGCTAAGAGGAGACACAATTGGAGGATGCCGCCGGTAAAGCTGTTGACGGGATGAACCGGGAATTGTAGTCACCAAATCCCATAATATAACACTAGGGCAGTGGGTTCAAAATTAAAGGAAAACTTCTTCTCCCAGCAGGTAGGAAGACAGTGGCTGGTTATGTAGACAGAAAGTTTTGATAGTGTTGAGAAGAGTTTGCATAGATGAGGTTACTAGGAAATAAATTTAGGAATAGTAGAAGTATAAATTAGAGATGTTACAAGGTTCAAGAAGGGTTTTGATGGCTTTTGTAGTGTATGCCCTTAGTAATGTTTCTAAGAGGGAGGAGCTATAGGGGCTGGAGTGTTTCAACATGCATCATTAGCTACAGTCAGGGAAATAATTCCAGTTAGGATGGATCGATGAGAAGCACTGTGGCCAAGTGGAAAGAGCCCAGGCCTGGAAATCAAAGGACCTGGGTTCTAATCCCACGTCCAACACTAGTCTGCTGGGCCACCCTGGGAATGTCACTTCACTTCTCTGTGCCTCAGTTTCCTCATCTGTAAAATGGGATTAAATCCTACCCACTACTACTTCGATTTTGAGTCCCAAGTGGAACAGGGACTGTGTCCAACCTGTATATCTAGTGTCTACCCCAGCGCTAGGTACGACACATAGTAAGTGCTTAACAAGTACCATTAAAAAAGTGGTTTCACATATGAATGGCATCATTTCAGATGTCTATTATGTCATTATTTAACCAATTAATTAATCAATTAGTAGTATTTATTTAGGGTATGCTGTGTGCAGAGCACTGTCCTAACTGCTATAATAGAAGAAAAAGACACAATCCCTGCCTATGAGGAGCCTGTAGACTAATATGGGATAAAGATATAAAATAATTCACAAATAGGAGGAAGAAGTAGTCAATAATAATAATAATTATGGTGTTTGTTAAGTGCCAACTATGTGCCAGGCACTGTACTAAGCGCTGGAGTGGATACAAATAAATCAATTTGGACACAGTCCCTGTCCCATGTAGGGCTCGCAGTCTTATTCCCCATTTTATAGATGAGGCAACTGAGGCACAAAGAAGTGAAGTGACTTGTGTAAGGTCACACAGCAGACAAGTGGCAGAGCCAGGATTAGCACCCATGACCTTCTGACTCGCAGGCCTGTGTTCTCATCAACTACACCATGCTGCTTCCCTGAAGAAGAACTTAGAAGGAATCTAAATCAGGTTTAAGTGCAACAGGTGTTTGTGAGTACAAAGGTGCTGAGGTGAGCATTGGGCAGGTGAAATCTGAGGAGGAGAAAAATAGTCAAGGAAAACCTGCTTGGCAGTTTTCTCCTTGGCCAAAGAAAAGCCTCCTTGGCGGGAGGAGGCCTGATCCGGCACAAACTAATAGGTTAGAGGCCTGCTTGAAGGTAATAAATGCAGTAATTGCACTTATTGAGCATCCCCTGGAAGTGCAAAACAAACAAGTAGCATGTTCCCTGACCTCCAAGAGCTTATATTCTAATGGGGAGACAGACAGGCAAGTATTCTCAAACAGAGGAATCAAAATGCTGAGAAGCAGCATGGCCTAATGGATAGAACACAGGCCTGAGTGTCAGAAGGACCTGGGTTCTAATCCCACTCTGCCTACTCTGTGACCTTAGGCAATCACTTAAATCACTTAACTTCTCTGGGCCTCAATTGCCTCATCTGAAAATGGGAATTAATACTGTGAATGCCAAGCGGGACATGGACTGTGTCCAACCTGATTAGCTTGTATCTATCCCAGTGCTTAGTACAGCACCTGGCACAAAATAAGTGCTTAACAAATACATACCATAAAAAATAAGCAAATAATAATTAATGGATGATTTTTCAGAATGTGAGACCCCTGAAGGACAGGGACCTCATCTAATTTCCACCTGTGTATTCTTCCTCAGTGCTTAGCACAGCACTCTGCACACAGTAAGTGTTTAATAATTACTACTACTATTACAATTGAAAAGGCACATAATGCTAAGTATGGGGAGAGTTACAATCCCATTTTTTGCATGCATTCCATCACAACAGAATGGGATAATTCCTCACTGAAAAAGCTAAATGATGTTTTTTCGCCCACCCTTTTAGCTTTCTGTTTACAAAGCAATAATCTCCAACAGGAAGAAAGAAACAGAGTAAAATGGCTTGCCACTTCTGCATTCCTTGTAAATTCAGTTGTTTATTGTGCTTTCCCCTCATAAGAATATTCCTTATGCAAATGAGGAAAATTCTCACTTCAAGCTATGGTAAGGCATAGCTGCCATAGGTTGATTTTCATGTTGCTATGGTTCCCAGGAGGGTGACCTTATATATACTAATCCAGCCCCTAGCAAACCCTGTGGAAAATCTCCTGAGGAAAAAGCAGAATGGGAAGGCTGAAAACTGCTAACCAATTATGCTCTAAAATAGTACTGCTATCACATTCTGGGCCACTGCTACCTAAAGCTGCCCAGAACATTTTGTACTTTTCTCAACTCCAACAAAAACAGTGACAAAACCTGCTCAGAATGCCAGGCAGGTTGTGGCTTATCTCATGCAAGAGACAGGACTGTTTCAGGTTTCTTTAGGAAATAACATTTTTCCTCTCAAAAGATTTTTATATTTTACCTTTCAAAAAGTCATACCCACATCCCCAATTATGGAACCGAACAGTGTGCTGTTTTCTTTAAACTTAATCTGTCTTTCCCCTTCTGAAGTAAATTGCTCTTTCAATCCCTTAGAAATAAGAAGAAAACCTTTCTCCTTTTGAATATGCTCTGAAATGCTCCGCAAAGTTGGCACAGGGTTAAAGTCTTCCAATAATCCTGAAAAAAAAAAGCACAGGTTATGTTGCCGCCTGCTCCCCAGAAAATCTAGATTCAACAGAAATTTTCATTGACTTGTAAGCTCATTGTGGGCAGGGGACGTATCTTCCAACTCGGCTATATTAGCACAGTACAGTACAGTACTCTGCACACAGTAAGTGCTCAATACAATTGATTGATTGATTGGCAACACAGAACACAGGTTCTGCTAACAAGGCAGCACACTAGCCAATGATGTTCAGAGAGACAAAGTGGTAAAAAAATAGAAATGAAGAAGATTAGCGTGGCTTTTAGGAGATAGTGGGAGATTGAGAGAAGGTGGTGGTAATGGGGCCTTAAGTTTCGTACCAAATTAAAGGTTCATAAAGGTAGTAGTGAAGTCCAACATTCAGTAATGACCGTGAGGTCAGCAGAAGTCAAATCAAGTTTCTTGAGCAGTTTCACTGGTGTCACTGAACAATTAAATCAATATCAAGTCTGGGAGAAGCAATGTGGCTACGTGGAAAAGGCACAGTCAGAGGTTCTGGATTCTAATACTGGTTCTGCCGCTTATCTGCTGTGGGATCTTGGGCAAGTCACTTAATTTCTCTGTGCCTCAGTTTCTTCATCTGTAAAATGGGGATTAAGACTGTGAGCACTTTAATGGACAGGGACTGTGTCCAACCTGATTATCTTGCATTTTCCCCAACACTTAGTACAGTAGCTGGCATATAGTAAGGGTTTAACAAGTACAATAGTAATAATTATTATTATCATGATTATCAATAACGTTCAACCCTATTTATTGAACATCTATTCTGTGGAGCACAGTGGAAGTGTAAGGCAGTTCCCTGCCCTCAAGGAGCTTACAAATGGCAGGGCAAGATTGTCAATGTTGAAATTCGGAAACACAGCTCAGCAGCACTGAGACAACAGTCACAGCAACACAGCTCTAGACTAGTGGAAGGCTCTATGGCCCACTAGAAAGAGCAGGGTATCGGGAATGAGGAGATTTGGATTCTAGTTACAGCTTCCCTGCTTGCCTGCTGTGTGATGTTGGATAAGTGACTTAACCGCTTGTTGCCTCAGTTTCACCATCTGTAAAATGGGGCTGAAATTCCTGTTCTTCCTCTCTCTTAAATTGTGAGCCCCCTGTGGGACAGGATTTGGGTCAGATCTCTTGTACAGATTATCTTGTACCTAATCCAGTGCTTAGCAGGTTGCTTGGCACAGAGCAAGTATTGGCATAACCTGCCAATGCAACACAATATGAGAATGTTTTAGCTCCATGTCCACAATACAGCCACTGCTGAAAGCAGTTTAATGGTGAACGATACATCTTCCCAGGACTCCAAGGACACTGAATTTATTTACAGATGGGTGCCGAATTGTACTTTCCAAGCGCTTAGTCCAGTGCTCTGCACACAGTAAGCGCTCAAGAAATACGATTGAATGAATGAATGAGTGAAGCAGGTCAATTGCCCTGGAGGCAAAGCCGCTAACCAAACCGTTTGTGCAGGAAGGGGAAGGTGGGAAGTAGCATGGCCTAGTGGAAAGTGCATGGGACTAGGAGGCAGAGGACCTGGACTTGGCCCTTCCACTTGTCTGCTGTGTGACCTTGGATGAGTCACTTAACTTCTCTGTGCTTCAGTTCACTCATCTATAAAATAGAGGTTAAGACTGTGAGCCCTATGTGGGACATGGACTGTGTCCAATCTGATTATCTTGTATCTACCGCACAGTGTCTGGCACATAGTAAGTGCTTAAGAAGGTGGGAGAAGAAAGGCAGAAAACTCAATCAAGCAGAGGCAGGAAAGGGAGGCAGAAATGGGGACATCCTAGACACAGACACACACACACACCTCAGGGAGAGTCAGTCAAACACATGAACACTTCAGGTTCCAGTTGCCGTCCCACAGTGACATATTGACCCATTCACAGAGACGCACACCCTCACCCTCTCAGCCCTCCAGCCACGCTTGGCGTGAGGCCAGGCACACTCGAATAAAAGAGGAAAATGCCCCTCTGATGTGGACTTCAAAAGTTTCTGGCAACTCCACCAAAAACATACACAGCCCCCAGCTACTTGGTAGACACTGAAACTCTGAGGAGCTGGCAGGGGTAGAGCTCACCTGTGGCTTTCACTGCCCTCATCCTTGTGAGGTGGTCATTATTATTGTTAGCAATAACAATAATAATCATTGTCAAGCGCTTCCTAGGTGCCAAACACTATACGTAGCACTGAAGTAGATCCATCAATGATATTTATTGAGGGCTTATTATGTGCAGAACACTGTGCTGAGTATTTGGGAAAGCACAATGCAATAGAAGTAGCAGATATGTTCCCTTCCCACAGTGAGCTTAAAATCTACAGATGCAAGATATCTTACACAAGATAATCAGGTCGGTTACCGTCCCTGTCCCATATGGGACTCGCGGTCTAAGATCAAAAGAGAATAGGAATTGAATGGCCATTTTACAGATGAGGAAACTGAGGTTTAAGTATCTTGTCCAAGGTCAGACTGCAGTCAATCCAGGTAATTTTGTATATAGCTGTAATTCTATTTATTCTGATGGTATGACACCTATCTACTTGTTTTGGTTTGGGTTTTTTTGTCTGTCTCCCCACTTCTAGACTGTGAGCCTGTTGTTGGGTAGGCACCGTCTCTACATGTTGCCAATTTGTACTTCCCAAGTGCTTAGTACAGCTCTGCACACAGTAAACGCTCAATAAATATGATTGAATGAATGAACGAAATTGTAAGCCAGATCCTCCACCTCTGAGGCCTGTGCTCTTTCCACTAGATCTCACTGCTTCTGTTCAACTCCCAGGGACTTCATAGCCACCGCACAGTCATTGTCCCCTCCCCGCTCTCCACCCCAGCTGAACCCAGGATTCTTGCCATCCCATTAGTCTCCCGGAGTCAGCAGATCAGGATCCAAGGAGATCTGTGCTCCCCAAAGCAGACAGGACAGCCATTCCAGAGCAAGTCACAGCTGGCTAGAAATTCACGGTAGCTGTGAGAACAATGGCGGCTCTGCCTCTGCCCTTGGCTCCTCAGCTTGCAGGTTTGAAAGCAATGTCATTGTCTCCCTTTATTGCTGAATTGCACTTTCCAAGTTCTTAATATGGTTCTCTGCACACAGTAAGCACTCAATAAATTTGACTGACTGACTGAATGAATGAATGAATCCCTGAGACTCTGGGAGGAGCAATAGAAAGTTGCGCTGCTGGCGCCATTTCGCTCCCCAACTACAGAGTCTGCTGGTCCAAAGGACCCGGGGCTCTTTGACCTCTCTGATATTAAAGCCCAGTTCCTTCTCAGCCACTGGAGGACATGCCGAGGCTACCTTCCGACCCTGGCTCCAGGGCTCCTGGTCAAATCCCTCCCATCATCTCGCTCAGTGCTGGAAAAGAATACACACACAGGTGAGAATTAGCCCTGATCCCTGATCTCCAAGGGGCCCCCAGTGTAAGACTCAAGTGGGGAAAAGACTGGTGACAGACAAGTAAAGAAAGATAAAATGGTAAAAACACAAAAACAAAGTAAACAGCAAGGGGAAGAATAAAGGCATGAAATAAGAACAAAGAGAGCAAGAGGGTGCTGAGGCTGGAGGAGCAGTAGTTCAGGCTCTTCGTGGCTCAGACACCACAGCCAACCCCACTTTGTGAGGAGGCTCGGCAGGAACTGCTCTTGATGGGGCAAGGCAGGTGGGGAGCCAGCCCCCAGAGCAGAGGAGCCAAGGAGAAGCAATGGCTTCTCAGAGAAGCAGCAAGGTCGAGCGGAAGTCAGTGGACCAAAATGGGCTGGGAGTCCAAAGGCCCGGCTTCTAACCCCAGTTCTGCCACTTGCCCGCCGCGCCACTGGATAAGTCCCTTAACTTTTCTATGTCTCAATTTCCTCATCTGTAAAATGGAAGTTAAATCCTATTCCTTCCTCCTTAGACTGTGAGCCCCATGTGAGACGGGGGTTGTGTCCAACTGGATTATCTTGTATTTACCCCCAGTGCATCCTATAGTGCCTGGCACACAGTAAGCATTTAACAAGACCATAAATAGCATTCAGCTCCGGGGCCGGTGAGGTGGGAACCCCTATGCTGAGGGAAGGAGGGAGCAGTAAAGGAAGTGGGAGGTAGGAGACCATCTTTAAAATAAATCAATACTAGTAATTGAGATATTTGTTAAGTGCTTACTGTATGCTTTACTTTACTAAGCACTCGGTAGGTAGCAGATAAACAGATCCCATATGGGCTCACAGTCCAAATAGAAGGGAGAACAGGTATTGAATCCCCATTTTGTATACGAAGGAACTGAGGCACAGAGAAGTGAAGTGACTTGCCCAAGGTCACACAGCAGACAGTGGCAGAGCAGTGATTAGAACCCAGGTACCCTGACTTTCAGGCCGGTGCTCTTTCTACTAGGCCATGCTGCTTCTCATTCCCATTACTGGTGCCGCCACTCACCGATTTCAACAATCCGGGGCTGGAGGAGAATGGGTTTGCTCTTCCATGTAACTCTCTACAGCTAACACTTTTAAATCTGGAAAAACCTTAAGTCTCTGGGTATTGAAACGCTGCAGAGCTGGGGTCCTACTCCCTTTTCTACCTAATAAAACCAAGGTCAAAGCAATTATACATAAAATTTTGAATAAATTCCAACTCCTTACCGGAGTGTTTTTCTGCCATGAACAGTGGGCATAAAAAAACTCCAAACAGAGCCTGCCCATTTGAACCAAACCCCCTCTACTTTCCTCAGCCATTCTCAGTCCATCGCTCTGTCAACATGAACTCTTTTCTCCATATTCAGCTTCCAGACTTTGTTTCCTTTCATTGAGGACCAGAGGGAACCCAGATTTCCCATCTGGAAGCCAAAATCTTATCTTTTTATTTCTCTGTCCATGTGGGACAGGGACTGTGTCCAACCTGATTATCTTATATCTACCCCAGTGCTTAGAACAGTTTTTGGCACCAAGTAAGCACTTAATACAAACTGTAATAACAATAATAGTAATAATAATATGGTTCTTTTACCTTGTCTCAACTCTGTCCACCCCCTCCCAGCCTCCCTTCTCAAAATCCTCTTCTAGTTAGGTTCTTCTCTGTATTTGGATAGTTTCTTTTGTTACCAGTGGATTCTTAGAGGGGGTAACCTAGGCAACCTGAAAGCACTTTCTGGCTTTGTGTTCTTTAACCCCTAAAGAACCTTTAATAATTAACCCATTCCACTAAGGGACTGCCAAGCCTCTTCCTCCCTGTTTCCCTAAGACAAATCATTTCAGGCACCAGTTCTCTTTCTCATAAGAGAAAGAGTTTTCATAAAGAAAATCCATGAGACCAGACTCAGGCTTCAATACCAAGTGAACAAGGCTTCAAGTGAACCAGTGTAGGTTCACTTCATGAAAGTGGAGACAGATATCAAGGCCACAGAAGAGAAGCAGGGTGGATAGAGCACGGGCCTAGAAATCACAAAGACCTGGGTTCTAATAATGGTTTCACCACTTGTCTGCTGTGGTAACTTCTCTGTGCCTCAGTTACCTCATCTGTAAAATGGGGATTAAGATTGTGAATCCAATGTGGGACAAGGACTGTGTCCAACCTAACTGTTTCTGGTTTTTATTCCATGGCATTTATTAAGCACTTACTATGTGCAAAGCACTGTTCTAGGTGCTGGGGAGGTTACAAGGAGATCAGGTTGTCCCACAGGGGGCTCACAGTCTTAATCCCCATTTTACAGATGAGGGAACTGAGACACAGAGAAGTTAAGTGACTTGCCCAAAGGCACACAGCTGACAATTGGCAGAGCCAGGATTTGAACCCATGACCCCTGACTCCAAAGCCCCTGCTCTTTCCACTGAGCCACGTTGCTTCTCTGTCACTTAGTACAGTGTCTGGCACGTAGTAAGCGCTTAACAAATACCATTTAAAAAACTGGAAAGACATTGGAAAGAGTAGAAACACTGCTTTCTCTTCCTTTTCTGAAAAATCCAAAAGCATTATTTACAAGGGAAACTTGAACCAGCAACTAATAATCAGCAAATGCCCTCCTTTAAGCAGAGAAATGTTATGTGAACGATTTGAGCAAGAGATAATCTTGCAGTCTGTTTCTCTAAAGTTTTAGTCTTCCTTTGGTTAGAAACATTCCCAAATTGAAATAGTTGAAGTTTCCAAAGCAAATCTCTCTGAAAGTGGTTTCAGGGAAGATAGTTCTAGTTCTAAGGAAAGAGGGCTGGAGTCCTTTAAACTATAAGGTTTGTTGTGGACAGGGAATGTGTTTACCAACTCTGTTGTATTGTACTCTCCCAAGTGCTTACTACAGTTCTCTGCACATAGTAAGCACTTAATAAGTACTACAGAGTGACTATACTCTCCCAAGAGCTTAGTACAGTGCTCTGGGCAAACACTTGAAATATATTACTAATTGTTTAAGGTAAAAGATGGTTACCAGAGGAGGTAGTGGCCCCTTAATCTGAAAAAACTGGCCCCAGCACTGGGATAAGTGGCTGACTGAGTCTTTTTTGGCCCCCTCACACCAATCAGAAATGATTTTCTTATGTTACAAATCGTAGAGCTTCGGCACACGAATCAAAGAGCAGCAGAAACTTTATCCTACATACTAATGCATCCATACTAATACAACCATGGATCTTCCAACCTGAAGTGGAAGCTGACGGCTGATCTCCAGATGACTGTGATGAAGTAGGAAGAGGTTTCCGGGCAGAGCTGGAACCAGACAGGAAAGGTTGGAGCAGACACTTACCCCGAGTCCCACCACCTTCGCATTCAGCTGTTTCTTAGTTTGATGAAATGTCAGAGTGGAGAAAAAGGTCTTGATTGGTACAAACAGCAGTGGCTTTGTTTTGTAAACTCTTGGATATTTGAAGAGTTTCTCTTGACTTTCTCCCCACAGGGGGCAAAGTGGCCTAGTGGAAAATACTGGAAGTCAAGAGAATTAGGATCTATTCCCAGGTCCTCCACTTGCTTGCTTGGTGGCTTTGGGCATGTCACTTTCATTCATTCATTCATTCAATTTCATTTTTTGAGTGCTTACTGTGTGCAGAGCACTGTACTAAGCGCTTGGAAAGTACAATTCGGCAACAGATAGAGACAATCCCAACAACGGGCTCACAGTCTAGAAGGGGGAGGCAAACAACAGAACAAAACAAGTAGACAGGTCTCCCAACCTATCTGTGCTTCAGCCTCCTTATCTGTAAAATGGGTATGAAAAAGCAGTCTGCCCTCCTTCTATGTAGGACAGGGACTAGGTCAAACAGTCAATCAATCAACCAATCAATCATTTTTTTCTGGTATTTAATAAGTATTTACTATGTGCCAGGTAAACTGGAGTAGATACAAGCTAATCAGGCTAGACGCAATCCATTGAACGTCCCATATGATGCTCACAGTCTTCATCTCCATTTTACTAATGTGGTAACCGAGGCATAGAGAAGTTAAGTGGTCACACAGCAGACAAATGGAGGATTCAGGATTAGAACGCTGGCCCTTCTGACTCCCAAGCCTGTGTTAAGGGAGAGATAGATGAAGTGGAGATCCGATGTGATTATCCTCAGCCTCTAGGACAGTACCATCCAAAAATAAGCCCTTTATTTATCTGCCCTTCCCTCTGCATCGACTATGGACTTGGCTATGTATCCCTTAAGTAATAATGCTCACCCCAACTCCTCAATACTTATGTAAATATTCTTATACTCTACTACTTCTCCTATCCCTAATCGACTTTTATGTCTGTCTCCCCCTGTACACTGTAAGCTCCTCCTGGGCGGGGATCATGTTCACCAACTCAATTGTACTGGACTTTCCCAAGCGCTTAGTACAGTGCTCTGCACACAGTAAGCACTCAAAAAATGAAATAAATAAATACCATTGCTATAGTGATGATAGGAAGCATTCAATACGTATCATCATTATCATCCGTATGTTTTTAATGTCATTTTTAAGGAATAATATTATTTTATTCAGTTTTATGAAGCACCTAAAATGATCAAGAGAGTGGAGAGTGGGAATTCCGTACAGGTCAAGAACTGTGTCCAATCTGATTAACTTGTATCTACCCCATTGCTTCAAACAGTGCTCAACACATAAAAAGGGCTTAACAAAGCAATCAATGGTATTTATTGAGTATTTATGGTGCACAGAACACCACACTGTGCTAAGCAACAAATCTAATAATAATAATAATCTATTTTTAGACCTGATCCAGGATAAAACATCCTGCTGATGAAGACATCAAAACAAACACATTTCCCTCTAAAAGAGTGGTGTTTCCCAAGAATAGTTCTCCCAGACAGGCTCAGAGAAGACCAGCAATGTTGCTGTAAGGCCCCAGGTCTCCCCAGCTTTAGAGTCTCCTTCACTTGCCTAGTCCTCTGTTTGTTTATTTCTCTGCTCCAGGGCTGAACTTGTACACTTGGCGAGGCTTCACAGGGGGATTATTTTAACTTCAACATCCTATCAGATAGGATTATTTTTGTTCCAGTGAAATGTGTATAGCGAGAATGAGGAGGCGTTAGGTTTGGAAGGGTGGCCACTTCAATTTCTGCAGAAAAACACACTCTGGAAGTGCTGGACAGAGGGTTCGGCTGGAAAATGTTCCTGCAGTGTGACACTCTCTTGCAGAGAAAGCAATTTCCACAGGACTGTCACCATGATGGAAGCAAATTGAAACTGTTTTCATAAACTTCTTTTCAAGAAGCAGCATGCTGTGGTGGAAAGAGCACAGGCTTGTAAGTCACAGGACCTGGGTTCTAATCCTGGCACCTCCACCTGTCTGCTGTGTGACTTGGGGCAAGTCACTTAACTCTCTGTCCTCAGTTACCTCATCTGTAAAATGGGCATTATGACTATAAGACCAAAGAGGAACATGGACTGTGTCCAACCTGATTAGCTTATATTCATTCAATCATATTTATTGAGCACTTACTGTACTAAGCACTTGGGAAGTACAAGTTGGCAACATATAGAGACGGTCCCTACCCAACAGCGGGCTCACAGTCTCTATCCCAGGGCTTAGTAAAGTAGTAAGCACTTAACAAATACCATTTTAAAAAACCCCAAAACTTAAAATGAGTAAAGAACCCTTGAAAGAGACTGAGAATGAGTGGCTGGAGAGATAGGAGGAGAACCAGGAGAGGACAGTGTCAGTGAAGCCAAGGTTGGATAATGTTTCTAGGTCGACAGTTTCAAAAACATCTGAGAGGTGGAGGAGGATTAGAATGGAGTAGAAGCCATTGGATTTGGCAAGAAGGAGATCACTGATGACCTTTGAGAGGGCAGTTTCTGTGGAGTGAAGGGGATGGATGTCAGATTGGAGGGGATAAAGGTGAGAATTGGAGGAGAGGAATTTGAGACAGTGGGTGTACACTTGTATTTTATTTTAGTGTCTGCCTCCCCAATTTAACTGTGTGTTCCTTGAGGGCAAGAATAGTACCTACTCATGCTATTGTAATTTCCAAGCACTTTTATCTGTAGAAAGGGATGGAGGAGTTCTATTTTAGCAGCAAAATGTGGCCTGGAGCTGATTGTGGAACAGATCATGGGCTGTTAATGTGTAAACTCAGGCTAAAACTTAGAAAGTTCAATCATGCCTTACAGCTGCCCAAATAAGACCTGACAAATATTCCCTCTGCATTTAAGGATCGTGTAAAAATTTGAGGTATTTATTCTCACAGTGAAGGAACCAGAGAAAATGTGGATGGAGATTAAAAATGTCATTAAGGAAGAAAACAGCACAGCACTGCAAAAGGTCAGGAAGCAAAAGAAGCCAAAATGGATGTCAAACATCACTCTGGAAGTAACCAGAAAAAGTAAGGAAATCAGAGGACAAAAGAACCCGGTTAAAGAAGTGCACTGAGAATTCCAGTGCTCTGCCAGGAAGGACAAACAGGAATATTATAACAGCAGATGTAAAGCAATGGAAGTCAATAACAAATGTGGACAGACAAGATCACTACTTCAGAAGATTAAGGAAATTAAGGGAACATTTCATCCTCGGATTGGTTGTGTTAAAAGCAAAAATGGGCTGATGATGAATGATGCCAGTGGAATCAAACAGAGATGGAAGGAATACACACAGGAATGACACCAGAAGGATAGCAGTATTCACGAAGTATTTGAAGGAGTTCCTTATGAATTAGAGCCATTGATCATGGAAAGCAAAATTAGATCAGGTTTGCACTGTCTTGCCAAAAATAAGGCATCTGACTTTGATGGGCTTCTTAATGAGGTGTTTCAGGCAGCTGTTCTTATTTTGGTAAGGTTAAAGTCCTTACCAAATTATGCCAACAGGTACGGCTAACCACTCAGTGGCCATCAGAAGAGTTAAGTTTATGTTCCAATACCAAAGAAAGGAGATACAACTAAAAAGTGACAATAATCATACAATTTCCTTGTTCTCCCATGCCAGCAAGGTATTGCTGAAAGTTATACAGTACCGAACTTTCCATCTCCTTGGCAGCTGAAATGCATAAAATAAAGTGTTTTGTGGGGGTGAAGCTTTCATCCTTGAAAAAACTAGGAGGAAGTGGCTGAGGAAGCCACTGTCTCGACCTTCTTCCTTTCTCCGCCAAAACAAGGTGCTGGATCTTTAAACAAACATAAAAAAATAATGAGAGTTTACAACCATGACTAAAGTTCTGCCTGAATAAGGTGACGGATCTGACCTTCCCTCCCTCTGCCTCTTCCTCCCTTTCCTCCTTCCCCATCCCTCATTTCTTTCCCTCAAAGCCCGGCTCCTTGGACTGTGCCAGGTTCAATCGTATCTTCGAAAAGATAACTTGGACGACCTGCTGCTGAGAGGGACCATTAGAGATGAGGGTTTTCCTTAAAAATATAAAAAGTGGCTCTGCCACTTGTCTGCTGTGTGACCTTGGACAAGTCACTTAACCTTAGTTTCCTCCTTTGTAAAATTAGGAAATGTAAATGTAAATGTAAAACCTGTCTTCCCTCCCTCTTGGACTGTGAGTACTATGTGGGACAGGAACAGTCCTATCTGCATATATTGTATCTACCCACATGCTTAGTACAGTGCTTAGTACATAGCTACCATATTAGTATTGTTTATCTTTGTTTTTGTTTATCTTCCCTGTTAGATTATAAGCTCCTTGTGGAGAGGAAACGGTCCCTTCATTATTCTCCATCCCAAGATCCTCTTACTGTGGAATGCACCAATGAATGTTCAATAAATATTACCACTACTATTCTAGTGCTACTACTACTACTACAACTACTAGTATTACCTCTACTACAACTATTACTACTATTACTATTACCATTATTACTATTACCTACGGGTTTTCTGCAATATGTGGTTCCATTTGGCTCTCCCAAACTCAAATTTAGTGTTGGCCAAGGGGTAATGAGGCAGAAGATTTTCACTCCAAACATTTTCTTAAGCCTTATTAATTGGTTTGACAACAGATCTATTATAATAAAATAATGAATTTGAATGCCTCAGCTGCTCAGTAAGAATGAGAACCCCTTTCCTTTTTTGTTTCAGTGATTCAAAATGGAGGTCCAGCATTTCATTTCCACTGGGGTTTCCCCCACTCCCTGGGCCTGAATATTCCAAACCCCCAGTGAAATGTTTATCGGAGAATGGGCTTGGCAGAGGCGGGGGCCACTGGAGACCAAGGATAAATGAGAATGGTGAATTCCATCTCCAGGACTTTCCCATTCCAGGAAGTACAATCTGCCTCCTGAGGAACGGCAGAAATATTTCTGAATTGTTTTGACTTCATCCTTAGAGACGTAGAGAGTTTTGTTTTTTCCGTTAAAGACATACCCTTCTACTGCTCAGTACCATTGGTCCCTGGGGATCTTAATCTGTGTGGCCTTAGATTTTGGATGAGACATGCTGGAGACACTAAAGGCAGTTTGATCTCCAAAAAGATCCAAACAATGAAGAAAATTGGATTCAGCCCAGGATTTCAACAGAACAATGCTCCTGGGCTGACAATGAGAGCTTTCAGGAACCACGACAGCCTCGTTCGCTGAACCTTACAGCATCGAAGAAACCACACCCCAAACATGTACCCAGGGTATCCTCAGCTGGGAAGGAATAACTACATTTCTTGGGCACTGCCTCCTAGTATCTGACCACAGCCCTATCCACGAGAGAGAGATTTGTATTTCCATCCCTGGCTTCCTGAAGCCTGGGCTGTCAGACAAGCAGGCCCCAGACAATGTGAGCGATTGCATTTGGCCATGAGAAGCAACAGTGTGGCCTTGTGGAAAGGGCTTGGCCTTAAGAGTCAGGGGACCTGAATTCTAATTGCAACTCCGTTATTTGTCTGCTGGGTGACGATGGGCAAATTAATCAATCAATCAAACAATCAATTAATCATATTTATTGAGCGCTTACTGTGTGCAGAGCAGTTTTCTTATCTGTAAAATGGGGATTTAATACCTGTCCTCTCTCCCCTGTAGACTGTGAGCCTCATGTGGGATAAGGACAGTAAGCGCTCAATAAATACGATTGATTGATATGTTTATATCTTCCCTACTGCTTAGTATAGGCTTGGAACACAGTAAGCACTTTAAAAAATGCACTATTATTATTAGCAGACTCCTCTCTTGCTAAGCTAAGCAGGATTCTGTACTGTCCCCTGGTGCCCACAGAAGCTAGGCCTACTGGAAATAATAATAACAATAATATTTATAATAATAATAATAATGGAATTTGTTAAGCACTTACTATGTGCCGAGCACTGTTCTAAGCTCTGGGAGAACACAGGCCTAGTAGTCAGAGGATCTGATTTCTAATCCCGGCTCCACCACTTGTCTGCTGTGTGTCCTTGGACAAGTCACTTAAATTCTCTGGACCTCAGTTACCTCACCTGTAAAATTGGGATTGACTGTGAGCCCATGTGAGACATAGATTGTATCCAACCTGATTATCTTGACCCTACCTCAGCATTTAAGCTTAGAACAATGCCTGACACACAGTAAGCACTTAACAAATACCATTAAAAAAAAGAAACTCCTACAAAGCCAATCCCAATCCTTTGTGGCCAACCATGATCCTACAACCTGCATTGAGGCTTCATGAAAGGTCACTGGAAGTCCCAGGGTTCATACAATACAATGTTGTATTGTCTCAGTAACATCCTCATTACTTCTTTTCTCAGGGTTATCAGTGGTATAGATAACTTAAAATGTGACATTAAAAAGGTCAGTTTCAAACCAAGACCCAAACAAAATGAAGAAGGGTTTGCATATTCCATGTTATATCATTAACATTTAAACAAACTCTACTTGGACAGTAATTGACCTATTCCCCAAAATGATTCTTCATCGTGTCACTTAGGCAGGAAAATTCATTGCAGCTGTAAATGAATTTTGCCAGGTAGTTTATTTAAGATGATGCTGTTTGTACATGCAATTTTTTGGCCTATTCATTCAATTGTATTTATTGAGTGCTCACTGTGTGCACAGCACTGTGCTAAGCGCTTGGGAAGTACAAGTTGGCAACATATAGAGACGGTCCCTACCCAACAGCGGGCTCACAGTCTAGAAGGGGTGGCCTAGGGTGTGAGCAGACATTTTAGCCATTGAGAAAGTTAGCATGGCAATATTTGATAACATTTTATACAACCAATTACCGCAATCAATAACACTTCAGTGGTTTCTATTACAATTGGGAGAATTTGTTAGAAATGTTTTAGCTATCTATGCAAATGAGCATAGTTCACAGATCGCGGTGGTAAAGTACACAATGGGAATTTTTCCCAAATAAAAACTGCCACTGAATGAGTTATCTTGTAATTACATCTTCTATCATTTAAAAAATGCAAAAACCACCACAGAGCTGGAATATTTTCATAAATACAGAATGAGAATTCAGAGGAGTGGAAAAAATAGAGTTTATTTAAAAATTACTCATTGTAACCTCAAGATATGCATTTTCTATAAGACAAAGCAGTTATTAACTTTCAAAGAATTAGCATAGGAGAGTTAAGCTTTGAGAAGAATTCATTCAATTGTATTTATTGAGTGCTTACTGTGTGCAAAGCACAGTCTTGTCTTGTGCCGTTGAGTCGTCTCCAACCCATAGTGACGCCATGGATACATCTCTCCCAGAGCGCCCTGCTCTCTGTCTGCAATTGTTCTGGTAAAGTTTTCTTGGTAAAAATTTGGAAGTGGTTTACCACTGCCTTCTTTCACACAGTAAACTTGAGTCTTCTCCTTCGACTCTCTCCCATACCTCTGCTGCCAAGCACGGGTGAGTTTTGACTTGTAGCAGACTGCCTTCCACTCACTAGCCACTGCCCAAGCTAGGAATAGAGTGGATATGCCACTATTTCGACTCTCCCTCCTATAGTCGAGACTGGTTGAGTACTGGAAACTCTCCAGGTGTGACTCCGAGAGGGGAGCAAAGCACCGTACTAGCGCTTATAATGCAATATATTTAAAGGGACACCTTTGTGCAAAGTTCAGTTGTCCCTTCTGAGTAGGACAAATTAGTCATTCACCTGCCTGGAGACCCAGAGACATCATCATCATCAATCGTATTTATTGAGTGCTTACTGTGTGCAGAGCACTGTACTAAGCGCTTGGGAAGTACAAGTTGGCAACATATAGAGACGGTCCCTACCCAACAGTGGGCTCACAGTCTAAGAGGGGGAGACAGGGAACAAAACCAAACATATTAACAAAATAAAATAAATAGAATAGATATGTACAAGTAAATAAATAAATAGAGTAACAAATATGTACAAACATATATACATATATACAGGTGCTGTGGGGAAGGGAAGGAGGTAAGATGTGGGGGATGGAGAGGGGCACGAGGGGGAGAGGAAGGAAGGGGCTCAGTCTGGGAAGGCCTCCTGGAGGAGGTGAGCTCTCAGTAGGGCCGAGTAGAGACAGAGACCTGTCCGGGTCTCTGTCGGTGACGTTATTCTGAGACCCTGAGTTTTGAAGCTAAACAACGAGAAAAGGGATAAGTTGTTGGTAAAGAGGTGAAATCTGCCACTTTTGTCCAGAAAATAGGCCACCTGATAGGCTGCTTCAGTCAACGTTCAGTTTGAGACACTAGCTCGAGGAAAGAGCTGCCGCAGCTACGGCTGTGTCCGCACAAACTTTGTCCATCGTCTGTTCTTTGGACAGTCCAGGGCCTGCTCGTTTATTCCAGAACCACCTCAAGCAAACCCGTTGAGGGCCTAGAGATCCAGGACTCCATATTCGAATGTCATTCTCTCTTCAAGTCGGCCATTCTTCCTGAATAATAATTTATAATTTTGGTGTTTATGAAGTGTTGATTAGGTGCCAGGCACTGCACTGGTATAGTGGATAGAACACGGAATTGGGAGGCAGAAGGTCGTGGGTTCTAATCCCTCCTTTGCCACTTGTCTGCTGTGTGGCCTTGGGCAAGTCATTTCACTTCTCAGTGCCTCAGTTCCCTCATCTGTAAAATAGGGACTGAGACTGTGAGCCCCATGTGGGACAGGGACTGTGTCCAACTCTATTTGCTTGAATCCACCTCGGCACTTAGTACAGTGCATGGCACATAGTAAGTGCTTAACAAATATCACAATTATTATTATTTTTACTAAGCACTGCAGGGGATACAAGCTAATTGTGTTGGACACAATCCCTATTCCACATAAGGCTCACAGTCTTAGTTCTCATTGTACAGATGAGGAAACTGTGGCACAGAGAAGTTAAGTGGCTTGCTCAAGGTCACACAACAACAAGGGGGGGAGCTGGGATTAGAACCCGGATCCTGTGGCTTAGTGGAAAGAGCATGGGCTTGGGAGTCAGAGGTCGTGGGTTCTAAGCCCAGCTCTGCCACTTGTCAGCTGTGTGACTTTGGGCAAGTCACTTAACTTCTCTGTGCCTCAGTTACCTCATCTGTAAAATGGGGATTAAGAATGTGAGCCCCACGTGGGACAACCCAGTTACCTTGTATCTTCCCCAGAGCTTAGAACAGTGCCTGGCACATAGTAAGCGCTTAACAAATGCCATTATTATTATTGCCGACTTATACTTCCCACGTGCTTAGTACAGTGCTCTGCACACAGGAAGTGCTTAATAAATACTATGGTTCAGCAGGGAAAGGGTTGGATGATATGTGGTAGCGAAAGAATGCCTTATAAGGGTGGCAAGACCCTGGAATATTGGTCACCCTATTTCCCTCGATGTTTATGGGAAGGTCAGGAAAAGCCCATTCCTAGTACTAGTCCAAAGGGTTGGCATCTCATACCAGGCAATCTGTGGCAGAAACCCATCTCTGGATATTTTCATAGCTCCTGGTGCCACTCTTGCCCCTGGTTAAGTTACATATTATAAATTATTTATTTATATTTATTTTTATACTTTTATTGCGAACTCATTATGAACAGGGAACATGTCCGCTATTTCTGTCATACTGTAAATAATAACACTAATGATAGCATTTATTAAGGGCTTACTATGTGCAAAGCACTGTTCTAAGCGCTGGGGAGGTTACAAGGTGATCAGGTTGCCCCACGGGGGGCTCACAGTCTCAATCCCCATTTTACAGATGAGGGGACTGAGGCCCAGAGAAGTTAAGTGACTTGCCCAAAGTCACACAGCTGGCTATCGGCAGAGCCGGGATTTGAACCCACGACCTCTGACTCCAAAGCCCGGGCTCTTTCCACTGAGCCACGCTGCTTCACGTGCCACGCTTGTACTCTCCCAAGCGTTTAGTACAGAGCTCTGCACATAGTAAGCACTCAATAAATACTATTGCTTGATCAGTCCCGGTCCTCTGTCATCACACTGGACTTCCTCCTGTCTGATGGTGCTTGAGCTTTATTAATTAATTGATTAATTACAGCGTTTATTTAACAACCGTTATATGTCAAGGACTGTACTAAGTGCTAGGATACAGTATATGAAGATAGGACCTAGTCCCTGTCCTACATGGAACTCACCATCTGAACATGAGAGGGAACAGGTATTGAAAACCATTTCACAGATGAGGAAGCTGAGACCCAAAGAAGTGAAGCGATTTGCCCAAGGTCACACAGCAGACAAGTGGCAGAGCCGGGATTAGAACCCAGGTCCTCTGATCTCAGGTCTGTGCTCTTTCCATTAGGTGGCAATTGAGGTGTGGGGAACATCCAGGGGAATGAGCAAGGGAGGTGTTGGCAGGTTCTGGATCCTACTCAGAACCACAGATCATCATCATCATCAATCGTATTTATTGAGCGCTTACTGTGTGCAGAGCACTGTACTAAGAGCTTGGGAAGTACAACTTGGCAACATATAGAGACAGTCCCTACCCAATAATGGGCTCACAGTCTAAAAGATGAAGGAGAAACCAAGATCAATGGGAGAGCAGGAAGCTTATCCTGGTGGGGCCTTCTTTCCTGAGAACTTCATTTCCCAGAAGCACGAGGAAGTGAAAAATGAGACCCAATCCACAAGCTGGACAAAGCTTTAAATTCAGAAAGAAAGGGCTATCAGACCTAATCTTTCCTCTTGCCCACTTCTGGAGGAACATGGTGATTTTGATGTTTAAAATAAAGCCTTTGACTTGCTCATCTGTAATTTATTTTAATGTTTATCTCCTCCTTTAGACCGTAAGCTCCTTGTGGGTAGGGATCATGCAATGTACTTTCCCAAGCATTTTCAAACAATTAATCAATGGTATTTATTGAGTGCTTACTGTACATAGAGTGCTATACTAAGTGCTTGGGAGAGAACAATAGAGTTGGTAGATTCTTTCCCTGCCCACAACAAGTTTCCAGTCTATTTTCCTAAGTGTATTGTACTTTACATCGTACTTTCCCAAGCTTAGTCCAGTGCTCTGCACACAGTTAAGAGCTCCATAAATACTACTGAATGATGGATTGACTGAGCAATGGACTCTCCAGTTTCATGGGTCTGCAACAGCCTAACCTCAAAAGTGTCACTGTTAAATTCTAGAACGATTTTACAGAGTCATGTCATCTACTTTTCTACCCGGCAACAGGAAGGGCTGGCCACTCAAAAGACTAGTACTGAGCCGGAGGAATCCTCTCCTCCCCCCAGAAAACTTCACACATCTGCAAATACGTACAACATGTACTATACACAGGAACTCTCATCAACAGCTGAACAAAACAGAACGAGGACGGGTTGCCTTTTAATTTACCGCTTTATGCTCAAAGAACCCTCAAATCCTGGCATCTTCATAAATCACAACAACACATGTTCTCCCTCTCTCTTGCAGGAGGAGGATTTTAATTAAATAGCCAAACTGCTCTGGTCTCCCTTTCCCACAGCTTCCCTTCCAGGCTTGGCAGCGTGGACTTTTTTTTCCAGTGACTCTTGCACCCACCGTACAGAAATAAACTGTGCTCTCAAAGCAAAATGTCAAAACTGCGGAGCTCAAGAGTGAACTTTCCAAGTTAGGCTGTGGCAGATTTCAGCAAAGAAGCCCGATTCGTTTCAATCAATGGAGCTACTCCGTTGTTATCAACACGACAAGATTCTGGGTAATCGACTGTGTTCATTAGGGCCCCGGCTGCATGGAGAGGAAGGGGCTCGTAGCCCCCACAGGCGTGGAATCCCCCCAAAGCTCTGTGGGTAAGGCTGGCAGCTTAGCCTGCCTGGGTCCTCTGAACATCAGAGGGACTGGTCATTCATTCATTCATTCATTCATTCATTCAATCATATTTATTGAGCGCTTACTGTGTGCAGAGCGCTATACTAGGCACTTGGGAAGTACAAATCGGCAACATATGCAACCAATGCAACGAATGTAACCAAAGTGGGGTCTTGTGGAGAAGTGGGGAAGTAGCGTGGCTCAGTGGAAAGAGCACGGGCTTTGGAGTCAGAGGCCATGGGTTCAAATTCCGGCTCCACCAGCTGTCAGCTATGTGACTTTGGGCAAGTCATTTAACTTCTCTGTGCCTCAGTTACCTCATCTGCAAAAGGGCGATTAAAACTGTGAGGCCCCCCATGGGACAATCTGATCACCTTGTAACCTCCCCAGTGCTTAGAACAGTGCTTTGCAAATAGTAAGCGCTTAACAAATACCATCATTATTATTATTATTGTTACTGTCTTCTGCTGGCAGGCCGTGGTCACTGGGCCAGGCCCCAAGGCCAGCCCTTCTGGGACTTGGCAGAGCCAGGATCTGCCAAGCTTCAGAGTCCAGGTTGGGACCACGAAGCCACTGCACAACTTCCCCAGCCCACGGTGGCCAATCCTAGCCCCTGATGCCACTGGGTTATCTGGGCTGGTGCCCAGGCTACGATGCCCACTGGGGCCACTTTTACACCCTCAGTTGTCATTATGTTGTACCACTTGTCATACTAGGCAGTTCACTTTTCAGCTGCTCTCACCTCTATCTCTATGGAAATAGTACCGATCATCTTTATATATATAGGGTTTTTCCATCACTTGTATTTATTTGAGTGCTTTCTGTGTGCAGAGCGCTGAACTAAGCACTTGGGAGAGTACAATAAATAGACACTCCTCCTACCCCCAAGGAACTTACAGTGTCACAGAGGAGGCAGACCTTAACATAAATTGCAAGTAGGGAAAAACGACAGAGTGTAAGGCTCCCTACATAAATGCATAGGTGATGTTGCAGGGAAGGAAATTAGAAGATGAGAAGATTAATCAAGAAGATTAATGAGGAGAGGGAAGATGAGAGATTAATCAAGGAAGACTTCCTGGAGGAGATGTTATTTTTAATTTTAATTTTGCATTTTTATTATTATTATTATTGTCCCCAGCTTCCCTCCACCCTGGCTTTTGCTGCAGTTTTGTAGCTCAGAAGTGAAGTTCGTATTCAGGGGGATCTGGAGCCAGTGGGGAGGAGAGGGAACCAGGCCCTCTTCCTCGAGAGATGCTTTGGGCTCAAATGGACTTGGCATATTTGCACAAAATGGCACTGATGATGCCATCACAAGGACGAGAAGAAGCAGCGTGGCCTAGTGGGAAGAGCACAGACCTGGAAATCAGAGGACCTGGGTTCTAATCCTGGCTCTGCCAATTGCTCTGCCACTTCCTTGCTGTGTGACCTTGGATGTCGCTTAACTTCTCTGTGCCTCAAATGGGGATCCACTACCTGTTCTCAACTACTTCAGACTGTGAGCCCCACGCGGGACAGGGACTGTGTTCGACCCAGCTGATTTGTACTTTTCCCAGCACTTAGAACAGTGTTTGACACATAGTAAGTGCTTAACAAGTACCATTAAACAAACAAATAAATGTCACAAGCATCTCTGCATCTTATTTTGAGGGCCTCCAGTGGCCTCCTGAGCCAGAGACACCGAGCCAGTGCTTACCTGGTGACAGCACCAACAAGCTGCAACTGGCATAGCCATGGCAGGTGACACTGGGGTGGCAGAAGTGGCGGAGAAGGAGACAACATGACGGGCTGGGGACCGTGCTCGCTTCCTTCCTCTTTCTCCCCCGCATCCCTTTTCCCCTCCTCAACCCCTGACCCCTCAACCCACCCAGAATTGGTGGCGCTTCTGCTGATGACAGTGTGAGGAGTTTCCATCAGCTCCTCACACTGCTTCCCTCTCCTTCATAACCTCCCGGAAACCTGCCTCTTCCAGGAGGCCTTTCCTGATGGATCCCCATGTCACTGGCTCAACCAGGCCATCAATCACTTCTAGCCTTTCATTCATTCATTCAATCGTATTTATTGAGCGCTTACTGTGTGCAGAGCACTGTACAAAGCACTCAGAAAGTACAATTCGGTAACACACGGAGACAGTCCCTACCCAACAATGGGCTCACAGTCTAGAAGGAGAAGACAGACAGCAAAACAAAACAAGTAGACAGGTGTCAATACCATCAATATAAATGGAATTATAGCTATATACACGTCATTAATGAAATAGAGTAATAAATATGTACAAATATACACAAGTGCTGTGGGGAGAGGAAGGGGGAGGGTGTGGGGGCGATGGAAAGGGAAGGAGGAGCAGAGGATAAGGTGGGGCTCAGTCTGGGAAGGCCTCCTGGAGGAGGTAAGCTCTCAGTAGGGCTTTTAAGGGAGGAAGAGAGTTAGTTTGGCAGATGTAAGACTTCAGGTTTATTTGTGCTCATCCTCATGTGGAGAGCCACTAGCCCTTGTACATATATCCATTAGCCCTTGTACATTTATCCATTAGCCCTTGTGTGTGTATACACTGGCCCTCATGTGTAGAGCCAATAGCCCTTGTACATCTATCCACTAGTCCTTGTATGCATATCCATTAACCCTGCTTTGTATATAATAATTGTGGTATTTGTTAAGCGCTTACTATGTGCAAAGCACTGTTCTAAACGCTGGGGGATACAAGGTGATCAGGTTGTCTCACATGGGGCTCAAAGTCAACTCCCATTTTACAGATGAGGTAACTGGGGCACAGAGAAGTTAAGTGACTTGCCCAAGGTCACACAGCTGACGAGTTTCTGAGCCGGAATTCGAACCCATGACCTCTGACTCCCAAGCCCACGCTCTTTTCACTGAGCCACACTGCTTCTCTATCCACTGCATATCTATTAATCCTCACGTGTATATTCATTAGCCCTCAGGGGTATATCCATCTGTATATCCATTAGCCCTTATGTATATTCATTAGCTCTCGTGTGTATATCCATTAGCCCTCGTGTATATCGATTTATTTACTCCATTGAGCTGGTCATTTACCTATTCCTTAATGCCTTTTTCTATACTTTTTCTGATACCAGTTGCCGTATCTCTATTTTTTCTCCTACTCCCTTTGTATGCATGCTATCTGTGTTGGCCTGCCTCACCAGGGAAACTTTTAGTAGCAATAAAAATGTGGCTGTCTAAAAGCTAATGGGAGATGTGGAACCCCCCTTTTTTCCAGAAATGGATGGTGGTTAGTTGGAGAAAAGGCTGGAAGTGTTCATATTAGGAATGGTTGGTGATCAAAATACCTTCTCTCACAGTGATGATGGGATCTTGTTAAGCACTTACTATGTGCCCTTAACAGAAGGTGGGCCCCATGCACTCTAAGCCAAACTGCTACAGTCAGGTTTCCCAGTGCTTAGAACAGTGCTTGGCACATAGTAAGCGATTAACAAATACCAATATTATTATTATTATAAGCTTCTCTAGGGAAGGGATTCTGTCTTCTACTAGAGGGTGGTGTGTCCCAGGAGAAAGCACAAGGCATCTGGAGTCAGAAGATGTGATTTCTAGTTCCAGTTATTAGCTGCTGGGTCACCCTTGAGTAAGAGAAGAAGGCTAGTAGTCCATCAGTCACTAAACCAACATTCAACCTTCCGGGTTGAAGGCGGGACACAGAGTCCATAGGGAATTAAAGTATTCCTCTCTTTCTCTGGCAGTGTTTCCTGGAAGTCTAGACTCGGGGATCACGAGGTAAGCCAGCGGCAAAGCAAATTCAGTGTGAGTTGGAAAACATTTTTGCAGAAGTCAAGTGTTTCTTTAACTGCTCTAGTGGAATTCGCCTCATTAGCCAGCCCTCCCTAGCCCCCCTCCGTGGACCCCACCTCACTAGGAACCCCAGAGCCCCAAATTTCCCTAGGAAATCCTCTCCCCTTTACCTGGCTGGGAAAACGGAACTCTCAGATGGTGAATTTCGACTCCATGAAAGAGACAGCCGGGGCTTGTCCTCTGTCAATTTCAGAATGCATCAAGAGGTGGTCTGGATTTCAGATCATGACCAGAAAATTGGTTTTGTGTGTATGAGTGTGTGTGTGTGTGTGTGTGTGCGCGCGCCCGCATACGCACACATGTGTGCCGTTTCGAATGTTCAAAATCAGAGAGAGGTTTGGGAAAACACCTAATTAGATCAAGGGAAAATTTCAAGTCATTAGAATCACTCAGTCAATCAATGGTATTTGTTCATTCACTCATTCATTCAATCGCATTTATTGAGTATAGTGCAGAGCACTGTACTAAGCGTTTGGGAAGCACAAGTTGGCAACATATAGAGACGGTCCCGACCCAACAACGGGCTCACAGTCTAGAAGGGGGAGACAGACAACAAAACAAAATATATTAACAAAATAAAATAAATAGAATAGTAAATATGTACAAGTAAAATAAATAGAGTAATAAATCTGTACAAACATATATGCAGGTGCTGTGGGGAGGGGAAGGAGGTAGGGTGGGGGGGATAGGGCGGGGGAGAGGAAGGAGGGGGCTCAGTCTAGGAAGGCTATTGTGTGCTTACTTTGAGCAGAGCACTGTACTAAGCACTTCAGTCATTTTACCATCAGCTGTGCTTTTCAGGAACACTTTTCCAGCTTACCTTGGGCCTGCAATGATAGGGATGGAGTTATTTTATAAACGTTAAATATTATGTGTTAATAGGAGCAAGGATCATTATGCTTTTAATTGGCAAAGTACATTTCCGTAGGGTTTATCACTGCTCTCAGGGCACTGTCATTTTGTTCCCTCCTACCAGGAAGGAAACTGAGACCAAGAGACTGCCTACCTTGATGCAGGGACAGCTGGGCCGAGGAACTGCATTTGCCCCTTTCAGCTTCCATGACCGATTTTTCTGTCCTACCTGTGGAATTGAAATGCAGAATGAAATGCTCACTTGTTTAAAGGTTTTGTCCTTTAGGTCCTTAAGAAGAAAAAAGGGCTACATTTTCAATAAAAGCCAATAACAAACCACAAATTTGTGAGTAAAATCAATTTAGAATCATGTACATATTTATCATAATGGTATCTCCTGTATTCCCAAACTGACATAATTTAAAGCTATTAAAAGCTTAGGCCTAAATCCATTTAATCCCCACCTATTAGAGCTAACTGGAAGGCCTTTTCATTATTTTGTTAAGGGTGTTCCCTAGGGTGAGATAAGTATCTGGGTAAGAGGAAGGGAGCTGAAGACAGGGGGAAGGAGATTAATGGTGGGGGGGACATTTGAGTGGAGGAAGAAGCAGTGTGGGCACTTAGCCACGCTGGCCTTGGAGCTTCCAGGACTACAAAGTCCCTCTGGCCGGTGGGAGCACAAATCCATAGTGCCACTGCATGGGCTTTTTCAGGGCACCTATGGCCTGGGAGTCATGATGGGACAGTGGCAGTTACTGGTCGCTCCACTCAGGTGGTGACAGAGGGCTACTTGGCCCAGAAATTTTAAAGCCAAGCATTTCTGCACACTGACAGAGTTTCCCAGGCAGCCTTCATCTCTGATGATTCCTCTCCCTGCACCCGGCAAGCCTGATGCTAGCTAAAGTCTCAGGGAGGGAATCGTTCTCCTCCTCCACGCTGTCAAAAAGCTTCTTTCAGTCCCATAATGTCTACCTTCCCAACCCCCATGGACTTCCTCCCCACTAAGGAGGCTGCCCTGCTTCCTGCATCTGCTGTGTGCAAATGGCCAGTTCTTCCTTCCATCGAGTCCCTCGGAGCAGAATTCCTCTTATTGACGGCAGATAAGTGAAGACAGCGAGCTCAGCAAAGATCGAAGATCTGCGAGCAAATCAAGCCATTCCCATTTCCTGGAGTCCAGGTGCTGCAGCTAATGAACAAAGGAGAGAAGTCATCCATCATGTGCTTACGTAAACCACTTAAAACCAAGGAATCAGAGTCATCTATGTCTACTAGATACACAGCACTGGGCTGAATTCTCGAAGGGCATAAAATGCTGTCCATTTTGGCTCTTTTCTAATGTCTTTGGCTTGATGGAGTTTCCTTATCATCATCCCGGGATTGCAGGAATTGAGTTGAAGTAATATAATAAAAAGGAATCATTCAATCAATCAATGATATTGATTGAGTATTTACTGTGTGCAGAGCACTGTACTAAGCGTTTGAGAAAGTTGAGAGGTTCCCTGTCCACAAAGAGCTTCCAATCTAGAAGAATAGACAGATATTAAAATAAATTATAGATCTGTTGTGTTGTGCAGCTGAGGGTGAGGGGAATATCAAGGGATTGTAGGAGGGGGCAAGGTGATTGAGTGTTTTAAAGCCAATGGTGGGGAGTTTTTGTTTGGTGCAGAGGTGGATGGGCAACCACTGGAATTTCTTGAGGAATGGAGAAACATGTCTTGAATGTTTTTGTATGAAAGTGATCCGGGCAGCCTCTTGTCAGTTGTGTGACTTTGGGCAAGTCACTTCTTTGAGCCTCAGTTCCCTCATCTGTAAAATGGGGATTAAGACTGCGAGCCCCATGTGGGACAACCTGATCACCTTGTATCCACCAGTGCTTAGAACAGTGCTTTGCACACAGTAAGTGCTCAACAAATACCATCATTATTACTATTACAGATCCAAGTGCATAGGAGACATAGAAGGGAGAGGGAGTAGGGGAAATGAGGGCTTAGTCAGAGAAGGCCTCTTGGAGGAGATGGTGGGGAGAAATGGTGTCATATGTGAAGGGATAGGGAATTCCTGGCCAGAGGGAGGACGTGGGCAAGGCATTGGTGGCAAGATAAATGAGATTGAGGTACAGAGCATACGTTGGTGGAGTGTATGGGTTAGAAGCAGCATGGCTCAGTGGAAAGAGCACGGGCTTTGGAGTCAGAGGTCAGGGGCTCAAATCCCGGCTCCGCCATTTGTCAGCTGTGTGACTTTGGTCAAGTCACTTAACTTCTCTGGGCCTTGGTTCCCTCATCTGTAAAATGGGGATTAAGACTGTGAGCCCCCTGTGGGACAACCTGATCACCTTGTAACCTCCCCAGCAGTTAGAACAGCGCTTTGCATATAGTAAATGCTTAATAAATGCCACCATCATTATTATTATTACAAAACCAGCAGGGTAAGGTAGGAAGGGGGCTGCCAATCCAGTGTTTTAAAACTGATGGTGAGGAGTTACAGCTTGTCTGATTTCCTCCCAGGGATCTGAATTCCAATCTAAAGTGGAGTCTGGCTGCGGGAAACAGCTGCCAGAACAACCAGAAGAGACCATAGCACAGCTTACGCCACTGGAAGAAAGTAAGGATACGTGTGAACCTGTGGCTTCAGGGAGCCAATAGAGGGAGAGCAGCTGAGGCCATCAAGAGCATGTGATGCTCGTCAGGCAGGTATGAAAAGAGCCTGTGTGAAAGGGAAGTCTGACTGGAGTCCAACAAACAATCTTACTTGAGTGAACTCCCTTGTAGTAATAATAATAATAATAAGAAGAAGAATGGCATTTGTTAAGCGCTTACTATTTGCAAAGCAGTGTTCTAAGCACTGGGGAGGTTACAAGGTGATCAGGTTGTCCCGTGGGGGGCTCACATTAATCCCCATTTTACAGTGAGGGAACTGAGGCCCAGAGAAGTTAAGTGACTTGCCCAATGTCACACAGCTGACAATTGGCAGAGTCGAGATTTGAACCCAAGACCTCTGACTCCAAAGCCCGGGCTCTTTCCACTGAGTCACGCTGCTTCTCTGTAGTAGTAGTAGTAGTAGTAGTAACAATAATAATGGGAAGCAGTGTGGCTCAGTGGAAAGAGCACGGGCAGAGGTAATGGGTTCAAATCCCAACTCTACCACTTGTCAGTTGTGTGACTTTGGGCAAGTCACTTCACTTCTCTTTGCCTCAATTACCTCATCTGTAAAATGGGGATTAAGACTGTGAGCCCCACGTGGGACAACCTGATCACCCTGTAACCTCCCCAGCAGTTAGAACACTGCTTTGCACATAGTAAGCACTTAATAAATGCCATCATTATTATTAGTAGTAGTAATAGCAGTAATAGTAGTAGTAAGAGTAATAGTAGAAACAGCATTACTTGGTGGAGGGACAACGGGCCTGGGAGTCAGAAGGACCTGGGTTTTAATCCCGGCTCTGCCACATGTCTGCTGTGTGACCTTGGGTAAGTCACTTTACTTCTCTGTGCCTCAGTTACCTCATCTGTAAAATGGGGATTAAGACTGTGAGCCCAATGTGGGACTGAGTGCAACCCAATTACCTTGTACTTACCTCAGCTCTTGGTACATTGCTTCACACATAGTAAGCGCTTAACAAATATCACTATCACTATTATTGTTATTATTAATAATAATAGTAGTAGTAATAATAGTAGTAATAGTATATGCTTACCGCTAACCATTTGCAGAACTGTGTGCAGAACCCTATCCCTAAGTGTTGGGAGAGAATGAGAGAATGTATGAGTGGCAATTAGATATGGTTTCTGTCCCTCAGTCGGCTCATAATCCAAGAATGATACTACCAATCCCGGTGAGGCGTAGCATTGTGAACATAGAGACCACTCAAGTCAGGTACCTTTAATCCCACTTCCTCCTTGAAGAGCTCAGATCACTATCGCTGGTCCAGGCACTAAGTAGTCCATGTACAGGTGGGGTTTTAATGCATCCTTTCTTTTGCATAAGTCTGCCCCTGGCTGACACAGGCGGCTTCCCTTGGCCATCCCGAAGATGTTCCTGCAGGCTTCTCATTGGCAGTTAAGCAAGAAGTTGGCATCCCTGGGTCTCTTTTGCTCTTAGGTCCCACCACCAACGGTCCATTGATCTCCTCCTCATGGCCTGATCCGCCATCTCGGAGCCGTGCAACCTGTGGGAGGGAGGGTGTTGGGGAAACACGGGGCACTAGTGTCAATTCCAAACTGTGACAGGGAGCACACCCACAGCCACAGCGGCAGTTACAGCAGAGTTCCCGGGGTATTGTGGAAGTCTCCTGCTGCAGGTGGCAGGAAGGGATGGAGGCTCCTCGAAGTGTAGAAGAGGAGAGCCGATGCCAGTTCTTGGGGAGGCAGCATGGTTGGCTTTTCATTTCAGGGCAAACCAAAAGCATGCCGCAGCAGCTTCTACCCCTGACTCTGCATGCATGAAGCATGCCAGGGGCGTCAGGGACCCGTGATGAGGGAAGGGAAGATGGCAGTTACTGCCGAAAAAGTTAAACGTCCCCTGGCTGAACCTCACTCTTGACTTTCTTGCCTCTAACTCACAGCTCATGGTACTCCCCCCTCCTGGAATTCACTTCTCCACCAGCTCCACTAGATCACAGTGGCATCTTCAAGGCCCACCTAAAATCTCCCCTTCCCCTTGACAATGAAATCATCAGAACAAAGCCCAATCTGGGTGTTTATGTACTTTAATCATATCCTAGGGACTTAATACTTTAATCGTTCCCAAGCCTTCATATCTCTCTCTTTCTCTCTTTCTCTCTCTGTCTACATTAATATCATTAATTAATATATTATTTGTATGCATATTGCACATTCAAATTTATAACTCTATTGTAATTTACTCTCCCAAGTACTTAATAAAGTCATCCGCACATACAGTAAGCACTCATTAAATATACTGATCGATCAACTAACTGACTGATTGATTGATTTGGACCTTTTCATCCTGCTGGTTTTGTACTGTTTCCTGGTTGGCTGTCAGTTGCGGAGTTCACTGAGAGCAAGAGGTAGCTTATACTTATAGCATATACTTATACTTTTTCTTCCTTGGCCTCCCACTAAATATTTTTGGTCCCTCTCCCCTATTATGTTGTCACCTTAAGGACAGGGAACATGTGTCTTTCAGCTACTGCACTCCTCCAAAGTCTTACTACAGTTCCTAGTACTCAGCAGCAGGTGCTCAATACATGCCACTGGCGATGAAGATGATGGAGGCTTGTTACCGTGTAACTTAGATTACTTTATTTTTCATTGATAGGGTCAGAGTTTGCAGTGCAATAGATTTGTCTTGTCTTATGCCATCGAGTCGTTTCCGACCCACAGAGATACAATGGACACATCCCTCCCAGAACGTACTGCTGCAATCGTTCTGGTAGTGTATCCATAGAGTTTTCTTGGTAAAAATATGGAGTGGTTTACCATTGCCTCCTTCCGTGCAGTCAACTTGAGTCTTCAACTTCAACTCTCTCCCTTGCCATTGCTGTCAGCACAGGTGAGTTTTGACTTGCAGCAGAGTGCCTTCCACTTGTTAGCCACTGGCTAAGCTAGGAATGGAATGGTAGGCCTCTGCTTGACTCTCCCTCCCATAGCAGAGACTGGTGGAGTACTGGAAACTCTCCAGATGTGACCTGAGAGGGGACAATAGATTTACTTGGTGAGTAACAGCAGCTATCTGAACTGCTCACCTGTGCACATTTCTTTTTCTTAGAAAAACCATCTAGGATACATTTGTAAAGGCGTGGAACCATGGAGAACAGAAGGGATCTTATGCAATCATCTATTCCATCTACCTGCTTCCTTCAGGGGAGACTCACACCAATCAGCTCAAGCATATGCATGTTTCTGGTCTATTCTGAAAGATCTCTAGGAAAAAGGAATCCTCAGCTCCTTTCAGCAACTCCTTCTATTGTTCAACCCCCTTACAAGAGTTCTTTCTACTACCAACTATTCATCTCTTCTTTGGGATTTTAGCTCTGCCTGTCTTTCCAGTTTTCCAACCAGTTGAAATTAGTTTGGGGTTGAATTCTGCTTGGAAACTTGCTGCTCCCTCAGAGTTAGATTGAATCACTTCTCTCTCCATGACCTGATGCTCATGGGCTGACAGAGGACTGTGTAGAGAAGTTGAAGAGACAGAGGAGGAAACTGCAGGATACTGCAGAGGACTACACTCTGTTCTTAACAATTGAGAGAGTACAATACAACAGAATTGGTAGACATGTTCCCTACCCACAAGGATCTTAAGGCCCAGAGGAGAAGACAGGCATAAATACAAGTGAATAAATTGTGAATGTGTGCGTAAGCACTGTGGATATCAAGTGCTTAAAGGGTACAGATCCAAGTGCCTAGGTGATGAAGAAGGGAGGAGTAGGAGAAATGAGGGCTTAGCCTGGGAAGATCTCTTGGAGGAGAGGTGATTTTAGTAAGATTTTGATGGTAGGGAGAGAGGTGGTCTGTCGTATAAGAAGGAGGAGGGAGTTCTAGGTCAGAGGGAAAAGTGGGGAAGGGGCTGATGGATGAGATTTAGGTACAGTGAGTAGGTTGGCATTAGAAAATCAGTGAGGTAAAGTAGGAGGGAGCAAACTGATTGAGTGCTTTAAAGCCGATGGCAAGGAGTTTCTGTTTGATGCGGAAGTGGATGGGCAAGGACGATAATAATAATAATGAATAATGATGGTGTTTGTTAAGTACTTACTACGTGCTGAGCACTGTTCTAAGCACTGGGGTAGATATAAGGTAATGAGGCTGTCGCACGTGGGGCTCACAGTCTTAATCCTCATTTTACAGATGAGGTAACTGTGGCACAAAGAAGTCAAGTGACTTGCCCAAAGTCACACAGCTGATCAGTGGCAGAGCCAGGATTAGGATCCATGAACTCTGACTCCCAAGCCCGAGCTCTTTCCACTATGCCACGCTACAAATAGCCATACACAGGGATCTGGCTGAACAAATACCACTATTATTATGCAATGGCCAACTTTCACATATCTGGCGCATGTAAATGTCCCATGAATCCCTTTGAAATCCTCAGGACAAGCTGCATTAGCACATCTTGAACTCATCCCCTCCCCTGGGGCAGTCCGTGGCCAACTGAATATTGTTCTCTCTGAACATGTACTGGCATGCGTGAATCTGCGCAAGCTGCTCTGAAACAGTCTTCTCAGAAACACTCAGATGAGAAAGCACCACCGGCAATTCTTAACTCTGAGTGTAAGAGATGGCAGTTCAGGATTTAAAACTAACAATAACAATTGTTATTATTACCTTGCATTTTGCCCCAGTGCTTCATGCAGTTTTAGCACATAGTAAATGCTTAACAAATACCACTATTATTATCAATGACAATACAATATTATCACTAGTATTTGTTAACGCTTAATATGTGCCAACCATTGTTCTAAGAGCTGAAGTAGATTAAAGATAATCTAAGTACTGGGGCTCACAATCTAAGTAGGAGGGAAATTAGATGTTTCCACCTCATTTTACTCATTATGGGCGGGGAATGTGTCTTCCAACTCTGTTATACTGCATCCTCCTAAGAGCCCAGTATGATGCTTTACATATAGTAAGTGCTCAATGAATACCATGGATTGATTTTACATATAAAGAAATGGAGGCCCTAAGAAATTAAGTGACTTTATCAAGGTCACCAAGCAGGGAAGTGGGATTAGAATCCAAGTCCCCTAACTCCCCGGCCCCTGACTCAATCCATATATCAATGAATCATATTTATTGAATGCTTGCTGTGTGCAGGGCACTGAACTAAGTGCTTGGGAAAATACAGCCCAACAATATAACAGACACATGACCTTTCCACAGTGAGTTTACAGGCTAGACAGATGGCAGACATTAATATAAATAAATAAATTATGCATATCTACGTAAATGCTGTGGGGCTGGGAGTGGTGGCAGTGAATCGTGGATGCAAGTCAGGGCATTGCAGAAGGGAGTATGAAAAGAGGAAATGAAGACTTAGGGGAGGCCTCATGGATGTTCCTTTAATAAAAGTTTGAAGGTGGGAAGAGTAGTTGTCTGTCAGATATGACAGACAGATTGACCTGCCGTAGGGTTTAGAGCCTTGTTTGTCAGGGATCGAACCCTTGGGGAACTCCAAGTACAAGACAGAATGAATCTAAGCTGTATGGGTATCCATAACCCAGAGGAGATGGCTTTTGATGCTTTTGCAGCCCTAAGTTCACCAAGAGGTAAGTAATACAGTGAGAAGTCGTGGGTCTCTTCTGCAGTTATGACAAAGGAGGCATTCAGGTTCAGAAGATCCATTCAATCACACTATTGGGTTTTGAAGAGAATCTGAGCCAAAGATGTGGAAAACCTTTGGCTGAGCTGAGACTCACTGGGGCAATGATTTGGGGAGAAACAAGTTGTCTCTGTTACAAGAAGGGGATGGAGGAGAAGGAGAGGAAAGGGAGGGAAGGAGAAACAGGGTGGTTGGTAGGGGGGCTTTCTGGCAAGGCAGGAGAAAAGGGGACAGAGGAGATAAATGGAAGAGTAGCTCTGTTTTCCTGTCTCTTTGCAGGCTGTAGCCCAGGATGGGTAATGGCTGCAATGGTTTTGTGGCCGCATCCCTACCAGCATCCTATAAGGCCAGAGGCTTAGCCTAGGTCACTGTCCACCTGGAGAATTGGAGTTTGGGATGGGGGGGGGGGGGGCGGTTACCAGACATTAGAAATATGGAAGCAAAGGAATGTTAGAAGGGGTGAAAGAATGGAGGGCAAGGGGAAAGGGAGCAGGGGGTGGAAGCATGTGGAGCAAGAGTGGGAGGAAGAGGGTTGGGGGACCTAGGCGGATGAGAATATGTGCATTGGAGAGGATGGGAGGATCAGGGTTGGGGGAACTGGGGGATGGAAGGATGGGTCGGTGGGTTGAGAGGATGAGAGGCTAGGAGTCAGGGGATAGGAGGATGGAAGCATGGAGTTTGAGGGGTTTGAGGGGATGTGGGTCAGGGAGGATGAGCCGATTGGAGTCGGGGGAGTGGGAGGTTGAGAGGATGGGATCGAGGAGGATGAGAGAGAGGATGAAGGTTGAGGGGTGGGAGATTGGGGGTCAAAGGGATGGGGGACGGGAGGGTGGGAGTCAAGGTGGGATGGGAAGATGGGATCTGGGTGACAGTAGAAGGGGGCTGAAGAAGGGAGAGCCAGGGGAAAGAAAGGGAACGGGTTGGGAGCATCGAGGATTGGGGTGGGAGGATGGAGGGATGGGGTAACAGTGGTAGGGAGATGTGGGAGAGGAGGTGGATGCCAGGGGGAGCAATAGAGCATGTCCTTCTTAATTAATTAATGATGGCATTTGTTAAGTGCTTACTACATGCAGAGCACTGTTCTAAGTGCTGGGGAGGATACAAGGTGATCAGGATGTCCCAAGTGGGGCTCACAGTCTTAATCCCCATTTTACAGATGAGGTAACTGAGGCACAGAGAAGTGAAGTGACTTGCCCAAAGTCACACAGCTGACAATTGGTGGAGCCGGGATTTGAACCCACGAAGTTCTTGCTTCCTTCACTTGAGCCTGGCCTTATTGGGAAATCCAGAGAGAGAGTAGTGGGGTTCTGCGGGTCGGGGGGAACGTTTCCGCCTTTTTTTATGGTATTTGTTACTTGCTATGGTATTTGTGCTTACTATGTGTCAAACACCATTCTAAGCACCAGGGTTGATACAGGTTTATAAGGTTGGACACAGTCCCTGTCCCATATGGGGCTCACAGTCTAAATTGGAGGGAGGAGAATATAATCCTCATTTTACGGATGAGGTAACGGAGGCACAGAGAAGTAACTCTGAGCCCGTCTTCTAGACTCTGAGCCCAATGTGAGGTAGGGATTGTCTCTATTTGTTGCCAAATTGTACTTTCCAAGGGCTTAGTACAGTGCTCTGCATACAGTAAGCACTCAATAATACAATTCAATGAATGAATGAAGGGACAGCAGACCAGGGGTGGAACCAGGATTAGAGCCCGGGTCCTCTAATTCCCAGGCCCCATGGCTCCTCTACCCAAGGGAGCATGTGGGCAGGTTATGAATCTGTGCCACCATCAGAGGGGAGAGCTTCCACTTGATGCTGTGATGGTCAAGTTATTGTCTCTGGGGAAATTATGCTAAATTTCCCATTTTAGAAGCTGTCTACTTTGACAAACTTCAGGATACCATGCTAGCTTCAGTATCATTTTCCCTAAATTTAAATCTCTACCAGCAGAGGTGATTGGGATGCACATATTCCAAAAACAACAAAGCCATGTTGAGAAGCAGATTGGCTCACAGGAAGCGGTACAGGCAACATTTAGAACAGTACTTGAAATATAGTAGGTGCTTAGCAAATATTATTATTATCATGATTATTGTCATTGTTATTTTGTAGGCCATGAAGAACACTTTGGTTTCTAGCTATGTTTAGATTATGCAGACACCCAGAATTAATTACCTTTCTTTCTATCTGAAAAGGAGAAATGACCCTCAAAAGCTTAACTTAGAAATATAACTGATCATAAATTAGGCAAACCAATATTGATCTAGCTAATGGTGTGAAATGAGGGGCCTAAAATGTGATTCATTCTTAGGACCGTAAAAATATCCCACTTTTTAGTCTTTTTTTAAATAAGGGGATATTATTTCTTAGTTTCTTAAATTATAAATAGTGACTCGATATATTTGGTAAGAGGTTACATTCCACCGGGTACTTGTAAGAGTAGGGATCAAGGCAGAATGTTAAACTCATAAAATGTAGGGTCATCTCTCAACTGGATGTGTCTGTGGATGAGAAACACATACCAATTAATGTCAACTAATCTCCCACAGATGATTATATGTCTCCCTGGGCTTCCATTTTGATGGCACTGTGTTTATTTAAACTTTAAACAAATTCTTGGATGTCAGGAAACTCCTGCTTTATCCTCTTTCCTGAAGTTTTTTGGGTTTTCAATTTAAGGTTTTCTGAAGTTGGGTCCCTAATATCCAATAGGTGACTTCAGCACCAACCTATTTTCTCATTTCTTTTTTGTTTTTATCGATATTAGAGTGATTACGTAAGCAGGACTGCAAATAAGGAGAGAGATGCAAAGTGACATTTTATCTGGGGCTTCAGGATGGAGAGACCAGCTCTAGTGAACAGTTTATATAAACGGAGTCAAGCTGACTCCACCAAGAAGGAACCTGTGCTGGTTTGACAGCTTTGACAGCTCCAAATGAATGGTGTTCACCATTCAGATCTCCTGGGGCTACATCCTCCCAATATCCCTGTCCCTGGGGCACAACATCACTTAACCTGCCCACAGCCTTGGGGAGTGGGGAAAGGGATTGAATAACTACAGTAATAATAATAATAATGGTAATAGTATTTGTTAAGTGCTTACTATGTGCCAGGCACTGTACTAAATGCTGCGGGGAGTAGCAGGAAACTGGGTTGGACATAGTCCCTGTCCCACATCGAGCTCACAGTCTTAAACCCCATTTTACAGATGTGGAAACGGAGGCACAGAGAAGTGAAGTGACTTGCCCAAAGACACACAACAGACATGTGGCGGAGCCAGGATTAGAATTCATGTCCCTTTGAGTCCCAGGCCCAGCCTCTATCCACTAGGCAATGCTGCTTCTCAATGGAAATCTCTATTTCCTCTCTCCCTGACTTCCACCCCTCCCTGGGCCCAGGGTTCATGGAGCCAATTCCATCTCCCCATGTCAGAAAACAAATCAATTGTCAAGTACACAGTCTTCTTTCAGGTTACATACAACTTGGGGATACAGCCAACATTGCTTAGTACCTTACCCCACATTTAGGCCACCCCATGATACCTGCAACCTGGGGAAACCTCCAAGTGCTTAGAAGCCAAAAAGGGGAAAAAAGTTATGTCTCTCTGCCTCCAACTAAAATTCTGGGATTAAGAAGCCTTGTATTAATTTTAAAGCAAAATGAATTTATAAAAATAGCTAAAAAAGACCCAAGTGAAGGAAGGAGTTTATAGATGTAAAGGGTTGTTCAGAAGGAACTGGGTGCAACAAGGAACTTTGTAAAGACAAGAAGAGGCTATAGTTCAATCTGAATTGGAGAGATTCATCACTAAAATTGAAAGATCACTACCAAAGCAAGCCGAAAAAACCTCAACTACTGCAGAATCCTGCAAAGACTCACAATCATACTACACCTTTTCATTTTGTTAATGTGGTGATATTCTGCTCTGAATTGCTTTAATAAACATTAAGCAGTTTAGTGATGATGCTTAATGTAACCGTGTATAAGGCATAACCGTGATCTCATATTTTCCAAAGATTTTGGAATAGATTCCAACATACAGTATATGTCTATGGGAAAAAGAAATCCCTAATTTAGCCATTCATGATACGTCCCCATTTTCAAGGAACACATTTTGGCTCGATCATGGGAAACACCTATAGAAGGAAATAGGTCAGTAAGGTTTACCTCCAAACCCTGTGCCATTTTCCCAGACAACTGGGAAAGCATTAGTCCTGTGCTCCCATGCTTCCCATGTCTTGACCAGAACCTTGCATCAGTTCCGGTCAATATCTTTATGGATGGCAAAATAACTGAGGAATTTTACGATATAAAATTGAACAGAGTTGTTAACCCCAAATTCAGGAACCTTGATTAATGAGAAAAATAGCCCTAACAGGATAAAAGATGATAAAAAATAATAATTGTGGTATTTTCCACAGAGAAACTGCGTGGCTCAGTGGAAAGAGCATGGGGTTTGGAGTCAGAGGTTGTGGGTTCAAATGCCGACTTGGCCACTTGTCATCTGTGTGACTTTGGGCAAGTCACTTCACTTCTCTGGGCCTCAGTTCCCTCATCTCTAAAATGGGGATTAAGACTGTGAGTCCCCCACCGTGGGACAACCTCATCACCTTGTAACCTCCCCAGCCCTTAGAACGGTGCTTTGCACATAGTAAGTACTTAATAAATGCTATCATTATTATTATTTTAATGATAAGCACTTATTATATTTCAAGCACTACTCTGAGTGTTGGGTAGATACAAGTTAATCAAACCATATACAGGCCTGTCCCAGGTGGCACTCACAGTCTCAGGTAGGAGGGACAGCAGATATCGAATCCTCATTTTTCAGTTAAGAAAAACTGAGACACAGAGAAATTGAGTGATTTGCCCAAGCTCACACAGCAGGAAAGTGGCAGGGCTGGGATTAGAATCCTGGTCCTCTGGCTTCCAGTCCCATGTTTTTTCCGGTAGGCCACTCTGTTTGTTAAGCACTTACTCTGTGCCAAGACTGAATCAAGACAATTAGATTAGACATCGTCCTGTCCCACATGAGACTCACAGTTTAAAGGGAAGGGAGAACAGGCTGTATTTTGAAATTTCCTTGTGGGCAGGGATTGTGTTTACCAGTTCTACTGCATTGTATTTCCCAAGTGGTTAGTACTTCCAACTGGGAAGGGAATCAAAGGCCACAGGAGCACACAATAAGTGCTCAGTAAACATCACTGATTGATGGATTGAGTTTTACAGGAGAGGAAAATAAGGCACAAAGAAGTTAAGTGACTTGTTCAAGATCACGGGGCAGGCAAGTGACAGAGCCAGGTCCTCTGATTCCCAGAACTATGTATGTTCTTTCCATTAAGTCACGCCGCTTCTCAGTAAGAAGGAGATTGATATTGCTTTTCAGCCAGGCTTCAGTTTACATGGGAATTTCTACCATTTCACGAATGTAAGGACAATTCATTTTTTTTTGTCTGTGTAATCGACTCAGGACAATCAATAGGAAATGCTGAAGTTTAACTGGATACTTCCTTCCTCCTTCAGCCCCTTCTATGCTGTTCTCAGACGGCAATCAGATACTGTCTCTGAAACATCGGCTTGTCTACCTGCCCTGTGGAATGAAGTGATGAGCTGATGGAAAATTCAGAGAAAGAGTCTCCAAAGTGAGGTTTGGGATTCAAAATGTGAAACGAGAACATTAGACTTTCCTGTGCATTCCTATTCTCGTGTGGGACAGAGACTATGCCTGACCTGATAATTTGTCTCTACTTCAGTGCTTGGTACATAGTCAGTGCTTAACAAAAAGTAGGAGGAGGAGGAGGAGGAGGAGGAGGAGGAGGAGGAGGAGGAGTAAGGCCTAGTGGAAAAAGCAGGGGCCTGGGCGTTAGAGGATGTGGATTCTAATCCCAGTTCTACTGCATGTCTGCTGTATGACTTTGGGCAAGTCACTTCACTTCTCTATGCCTCAGTTATCTCATTTGTAAAATTAATTAATTCATTCAATCATATTTATTGAGCGCTTACTGTGTGCAGAGCACTGTACTAAGCACTTGGGAAGTACAAGTTGGTAACATATAGAGACGGTCCCTACCCAACAATGGGCTCACAGTCTAGAAGGGGGAGACAGACAACAAAACAAAACATATTAACAAAATAAAATAAATAGAATAGTAAAATGGGGATTAAGACTGTGATTCCCATGTGGGATAGGGACTGTGTCCAACCTGATTACCATGTATCTATCCCAGTGCTTAGAATAGTCTTGGCACATAGTAAGTGCTCAATATATATCACAATTATTATCATTTGTGATCGATACCTTCTTCTTTATCTTCCTTAACTTCTCAGTTCAAAGTTCTCACATCAAAAATGCAGCCGGGTCTAATTGACTGCTCCAGATATAAATCACCATTTCCAGTGGAACTGCTAACAGCAAGCTGTTGGCAAAGGTATGCACTAATCAGATCAGATCAGATCAGAATTAATTGTTTGGCAGACATCTTGGTAGTTAACACAGCTGCCATTTTTCCAGGCCAAAGAAATTATATTAAGAAAAAAAATCCACTGCCTATTTACTCTGTTTGTGTTAGCCAAAGCCAGAATATTAAGGAACCCAAAGAACCCCCTGCTCCTTGAAACACCATCCTTGGTTCTCTGGCACTGTCCTCTCCTGGTTCTCCTCCTATCTCTCACTGCTTCTCAGTCTCTTTCACTGGCTCCTCCTTCGCCTTCTGCCACTCAAAGTTCAGTTCTGGGCCCCTTTCATTCAATCATTCGATCATATTTATTGAGCGCATACTGTGTGCAGAGCACTGTACTAAGCGCATGAGAAGTACACGTCTTTCACACCCGCTCATCTGCCTCGGCACTTCACAACCCCTAGGTCTACGTGGCTAACTACCCAATCTATTTCTCCATCCCTGAACTGTCCCTCTCTCTGCAGGCTCACATCTCCTGCTTCTAGGACATCTTCACATGTAGACAATACTACCATCCTCCCTGTCTCTCAAGCCCGCAACCTTGGCATTATCCTTGACTCATCTCTCATTTTTAGGAATTTTAGGAATTTTTAGGAATTTTAGGAATATTCAGGAATTGAATCCTGTGGATTCTAAGCTCATGACATGTCCAAAATCTATCCCTTCCTCTCTATTCCAACTGCACACACACCAGTCCAAATGCTTGTCATAGCCTGCCTTGATTATTGCATCAGCCTCCTAGCATATCTCCCTGTGTCCTGTCTCTCCTCTCTTCAGTCCATATTTCACTCTGCTTCTCGGATCATGTTTTCAAAACGTTTCCCATGCATGTCAACCGACTCCTCAAAAACCTCTATTGGTCACTTCAAGAAGAAACTCCTGTCCATCAGCTTTAAGGCGCTCCATCAGTTCTCTCCCCCATACTTATCCTCTCTCTCTTTCCCCAACAGCCAACTTTCATGACTCATTCTTTTCAAGCCAACCTACTTACTCTGTTCTCCCCACATCTTCAAATCCCTCAAACCATCAATCAATCAATGGCACTGACTGACAACTTTCTGTGTGCCAAGCACTCGATGAAACACTTGGGAGAGTACAATGCAACAGAGTTGCTAGGCAAGAGACAGCTATTGATATAAATTACAGATAGGGAAGTGCTGTGGAGCTGAGGGTGGAGTGAATATTAAATACTTAAGGTGCTCAGTAAATTGAATGATTTCTCACAGACCCAAGTGCATAGGTGAGGCAGAGCGAAGGGCAAATAGAGAAGCAGTGTAGCCTAGTGGGTAGAGCACGGGCCTGGGAGGAAGAAAGACTTGGGTCCTAATCCTGACCCCATCACTTGTCGGCTGTGTGACCTTGGGCAAGCCAATTAACTTCTCTATGCCTCAGTTACCTCATCTGTAAAATGGAGAATAAACACTGTGAGCCTCATGTGGGACAGGGACTGTGTTCAACCTGATAAACTTGTATTGACCCCAGCACTTAGTACAGTGCCTGGCACATAGTAAGCACTAAATAAATGCCATCTAAAAAAAGAACAGAATTTTAATCCCCATTTTACAAATGTAGAAACTGAGACACTGAAAATTTAAGTGACTCGCCCAAGACCACACAGCTGGAAACTGGCAGAGCTGGAGTTAGAACCCACATCCCCTCAGTCACAGTTCTGTACTCAATCATATATATTGAGTACTTACTGAATGCAGAACACTGAACTGAACACTTGGGAAAGTACAATATAACAGAGTTGGTAGACGTGTTCCCTGAACACAGCCTTACAGTCTTCCCACAAGGCCACACCGCTCCTCTATGCATATTTTTATTTGGATTGTCATTTGTATATTCCATTCTGCATTTTGCTAGGCCCCCCCTGATTTGTTCAACTACTTCCTGGGCTAAGCTCCTACTGCCTGATGTATTTGCAAAGAAAGTTTACCTTCTGTCTTCTCCATTACACTGTGAGCTCCTTCAGGGCAGAAAATGGGTGTTTTGTTTCTGCGGTACCCTCCCAAGTGTTCTATAGAGTGTTTTGCGCTCCTTGGTGCTCAGTAAATTGAATGGTTTCTCACAGTTCCCACTTCCCCTTTCCCTCCCCAGCACTTGGGTGAGAATGCTTCTGCTTGAGGCCTGCTCTAAAAGTGCAAGAATTGCAGGGGTACAGTTCTCTCTCTTTTCATTGCCTCCTCCACTATAGGATGGTTCCTTTGGCTTGGATGGTAACCAGATCCCACTGCTTATGATCCATAGTGCTGGGTGCTTAAATCTTTTTTTAAAAATGGTATTTGTTAAGTCCTTACTCTATGCCAGGGACTGTACTAAGTGCTGGGGTAGATACAAGCTAATCGACTTAAACACAACCCATGTCCTACATGGCGCTCACAGTCTTAGTCCCCTATTTATAGATGAGGTAACTGAGGCACAGGGAAGTTAAGTGACTTACCCAGGGTCATCCAGCGGACAAGCAGCAGAGCCGGGACTAGAATCCAGGTCCTCTGACTTCCAGGGCTGTGCTCTATCCAATAGGCCACACTGCTTCCCTATATCTCCATTACCCTAGCCCACCTTTGGGTTTGGAAGTCCTATTCCTAATCTGTTCCACTGGGTTTTTTCTTTAAACAATCACTTGATTGTTGGAGCTCATCTTTCCTGGTCTTGGATGAAGAGTATGAAGCTCCTGGGGAAATAACTGGGTGAACACCCTAAAATTTGCTGGGTGTTGTGTTGTGGTAGAAGGATTGTTTGATCTTTGAGCCCTGGAAAGGTATGCAGGCTCAGTGTCTCATCTGGGCATTGTGCATTGTCACTCTCAGTCCCAGCCCTAAGGCTAGAGGATAAGCCCCAGACTCTAAGCGCCTCCTCTAGATTGTATGCTCTTTGTGGGCAGGGAATGTGTATACCAGAGCAAAGAGAAGCAGCATACCTAAAGGATAGAGCACAAGCCCGGGAGTCAGAAGGACCTGGGTTCTAATCCTGGCTCTGCCACTTGTCCGCTGTGTCACCTTGGGCAAGTCATTTAACTTCTCACTGTGCCTCAGTTACCTCACTTGTAAAATGGGGATTAAGACTGTGAGCCCCACATGAGACATGGACCATATCCAATCTGATTAGCTTGTATCTATCCCATCACTTAGTAGCAGCATGGCTCATTGAGAAGAGCAAGGGCTTGGGAGTCAGAGGTCATGGGTTTTAATCCTGGCTCCACCACTTGTCAACTGTGTGACTTTGGACTATCACTTCACTTCTCTGGGCCTCAGTTACCTCATCTGTAAAATGGGGATTAAAAGTCTGAGTCCCACGTGGGACAACCTGAATACCTTGTACCCTCCCCCAGCGCTTAGAACAGTGCTTGGCACATAGTAAGTGCTTAACAAATGCCATCATTATTATTAGTAGTAGTAGTACAGTGCCTGTAAGTGCTTAACAAAAACCATTTAAGAAAAAAGCCTCTATTGTATTGTACTCTTCCAAGTGCTTAGTGCAGTACTCTGCATCCAATATGCTCTCCATAAATACCACTGATTGATTAGATGGTAGGAAAATTCAACACACAGCCATGATCAGGTGGAAAGGATCAAAGTTTGGCTCTGTTGACAACTCATTTCAATTTTGGGGTGTGTCCCCCTCTCATCAAGAAAGGAGAGTAGAGAACTCTGGTTTGTACAACAATTCGCGGCAATGTTTCAGTTTACCTGTGAGTGTGGCATGAAGAGGGTAGGGATGTGATGTGGTGCAGTAGAAAGAACGGGGGCCTGGGGGCCAAGATCCGGATTCTAGTTCCACCTTTGCCACTGGTTGTTGTGTGACCTTGGGTTAGTCACCTCACCTCTCTCTACCTGAGTGTCTGTACCTCAGAATGAGGATGATGATTTCTGCCTCTCCCTACCCCTCAGGGATAATTTATTCATTCATTCAATAGTATTTATTGAGCACTTACTGTGTGCAGGGCACTGTACTAAGCGCTTGGGAAGTACAAGTGGGCAAAATATAGAGACGGTCCCTGCCCAACAACGGGCTCACAGTCTAGAAGGGGGAGACAGGCAAAAAAACAAAATATATTAACAAAATAAAATAGAGTAGTAAATATCTACAAGTAAAATAAATAGAGTAATAAATATGGACAAAAATTCTCTCTGCCACTTGTCTGCTGGGTGACCTTGGGAGAGTCACAACTTCTCTGTGCCTCAGCTACCTCATTTGCAAAATGGGGATCAAGCCTGTGTGCTCCATATGGGACAGGAACTGTGCCCAAATTGATTAGCTTTTATCTACACTAGAGCAGTGTCTGGCACATAATAAGCACTTAAAACCATTTGAAAAAGAACAATTACAAGTTAATTTTTTTTACCATATCGATTCACCCTAACTCTTTATTCCTAAATATGACAGGGCTTTAAATAACAACTAATCATCTCTAGTCCCCTATGTGAACTGATTCTCTATTTTGCTTGCGATACCAGCCTAATTATAAATCTCAACATTTACTCTCTTAAGAGTTGTTTATTTACTCTGCACTTTTCACTTGGCTTTAGTCAGAGCTTACTTTTTTTTCTGTTTAAATATGATGCTCTCAGAGTCAATAAGAATGTATTTACATTGGGGTGGAGCAAACTGGTTTGGAAAAAAATTAGAATCAGCACAAGCTTTGATCTCTCTGACCAAATGCAACTGCCCTTCCTTCAATTATACAGTGGTTACTAGAGGAGGGGTCCTAGTGTGGAAATGCACCTTCCGTCCAGGTCGTTTTCCATTTGTTTTTGTTTTGTTTTGTTTTGTTTTTCTGAATAGACCAGGCTCAAGTGGATGCCCCTGACCTGGAGCAGGAGCTTGAAAGAAATCTACATTCCCCTGCACATCCTCTCCTCCTATAATACACTTTGAAGCTCCTGGCTGACTCTTTTCCCACTTCTGGATTCCCCCTCAAACTCGCACCTGGGCCAACTGCATAATCTTATTAAAACACGACCGGATTAGACACTTTTTTCAGGGTTTCTCCATGGCATTAAAAGTAGCCTTTGCAGTGGCATTAAAAACACTCTTGTGAACACTTGCAACACTGAATCGAAAACTAGTCCTGAGCCTCCAGACCGTAATAATGGTAGGGGATACTAGAACGGTATCAGCGTGGCTCAGTAGAAAGAGCTTTGGAGTCAGAGGTCGTGGGTTCAAATCCCGGCTCCGCCAATTGTCAGCTGTGACTTTGGGCAAGTCACTTCACTTCTCTGTGCCTTGGTTACCTCATCTGGAAAATGGGTGTTAAGACAAAAATAGAGATAAACAATGCGAATATGCTTTGAAAAATTAACGCTCTAAACAAATTTGAGATATTGAATGAAAAGCAATCACACCAACCCCTTACACACTGAAGAAACGCTGTGAAGGAGATTCCTCTGGGGAAGTAGAGAAAACAGCCTTACTTTCACTGCTCACCCAGAATCTGATCAGATCCAAAACAAGTCCATCGGCCGAAAAGTTGACACTGGGAGAAAGAAATCCACTTCCCACACTGGGGCTCACAGCCTGTGGTTCCTTCAGACTCTCATGTGGATCTAGAAAAAATTACCCCAAACCATATCTTTACAGTTTTTAGAACACTGGGAAACTACAGACACTCAGGAATGGGGATAGGAAACTACTGTCACTGAAGACCAGGACTGGTAGCTGCTGTCACTCAGAACCAGGAGAGAAAATTACTGTCACTGGGGACTAGGACAGGAAGCTGCCATCACTCAGGGCCAGGACAAGAAGTTGCTGTCACTCAGGACCAGAGACTGGAAGCTACCGTTACTGGGAATCAGAGATTGGAACCTGTTGTCACTTATGATGAGGAGAGAAAGTTGCTGTCACTCAGGTTCAAGACTGGAATCTGCTGTCACTGAGGACCAGGACTGGAAACTGCTGTAACCGAGGAACAGGACCAGAAGGTGCTGTCACTGAGAATCGAGACTGGAAGATGGCTGTCAGTTCCAGAACAGGAAGAACCAGGGGCTAGAAGCTGCTGCCACTCAGGACCAGGACTGGAAGGTTTTGTCACTCAGAACCAGGACAAGAAGCTGCTGTCACTTCACTAAGTTCCAGGGATTGGAAGCTGTGGTCACTAAGGACCAGGAACCAGAAGAAGCAGTCCTTGAGTTTCCAAATGTTGTGAATAATTTTTACAAACAGTCTGACCAAAAATTATGTTCTAACTTGTTTATTGACAAACCACAAGCGGTGGAGAGCAGATGTGTCAGAGTGTGAGGTGGCAGCTATTCATATGAGGACAACCAAGTCTGCATGCAAAAATCCTTCCCAGCAGTTGACAAGGCTGGACCAGCCCAGCCCAGACTCACCAGGACCCGGCCAGACTGGAAGGACATGCATAGACAGGCTAACCGGAACACTCACGATGTTACATTTCAGATATGACTCTATAACAGAGGAAGAAATTCCCACTACCTGAAATCTCTTAGTAAACAAGCAGTAGCTACAATCCCACCCAAAACATCACACACAAACAATATAAACTAATTCAACAGACCACAGCTCTCCCCATTTTCCAAAGCCTCACAAATGCCTTCCCATTAGGACTGCTAACCTTTCCTGCGTATATCCCTCTATACTGCCTACAGTACTCCCACTTAAAGCAAACCCAATCTCGAGAAGCTGTTTGGTTCATAACTTTCACACCCTGTTATTGAAGTATTAGCTCACGTCCTTGCTGTCAGTAAGGTATTTTAGTGTCCTTCTCACCTCAACTCGTTGTGAATTCCAGGAGAATAAGGATCGCTGGTACTCTCTCAAATGCTTAATACAGTGCTCAGTGTAAGCTTGTCCCTTAAAGTGAAGGCCCTTGAGGGCTGAGATCAGTCTACTTAACAGGATTGTACAGTGCACTGCATAAAGCAGGCGCTCGATAAATACCACTGATTGACAAATACTATGGATCTATCGATTGTTGCATCATGGGATCTCACAAAACAGCCTGAAAGCCTGGCCGATCGATGGAATCCAATGAATGTCTGATTGTTTCAAACGTCGCAAGCATGCAGGAAGTGACCGTGACCTCCCCCTACCCTCCTTCGCTGCCTGGGTTCCCCACCACACTCCTTCCCCCTCCACACACTCAAGGTTGGAGGAAGATTAGGGGCCCTTTGTTCGAAGAGCACCACAAACTGTGTAGCATTCCAGTTTGATAACAGGAAGGGGTTCCCCCAGCAGGGATGAGATCATCTGCTAAAGACAGCCTTCAGCAGGGATCTCTGCAGGCTCACAAACCCAGACAGAAAGCTATATCCTGCGTGACTAATTTCCGGCAGTCAGAAGGAAAACCAGATACACAGAGCTATTGTTTGTGTCAATCAGGAATCCAAAAAGACATGGCAAATCCTGCTGCCATCATTCCCTTTTTAAGCTCAAGACCTCAGTCGTAAAGGCTCCGAGCGCCCCGGGGGCCTATATTTTAAAAAGGCATCAAATCCATCCATTGAACATACACCACAGTGTTCCAGCCTGGCCCCAATGCTGTGCAGAAAGTCCTTACAAGATGCTCTATTTTGTAGCATTCCCCACCTCCTACAGTTTCTGGGCTTGAGAAGGGGTAATCCAAGTGGATAATAATAATAATAATAATAATAATAATAATAATAATAATAATTTTGGTATTTGTTAAGCACTTACTATGTGCAAAGCACTGTTCTAAGCGCTGGGGAGGATACAAGGTGATCGGGTTGTTCCATGTGGGGCTCACAATCTTAATCCCCATTTTACAGATGAGGTAACTGAGGCACAGAGAAGTGAAGTGACTTGCCCAAAGTCACACAGCTGACAAGCGGCGGAGCCGGATTTGAACCCATGACCTCTGACTCCAAAGCCCGGGCTCTTTCCACTGAGCCATGCTGCTTCCCCTGGTAGACAATTGGTAGACAACCAATTTCTCCTGGAAATATTATCCAACCTTGGCCTCACCGACACTGTACTTTGCTGGTTCTCCTCCTATCTTTCTGGCCGCTCATTCTCACTATCTTTCGTGGGGCTCTCCTCTGCCTCTGCCTCCTACTCTCTAAATGTGGGAGTCCCTTAAGGTTCAGTTCAGTGTTCCCTTCTATTCTCCATCTATATCCACTCCCTTGGAGAACTCAATTGCTCCCATGGCTTCAAATGCCACCTCTATGCAGATGCTTCCCAAATCTATCCCTCCTGCTCTGACTTCTCTCCAATCTAAAATTTCCTCCAGCCTTCAGGACATCTCTAACTGGATGCCCCACTCAAACTTAACGCGTCCAAAACAGAACTCCTCATCATCCCACCCAAACCCTGTCCTCCCGTCTTTCCCATCTTTGTAGACAACACCACTCTCCTACCTGTCTCACAAACCCTTAATCTTGGCATTGTGCTCAGCTTACCTCTTTCATTCAATCCACATATTTAACACCAAATCCTGTCTGTTGAGCCTGCACAACACTGCTAAAAATCACCCATTCCTCTCCATGGAAACTGCTATCATGTTATCTTACCCTGCCTTGATTGCTACATCACTGCCCTCCCTTCTTCCTACCTCTTGCCACTCCAATCCATAGTTCACCCTGCTGCCCAGGTCATTTTTATTATTTATGTATTTATTTTATTTATTTTGTAGTATCTGGTAATCTCTTACTATCTCCCAAGCACTCTTCTAAGCGCTGGGGTAGGTACAATCCAGTTGGACACAGTCCATGTCTCATTTGGGGCTCTGCAGTCTTAATCCCCACTTTACAGATGAGGTAATTGAGGTACAGAGAAGTGAACTGTCTTGTCCAAGTTCACACAGCAGGTAAGTGGCAGAGGCAGGATTAGAACCCAGGTCCTTTCCAACTCCCAGGCCCGTGATGAATTCATTAGGCCACCCTGCTTCTACAGCTTTTCTAAAAAAAAGTTTAGTTCACATCTCCCCGCTCCTCAAAAACTTTCAATGCTTGTCCATCCATGTCTGCATTCATTCATTCATTCATTCAATCATATTTATTGAGTGCGTACTGTGTGCAGAGCACTGCATCAAACAGCAACTTCTTCCTATCTGCTTTAAAGCTACTTTATCGGCTCGCCCCCTTCTATCTTACCTTGTGAATTTCTTACTACAACCGAGACTACACACTCTGCTTCTCTTACACCAACCTACTCACTGAACCTTGATCTTGTCTAACTCATCACTGACCTCTTGCCTGCCTCTGGCCTGGAATTTCCACCCCTTCATAGGAAACAGACCATTCTCTCCCCACCTGCAAAGCCCTATTAAAATCCCTAATAAAAGCCCTATTAAAATCACAACTCCTCCAAGAGGCCTTCCTCAAATAATCCCTCATTTCCCCTTCTCCCTCTCCCCTCTGCATCACCTATCCACTTGGATCAGTACTCTTTAAGCACTCTATCCCTCAGGTCCACAGCACTTCTTTACATAGAAGCAGTGTTGTCTAGTAGTTAGAGCACAGGCCTGGTAGTCAAAAGGACCAGGGTTCTAATCCTGGCTCCGCCATTTTTCTGCTGTGTGACCTTAGGCAAGTCACTTAACTTCTCTGTGCTTCAGTTACCTCATCTGTAAAATGGGGACTAAGACTGTGAGCCCCATGCAGTACAGGGACTGTGTCCAACCTGATTTGCTTGTACCGACTACAGAACCTGACATGTAGTAAGTGCTTAACAAACACCATAAAAAAAAGCCATCATTTGTTTTATGTCTGTCTCCTCTCCAGACTGTAAATTCCTTGAGGGCAGGGAGCACATCTACCAGTTCTGTTGTATTGTAATCTTCCAAGGGCTTAGTACTGTGCTCTGCACGTGGTAAGTGCTCAATAAATATGATTGAATGAATCAATAAATACCATCCAGGAGGCCTTCCCAGACTGAGCCACCTCCTTCCTCTCCCCCTCCTGCCCCTCTCCACACCCCCCACCTTATCTCCTTCCCTTCCCCACAGCACCTGTTTGTATGTATACATGTTTGTACGTATTTATTACTCTATTTATTTTACTTGTACATATCTATTCTATTTATTTTATTTTGTTAATATGTTTTGTTTTATTCTCTGTCTCCCCCTTCTAGACTGTGAGCCCACTGTTGGGTAGGGAGCGTCTCTATATGTTGCCAACTTGTACTTCCCAAGTGCTTAGTACAGTGCTCTGCACACAGTAAGCGCTCAATAAATATGATTGATTGATTGATTGACTGATTGACTGCCTTCACACCTTCCACCTAGCCTGAACTCTTTGATCCTCCCGAGTTCCACTCTGATCTTTATCCTGCTGTTGACTTGTCCACCTCTGACCCCTCGCTCCTGATGCTGCCCCAGTCTAGGACTCCCTTTTCTTTCAAACCCACCAGATCCCAGGAGTCACCATTTTGAACACCCTCCTAAAATCCTGCCTCCTCCATGTAGCCTTCCCTGGTTGACTCCCAACACCTGAAGTCAAGTCAGTCCAACAGCCACTTCTTAGCCCTTACATTTTCCACTGGTCTTCAGCACGTCTGTAAATATATACACCCTTCAATGGCTGTTCCATCCTGACATATATATGGCCATGTCACTCTTTATTATATCTAATATATTATTATATTATATCCTTATTCTTCCACTGAGCCTTCTGTTATGTATGTCTTCCTGTCTCTCCCTTTAGATTAAAAATCCCTTGAGGACAGGGAAAAAGTGTCTTCCATCTGGCATATTCTCCCAAGTGTGTAGTACAGAACTCCTCACATGGTAGACACTCCACTAGTTCCAGTAACCCATGGACAGAATGGCTAATAAGAGTCACTAGCATCCATTCCTCCAGCAACGAACCTCCAGAGTGAGGATGATTTTATTTTAGTGTCTAAATTATATTTTATTCTAGTCTCTGAGAGTGTCTGCTACACCATTAAACTGTAAACTCTTTCAGGACAGAGATCACGTCCATTGGACTGTGAGCTTATTGGGTCTGTTTGCTGTTGTCCAGCGCTTAGGACAGTGCTTTGCACATAGTAAGCACTTAACAAATACCATCATTATTATCATTATTATTGTACTGAACTCTCCTAAGCGCTTACTACAGTGCTTTGCACAAAGTGAGCGCTCAATGAAATGCTCAGTATATATGATCAATTAATTAATTGATTAATTAAAATGAGAGGCTTCTGGCCATTTAAAAAATGACAAAGACTAAAGGAACAAACCTGGGTGTATTTTATCCCCAAAGTACTGCCCAACCCAGGAGACCACTGATGATGACTTTAGAAGGGTTGAAGCATGAGATGCTTTGGAGAATGAAATCTGCACTTGCAATGCAAGCAAAGGGAAAAAACTCTGCAGACTCTTCCTTCCCGGGAACATCTCCAACCTCCCCTGGACAGTTCAACCTACTTAGCCAGCAGGGGTTGTCTTCCTCCAACCCCTCATCAAATAACAAACACCACAAGCAAGAAGGGGCATTCAAACCTTATCTAATCGATCCCCCTGCCTCCACATGGCTTAACAATTCCAACTTTTGGGCATTTTTCCCCTCCCTAAAGGTTTGCAGGGAAGAATGTGGCACAGCATCTCTGAAGACCTTCCTATGGTTTTAGCGATTCAGCCAGGAAGTGCTGCCCCAAGTCTAATCTAAATCCCTCCTCCTCAGATTTCATTCCATTTCCTTTTGAAACCAGCATCAAGCCTCAACCTACTTTTAGAGCAGTTGCACTGATACTCTTCCATGCTCCGCTGCCCATCACATGGCCCCTCTCCATCACAGGTTCCTCCTCTGCCTCCTAAACTCTAGCTGTGGGGTCCCTCAAGGTTCATTTCTGGGTCCCCTTCTATTCTCCATCTACACCCACTTCCTTGGACAACTATTTCACTCCCATGACTTCAACTACTATGCCTATGCAGATGATACCCAAATCTACGTCTCCAGCCCTGATCTCTCTCCAGTCTCACATCTCCTCTTACCTTCAAGACCTCCCGTCACCTCAAACAGAACATGTCCAAAACAGAACTCCTCATCATCCCACCTGAGCCCTGTCCTCTCCCTGACTTTCCCATCACTTAGGTGGCATCACCATCCTTCCCGTCTCACAAGCCTGTAACCCTGGAGTTATCTTTGAATCCTCTCATTGATCCAAATGTTCAATCCACCACTAAATCCTTTTGGTCCCACCTTCCAGAATTGCAAAATTCTGCCCTTTCCTCTCCATCAAAACTGCTACCGTATTAATACAATTGAGTGATAATGCAATCCTATCCTGCCTGGATTACTGCATCAGCTTCCTTGCTGACCTCCCAACCTCCTGCCTCTCCCCACTCCAGTCCATACTTCATTCTGCTGCCTGGATCATTTTTCTTCAAAAACACTCAGGACATGTCACCCCACTCCTCAGAAAACTCCAGTGGCTGCCTATCCACCTCCACATCAAACAAAAACTTCTCACCACTGGCTTTAAAGCACTCCATTACCTTGCCCCCTCCTTCCTCACCTTGCTTCTCTCCTTTCATTCATTCACTCATTCATTCAATCATTTATTGAGTGCTTACTGTGTACAGAGCACTGTACTAAGTGCTTGGAAAGTACAATTCAGCAATCCCTGCCCACAATGGGCTTACAGTCTAGAAGGGGGGAGGCAGATATCAAAACAAGCAAACAGGCATCAGTAGCATGAATATAAATAAACAGAATTATAGATATATACACATCAAAACAAGTGAATAGGCATTAATGTAAATAAATAGAATTATAGATACGTACATATATGCACAAGTGCTGTGGGGTGGGGGAGTAGAGCAAAGGGAGTAAATTGGGACAATGGGGAGGGGGAGCTGAGGAGAAGGGGGGCTTAGTCTGGGGATTAGTCTTAGTCTCCTTTTACAACCCAGACCATACACTTCACTCCCCTAATGCTAACCTTTTCACTGTGTTTTGATCTCACCTGTCCTGCCACCCACTCCTAGACCACATCCTGCCTCTGGCCTGGAACACTCTCCCTCCTCAAATCTTATGGACAATCATTCTCCCCTCCTTCAAAGCCTTATTGAAGCCACATCTCCTCCAAGAGGTCTTCCCAGATAAAAGCCCCCCTCTCCTCTTCCACTCTCTTCTGTGTTGCACTGACTTGCTCCCTTAACGAACACCATCACTATTATTTAAGGGGAAGAGAGGCAGAAGAGGAGTCAAGGAAAGAGACTGAGAAATGGGAAAAGGAGGAGGAGAAACAGGCTGTGTTGACTGTTGGAGCCAAACCAAGGCCTGGTGGTGGTTGAAGGAGGAGGGAACAAGCCCAGGACATCCAAAGCAGCTAGGAGTCAGAGGACGATATGTATGGAGTGGAGCTCATTCAATCTGGCAAGAAGGAAGTCATTGGTGCCCATGGATGGGGAGGTCTCATGGCTGTGAAGGGAGCAGTTGGTAGAGGGTCAAGCAGAGAGTTCGAGGAGAGGAAATGGGGACAACCGATCTGTATGCTATGCTAGTGCAGAGCTTGGATGGGAATGGGAAGTAGGACATGGGACAATAGCTGAACTGTTTGGAGGGATCCAGAGCAGGATGTTCTAAGTTGGGAAGCCGTGAACAGTTTTTAAATGGAAGCAGCATGGTCTAATTGATAAATGAGAAGCAGTGTGGCTCAGTGGCAAAAGCCCAGGCTTGGGAGTCAGAGGTCACGGGTTCTAATCCCCGCTCCACCACTTGTCAGCTATGTGACTGGGCAAGTCACTTAGCTTCTCTGTGCCTCGGTTACCTCATCTGTAAAATGGGGATTTTGTGAGGCCCACGTGGGACAACCTTGATTACCTTGTATCTCCTCCAGCACTTAGAACAGTGCTTGGCACATAGTAAGCACTTAACAAATACCAACATTATTATTATTATTGTTATTTTTATTATTATTATTATTATAAATGCATGGGTCTGGGATCCATAGGACCTGGGTTCTAATCCCAGCTCTGCCACTTGCCTGCTGGGTGACTTTGGGCAAGTCATTTAATTTTATCATTACTATTATTATTATTATTATTGTGGTATTTGTTAAGTGCTTCCTATGTGCCAATCACTGTTCTAAGCACTCAGGTAGTTTCAAGGTAATCAGGAGGTCCCAAGTGGGAATTCCTCTATTCCTCAGTTCCCTCAGCTGTAAAATAGGGATTCAATACCTGTTCTCCCTCCTACTTGACTGTGAGCCTCATGTGGGACAGAGACTGTGTCCCACGTGATGAACTTGTATCTACCCCAGTGCTTAGAACAGTGTTTGATACATAGTAAGTGCATAGCAAATACCATTTTTTAAAAGGAGGCAGCCATCTGAGAACAAATAGCTGAAGATTAATCAATAGCATTTATTGAGCACTTACTGTGTGCAGAGCACTGTACTAAGCACTTGGGAGAGTATGATACAACAGAGTAGGTAGACACATTCCCTGACCACAGCAAGCTTACAGTCTAGAAGGGGAGACAGACATCAATAAGTGGTAATTAAATTACAAGTGCTGTGGGGTTGAGGTGAATAACAAGTGTCCAAAGGTCACAGATCCAAATGCATCAGTGACGCAGAAGGGAGAGGGAGAAGGGGAAAGAGGACTTATTCAGGGAAGGCCTCTTGAGGGAGAATTGCTCTTAAAGTGCTCAATGCTGATTGAATGATTGATTGATTGGTCGATTGAATAAAGCTTTGAAGATGGGGAGAGTGCTGGTCTAGTTAATATAGAGGGGTAAGGAGTTCCAGGCCAGGGGCAGGGTGTGGGAAAGGGGTCAGTGGTAAAATAGAGGGGATCAGGGCCCGGTGAGTAAGCTGGTACTAAAGGAGCAGAGCATGCGGGTTGGGATGATGGAAGACATCAGTGAGGTAAGGTAGGAGTGGGTGAGCCGATTAATTTTCAGGGAGGGAAGAAAAGTGGGCACAAGTGTTTTCAGATGGTCGGAGGAGATGAGGTCAGAGGTCTGGGTAGAAGGGGTCACTTTGGAGAGCAGATTGAACAACTCCACAGTAGACGTGGCTACGAATGAAGAGAGTGAGGATTTGAGGGAGTGGGGAAAGGACGGATTAACTTTCTCGGGGTTGACAATCTGGTATTCGCGACTGTGCCTACAAAGTCGTCAGTGAGGCCATCAAGGGCAAGGAGGGCGGGGGCTTCAGGAGGGTATTAGACATCAGGAGTGTAGTTGGTGGGAGCAATGCTTACTGATGTCGATGAGGGTGAGAAATAATTATAATAATAATAATTCTGGTGTTGTTAAGTGCTGACTATGTGCCAGGCACTGTACTAAGCAATGGAGTAGATACAAAGTAATCAGGTTGGACACGATCCCTGTCCCACAGAGGGCTCACGGTCTTAATCCCCATTTTACAGATGAGGTAACTGAGGCGCAGAGAAGTTAAGTGACTTACCCAAGGTCACAAAGTAAACAAGTGGCAGAGCCAGAATTAGAACCCAGGTCCTTCTGACTCCCAGTCCATGCTCTCTCCACTAGACCATGGGAAGTGGCATGGCTGAGTGGGAGGCAGAGTTATAGTGTGTGAGAATGAACCCGATGCCTGCTCCACTGGGGCAGGTGTGGAGGAAACGAAGGCAGAGGGAGGGGAGATGAGAGGCTGTCCGTTGTGGGCACGGATTTTCTCTCTTTATTGCTGTATTGTACTTTCCAAGTGCTTAGTACAGTGCCCTGCACACACAGTAAGTGCTCAATAAATACTATTGAATGAATGAATCAACACCACAGCCACCAAGCTGGGCAGCCCCCATGACTTCCTCACCAAATGAATTTCTCCTGGGTCCAGTCCCGGGGCACACCGGGAGAAACAGCGTGGCTCAGTGGAAAGAGCCCGGGCTTGGGAGTCAGAGGTCATGGGTTCTAATCCCGGCTATGCCACTTGTCAGCTCTGTGACTTTGGGCAAGTCACTTAAATTCTCTGTGCCTGTTACCTCATCTGTAAAATGGGGATTAAGACTGTGAGCCCCCCATGGGACAACCTGATTACCTTGTATTCCCCCCACCCCCACCAGCGCTTAGAACAGTGCTTGGCACATAGAAAGCACTTAACAAATGCCATCATTATAATTTACACAGAAAAGCAAGTTCAGGCTGAGGATGTCTGACACTGTCCATCCCACCGACCCCAGCCGCTGTCAGAGATCCACTCCGGCCGTTTCCAAGACCGCCACTCCGCTTTGTTTGCGGAAACAGCCTGCTAAATGCTGGAAAGCGATGCTGAATTCCATTTCCCCCAAATCATGGGCTATTCCAGGGACTGCAGGAATTGGTCCAGGGAGGGAATCCCCTTGGAAGTGGTTATGCTTCCTTTCCCCTCTGGGTTGGCTGCTGTAGGGAATTCCACTTTAAGGGTTGCATGTAGCAAGATGAGCCAAACTCATCACTGAACTGACAAATCCAACAGTGGCAGCTGTAGCTCACGGAAAAACATCCGGCCCACAGAAAGGGTAAACTGAAAACACTTCTGGACAGAAATCAATATCGCACTCCTCCTGCAAGAAATAGCCCTACTGAAAGAGGAATCGTTTAGTTTTTCATAGGGAATAAGAGAAAATGGTTTTCTTCCCTCAGGGCATGGTGTGACATCACAATGAGTTAGGGTGGAATGACATGGAGCTGAGTAATTAGGAAGGCATAGTACAGTCTGAGTTCTCAAAGTGGTTTGGCATGGAACTGAGTTATCAGGGTGGTGTGGCATGGCACCGAGTTTTGATTTTTTTATGGCATTTGTTAAGCGTTTACTAAATGTCAGGTGCTGTACTAAGCACTGGTGTAGATGCAAGATATCAGGTTGCACATTGTCAATGTCTGATATGGGGCTCACTGACTTTATGGGGAGGTGTGGAATGAAGCTGAGGTCTAAGGCCGACGCGGCTTGATGTGATGTAACAGAATCACAACATCACATTCTGTGAATCACAGAATCACAACAGAGGTTGTGTTGATGCCCTTAGATGTGAGGTTCAAGAAGATCACCTTGGCAGCAAGCTGGAAGAAAAAGCAAAAACTATCAGACCTCAAAACGCACTGGCCTCCCCTACACCTCCTAGGCTGGCTGGCATGGAGACTGAATAAATGAAATCCATGTTCTTTAAAAAGCTGCATTAATGACTGTGAGCCGCAAAGTTTGCTCTCGTAGCCTATTGACCCTAAGGCTGCTCTGCTACTATGGCTATGTTTGTGGTACAACAGCCTGCATGGTCTATTGAACAGAAAATAGGCCTGGAAGTTGGAGGACCTGGGTTCTGATCTCAGCTCCGACACTTGTCTGCTGTTTGACCTTGGGCAAGTCACTTAGTTTCTCTGTGCCTCAGTTACCTCATCTGTAAAATGGGGATTAAAACTGTGAGCCCCTTTTGGGACATAGACCGTGTCCAACCTGAGACACATTCCCTGCCCACGATGAGCTTATGGTCTAGAGGCCTTGCCACTATCTCTGTTGTATTGTACTCTCCCAAGCTCTGAGTACAGTGCTCAGCACAAAGTAAGCATTCAGTAAATACCATCGATCGATCGATTGATTAATTCATATCTCTGAGCTGAAACAGCAAAGAGATCCACAAGCCAGGAGCATGTGGTTGATTCCCAAATCTACATCTCCAGCCCTGATCTCTCTCCTTCTTTGCAGGCTCGCATTTCCTCCTGCCTCCAGAACATATTTACTTGGATGTCCCACCAACCCCTAAAACTTAACATGTCCAAAATAGAACTCCTTGTCTTCCCACCCAAACCCTGTCTTCCCCTTGACTTTCCCATCACTGTAGACAGCACCACCATCCTTTCTGTCTCAAAAGCCCATAACCTTGGCATTATTATTAAATCATCTCTCTCGTTCAACCCAGTTTTTAATCTATCACCAAATCCTTTCTGTTCTACCTTCACATCCCTAAAATCCATCCTCTCCTCTCACCTCCTCCAGGAGGCCTTCCCAGACTGAGCCCCCTCCTTCCTCTCCCCCTCCTCCCCCTCCCCATCCCCCCCGCCTTACCTCCTTCCCCTCCCCACAGCACCTGTATATATGTATATATGTTTGTACGTATTTATTACTCTATTTATTTTACTTGTACATATTTATTCTATTTATTTTATTTTGTTAATATGTTTTGTTTTGTTGTCTGTCTCCCCCTTCTAGACTGTGAGCTCGCTGTTGGGTAGGGACCATCTCTATATGTTACCAACTTGTACTTCCCAAGCGCTTAGTACAGTGCTCTACACACAGTAAGTGCTCAATAAATATGATTGAATGAATGAATGAATGAATTACCTTGTATCTACCTCAGCACTTAGAATAGTGCCTGGCATGTAGTAAGCGCTTGACATACCATAAAAAAGGCTTAGTTTTTCCTCTAGACTGTAAGCTTGCTGTGGGCAGAGAATGTATCTGTTATATTGTTATATTTTACTCTTCCAAGAGCTTTGTACAGTGCTCTGCACACAGTAAGCTCTCAGTGAATAAAACTGACTGACTGACAGACTGGTTGAAACCCTGTGTAATTGGTTAAGTTGTTTGCATTTGGATAGGCCCAGAAAACCTCAGAACCAGCCCACTTAGTACCATAAGGTCACTTCCACCAAATTTATACCAAATACGTGAAATACCAATGTGGGTGTGAATATCTCCTGAGCTCCCAGAAGTTTCATTCAACAGTTAAAACAGATCACAAGCTTTCAGACCTGCCAATCACCCAAGGCCCAGGGCATTTACTACTCATACTAAGGAAGGGCAGAGGAGGGGCGCGGTTTTGCTGATCTACAGCTCCCCAGTAGACAATAAATGAATGACTTCTGAGCAACTTTTGCTTTCTGGAGTCATCCAGTTGAAACATTGGTTTACAATCTGCCCCTCCTGCTCCTTCCTTTGATTGGTTCCCTCATGCAGAAACAGATTGGTAGGCAAATCTTCCTGTTGAGTAGCTCACCACACCTAGGCCAGATCTGACTAGTGGAAAAATCTGCCTGTTGAGGCTCTCAGGGCAGTGATGCAATCCCCTCTGATTGAGTGTTGGAGATATGCACTGGAGTGGAGGCAGGGGGAACATGGATGGGGCCACTTATTCCAAGCCCCCAGTAACCGCATCTTTCATTCATTCTTCTCTCATGTCCCCTCTCGTAAAGTGCCCTTCCCACCCCACCCGAAACTGCCAGCTAATCTCCCTGCCTCAAAAACAGGTGTTGTATGGGATCGTTGGAGTTAGGGTTGAAGGCCCTGAGGTCAGGAGGAAAGGATCAATTTTAGGAGATTCTCTGACAGCACAAAGTGGTGGAGGGAGATAGAGGGGTCTTCCTCCCCTTACAGGACTAGCAGAGTTTCAAAACCTCTTGTAGAAGCGCATATGAAAAAGTCTGATGTAAACTGGGAGCAAGAGAGAGGAAAGCAGAAGATTTTCTCTAGCCCCTGCCCAAGGCCTTGAGCCTTTAGTTAGGCAAGGGCAACCAGGAGATGCACTTTTTCAGGGCCCAGGTTTCCAGCTCCAAGAAACATGGGCACAAGTGGTTGATCCCAGGGTAGGGTGATACTGGGGGAGTGGGAGACCCACTCCAGGTTCCCCCAACCACCCCCCACCCTGCTCCCCCTCTGTGCTAGGAATGCCAAAAATGTCCCTTAGTAAAGTTGAAAAAGGGAATTATTGCTTTGTTAAGGCCACCTCAAAAATGATCTATCTTGGGGGATTCAGCAAACATGAGGATTGCTGTCTGTAAAGCCAATCAATCAATCTATTATATTTATGGAGTGCTTACTGTGTGCTGAGCACTGTGCTACTTGGGAGATAACAAAATAACAGAGTTGGTAACCACAACATGCTCACAGTCTAGAGAGGGAGACAGACATTGATACAGATAAGTAAATTATGAATATGCACACAAGTGCTGTGGGGATGATGGTGAGGTGAATAAAAGTGCAGAAGGGAGTGGGAGAAGAGGAAATGAGAGCCTAGTCAGGGGAGGCCTCTTGGAGATGTGCCTTTCAATGATGATTAGAAGGTGTGGAGAGTGCTCATCTGTCAGATTTGAAGATGGAGGGCATTCCAGGCCAGCAGCAGGATTTGGGCAAGAGGTCAGCGGCAAGATAGATGAGATTGAGGAGCCAAGTGTGTGGGCTGGATTGTAGTAGGAGAGCAGCGAAGTAAGGTAGGAGGGGGCAAGGTGATTGAGTTCTTTGAAGCCGATGGTGAGGAGTTTCTGTTTGATGTGAAGGTGGATGGGCAACTTGTGGGAGTTCTTGAGGAATGGGGAAACATGGACTGAACGGTTATGTAGAAAAATGATCCAGGCTAAAGAATGAAATACAGATAAGAGTTGGGAGAGGCAGGAGGCAGGGAGGTTCCTGTCAGGAAGGAGGCTGATGCAGTAATCAGGATGGGATAGGATAAGTGCTTGGATTAACATGGTAGCACTTTGGATGAAGAGGAAAGGGAGGATTTTATCCCCTGCTGTGAACTGACAGGATGTGGTGACAGAGAATATGTGGGTTGAATGAGAGAGATGAATCAAGGATAATGCCAAGGTTAAGGGCTTGTGAGACAGGGCAGTTAGTGATGCTGTCTATAGTGATGGGAAAGTCAGTGGATGGACATGGAAGATGAGGAGTTCTGTTTTGGACATGTTAAGTTTGAGGTATTGGTGGCACATCCTCGTATAGAAGTTCTGAAGACAAGGAGATACAATACAAGACTGCAGAGAAGGAGAAAGATCAGGACTGGAGATGCAGATCTGGGAATCATCCGCATAAAGATGAGCATAGAGATGCCCACAATGAGTTTACCTGTAAACGTCTCTCTCCCCTCTTCCTTGGCTGGGGCCACTTTGGTCTTGACAGATCCAAAGTCCAGAATGGCCCAGGCCGGGTGTCTGTGAGTGGAGCTGATTTTTATTTCAAACCACCATGGGAATGTAGACCAAAGCCTAGATGATCCCTCCTGTCTTCAAAGCCCTTTCAAAGAGTCTGCAGGGATACATACCTTGTTCTACAGTTCTTGCAGAAAATAAAGTGCAGGAAAGAGTGCTGAAAATTCAGAATGCCAAGAGGAGAAGCAATTGGCCTCATATAAAAACCACAGGCCTGGGAGTCGGAGGACCTGTGTTCTAATGCCGGCTCTGCCACATACCTGCTGTGTGACATCAGCAAAATCACTTAACTTCTCTGTGACTGAGTTCCCTCATCTATAAAATGAAGATTCAAAATCCTTTCTCCCTCCTATTTTGACCACGAGCCCCATGTGGGACCTGAATATCTTGTATCTATAAGCAGTGCTCAGTGATTGAACGAATTAAAAGAATGAATGAACGCAATGCTTGGCATTCTGTAAGCACTTAACGAAAACCACAATTGTCATTAATTATGAAGTAATGAAGGAACCAAAAAGAAACAGGAGTTGACGCTCTGGAGATTACTATTAAAATATGGCCATCTGGGGCGAAAATATCAGTGATTTTCCTTCTCCTTTCTCAAACCTCCTGATTTCAAACGTAATTACTGTCTTGAGTAAGTTAGAACTGCTCACCCCTGGAGGATCTTTCATTTATCTACAGTGGAAATAAGTTTGCCTTTGAGGTTGAGGGAAGAGAAATGTCAATGCATCTTTGTAGACTCTTCTGTAAACTGTAAGCTCCTTGTGCATAGGGATCAGCAGGTGAGAGGAGGAGAAGGAGTTGACATCTAGAGAGCAGATTGAGGCTTGAAAATGCAGCTCAGACTCTTCCTTTTTCAGGAAATGAATTTTGTTTTAATAAAATTCATTAAGGGCTTACCATATACCAACCATTGTGCCAATCACTGGGATAGATACAGTATAATCAGATCGGCCAGGGTCCCTGTTCCACGCAGGGCTGACTGTCTAAGAGGGAGGGAGAACAGATACTTAATAATAATGATGGAATTTGTTAAACCTTTAGTATGTAACAACCACCGTTCTAAACACTGGGGAAGATGCAAGTTAATCAGATCAGATACATTCCCTGTCCCACATTAGAGAAGCAACATAGCCTAGTGACAAGAGCACGGGCTCGGGAGTCAGAGGGCATGGGTTCGAATCCCGGCTCTGCCACTTGTCAGCTGGGTGACCTTGGGCAAGTCATTTAACTTCTCTGTGTCTCAGTTACCTCATCTGTAAAATGGGGATTAAGACTGTGAGCCCCACGTGGGACAATCTACCCCAGCTCTTAAAACAGTGCTTAACAAATATCATTATTGTTATGATTATTATAATTATGCGGCTCACATTCTAAGTAGGAGGTAGGGCAGGTATTGAATCCCCATTCTACAGATGAGGAAAATGAGACACAGAGAAGCTAAGTGACTTGCAAGCAGGCAAGTGGTGGAAGACAAATTAGAACCCAGGTCTCCCGATTCCCAGGCCTGTGCTGTTTCCATTAAGCCATGCTGCTTCATTTCTCAAAAGAAACATGATTAAGGGGGAATAATAAGCAGATTTTAAGGACAAACAGCTTGCTGGGCAGTTTGGAGCTTGGAGATTTTATTTCATTTCTCCATTTCTGGTGGTTTGTTACCCAATGAGACTTGGGAACGGTAAACAGTCATCTTATATCCCCTGACCCTGAGGTCTGGGCCAGCCAAGGTAAGTGTCCTGTAAACTCCCTTTCCCCTTCACTGCTGCTCTTTTTCCTCTGTCTCCCCCTCCATTGCACCCCAAACCCCGAGAGGGCAAGACACATCCCCAGAGTGTGGGGCAAAGGACTCAGTTACTTCAGGCTATACCAATTTCGATAGTTCAGCAGAGCTGTCTGCTGAGGACAAAGCAGACTGTTGTCTGCAGTTTCTGGAGCAGACGTGACATAAGGCTCCATTTGCGAAATTTGACCTGCTCAGATCATGCACATGCTAAAACAGGGAAATGGTTGCCCCTGGGTGACTCTCCCCCTCCCCCCACCTGCCCTCTCCACTTTCCCTCCCCCCCACCCCACTCCGGCTCCCTTGTTGCCAAGAAATCATTTCCATCATCCACCCCTCACACGAGGGACATCAGATGAGTGACAGTGACCTTGAACACTAAAGAGGATAAAGTGGTCTGGAAGTGGTCTGCAATGGGTCTCTAGAAATGGTTGGCCAAATCGCACAATGTATTAAGTAAGCTTCTTCATTGCATTGATTTTCCTTCTCGAGGAAGGCAAGGAAACTGAGGCATGGAGAGGCTCCATGCCCTTGAAGAACTAACTTGCTCCCATGGCTTCAACAACCATCTCTATGCAGATGATTCCCGAATCTACCTCTCCAACGGGGACCTCTCTCCTCCCATGCAATCTCCTTCAGGACATCTCTAGATTTCCTGCTGACACCTCACTGTAGACAATATCACTAACACTGGAGACAATACCACTACCCTCCCTATCTTACCAGCCCATAACCTTGGTGGTGTCCTCAACTCATCTCTCTCATTCCACCCCCATATTACTCAATCGTATTTTAAATTGTATATTCAATCTGTAACCAGATCCCCTTGGTTCAACCTCCACAAAATTGCTAAAATCCCTCCTTTCCTCTCCACCTAAACTGCTACCATGCTGATCCAGGTACTTATCCTTGGAGGAGCAGCATGGCTCAGTGGGAAGAGTGCAGGCTTTGGAGTCAGAGGTCATGAGTTCAAATCCCGACTCTGCCAATTGTCAGCTGTGTGACTTTGGACGAGTCACTTAATTTCTCTGTGCCTCAGTTACCTCATCTGTAAAATGGGGATTAAAACTGTGAGCCCCATGTAGGACAACCTGATCACCTTGTAATCTCCCCAGCGCTTAGAACAGTGCTTTGTGCATAGTAAGCACTTAACAAATGCCATTATTATTATTATTATCCTATCCCTCCTTGATTATTGCATCTGCCTCCTTGTTGACCTTCTGGCCTTCTGTCTCTCCCCACTCCAGCCCACACTTCACTCTGCTGCTTGGGTCATTTTTCCATGAAAACATGTCTCCTCAAGAACCTCCAATGGCTGCCCATCCACCTCTACATCAAACAGAAATTCCTTACCATGGGTTTTAAAGCTTACGATCAGCTTGCCCCAACCTACCTCACCTCACTGATCTACTGAAGCCCAGCCCTCACACTCTGCTCTCCTTGCGCCAGTTTACTCACTGTGCCCCGATATCTTCTATCTCACTGCTAATCTCTTTCCAACATCCTCCCACAAGCCTGGAACTCCCTCCCCCTCCACATATGCCAGACTACCCCTCTACTCACCTCCAAAGCATTATTAAGGTCCAAGAGGCCTTTCTTGATTAAATCCCCGGCTTCCCGGCTTGCTCTCCCTTCTGCATCGCCTATGCACTTGGATCTGTGATCTTTAGGCATTTGATATTCACCCCATCCCCAAACCCACAACATTTGTGCACATCTCTTTAAATTATATATTGTACTGTGATCTTTAGGCATTTGATATTCACCCCACCCCCAACCCCACAGCACTTGTGCACATCTCTTTAAATTATATATCGTAAATTATCTATTTATTTACATTAAATGTCTATCTCCCCCTCTAGACTATAAGCTTGTTATGGTCAGGGAGTGTGTCTGCTAATTCTTTTGTACTGTTCTCTCTTTCAAGAGCTTAGTACAGTGCTCTGCACCATTCAATAAATACCATCGATTGATTGATGGATTGGTTGAAGCAATTAGGCAGTGGGTGGCCCTGTAGAGGTGGATGTTAAGGGTCCTGGAAGCCATGATGGTCTGGTGGAGAGGTCCAGGGGGCTATCAGCCATGGCTTCAGTCCATGATGAGGCTGGCAGTGCATAAGACATGCTGGTGATGCACTGCTTTTCCTTTGGCTGCTGATTTCCAGGAATTGCTGTTATTTTTACTGAATTTACCATTATTCATTCTCTCTCTCTTTCTCTCTCTGTCTGTCTGCAACCCTTCCCATGCTCCTCTGATAATAAGCCCCACGTGGATCAGTGACCAGTCTGTCCAAAGCCTTCAGAGTCTGGAAATTGCAAACACCTCCTTCCAGCCCTGGTCTTTCCAGAATAAAGAGTTCTAACTTGATGTGCATACAAACTCCCGCTTTCTCCAAAGCCCTCTCCTCTTCCTCACTTCCACATTCTAGTCTACCGCTCGAGAAACCCCTCACTATCATTATTATTGTTATTATTATCATTATCATTATTATTCTCATTAAGCCCTACTATGTGCCTAGCACTGTATTGAGCACTGGGGTAGATACATGATAACTCGACTGTACACAGTACCTGTCCCACACAGGGCTCAGAGGCTAAGTAGGAGGGAGGAGGGTTGAATCTCCATTTGGGGAGACAGCACATGCACCGTGAGCCCAGGAGGCTGAGGGTGTGGGGGTGGGGGGAAGAAGGGGCACATCCTGGGAGGCGGCAGCAAGGGCTACAGTAGCTGCAGGAGTTGCAGAGTGCAGGGACTTGAGGTGGGCATGGGCAGATTTCAGCACAGCAGTATCCAGTAGGGGTTCATGGTGGAGATTGGAAACAAAGGCCAGTACCAGCTGGTGGATTTGGCAGCAGGAACCAGGAGCCGGGAGCCAGAGAGGCATTTCTTCCCCCTTCCCTCAGTAATCTAACTTAACCGGGGGCCAAGGGAGGTGAGGGAGCACCGGAGCCGCCCAGTCCCAGCCCTTTAATAATAATAATGATGGTATTTGTTAAGCACTTACTATGTGCAAAACACTGTTTTAAGTGCTGAGGAGGTTACAAGGTTGTCCCACGGGGGGCACACAGTTTTAATCCTCATTTGACAGATGAAGGAACTAAGGGAAAGAGAAGTGAAGTGACTTGCCCAAAGTCACATAGCTGACAGTTGGCAGAGCCGGGGTTTGAACCCATGACCTCTGACTCCAAAGCCCGGGCTCTTTCCACTGAGCTACACTGCTTCTCCGTCCCTTTCAGAGCCTGCCACCTGGGGCCTAAGACCCAAGAGCCCCTGGGCTAATCTGGCTGTGCCCGGGCCCTGGCTTCCAGACTCCATTGTCAAGAAACCTCTCTGAGAACTGTCTTAATTCAACCCTCCCCGTCCCGGCCTGGCCTAGCCGGCCCCTTCCCAGGAGACCGTGGTGTCACACGGACCCCTGACATCAGCCGATCTGGCCTTGGGCTGTACACAGTAATAATTACAATGGTGGTGGTCGCTAAGCACTGTGCTATGTGCTGGGGTAGCAACGATATAAGCGGACATCCCTGGGTCCCTACGGGTCGCGGACCTCGAAACCTTGCAGACCGAATACAGGAAACACTGAACTGTACAGTGAGAGAAGTCGGAGTTTGGAGCAATCCCCTTGCAGTTCAACCCAAACCAGGTTCCCTCCCCTGATGTCCCCCAGAGATGGTGCCAGTTGTTGAGTTTGTTCCTTGACACTATAACAGAGGCATCTCATTTGGACGTCACTGGTATTTCCAGCACTCAGCAGTGCTCACCTCAGCCTCTGCCCTTGAGACAGAGGGTGAAAAGTCATCTACAGAGGGCCCCATTTCTGCTTGGCTTCTTCAAAAATGTCCCTTCTGTCTCAGTGCCCGTGGGGGCCCTGCATGTTTCAATTAGTGGAGGTCAAAGGAGGAAGTTGTCTCTGGGCTTCTGAAATAGGATATTAGAGGGTTTAGCAAATTGGCAGACGGGTGAAGGAATTTTCTCCACCAAAGAAAAGGGATCCTATTACACATTCCTCAATGCTGACTCACCCATCTACATTCCAAGTCCAATTCCATGAATTCACTGCTTTTCAGTAGAGGCGGGAGACAGGGAAAGGGAACAGCAATTCAAGAAACACTAAATTATGTCTGAAAATGCAAACTCCTTTGGCAGCGAATGTCCTGGTTGCAATTGCCAACAGAGGTGGGTGACCAGGGTGCGGAAAAGCTGTAAATTAATCACCCGGCACTTTTTTTTATTAACCACCAAAGTCAAACAGATAATCTGAAATACTATCTGAATGCAAATTAGCCCTGACCCAGAGGCTCAGAGCCTAACCCCACTAGCAATTATTTTTGGAATGTTTCCTCTTTCCTGCCTGAAGCTCCCTCCCGCATTACGTCAGTCAATTAATCAATCATATTTATTGAGAGTTTACTGCGTGCAGAGTTGGTTGACATGATGCCTGCCTACAAGGAACTTACAGTCTACATGGGGAGATGGGCATTAAGCCTAGGGGAAATAATAGAGTGGAAGAATATTCATGTAAGTACTGTAGGGTTTGAGGTGAGTATCGAAGTACTTAAGAAGTACACAGCCAAGTTCATACTTGACAACACATAGGAGAAATAAAGGGCTTAGTCAGGGAAGGCTCCCTGGAGGAGATGTGATTTTAGGAAGGTTTTGAAGGTGGGGAGAGTAGTAAACTGCCAATTATGAAGGGGAAGGGAATTCCAGGCCAAAAGGAGAACGTGGGCAAGGAGTCAATGGTGAGATAGATGAGATCAAGGTACAGTGAGTAGGTTGGTGTTGGAGGAACAGAGTGAGCAGTCTGACTTGTAGTAGGAGAGCAGTGAGGTTAGGTAAGAGGAAGAGAGCCAATAGAGGACCTTAAAGCTAATGGTAAGGAATTTCTGCCTGATGCAAAGGTAGATGGGTAACCACTGGTGGTACCTGAGGACTGGGGAAACATGAACTGAATGGTTTTTTTCTAAACAATGATCCAGACAGCAAAGTGAAGAATGGACTGGAGAAGGGATAGACAGGAGGGAGGAAGGTCAGCAAAGAGGCTGATGCAGCAATCAAGGTGGGAAACTACGAGTGCTTGGATCAGTGTGGTAGCAGTTTGATTGGAGAGGGAAGGGTGGATTTTAGGGATGTAGAGAAACTAGAAAGTAGAATTTGGTGACTGATTGAACATGTGGGCTGAATGGGAGAGATGAGTTGAAGATAATGCCAAGGTTACGGGAGCCCCACGTGGGACAGCTTGATCACCTTGTATTCCCCCAGCACTTAGAACAGTGCTCTGCACATAGTAAGCACTTAACAAATGCCATCATTATTATTATTATCATTATATACTACTTATTGATTATATATAATAAAAACAGCAATAATAATAATAATAACTGGGGTGTTTGTTAAGCGCTTAGTATGTACCAAGCACCGAAGTGCTGGGGTAGATAAAAGAAAATCAGGTCCCACATGAGGCTCACAGTCTTAAGTAGGAGAGAGAACAGGTATTGAATCCCCATTTTGCATATGAGGGAACTGAGGCATGGAGAAGTGAAGTGATTTGCAAAGTGTTCAGCAATGACTTCTTACCAGGGAGGGGAACTTGGGATTGACGTGGGAGTCTGGATACCAACGAAAAGAAAAGTCCTTTCCAGACTGACGCAGAACCAAACCAGGCACCAGAAGGGCAGTTAGCGGGGGCAGCCGCCAACTTTCCGTTTTGTGTTTTCTTCGGCTTTCACTTGAGCCTTCATGTCTTTCAACTGGCTTGGCCCTGGAAAGAAGGAGTACTGGAGAATACCAATAATAAAGAATGTTCTAAAAATAATATTTGTTAAGCACTCACCAGGTGCTGAGCCCTATAATTAAGCACTGGGGAAGATAAAAATTAATTAGGTTGGACACAGTCTAAGTCCTACAGGGACTCACAGTGTAAGTAGGAAGAAGAAAATATTAAGGTCCCATATTTTATTTTACAGATGAGGGAACTAAGGCCCAACAGAGCTGTGAAGTGACTTGCTCAAGATTGCACAGCAGACGAGTCACAGAGCCAAGATTAGAACCCAGGTCCTCTGACATCCAGGCCTGGACTCTTTCCACTAGACCATGCTACCACTGAGAGGCACTAAGCTCACTGACAACCCCTTAATTGATTACGGCTATGACATACATAGTGATAAAACTTCATGTTTGCATTCTGGACGTTCGATTATGACCATATTTTGATCTTCTCTCCCTTCCTGGTAGACAGGCGAGCCCTCGGACCCTTCCCTGCTCCGGTAGGACCGGCCTCCATCTGAGCCTCCGGAACCTTTCTAGAATTCTGACATGGCCCGTTCCCACGAGAAGGGCCTCCTCTCCAGCAGCAGCGAGCTGAGAAGGAAGGCATCAAGCTCTGGACCCTAAGACCATGATGATGCAGAAGCCTTGGACCTGGGCTCAAAAATCTTAAAAATCTCCAGTGGTTGCCTATCAACTTCCGTGTCAAGCAAAAATTCCTCACTATTGGCTTCAACGCTGTCCATCACCTTGCCCCCTCCTACCTCACCTCCCTTCTCTCCTTCTACATCCCAGCCCGCACGTTCTGCTCCTCTGGTGCTGCTAATCTTCTCACTGGGCCTCGTTCTCACTTGTCCCGCCATCGACCCCTGGCCTACGTCCTACCTCCAGCCTGGAATGCCCTCCTTCCTCAAATCCACCAAACAATCATGCTTCCCCCTTCAAAGCCCTACTGAAGGCTCACCTCCTCCAAGAGGCCTTCCCAGACTAAGCCCTCCTTTTCCTCAGCTCCCCCTCCCCTCCCCTTCACCCCGACTTGCTCCCTCTCCTCTACCCCCCCTCCCCACAGCATCTGTGTATATATGTACATATCTATAATTCTATTTATTTATATCAATACCTGTTTACTTGTTTTGATGTGTATCTATAATTCTATTCATTTATATTGATGCTATTGATGCCTGTTTACTTGTTTCGATGTCTGTCTGCCCCCTTCTAGACTGTAAGCCCCCTATGAGCAGGGATTGTCTCTATTGCTGAATTGTACTTTCCAAGCACTTAGTGCAGTGCTCTGTTTACAGTAAGCACTCAGTAAATTTATTCACTCATGAATCAATGAATAAATGAATGAAGATCTAGACAGACAACGGAGAAACGATAAGCGTCATCTAAGTGGCCTGTACTAACCGAGAAGGATGTTCAATTGGTCTGTGGGTAACTTCATATCAGATGCCTTGCTTCCTTTGTCTAATTCAACATTCCAACTTGCCATACAACCGGGAACCACCCCTGTCACGTTTGATCTTTTTCTAACCAAGTGAAGAGACAAATCAAACCTCAGGGATTCAGTCATCTCTCTCCACTTTCCCTTTTTATCAACAGGGAGGGGCAGCTCCCCAGGGCTCCTCTTTTGTTTTATGGGACTCCACCCTTCATTTGTGCACTCTGTCTCAGGGCAATGCCTTCTCCTTTTCAGCTTCAGCTGTTAGAGGCATGTGTCCTCCAGTTGGGCCATTTCTTTGTTTTTTTAACGATCTGGCCCAAAGGACTTATTTTCCATTTCAGCCACTCCCTTCAAAACTCTGGGAAGCACTGGATATGCCTTCTGAAATGAACCTATTAACCCTCCAGTGGCTTCCACCGGCCCCTGCACATGTGTCTCACATATGGTGATCAGATGCCACCATTGTGAAGAGCAGCGTGGCCTAATAGAAAGAGCACAGGCCTGAGAGTGAGGGAATCTGGGTTCTAATCCTGGCTCTGCCACATCTACTTAGTGTGATCTTGGGCAAGCCACTTAACTGCTCTGTGCCCCAATTTCCGCAAATGTAGAATGGTGATGAATACCTGTTCTCCCTCCTACTTAGATGGTGAACCCCATGGGGAACGGAGACTGTGTCCGAACTGATTATCTTGTACTTACCCCTGTATTTGGCTAAGAAGCGGGGGAGAAATGGTATTGAATCACCATTTTACAGATGAGGAAACTGAGTCCCAGAGAAGTTAAATGACTGCCCAAGATCAACAGGCAAGTTGCAGGGCTGGGATTGGAACCCAGGTCCTTTGACCCCCAGGCCTATATTCTGCACACTATTATTATTACCGCTATTAGAACTTGCCCAGCTCTGACATTTCTCACATATGTGTACTGACCTTTGTTCTTTCTCACCATTAGACTGCAATTTCCCCAAGGGCATGGGCAGGGCCTGCTTTCTCCATTGTAACTCCTCAGAGACGCCAGACCTTGAGTCAAGAACTCAGTATGCCCATCTGCCTATTGGGGTGGGAGAAGCCCTGAAATGGGCCACAAGTTTAGCTGCCTTCCCACCACTGTCCATCCCACCCATACTCCCACTGGTGCTGCCTGCTTCTGACATCCTGATTACTCCTCATTCTCGGCTTCAAGGCTGTCCATCAATTCATCCCCTCCTACCTCACCTCCCTTCTCTCCTTCTCCAGCCCAGCCCGCACCCTCCGCTCCTCTGCCGCTAACCTCCTCACTGTACCTCGTTCTCGCCTGTCCCTCCATCGACCCCCGGCCCACATCCTTCCCCTGGCCTGGAATGCCCTCCCTCCACACATCCGCCAAGCTAGCTCTCTTCCTCCCTTCAAAGCCCTACTGAGAGCTCACCTCCTCCAGGAGGCCTTCCCAGACTGAGCTCCCTTTTTCCTTTCCTCCTCCCCATTCCCCCCGCCATACCTTCTTCCCACCCCCACAACACCCGTATACATGCTTGTACGGATTTATTACTCTATTTCTTTTACATGTACATATTTACTATTCTATTTATTTTGTTAATGATGTGCATTTAGCTTTAATTCTATTTGTTCTGATGTCTTGACACATGTCCACTTGTTCTGTTTTGTTGTCTGTCTCCCCCTTCTAGACTGTGAGCCCATTGTTGGGTAGGGGCCGTCTCTATATGTTGCCAACTTGTACTTCCCACTCAGTACAGTGCTCTGCACACAGTAACTGCTCAATAAATACAACTGAATGAATGAATTGGGGAGAATGGATCCCCAATATTTAATACCTGGGAGTCTTATTGTAAGAACCCCAGATCTACTGAATTGTAAACTTGTTGAGGGAAGGAATCATGTCTACTAAGTCTATGGAATTGTAGTAGTAGTGATAGTAGTAAAGTATTTATTTAAAGCATTTATTGGGCACTTACTGTGTGCCGACCACTTTACTAAGTCCTGAAGAAGAATCCGTGGGCAACTGTACTCTCTCCAGTCAGTAGTAGAGAAAGCAGCATAGTAGTGTATAAAGCACAGGCCTGGGAGTAGGAAGGTTATAGGTTCTAATTCAGGCTCCATCACTTCTCTGCTGTGTGACCTTGGGCAAGTCACTTCACTTCTCTGGACCTCAGTTCCCTCATCTGTAAAATGGGGATTGAGACTGTGAGCCCTATGTGGGACAGGGTCTGTGTCCAACCCAATTTGCTTGTATCCACCCCACTGCTTAGTACAGTGCCTGGCACATAGTAAGCACTTAACAAATACTATAATAATAATAATTATTATTATTAATACAGTGTTCTGCACACAGTAACTGCTCAATAAATATAATTGATTGACTGATTACCTGCAAAGAGCTTTTTGTAGTCATAGTTGGAATGTTCCAAGGGCTTCCGGTAAATCCCAAGAATGGCACCACTCTGTGTCTTGTAGATTTAGTCCCCGAAAGGCATGGGAGCAGCATGGCCTAGTGGCAAGAGCACGCGTTTGGGAGTCCGAGGTCATGGGTTCTAATCCCGGTTCTGCCACTTAAGAATAATAATAATAATGTTGGTATTTGTTAAGCGCTTACTATGTGCCAAGCAGTGTTCTAAGCACTGGGAGGATACAAGGTAATCAAGGTTGTCCCACGTGGGGCTCACAGTCTTAATCCCCATTTTACAGATGAGGGAACTGAGGCACAGGGAAGGTAAGTGACTTGCCCAAAGTCACACAGCTGACAAGTGGCGGAGCCGGGATTAGAATCCATGACTTCTGACTCCCAACCCGTGCTCTTTCCACTGAGGCACGCTGCTTCTCTAGGTCTCTAGGTCACTTGTTTGCTGAGTGACCTTGGGCAAGGCACTTAACTTCTCTGTGCCTTAGTTACCTCATCTGTAAAATGGGGATTGAGATTGTGAGCCCCACGTGTGACAACCTGATTACACTGTATTTACCTCAGTGCTTAGAACAGTGCAAGCCCATAGTAAGTGCTTAACAAATACCATAATTATTATGGGAGACTTTTAGGATGCAATTACCTGGCCCCACATGCTATATAGCAGCCCGGTGCGGTGGGGAAGGGTAGACAAATGCTCAGCCCCTGCCCCAGAGGGCTGACACTAGCCATCATCATCATCAATCGTATTTATTGAGCGCTTACTATGTGCAGAGGACTGTACTAAGCGCTTGGGAAGTACAAATTGGCAACATATAGAGACAGTCCCTATCCAACAGTGGGCTCCATCAAGTCTCTCCAAGTTAACAAGGCCTAGTGGAAAGAGCGTAGACTTGGAAGTCACAGCACCCAGCTTCTAAACCTGGTTCCGCCACTTGCCTGCTGTGTGACCTTGGTCAAGTCACTAAATTTCATCTGTGCCTCAGTTGCCTCATCTGTAAAATGTGGATCAATCAATCAATCGATGGTTTTTATTGGGTGCTTACCATGTACAGAGCACTGTACTAAGCACTTGGGAGAGTACAACAGAATTAGCAGACACATATCCTGACCATAATGAGACTACAGTCTACAGGTATTAAATCCTCCTCCCTCCAATTTAGACTGTGAGCCCATGTGTGACAAAAGCCTGTGTTCAACGTGCTAAACCTGTGTCTACCTGAGGGCCAAACCAAGATTGCTTCTGCCTAGGGCATACTCCAGGCCCACTCCAGACAATGGAAGAAGTAAGCAGTCACCTCTGGGTAGCCCATGGTAAGGGTGACCTTACAGACATGCCCCCTGAACATCCCAAGTTGGGAGCCACCTTTTTAAAATTTATTTAATTTGACATTTATGGTGTTTATTAAGCACTTAGTATGTGCCCATCACTCTTCTAAGCTCTGGGGTAGATACAAGATAAATCAGGTTGGCCATAGTCCCTGTCCCACATGGGGCACGCAGTCTAATTTGGAGGAAAGCAGATTTAATTTCAATTTTCCAGATGAGGTAACTGAGGCACAGAGAAGTTAAGTGACTTGTCCAAGGTCAAACCCAGCAAGGCAAGCAACTGGCCGAGCCGGGATTGGAATCCAGGTTCCCTGACTCCTAGGCTTATGCTCTTTCCACTAGGCAATGCTGGTAACTGAGGCCCAGAGAGGTGGAGGGACTTGCTCAGGTCCCACAGCTGACAAGTGGCGGAGCTGGGATTCAAACCCACAACCTCTGACTCCCAAGCCCGCGCTCTTTCCACTGAGCCACGCTGCTTCATCCCAGCTCTGCCAATTGTCAGCTGCGTGACTTTGGGCAAGTCCCTTCACTTCTCTGTGCCCTGCTTGCCTCATCTGTAAAATGGGGAATAAGACTGTGTGCCCCCGTGGGACAACCTGATTGCCTTGTAGCTTTCCCAGCACTTAGAACAGTGCTTTGCACATAGAGAGCGCTTAATAAATGCCATTATTATTATTATTATTATTACTATTATTATTATTATTATCACCTGGGACATTCCCAAGATGGCTACTGAACAAGACCTAGAAACTTCAGAAGAAATGGGGGCAGCAAAGCAGCAGGCACGCAGGTGCTCATGTTCCACCATCACTCCCTCAGACAATACACCTGTCCCCTGTGGCTTTCAGGGACTAAATCTACAAGACACAGGGCGATGCCATTCTTGGAGTTCACTGAAAGCCCTTAGAACACTCTGACAATGGCTATGAACAGCTGTTTGCAGGTAATCAGTCAATCAATAATATTTATTGAGCACTTACTGTGTGTAGAGCACCATATTAAGAGCTGGAGAGGGTACAATCACCTGCAGATTCCTCTTCAGCACTTAGTACAGTGTTCTGCACACAGTAAGTGCTTAATAAATACTTTATCATTACTACGACGTTCTTGAAAATGTTTCTCAGTCCTAAATGGTGTCATCCTCACAAAAGCCCCTCCAGATTGTCTCTTTCCCACTTCTCCCTCCTTGACCTAATTGTCCCTCTGCTCCCCTCTGAAATAGAACCGTCAAATCAGATGAGCTGTTATTTCCCTCCAGGGCCCATTAGCCCAGTCGGAGTAGTGGTGCTAATCAGATTTATTGAGCGCCCCTTAAATTAAGCCCCTGGGATGTACCGCATAGAGAAGCAGCATGTTCTCTGCTCACTGTGAACAGAATCTAATGGGATAGGTGGTCATAAAAGTATTTGTCTTGGGGTTGCCAAATTTTCTCCCTCAGGCCCCTTCTCCTACTGCCTCACTGGGTCTGGAGGTGGAGTGGTCAAGAGGAGTGTGATGCCCAAGGCCGGTTGGGGAGCGGAGCGATGAAGAGGCGTGTAGGAGGGGGGTTGTGGTGGCATAAAGTCTCAGCGAGTCCGGGACTAGTGAGTGTGTGGGCCCTCGTGATGCTGCTGGAAGCACCAGGCAGACCCGACATAGAGTCCACAACAGAGGAAGCACAAGCCGACAGCGGAGTAGCAGCCTTTGGCTTCCAGCCCGGGCCCTGTGCCCAGCCAGGGAGGAGCAGGAGCCAGAAAGACCCAGACACACTGGGGGAGGAAGCGCGGGAGGGTTGGGTGAGGCTCTGACCCCATCCTGACCATGAGAACGAAGCGGCGCTTCCTGGCAGGAGCCAGGGCCTCCCTGAGAGCAGGAATGTGGGGGCAGGCGCCTCTGAGGCCCCCAGAGGTGTGTGATGGAGGGAGGGTGGGGGTTGGCATCCCCTCCCCCATGCAGCCTCCTGCTGCTGGTCCTTGGAGCAAGTTGCCCAGAGGAGTGGAAGGGAGGTGTGTGAAACGGTCTAATGACCCCACACCTAGCGACCTGACGGGATGGCATCAAGAGTCACACCCAGAGCTAGGCGGTTGTTTTGCCCCTCCGAGACCCTGGAACAGGTTTATAGGTTTGATCAAGACTGTTTTAGGAAGACTGGTTGGAGAAAGATGCTGTTTTCTCAGAACTCCCTAGAGTGAAGATTTAGCAGCCTTTGCCTCCAGGTTCTGTTCCCCCTAGGCCAACTGGATCACAGCTCTCAGAATCTTTGAAATCAGATTCATTTAGTTGGTACTGGTGTTAATTAAATGCTAAGGCCTGCTGTTGATACAAAATAAACTGGTCGGGAACAGCTCCAGACCCACACCGAGCTCACCATCTAAGCTCACCTGTCCCCTTCTGATAAATGAGGAAACTGAGATACAGAGAAATTAAGGGCCTTGTCCAAAATCACACAGAAGGTCAGTGGTCTTCCAACTCCTGGTCCTGTGCTCTTTCCACTAAAAGTCCCTGTCTCTTTTAAGTGCTAAGAGGATGGTGCTCCCATGAAATCCCTCTGGCTCCCAGCAGCAGGGCCTGGCCAGCCTTCCAGCAGTCACTCTGGATATGCTCTGCACATAGTAAGCGCTCAATAAATACGATTGATGATGATATGTCAATAAGTACATGTGGTAATCTTCATGTTCTAGGCCCACCAGGGTGAGAGCCAAGTTTTCAGAGGAAGGCTTAATGAAAGCCATCATTGTTTTGTCCCAGTGTTCCCCAAGAGTCCTCTCTGATTTATGGGGGATCCTTGAGGTCAGAAGATATTCCCAGGCTATGGGACCAGGAGGAAGGAGGGGGAGGAAATGGAAGAGAGAATAAGGCAGAGGGAACGGAGTCAGGAGTAAGAGCTGGAGGGGATATTCTGGGTTGGGGTTGGAAGCGCAGAGAAGCTGCATGACCTAGTGGAAAGAGCACAGGCCCGGGAGTCAGAGGACCTGGGTTCTAATCCCGGCTGTGACGTTAGTCTACTGGCTGTAGTCTGAACTCTCATACAGCTGGTCCCCTTGGCCACTTTCTGGCAGATTTGTGGTCCTGTCCTGTGGCAGTTCTTCCCAACAATGTCCCAGATGGTGGCTAAAGCCAGAGTGCAGCTGTCTCCCCGTAATGCCTTTCCCCACTGAAGCCCCTTAGAGATGAGAAGGCAGCCCCCAGGATTAAGACAGGCAGCCCAAAGTGGGGGGTGGGACCACAGAGGTGGCAGGGAGGGTGGGTGGATTGCTGGCCCTGCAGTGTGACCTCCCACTCCCTACCCCTGCTGGATCCTCTAGCCTCAAATGGACCCCTCTACTGACAAAGGGCAAGGACAGGCTGCAGGTGAAAATAACTGGCTGGCATTCATGCCAGAGATTCAGTCAATCATATTTACTGAGTTCTTACTTTGTGCAGAGCACTGTAGTAAGCGCTTGGGAGAGTACAAAACAATAATAAGCAGACCCATTCCCTCCCCACAACAAAAGATTTTGGTGTACTTTCAGAAATGAGTGGAAAGAGTCTGGGAGTCAGAGATCTTGGGTGCCAATCCCGACTCCACTACAAAGCCTGCTGTGTGATGTTGGACAAGTCACTTAACTTCTCTGTTAACTTCTCTTCTAATAATAATAATAATGACAGCATTTATTAAGTGCTTAATATGTGCAAAGCACTGTTCTAAGCACTGCAGAGGTTACAAGGTGATCAGGTTGTCCCACGAGGGTTTCACAGTCTTAATCCCCATTTTACAGACGAGGTAACTGAGGCCCAGAGAAGTTAGGTGACTTGCCCAAAGTCACACAGCTGGCAATTGGCGGAGTCGGGATTTGAACCCATGACCTCTGACTCCAAAGCCCGTGCTTTTTCCACTGAGCCACGCTGCTTCTAGACTGTGAGCCCACTGTTGGGTAGGGACCAACTCTATATGTTGCCGACTTGTACTTCCAAAGCACTTAGTACAGTGCACTGCACACAGTAAGTGCTCAATAAATATGATTGATTGATTGATTCTCTGTGCCTCAGTTACCTCATCTGTATAATGGGCATTCAATAACTGTTCTCTCTTCTACTTCGATGGTGAGCCCTGTGTGGGAGAGGGACTGAGTCTGCCTTGATCATCTTGTATCTCCCCCAGTGCTTGACACTTAATAAACACTTAACAAATACCACAATAATCATCATCATCCTCAGCATGGTAAGTGTCAGTGACCGAACATTGCCTTGGACTGCTTACCCCACTCACATATTCAGGCCCTTAGTCCATCTTCCCAACTGTCTTCCCATTCTCCTAGCACTCTGATCCCACGGTCCCTGGCCTCCTTACCTTTCCCTGCAAAGCCACAGCAGGGATCCAAAAGCACAAGTCCCCCTACCTCAAAGCCAATTTGGCTTGGGATAACAAGTGACTCCTGTCACCAATTAAAGAGCCAGAAGTGCGGACCCACCTGGGAATTTAAGGAGGGAATTTGGGGCCTGAATAAGCACTGAGAAGCTTGTCCCGCCCAGATGACGGGCTTTTGGTCCCCTCCTACAGCCTAAATCATCCCCACAGCTGGTGGATGTCCCAAGCCACAGTGCAGCCCCAGACAGCTCCGACCCCAGATGACCCTGACACCAGACAGCCTTGGCCAGCCACTGGGGCCCAGTGCGGCTCTGGGAAGCTCTGGATCATAGCTGGGGGAGTCAAGGTATGAGATATCCCTGCGCCCAGCCTCTTCTCTCTCCAGACCATTCTACACTCTGCTGCCTGGATCAGTTTTCTAAAACATCCTTCTGTACAAGTCTCCCAGCTTCTCACTAACCTCCAATAGTCCCCCATTCCTCTCTGATTCAAATATAACTCCTGACTGGTGGCTTTAAGACACTCACTCAGCTCTCTCCCTATGATCCGCCCCCATGACTCCTCATTTTTTGCCCCTAATGACCGAGCCATGTGCTTTACTGATACAATTGAAACCATCAGGTGTGATCTCCCTAAAATTTCCCTTTCAATCAATCAATCAATCCATCAATGGCATTTATTGAACATTTACTATGTGCAGACCACTGCACTAAGCACTTGGGAGAGTACAATGCAACTGAGTCGGCAGACACATTCCCTGCTCCCAATATGCTTACAAGTCTAGAGGGGAGATAGGCATTAATATAAATGAATAAATAATTTATAATATATAATTTAAAGATATGTACAGAAGTGTTGTGGGGTAGCTAATCATTCATTCATTCAATTGTATTTATTGAGTGATTACTGTGTGCAGAGCACTGTACTAAGCACTTAGAAAGTACAATTCAGATCAGGTCCCACAGACAGCTCACAGTCTAAGCAGGTGGGAGAATGGGTATTGAATCCCCATTTTCATGATTAATGGAACTGAAGCACAAAGAAGTTACCCAGCAGGTCACCCAGCAGGTCTGTGACAGAGCCGGGATCCGAAACCAGGTCCTCCGAGTCCCAGGCCCATGCTCTTTCCATTAGGCCATGCTGCTTCTCCCCTGCACCTCTACAGACCCTCCCTCCTCCAGCTCCTTATTCAACAATCCCATCTTTCCCAGGAGCATGTCAAGAGGAGATCTCCCACCTCCTCTCAAAATTTATCCCCTCCCCTTGAACCTCCAACTCCAACTCCATCCCTTACAACCTTATCAAAACTCACGCTTCCTTCTTTCCTCCCTGATGACCATCTTCATCTGGTCACTCTTCAGTGGTTTCTTCCCCACTGCTTTCAAAACATGCTTATATTTCCCCTATTCTATAAAAGCCCTCCCTTGACCCCATTGCTCCTTCCAGTTATTGCCCATTCTCCCCCCACCATTCCTCTCCAAACCTCTTGAGTGAGCTGTCTTCACCTGCTGCTTCCCCTTTCTCTCCTTCAATTCTCTTCTTGACCCCTCCAATCTGGCTTCTGCTCCCTTTACTCCACAGAAACTGCTCTCTCAAAGGTTACCAATGACCTCCTCTTGACAAATACAATGGCCTCTACTCCATCCTAATCCTCCTTGACCTATCAGCTTCTGTTGACACTGTGGCCCACCCCCTATTCCTGGAAACATTATCCAACCTTGGCTTCACTGACACTGCCTTATCTTGGCTCTCCTCCTATTCTCAGTCTCTTTCACAGGCTCTTCCTCTGCCTCCCACCCTCTCACTTTTGGAGTCCCTCGGCTCAATTCTAGGTCCCCTTCTATCCTCCATTCACACCCACTCCATGGGTGAGCTCCTTCGCTCCTATGGTTTCAACTACCACCGCTTTGTGGATGATTCCCAGATCTACATCTCCAGCCCTGGTCTCTCTCCTTCTCCAGTATTTCCTCCTGTCTTCAGGACATCTCTACTTGTATGCTCCTCCAATACTTCACTGCCATCATCATTATCATCATCACTGATATTTATTGAGCATGCACAGAGCATTGTACTAAGCACTTGGAGTATAATACCTCAGGGTTGATAGGGGTGATCTCTGCTCTCAACAAGGTTTCAGTGTATAGTGGGAGATGGACAGCAAAATCAATTGTGGAAATTCATGTTGTGAGACCTGGGTGCCGAATGTCCATTAAGGCATGCTGGGTGGTGACAAGTGGCTATTCCTGATGTTCCCTGAGATGGGCATGGAGGGCAAACCTGGGGCTTCCAGAAGCAGAGGAGAGGCAGTCCCACGAGTGGGTTCTCCAGAGGGACTGGACGCAGGCTGGGACTGGCCATCTCTGGGACCAGACAAGGAAAATGGGAATTTGGGAATGATCAGAGGCTGGGCTGTATTAAAAGAGGTTAGGCAATTGGGCTGATTCTATCCAGAAGGCTCAAGAGGAATCCATCCTTCCTGTCAGTTCTAACCTGGACAGGAGAGCGTTTTATGGGCAGTGGTCTGGCAGGTTTGGTTAGAGAGGCAGTTTTAGGCTGGAGGAACACAAAGGGTCAAAGGTGGGCAGGTCAAGAGTGGGGTACTTTTGGGAGTCGACAGGAGGAATGAAGAGTGCAAGCTGGGAAAACAGGATGGAGAAAGCTGGTGGACAGCCTTGAATTATAACAATAATAATAATGATAATAATTGGGGTATTTGTTCAGTGCTTACTATGTGGCCATCACTGTACTAAGCGCCAGGGTGGATACAAGGAAATTGGTTGGACACAGTCCCTGTCCCACATTGAGCTCACCGTCTCAATCCCCATTTTACAGATGAGGTCACTAAGGCACAGATAAGTGAAGTGACTTGTCCAAGGCCACACAGCAGACAAGTGATGGAGCCGGGGTTAGAACCCATGACCTTTGGACTCCTAGGCCCGTGCTCCATCTGCCATGCCATGCTGCTTACAATCGAAGACAACGGTAAGTTTATGTTGGATGTGGAGGGACATGGGCATGTGGAGGGTTTTGAGGAAGAGATGTGTGTTGAGCTACATTTCAGGAAGAATGGTGTGGGCCTCAGTGTGAAGCACGGTCTCAAGGGGCAAGATGCCAGAGGTAGGGAGGTCAGTGAGGAGGCTAATAACACTGTATTCTAATTACAATACAGGGAAAGCTTAAACCAAGAGGTAGTGGGGACTAGTAAAAAGAGCACAGGCCTGGTTCTAATAATAGGTTCTAATAATCGCAGCTCCACCACTTGCCTGCTTTGAGACCTTGAGCAAGTCACTTAACTTCCTTGTGCCTCAGTTTCATCATCAGTAAAAAGAGGATCCATTCCTGTTTTCCCTCCTATTTAGATAGTGAACCCATTTGGGACAGGGACCTGATTATCTTGCAATATATCCCAGTGCTTAATAATAATAATAATAATAATGTTTGGACATGTTGAATTTGAGATGCTGAGGGAGGGTCACCCAAATTGGAGATGTACTGGAACCAAAAGCAGATGCGGTTGAATAGCTAAAGAGAGAGCAGAGCTGGAGGGGGAAGATTTGGGAGGCATTACTGTAGAGGTGACAGAGGAGTGAGTGTTTAGATAGAAGAGTAGGGGGCCCAGAATGGAGTATGTGACAAGCCCATTGAGGAGGTGAGAGGTGGAGGATTAGCCAGTGAAAGAAGGGAAGTGATCATTTATCTGGCTCAGGGAGATGAAATGAGTTCTGGGAAATAGCAAAAGATACTATCAAATTGGAGCAAAATCCGAAAAGAGCAACCCATGCTTCAGAGTGTTTAGGAAGGGAAGAATGAGTCTTTCCAAATGTTACATCATGACTTACTTTCCTCTATCAGCTAATAACTTGCCTCTGAGTGCCTTCTAGCCTCATCCAGAAACTTGAGTTTCCCTCCCATCCCTCTCTCCAAACTATGCAAAATTCTAATCCCAACCTCTTAGCTGGGAAAGATATTCAGTGTCTAGCTCCAGTGACCCATTTAATCACACCTAATAAATTCTGGGATGAAGCTTTCCGAGAGCTTTCCCTGGATAACTTGAACACAAAGAAGGGAGTGGAATCAGAGACATGACAGTTCTCTCAACTTCACAGAGCTTTCCCACACCCTTGCTCCCTGGGAAATATTGGGCCCCAGAATTTTCAAATCAGAAGGCCATGCACTGAGATTACCCAAAAATCTCATCATAAATGTGGTAGAGGCATCTTGAAAACTCACATTTTGGTGAGGAGTTGAAATCTGTGTTTGCTGAGTCAATTCTCTGCTAATAACTCTCATTGGTGGAAAAAGTTTCCAATAAGCAATCAATCATATTAGGTTCTCCAGCCTATCTGTAATGTATCACACCCATTTCCAATTACTGGGATACCAATCTTCCACAAATAGTTCTCAATCCACTAATCAACTGTATTTGTTGTGCACTTGCAATTCTATTCTTTAAAACTGTTGTCTCCAAATGAGCTTGAAGACAGCCAGTGATGATAAGGCCAGCAGATAGAGAGGTGGTCCCCTTCAGAGCGGTTTAGTGGAAAGAGCACGTGTGTTTGGGAGCCAGAGGTTGTGGGTTCTAATCCCGGCTCTGCCACTTGTTTGCTGTGTGACCTTGGGCAAGTCAATTCACTTCTCTGTGCCTCAGTTAGCTCATCTGTAAAATGGGGATTAAGACTGTGCTGTGTGACCCTGGGCAAGTCACTTCACTTCTCTGTGCCTCAGTTAGCTCATCTGTAAAATGGGGATTTAGACTGTGAGTCCCATGTGGGACAACCTGATTACCTTGTATCTACCCCAGCACTAAGAACAGTGCTTGGCACATAGTAAGTGCTTAACAAATACCATTAGTATTATTATTATTATTCAGAGTGCTTGGGTGTTCTTTGTAGTTCGACTTCACTCATGTCACGCCAGAGGTCAGCTTCCATTTGATTCGATCAGTGACCAAAGTGGAAGACCTCAGAGATCCTGGCTCTCTCTAAAAGTGCCAACAGGTGCTTCAGCCCTTACCCTCATTCCCTAATATTCCAGCTCTTCATTTCTCCTAATATGGCACCCCACTCTAACTAGACAATGCTGCTCTTGGCCTGTGTCAGACACCGCTCCCCAGTGGGCCAACACTTGCAAAAATGTTGAGTTCAGAGCAGGAAGAAAGGAAACGGGTTGACCGCCTTTCTTCAAAGAGACAAAACCTTCACGTGCAGTCAAGGTTAAGGAACTTCTCCCAACTTGGCTGGCCATTTGTCTGGTTTTCAGGGGTTCTGATTTATTGGATTGATTGATTGACTGATTCTGTCTCCTGCCCAGTTCAGATTCTGTGCCTGTACAGCCAATGTTTTTACTTTAGAAACTAGTCTCTCTCCCCTGTGGCTCTTGCTGCCAAATCCCATGGCTCAGATGCAGCACCCATTTTCAGAAGGACTTGAAAGGGAAGACAACTGCGGGAAATGTCTCTCTCTCTCTCCCCAGGAAATGTCCTGGGTGCAGGTGAACTTAGCCTACTTCACACAGTGACAGGTATGAAGTCATCATGTTATGTTGCATAGCAAGCATTATGCACGTGTCGCCACATGCCTCTCTGTGTCCCACATTTATGAAGGCTGTTGATGACCAGCCTGCTTCTAAGCACCTCAATCTTCAGATGAGCAGATCTGGGAAAGAGCCTCAATAACTAGGAAGAGGGTAGAGAACAAGTGTATAGACCCTCTAAAAGCCGTCCCAATTATCTCTTCTGCTAAGCCACAGGAAGGAGGCGCCTAGGTTGGAAGACAAGTTTGGAAACCTGCTCATATTACAGTGTCAACGGTGCTTTGCAACTACACAACTAAAAAACAAACTGACAGGGAAACTGAATTGCTTTACAGTCCCTAGTAGCACAGTGCAATTACATCATTGTCCCTGCAACTATTTCATTCCTCTCTTCTCCACCTGCAAAACCATAGGCTATGTAGGAGACTAGGTGAACAATTTCTAGGGCCACAAGGGTGATGGGACATAGGCATAAAATGTAGTGGTTCATGGCTTTAGAGAAAGAACTGAGACTCCAGAACTCTTGAAGGGTAAAGCATTGCATCAATCAGAAGGTCTAAATGAAAGTACAAATATTCAGCATGGAACTGATGTGCCCTGCAGCCCTGTGCCTTTCAGTTTAAAAGTAAGTGACTGTAAGACTCCACTTCCAAGCTTAAAGGGAGTTTTGAGTTACAGTTTTCTGGACTGTAAACTCCTCCTCTGGACTGTAAGTTCCTTGTGAGCAGGGAACCTGTCTTTCAACTCTCTTAAAGAGAATCAGCATGGCCTAGTGGATAGAGCACAGGCTTGGGAGACAGAAGGTCATGAGTTCTAATCCTAGTTCTGCAACTTGTCTCCTGCGTGACTTTGGGCAAGTCACTTAACTTCTCTGGGGCTCAGTTACCTCATCTGTAAAATAGGGATTAAGACTGTGAGACCTATGTGGGACAGGGACTGTGTCCAACCCAACTATCTCATATCTACCCTAGTGCTTAGAACAGTGCCTGGCACATAGTATGTGCTTTATAAATACCACAATTATTATTATTATTATATTGTACTTTCTCAAGGGCTTAGTACAGTGCTCTCCACACAGTAAGCACTCAATAAATGTCATTGACTGATTTTTGAATAAAAACATAGGATTCATTCTTGGCTCTGCATATGGGATTCAAGCAGACTTTGGCTCAAGTAGAATCAATCTACTACTCATTAACAGAGTAGTACTACTCATTACTCATTAATAGTAGAGAATCAATCTCCACTACTACTACTAATCAATCAATCTTTTCAGATGCATCTGAAAGAGCAAGATATATACATCAATTTCCATATCCAAGACCTGTCTGGTTACCAAATAAATCCAGACTCCATTATCGAGATTCACTATAGAGACTATTCAAGGATCTTCGAGGCTAAAAGTTGCTGATGCTTCCAATTTAACTTCACTATTCAGAACTGCAGAAAAAGATCACTGTTTGATCTATGAGCTTGGGGTCTCCCAAACTGTAGCAAATTCATGAAACAACCCCTTACCTCCTATCATTATTACTTTTGCTATTATTCGATTTGTTCAGCACATACCATGTGACAAGCACTAATCTAAGTGCTGGGACAGATACAAATTAATCACATTAGAAACTGTCCCTGTCCCACATGGGGATCACCAAGGAGGAGAAATTACAGGTATTTAATCCCTATTTTACAGTTGGAGGAAATTGAAGCACAGAGAAGTTAAGTGACTTTCTCCAAGTCACACAGCAGGCAATTGGCTGAGCCAGGATTAGAACCCAGATCCTCTGACTTCCATGCCCATGCTCTTTCTACTAAGCTATACTGTTGCTGCTTCTGATACAAACAACATTCCCAGACACAAAGAAACACAGACACCCACCACTGCCCCCCCACACACATACACACTTCTCTTTCCCTTCCCTTCACTGTTGGGTAGGGACTGTCTCTATATGTTGCCAATTTGTACTTCCCAAGCGCTTAGTACAGTGCTCTGCACATAGTAAGCGCTCAATAAATACGATTGATGATGATGTACCACTAACTCCCTGCCTTGGTGAGGCCTATTTCCTCCAGGAAGCTTTTCCTGAATAATTTGAATAACTCCATTCAGCTTGCAACCAATTAATCAATGAATAAATGGTATTTATTGAGCTCTTTTTGTGTGAGGATCACTGATCTAAGCACTGACAGAATACAATAGAACAGAGTTTATAAACATATTCTCCGCTCTTAAGGAATTTATAGTCCCTGATTCCCTCCTCCCCGCCCATACGCTTGTATTTCCCTCCTCATATTTATGTTAGTCATAGGTATAACTGTCTTCCCTCTTTCGTGAGATTGGAAGCTCCTAGAAGAAAGGGCCCTCTCAGGATCACACCTGGAGAGTTTCCAGTACTCTACCATTCTCGGCTATGGGAGGGAGAGTCAAGCAGAGACATACCCACCCCATTCCTAGCTTGAGCGGAAGGCAATCTGCTACAAGTCAAAACTCACCTTTGCTGGACAGCAGCGGTATGGGAGAGAATCGAGGGTGGAGACGTATGTTTACTGCACCAAAGAAGGCATTGGTAAAACACTTCCATATTTTTACCAAGAAAACTCTATGGGCACACTACCAGAACGACTGCAGATGGAGAGTGGGACATTCTGGGAGAGGTGTGTCCATGGATTCACTATGGGTCAGAGATGACGCTACAGTATAAGACAAGGCAAGAAGAAAGGGACCCTTGCAATAGCCTCTGGTTAACTAAACTTGGAGATACTCTCAGTCTGTTCCATAGAAGTTTTTCTCAACTGCTTTGTTCTCTAGCCTGAAAGCTCCTTGTGGGCAGGGAATGTGTCTACCCACTCTATTGTACTCTCGCAACTATTATTGCAGTGTTTGGCACACAGCAAGCTCTCCATAAATACCACTGATTGATTTGATTCTAGGTTTTACCAGTAGAATCACTATACAACACATAGATAGCAGGTGAGAGTTACATTTTTGGGCTCCAGTGGATTGTTTTCTCTGTTCCAATAATTGGAAAGGAAGAGAATGATAAATGCTATACTATTAACTTGACCCACAAAGCCCCTAACAACTTTCCAAACACCGGCTCAGCCTCTCTTCTGGTCTGAGGAGGACTTCCATTTTGCAGATAAAGTGTCTTCCTGGGATCACTGCTCATTTCCCTGCAGGGTCAATTCTGATTAACTGTTCCGTCGCAGTTAGCTGAGCTAGAGTTTCTGTTAAGCAATTTCCTCAGGTTGAAAGAGCAGCATCTTAATATTCTTGAACTAGAACATTTCACAAAGGATGAAATCCCATGGACCTCTTGCCCTCCGCCCTTTGTAAAATGAGTTAGTGGGCTGCGTTTCTCTCACGTTCATCTCCCGAGTCCAAAGGGACGAATGTCTCTACTTTAATTGCCTCAGGGTTCAATTGTCCAGGGCTCTGATGCTATTTGAAGAAGGGCTGCTAATGGCCGTGGCATGATCCCACAGGGCTGCTTTGCCCCACCTCCCTGATGTCGAGTCCAAGCTCACAGCTTTGGAAAGAGGTTATTTATTCACTGAATTTCGCTGATCAATTTAGGCCACTAGTCACATCTCTAGGGAATCATCAGGATCAACTGGTGACCCTGGTCTAAAGTAGTCAAAATGAAGTGATACAGCTTTGACTTTCCATTACAGACTATCTGATACGTCTTTTGGCTAACTGTGAATCTAGGGTGAGAACTGGCATCCACATCCCCATGAATCAATCAGTGGTATTTACTGAGCACTTACCACTTAACTAAGAGCTTGGGAGAATACAATAGTGTAGGTAGATACAATCTCTACTCTCAAAGAGTTTACAATCTAGCAGGACAGACAGACACTAAAATAAATTACAGGTGGGGAAGTGATAAAGTATAAAGATATGGACATAAGTGCTGTAGGGTTGGTTGTGGGCTGGATATCAAAGTGCTTAGGAGGGTAAGGATTTAAATGCATAGATGACAAGCAGGGAGGGAAATAGGTTGGGAGATGAAAGACTTGTCAGAATTAGTCAGAAAAGATTTCATGGAGAAGATGTGATTTTATGGAGAGAGTAAGTGCTGTATCAGATATGAAGAGGGAAGAAATTCCAGATAGGTGTTAGGAGTAGGTAGGTGTTAGAGGAGTGAAGTGTGTGGGTTGGTAATGTAATGAAAGAGGAGGGAGGATAGGTAGGGGGAAGAAGTTAAGTGCTTTAAAGCTGGTGAGGTGATGGTGAGGAGATTCTGGTTGGTGAGGTGGTGGATGAGAAACCATTGGAGGTAGCTGAAGAGTGGAAAGATGTTGCAGAATGATTTTTTGGAAAAAATGATACAGGTAAGAGAGTGAGGAATGGACTAAAGAGGGGCTGAAGAGGCTGGAACAAGCGAGTTGGCGAGGAGAATGGTACAGTAGAGATGGGTTAAGACAAGTGCTTGGACCTATAGGGTAGCAGCCTGGAAGGAGGAGGGTGGAGGGGGTGAAAGCCAGATTGCAGGGGGTCGAGAAGAGAGTTGGAGAAGAGGAAAGTGTTCCAGGAGTTTGGAAAGGAATGGTAGGAGGGAGAAGGAGTGAAAGATGGAAGGTTCTGTGGGGATGGCCTCACTCCTCTTCACTGACATTCCCACCCGCACCCTGCTGTTGGAAGTGTCAGGACCCACAAGGCATCTAAAACGAGCCAAACCTCCAAACCTTCAACAGACCCTTGATGGGGAGCTGACGTAAGTCTAAGCAAAGTCAGGAAAAGGGGAAGCATCTGTCCTGTGTGGGAGGGTTGGGAACAGCATTTGTTCAAAATGCAATTATGGTCCATTTGTGGAAGACAAAAGCCTTGCCCAGCTGGGGGATTTCCACCGCATAGTGTTCCATCATGCAGGGCCTGCCAGATCCATTCAGACCAGGCCTGCAAAGTTCCAGCCTCTTTTGCTGCCAAGGATGAGATCAACAATCATTTTCAGGGCAATCCCGAGCCTCCTAAGGGAAACTGGGTCAGGGACGCCTGCCACATTATCCTCCGACGCACTGACAGTCCCCAGCCCTGGGGTGGGAATGGTGACTCGCAAAGGAAAAGAATCATCCAAAAGTCATTTGGAATTTACTCCCCTATGGCAAGCATGAATATTTTCAGAGAAATCAATAAAAGTCATTTATAAAGCTCTTTCCCGGTCCTTTTGGCATTACTTAAAATGCCCAAATGTCTCTTACCCGCTCCCATCCAAGTGCACAAACAATCCATTCACAGAAGCTGCCTGTGGATTTCATTATTACATCCTCAGCTTTCCTTGCCTTTCCCTTGTAAGGCATCAAAGGGCATAATGTCATCAGATTCCAACCAGTTGAATTCTCAGAGAGTTTGCTGGGAGCAGGAGAGGTAGGATGGAGGAAACCAGCCTTGTTCCTCTAGACTGGAACCTCCCTGTGGGCAGGGGACATGCCTACCAACTCAGTTGCTTTGTACTTTCCCAAGCACTTAGTACAGTGTGCACAGTAAGTGCTCAATAAATACCACTGATTGCTTCACAGAGGGGATCATGATGGTTTTATGAGTAGCAAAGGTACACAGAGAAGATGAGTGCTTTTCTGAAAACTGTTTTCTCAGTTCCTGAAACCTTTTCAGAATAACTGTCTTGAACAGTAGCCTCTTTTGTTATTGCATTTGTTCGGTGCTCACTGTCTACCATGCGCTGTTCTAAGCGCTGGGGTAGATACAAGATAATACAGTTGGATACAGTCCCTACCCGACGGGGCTCACAGGGTGACCAGATATTGAATCCTCACTTTACAGATGAGAAAACTGAGGGACAGAAAGGTGAAGTGACCTTCCCAAGGCCACTCAGCAGCCAACTGGCAGAGCTGGGATTAGAACCCAGATCTTCTGACTTCCAGTCCTGTGCTCTTTTCACTAGTTTATGCTGCTCCTCATGTTTCTAGCTTATTAACAAATTAACTTATTATCTGGTAAGTTCAATGACTAAAATAGATTTATGCAGCAATGTCTGTAGTTTAAAAATAGAAAATCCTTTCTCTTTTGTAGGAATATAGCTAATATCATGTTGTTTTCTTGGATAAACTTATATGTATTCTTTTGGTATCATCTCCCAGCGTACAGTGCTCTGCACACAGTAAGCACTCAATAAATACGATTGAATGAATAATATTCTCACAGTGGCAGATATAAAAATGATCATCCACATATACACTATAATATGCAGTTATGCATGCAACTACATAAAATAATATATATAGTATGTATAATATTAATACATTCTATTTATATAATGGCTGGTATTAATGCAGTACAGTATAGTGTTATTTAGCATATATGTTATATTATATGTGATATAGTATATGTAATAATAATAATGGCATTTGTTAAGCATACTATGTGCCAAGAACTGTTCTAAGCACCGGGGTAGATACAAAATAATCAGCTTGTCCTACGTTGGGCTCACAATCTTAATCCCCATTTTACAGATGAGGCACAGAGAAGTCAAGTGGCTTGCCCAAGGTCATAGAGCAGACAAGTGGTGGAGCCAAAATTAGAACCCATGACATCTGACTCCCCAGCCTGTGCTCTTTCCACAAAGCCACGCTACTTCTATAACTCTTCCACTTCCACCTCAGCACTCTGAGCCAGCTACAACTGAGGCACAGAGAAGTTAAGTGACTTGCCTAAAGTCACACAGCTGACAAGTGGTGGAGTAGGGATTAGAACCCATTACCTCTGACTCCCAAGCCCATGCTCTTTCCACTAAGCCTGTGTGATATTAATATTTAATACATATATTTAAATATATAATGTATATATATAGATGTATATATAGATATATATGTGTATATATAGATAGATATAGATATATATATGTTTCCTAGAGCACAATAGCTGTGAATTCTGCAAGCTCCTTATAAAAAAGTGTTGTCACCAATTATTTCAGTGGGAAATAAGGGGGCAGGGGAGAGATGGTTCGAAAACTATAGTGAAATCATTCCTGATTTCTCTCACATATGGTGAAATTCTAGAAGGCTGTGGAAGAGAGTGAATTGTTGTTCTTTACTTTTCTCTGAGATTTATCTGACTCATCAGGAGTCAGCACCTGGGCGACAACCAATTCACAACTGTTTAAAATCAGTTTCTAGAAAATAATGAAGATTAAATAGGTACAATGCGTTCTCCATGCAATTAGAATGACAGCGTCTCTGATCGGAAAGGCCCGGTGAACCTCAGTCCAGAGATTTCAGGACTGGAACTTTCAAGAAGAGGCTGATTCCATTGGTGGAATTCATGTGGACTCTTGGCACATCCTCTTCCCAGCCAGGCACGATCCCACTGGGGTTATCCAATCTTCACTCTAAGAAGTTGTACTCTGGCTGCAATGCCAGATGAGATTGAAGTCTGGCTGTGTTTTAAACTGACTACGCAACTGCTGCTGTATTGCAGCCGTGGGTAATTAGTAGTTCCCTTCACAAAACATGTACCTCCAGCTTCTCCTCGGTGCTGGTTTGGTATATGTGGTTTTCAGAACCTCACAAAGTTTTCCATGCTGTTGAGAAAAGTGTCCCTGCTCTGTCCTCTGTTGTTGATGCACAAAAGTCTCCTGCTCAGCCGTATCATTCGATTACCTTAAAACTTTTCTTCTGTCCACTCCACTTGCAGTTGCACCTCTTTAGCTCACCCAACAGCAGCTGTGTGGATATCCTGCTGTTGCTCGCATGTCCCACCCAGCAGAGCTGTGTGGCTCGGAGAGCTACCTCAGGGCTATGGACTGACCAGGGAGTGATTCAAGCAGAATGTGAGGGAAGACTAGGAGGACATAGCTACCATAGCACAGCTTTCAACTGATCATAATTCATAACATTCATTATATGATTAATTGATTCATGGATCTTTCCAGTCTGCTTCCAGCAGGATGGCAGCTTAGAGCTTAGTGTGTGCAAAGCACTGTACCAAGTGCTTATCATGACAGTCAATGATGGGCTGTCTCAGCCCTGAGAGGTTTCTCCAGCAGCAGCGACATCAATTCGGTGTGGTCCAGTGGAAAGAGCTCAGATTAGGGAGTCAGAGGACCTATGTTTTAATTCTGACTCTGACACTTGCCTGTTGCTTGACTTTGGGCAAATAATAATAATAATAATAATAATAATAATAATAATAATAATAATAATTGTATTTCTTAATACAGGGTCATCAGGTGGTCCCACGTGGGGCTCACAGTCTTCATCCCCATTTTCCAGATGAGGGAACTGAGGCACAGAGAAGTGAAGTGACTTGCCCAAAGACACACAGCTGACAAGTGGTGGAGCCGGGATTAGAACCCACGACCTCTGACTCCCAAGCCCGGACTTTTTCCACTAAGCCTCGTTGCTTCTCTGAGCCTCAGTTCCCTCATCTGGAAAATGGGGATTCCATATTTCCTCTCCCTCCTACTTAGACTGTAAGACCCATGTGAGACAAGATAATAACAGTAATAGTAATAATAGTAATGCTATATGATAAGCACTTACTATGTGCCAAGCGCTGTTCTAAGCCCTGGGTTAGATACAAGCTAAGGATTGATTGATTCCTTGTATCTACTCCAACACTTACTACTGTGCATGACATGTACTAAACACTAACACTACTGCTACTACTGTTAGTATTACAATGGAGAGCCATGAGATGTCTCAGTAGCATCCCAGTCAGCTTTTGTACCTTTCTATTTGAAGAGAGTGAGTGTATCTAGTTAACACAGTGCTGTGCTCCTGAAGACTTTAAGACCCCCTGCAAGAAACTCCTGGGCAGCACAGTTTGATCATCATCATCAATCGTATTTATTGAGTGCTTACTATGTGCAGAGCACTGTACTAAGCGCTTGGGAAGTATAAATTGGCAACATATAGAGACAGTCCCTACCCAACAGTGGGCTCACAGTCTAAACAACCAATATTACCAACTGTACCCTAGAGCGCCGATTCATTCATTCAATAGTATTTATTGAACGCTTACTGTGTGCAGGGCACTATACTAAGCGCTCAGGAAAGTAGAACACAACAATAATCAGGGACGTTCCCTGCCCCTTACTAATTGTATCCTTAGAGCACCATGGTTACCAACTGTACCCTACAGCACCAGGTGGTTTTCTGAAATACTGACTACCAAGAAATCATTATGACAGTGGACACTTGGTCAGTGCCACCGATACCAACATTTTAGAGTTGAAGAAGCTGCTTAGACCAAGGTAAATGTGCACTATCAACAAAGTTCTGCAACCTTAAGTGCCGTCACCATACCTCTCACCACGGAGGGTCCCTGCTTCTACCCTGCACTGTTGCCGCTGGGCTGGGGATAGAAGTTGCTCCTGCTTCCTCTGAACTTCTCCAATCCCATTGAAACTTTGAGCCTGTTTTGTGTATTTGGCCTGTTTTGTGTATTTGTCTGGGTTGTGCTAAAGGTTTCATCCCTCTTGATGTGTCTGTATCCAATTCCTTCTTCCCACATTCACTCAGTTTATAAGCCCGCCAAGCTACAAGGACTGTGTCTAATTCCCATCTGGGCATTCTCTCCTGGTGCTTAGTACAGTGCTCTGCACCCAATAAGTGCCTAATAAATACTACTACTACTTAGCTTAGAGGTTATCTGGAAGCACCATAGCCTAGTGACTACAGCCTTGGCCTGGGAGTCAGAAGGACCTGGGTTCTAATCCCCGCTCCGCCACTTGTTTGCTGTGTGACCTTGGGCAAGTCACTTAATTCCTCTGTGCCTCGGTTACCTCATCTGTAAAATGGGGATTAAGTCTGTGAGCCTCATGTGGGACAGGGTCAGTGCCCAACCTGATTAGCTTCTATCTAGAACAGTGCTTGACACACCATCATTATTATTATTATTACTGCTACTACTACTATATCTACTATGTCTACTACTATTACTTCATCTACTACTACATCTAATATGTCTACAGCAACTACTATTAATACCACTACTACAATCCTCATGAAAAAGGGGCCTGGAAAAACCTGCACTCTAAAGCTACGAAGATCTGACTTGAGGAGTGTTGAGATCCAGGCTACACCAACTGCTCTACATGTTTTGTATCGTTGTCTGTCTTCCCCTTCTAAATCGTGAGCCCCTTGTTGGGTAGGGACCCTCTCTATATGTTGCCAACTTGTACTTCCCAAGTGCTTAGTACAGTGCTCTGCACACAGTAAGCGCTCAATAAATATGATTGAATGAATGAACGAATGAAATCCAGACTACACCAACTGCTCCCAAGCTGAGGACTTGTCTAATCCAGAAAGGTTCACTGTGCCATTGCCTGCCACAAGAAGCTACCTGGCCTGCTGAGGCAAGAAGGAAATCCTGCTGCAGTGGCAACAACGGCCCTGTGTTCGAATAAGCCTTTCACGATTCAGGGAAGAATCCCTTGGAAGAACAGAGAAGCTGCCAAAATGTAAAGGCATCACCTTCCCTCTACCTTTTAAGGAGGTCATCGATACTTCCAGAGCTAGGGAGACTGATGCTCTAGGACCAGAGGGCATCTAGGTTAGGATTTATGCAAGGATAGGATGCCCTTAGTGACATTTAAAAAGAACAGTGCTTACTAAGTAACAAGGGCTCTGCTAAGCACAGGGGTTATCAATCAATCAATGGAGAAGCAGCATGGCTCAGTGGAAAGAGCATGGGCTTTGGAGTCAGAAGTCATGGGTTCAAATCCCAGCTCTGCCAACTGTCAGCTGTGTGACTTTGGGCAAGTCACTTAACTTCTCTGGGCCTCAGTTCCCTCACCTGTAAAATGGGGATTAAGACTGTGAGCCCCACATGGGACAACCTGATCACCTTGTAACCTCCCCAGTGCTTAGAACAGTGCTTTGCACATAGGAAGTACTTAACAAATACCATTACCATTATTATTTACAGAGCACTTAATATGGGTAGGGCACTGTACTAAACCCTTGGGAGAGTACAATACAACAGAATTAGAAAGCACTCTTCCTACGCACCACAATCTTACCATCTGGAGGAGGAGGCAGACATTAAAATAAATCGCAAGATAATCCGAGGGATCACAGTCTAATGGGAGCTCCCAGTCAGAGCCGGGACTAGAGTCAGTGTCTTCTGGTTCCCAGTCCTCTTGGCTGTTCACATAGGGAATACTAAGGAAATCAACCAAGATTACAGGCCCAATATACACTCATTATTTAGGTCACCAACTCCTCTCTGGGCTCCCAAGGTCCTTTTTTTGATCAGCTGTTTACACAGTCAGTGTTGTTGCTGTTAGCAGGTATGAAACCCATTTGCATAACATCAGTGAATCATGTTCAGTTCAGAATTTTGAAATGTGAAATGGATTAATTTCCTTCCATGCTTAGCAGTATTTCTCTTATGTCGATCAGTCAGTGATGTTTATTGGATGCAGAGTACTGAACTAAGCACTTGGGATAATACCATGGAGTTGGTAGACCCGTTCCTTGCCCACAAGGAACTTATATTCTAGAGGGAGAGACAGACATTAAAATAAATAAATACAGTATGAATAGGTACATAAGTGCCCATGATGTGATTTGAAGCTCCCTGTGATATGTTCTCCCCCTCCAGACTAAGCTTGTTCTGGGCAGGGAATAGGTCCATGAGAAGCAGCGTGGCTTAGTGGAAAGAGCACAGGCTTGAGAGTCAGAGGTTGTGGGTTCTAATCCCGGCTCCACCACTTGTCTGCTGTGTGACCTTGGACAAGTCACTTAATTTCTCTGTGCCTCAGTTACCTCATCTGTAAAATGGGGATTAAGACTGTGAGCCCCACGTGGGACAATCTGATTACCTTGTATCTACCCCAGTGCTTAGAAGAATACTTGGCACATAGTAAGCACTTCGCACAAATACCATCATTATTATTATTATTGCATCTACCAACTCTCCCAGGTACTTATGATAGTGCTCTGCACACAGTAAGTGCTCAAAAAATACCACTGATTGATTGATTGATTGACAACAAAATAAGTTGTCCTTCATACACAAAGGAATACCATTGAAGATGAAATTCGCTACTGCATACGTATGCAGAAACCACAGTCCTGACTACATCATGAAGACAGATAGCCTGTCCTCTGTTGTGTTGCTGTATTTGTTGTTGGTGAGGCATGGGACTGTTTTCCCTTTTTCCTCTGTCACCTGATCCTCTTAAAGCTTCTGTTCAAAAAGAAACTCTGATTTGCAGGGGGTCAAGCTGATATGTGTGGCACAGTTCTCTCGAAATTTTCAGCTGTGGCCCCATATTGACTGATACTTTAGTGTATCCTTAAGGTGTTTCCTCTGCTTCTCCTGCTTCCAGTTATTCCATTTCAGCTCACCATATGGGGTTGTTTGGGCAGCTACTACCATCCATTCTCTTCACATATTCACTCCACCCATCAAAGTTATTTCTTCATGGTATTTGCTAGTGATTGGTAGGGATTGTCCCTGTTGTAGAATTGTACTTTCCAAGTGCTTAGTACAGTGCTCTGCACACAGTAAGCACTCAATAAATATGATTGAATGAATGCTTACCAGGCACTGGCACTGTGCCAGGAACTGTACTAAGCTCTGGGGTAGAAACAAGCTAGTCAGGTTGGACATAGTCTCTGTCCCACCTGGGGCTCAGAGTCTTAATCCCCATTTTCCAGATATGGTAACTGAGGCACAGAGAAGATAAGTAACTTGCCCAAGGCCACCCAGGAGACAATTGGCAGTGTGGGGATTAGAACCCAGGTCCTTCTCTCAGGCCCGTGCTTTATGCACCAAGCCACGCTGCTTCTTGTCATTGTGCTGAGGCGATCAGAGATGCTGTGCTAGTTGGTTGACTGAATTTGAGGACTTGAGGGCTGTCTACTTGTTGTTGAGGATGGCTGGCAATTGGGGCTGACAGAATTGTTCAAGGTGGATGCGGTTCGAGATTTGGCAACTATATAGAAGGTTGGCCAGAAAAACCCTTCACTTGGTTCAAACCATACTCTGCTTAACTCTGCTGCCACCATGCTCTATTTAACAGTCTTCTGAAGGAAGTGCTGGCCTGTTTAATTCAATTTTCTACGTCTTTGTTTATCATTGCATCATTGGCCAGTATACTGCCTAGGCAACAGGATGATTCTGTGATGGTATTTAGATCTGGAGTTGCCCTTGAGGAGTTTACAGTCGAATGGGGAAGAGAGGTAGACACAAATTGCTTGCACACAATATGAATAAAAACAGACATAAATGATAAAAGCAAAAGGAAAGCAAAATGTGAATGATGAATGGAAATAGGGCCAGTATCCATATAAGGGCTGAAGGATGGCTGATGGAAAGACCTCTGACCAAGGTGGTGGGAATTGGTTGGGGAGGGCTTCCTGGAGGAGATGCCTCTTAAGGAGGCTTTAGAGGTGGGAAGGGCCACGGCTTGGTGGATTTGTTTGGGTAGGGCGCCCTGTGTTCAGACAGTTGTGTGCAGTGGATCGGAGATGGGAGAGTGGAGAGAGAGTGGAAATTGATTTGCTATATTTGTCCTTTTCTTTCTCACAGTGTCTGTTTCCTTCTTAATGGGTAGCTTGTGTTAAGTTAATTTTGGGTTTGGGGTTCTTTTGCATAAATCAAACGCAAGCAAAATATATACATCAAAGCCAAAGAAAATTAGCATTAGTATCTCCACACAGTGCTCCTTGGAGAAATGTTTTTTCCCAACCAGGGCAGAATTTAAACCAACCAGCCCTCACTCCCACCCATGTTCCAGCCCCAGCTCCGTCTTCCCCTGCCGCCCCTCACCCGCATCCCGGGCCCTGCAGAAACCAACTCTCCTTTTCCTCTCCCACCCGAGCTGCAGACATTGCCACCCTCACCCATCCCTGCAGGAGAGAGGCCTTTCCCGTCTCCCTTTCCCCCCGAAGGATGGCCAGTCACCCAGGAAAGCCCAAACTTTCCGCTCCTGCCCTTCCCAGCGCCCACAGGGAACACACCCTTGGCGAACACACTCTTGGCTTGGACTCTGAGCTCCTCCTGGCAGCGCAGACAGCACAGCTGTGGTGGAAGAGCCCATCACCCTCAACACTGGGCAGAGGGACAACTAGGCCTGGAGAACAGTGCTAACAGCTTCTACTACAGGATATTGTGACCTATATTCACCGTAGGGGCTGTTACCCCAGGAAGTGGAGTCTGTGGAGTCACTCAGGACCATCCAGACCGCACCCAGCCCGCCAACCATGCCAGCTCAGGGCCCTGCATTCAGAGTGCCCAGCCTGAGGGTAGAAAGGTCTCAGTCTCCACTGGCCTCTCTTGCTCCTCTTTATTCAGTTTCACTCAAAAACCTGATAGACTGACTCTAAACTGGCTATTGGCAGGGAATGTGTCTGCCCATTCTGTTATACTGTGCTCTCCCAAGCACTTAGGTCAGTGCTCTGCACATAGTAAGCACTGAATAAATACCACTGATGGATCACTGGGGTCCTCAGTTACCCTTGATGTGTCAGCACCCTTAGCACTATTTGCAGTGCCCACCTTAAATTTTCCCACATGATCTGAGCAGATTCCAAATTGCCCTCTTTTCTCCAAACAAGTTTTCAGCGGGACAGCGTCAGGGAGCGACATGCCCTGAGTCTGAGCAGATGCCGGTGGACTCCCCGGTTTCCTTCCTCACTGTATCCTGACAGGAAACAGTCATCCGTTCTGCCTAATCTGGGACAAAGAACCACTGGCCCTGTTTATTTCATGGGTGACCATGGCAGCATCACACACTCCAAGCAAGGTCAACGAAGAGTGTTTTCATTTGGCCTGTGGTGGGCTGTGCCGAGATGGAACATCTCAAATTGAAATAAGCTTTTGGCTCCAACGTAGGCACACAGGAGATGCCAACGGCACCTAATAGCCTCATTTCTGAGAGAAAAGATTCTTTTGAGGAAATGCCCAGTTGGGTCAACATCCTGGAGGGTCTACAGTTTTCAGGATATAGAAACAGCAGGGTCTTTTTTTACCTCACCGGGCTCTGCCATTTACTTCTCCAACCCTGATCTTTCTCTTTCTCTGCAGTCTCACATTTCCTCCTGCCTTCAGGACATCTCTACTTGATGTCCCACTGACACTTCAAACTTAATATGTTCAAAACAGAACTCTTCACAATAACAATAATAGTTACAGTATCTGTTAAGTGCTTTCTATGTGTCAGGCACTGTACTAAGTGCTGGGGTGAATACAAGCAAATCGGGTTGTCCCAGTGAGGCTCATAATCTCAATCTCCACTTTTCAGACAAGGTAACTGAGTGAAGTGACTTGCTCAAGGTCACCCAGCAGACAAGTGGCAGAGCCCGGATTAGAACCCATGACCTTCTGACTCACAGGCCCATTACACCATGCTGCTTCTCTTCATCTTTGCACCCAATCTCTCTCCTCTCCTTGTCTTTCCCATCATTGTAGACAACACTACCATCCTCCTTGTCTCATAAGCCCCTAACTTTGGCATTAGCATCTCTCTCATCTCTCTCATTCCACCCATATATTCACCAAAGCCTGTCAGTTCTACCTTTACAACATTGCTAAAATCCACCCTTTCCTCTCCCTCCAAACTTGTATTGTTTTGTCTTATGCTGATGAGTCATCTCCAACCCATAGTGACTCCATGGACACATCTGTCCCAAAAAGCCCCACCTCCATCTGCAATCATTCTGGTAGTATAGGCATAGAGCTTTCTTGGTAAAAATACAGAAATGGTTTACCATTGCCTTCTTCCATGCGGTAAATTTGAGTCTCCTCCCTCAACTCTCTCCCAAGGCACTGCTTCCCAGGACAGGTGCATTTTGACTTGTAGCAGATTGCCTTCCACTCACTAGCCACTGCCCAAGCTAGGATTGGAATGGATATGCCTCTGCTTGACTCTCCCACCCATAGCCAAGACTGGTAGAGTACTGGAAACTCTCCAGGTGCAATCATGAGAGGGGGCCCTCCAAACTGCTACCATGTTAATCCAAGCACGTTTCTTAGCCCGCCTTGATTTCTGCATTAGCCTCCTGCCTCTCCCCGTTTCAGTCAGCACTTCACTCTGCTACCCGGACCTTTTTCTATAAAACCATCAAGTCCATGTTTCTCCGTGCCTCAAGAACCTCCAGTGGTTGCCCATCCACCTCTGCATCAAACAGAAACTCATTACCATCATCTTTAAAGCACGTAATCAACTTGTCCCCTCCATCCTTACCTCTCTGATTTCCCAGCCCACGCACTTCGCTCCTCTAATGCCGATCTACTCACTGTACCTCAGTCTTTTCTATCTCACCGCAGAACCCTCACCCTCAACCTGCCTCTGGCCTGGAACTCCCTCCCAGTTCTGCTCTGACAGACCATCACTCTCTCAACCTTTGAAGCCTTATTAAAATCACAGCTTCTGCAAGGATCCTTCCCTGATTAAACCCGCATTTCCCCTACTCCCCCTCACTCTGCCTCACCCTTGCACTGGATTTGCACGCTTTTATAGGTGCATATCCATAATTATTTTATTGTCTGTCTCCCCCTCCGTGGGTAGAGAACATATCTACCAACTCTGCTGTATTGTACTCCCACAAGCTCCTAGTACAGTGCTCTGCACACTTTAAGAGCTCAATAAATATCATGGATTAATTGATTGGTTGATTGATTGATCTTTAGCCGATAGGTTTTTGACATTAGGCTCTCTGCCTCACAGGGCCTGTACCCAGGAGGTTTTGGGTCTAGCAGAATCTATACCCAGCCAAGTCAGAGCCGCACAAAGTCAAGGGCCTGCGGTTGCTTAGCTAAATGGCAAATAGGAAACTCCAAGACTTTACAGGCCCACAGTGGTTCACTTGGGTACTGGCTCTGCCACTTCATTCATTCAATCGTATTTATTGAGTGCTCACTGTGTGCAGAGCACTGTACTAAGCGTTTGGAAAGTACAAGTTGGCAACCTATAAAGACGGTCCCTACCCAACAACGGGCTCACAGTCTAGAAGGGCTCACAGTCTTGTCTGCTGTGTGAACTTGGGCAAGTCACTTCACTTCTCTGGGCCTCAGTTACCTCATCTGTAAAATGAGGATTGAGACTATGAGCCCCATGTGGGACAGGGACTGTGTCCAACTTGATTACCTTGTATCTATCCCAGGGCTTAGAACAGTGCTTGGCAAATAGTAAGCACTTAACAAATACCATTATTATTATTATTATTATTATTATTATTATTACTGGCGAGGCCAGCATTTTAAAGGTGAAAAGACAAGCTAAGTCTCCCTTCCTTCTCAAGCCAGACAAAGCACACTTTCCATCCCTTTAAGGCCAGGACAGCATAAATATGCGGCTTATCATTTAAAAGGAATAGCGAATTGGCCAATTTATAAGCCAAGGAAAATAAACTCATTTCTGGAGGCGTTTGCCTTTAGTTGGGGGGTTTGGGGTGGGGAGGGGGCTGCTGCCTCCCAGTGGCTGAGATGCGCTATTACTCAATGGTATTTATTTATTGGACGCCTATTGAAAAGTGCACTATATAAATCAATCAATCAACGGTATTTATTGAGTGCTTACTGTGTGCAGAGCACTCTATTAAGCTCTTGGGAGAGTAAATGCAACATAGTAAGTAGACACAATCCCTGCCCACAAAGAGCATACAGTCGAGAGACAGACATCAGTATAAATAAATGTCCCAGATATGTATAAGTGTTGTGGGGCTGAGGGCAGTGTGAATATCAAGAACTTAAAGACTACAGATCCAAGTGCATTGGCCACACAGAAGGTGCTGAATTAATCTCTTAGTTCATCAACTATAAAACATATATATTAATCTTTCATGCCAAAGAGATGTCCCCTGCCCTCATCACAGTCTAATGGGGAAGACACAAGCTACTGGCAGAGCATGGAGGCAGGAGAAAGAACTGGAAAACAGCTCGTATGAGCTGGAATGTGGAAGATGAAACTGATGAATAAATGGGTGAATGAAGAAGCATGGTATAATAGATAAAGCACTGGGCCTCAGTTACCTCATCTGTAAAATAAGGATTAATAATAATAATGGTATTTGTTAAGCACTTACTATGTGCAAAGCACTGTTCTAAGCATTGGGGGGATACAAGGTGATCGGGTTGTCCCACGTGGGGCTCACGGTCTTAATCCCCATTTTACAGGTGAGGTAACTGAGGCACAGAGAAGTTACGTGACTTGCCCAAAGCCACACAGCTGACAATTGGCGGAGCTGGGATTTGAACCCGTGACCTCTGACTCCAAAGCCCGGGCTTTCCACTGAGCCACATTGCTTCTCTAAGACTATGATTAAGTCTTAAATCTTATGACTAAAACATAGATTAAGACTATGAGCCCCATGTGGAACAGGTCCAACCCGATTTGCTTGTATCCACCCCGGTGCTTAGTACAGTGCCCAGCATATAATAAACACTTAACAAATGCCACAGTTACTATTATTATTAGATTATCCATTCATCCAGTCTTTTTTAGGTTTATGGTACATTATTTTTACCCTGAAGTGAAATCCATCCTGCTCCCTTAGTAAGGGAGGTTTCTGCCTCCAGTTGCTGCTACCATGCTGTACCTCTGCATAAACTTTATGATCCTCCCATCCCTTCCCAGGACCTATGCATCCATCAAATCCCTGAAAACATCTATACTAACTGATCCCAACAGAGGATTCTATGGTCACTGATTCCAGACGATTTCACCTCGGGAAGAGAGGAGCTTGAAGGGACTCAGGTTTAGCTAACCTAAAGGGGGGCCCTCTAGAAAGAAGACTTTGAGCTCATAATAATTGTGATTTTTGCTAAGTGCTTACTATGTGCCAAGAAAGCACTCAATAAATATGATTGGTTGATTGACTGAGTGAGTGGCGCATTGGGTAGATACAAGATAATCAGGACAAACACAGTCCCTGTCCCTCGTGTGGCTAACAGTAAAAGTAGGTGGGAAAACAGGTGTCCTGATTTTACAACTAAGGAAACTGAGGCACAGAGAAATTAAGTGACTTACCCAAGGTCACACAGCAAACAATCGGCTGAGCTGGGATTAGAACCCAGATCCTTCTGACTCCCATGCCTGTGCTCTCTCCACTAGGCCCTGCTGCTGGCCAAAAGCACCGAGACTAATACTTGCTGGGTCAAACGTGTATTGCCGGTGTCCTTTGGTCACTGTGTACTTTGGGTGTGATTCCACATTGAATTTCTTGTCCAATGAAGGCAGGTTTTATAGTAAGCACTTTCTCTTGCCCCTCCTCCCTGCATAGCAACCTTCTAATAATAATTATTATTATGATGTGAAGTGTTTACTAATAGATTAAGGATAATCTACTAGACCCAGTCATCATCATCACTGGTATTTATTGAGTGCTTATTGTGTGCATAGCAGTGAACTAAATGCTTGGGAGAATAAGGGAGTTCTACATGGGACGCATGGCCTAAATGGGAGGAGAAAAGATATATAATCCCCATTAAACAGATGAGGAAACTGAGGCACAGAGCCATTAAGAGATTTGCCTAAGGTCTTACAGCAGATGGAGGTGGAACAAGAATCCAGGTGTCCTGACACCCAGACCTGGGCTCTTTCCATTGCATTTCCTGGCTGTGTCTCAAACAAGTCTTCCCAAACACCAAGAGGATGGTGAAGGCTGTGGAGACCTACAAACGGAAATTCCTTGTAAATTGAAAAATTACAGTGGGCCCAGAGGAAGGGGAGGGGGAGGCTGAGCAGGACGCTTCCTTCAAGGGTCAAAGCATCTTTGATTTGGGGGTCCGCAGGAATCATATCACCCCTGTGGCGTTCATGGGCTACCTGGCTGAGAGCCCCTCTGAGAGAGCAAGAAGTGGGAACTGGACTAATCCAGTCCACAGGAAGGGAGGAGGCCTGGTCAAAGGTCAGAGGTCACTTGGCCACTTCCCGGCTGGCCAGGTGTCGCGGCTGGGCCTTGGAGCCAAGGCTAATACCCACCCTTCGTCCCTATTTCCTTCCCAGTCTCCTGCCCTCTTTCCACGCCACACAGCCATTCAGCTTCTGGTCAGATGTAGGTGCCTGCAGAGAAGGAAGGAAAGGGAAGGAAAAAATGGGGACTTCCTGAGGGATAGGAGGAGAAGGGAAGAGGAAGAGAAAGAAAGGGAGGAAGGGAGTGGGGGGGAAGAGGACGGAGGGAGAAAGGGAGAGAGGACTTGCCCTGATCACTAGGGCATCAGTCATGGTGCTCTGAGCCAAGGCAGCTGGTGCTTGGATGGTGGCAGAAGAAGAGTGGTGTAGCATGTGGCAGCCAGGCAGACCAGCCCCATCATCCCCAGCCCGGATGCCACCCAACACCCGGAGCCGTTTCCCGTAGTTTGGGTGGGCTGGGGTTAGTCAGCTTCAGGGCCAGTGATAGACAGAGCCCCCAGCCCAAACCCAGATCCCAGGGTGGGTGAGAGGAACCAAAACTATTTCTGGGCCTAGCGGGGATGCCGTGGTCTGACGGCGAAGGCCAAACCCTGGAAGCAGTGTTGGGACACTTTTGGCTCTACGGGACAAGATTTTGGGGGCATGGGGTGAAAGGAGACTCCTGTGACAAGCTCTCTTAGCTAGCCCAGACTGCTGTAATAATAATGATGATGATGACAGTGATGATGATAATAACAATTGTATTTGTAAATGCTTATTATATGCCAAATACTGTACTAAGTGCTGGGGTAGATACAATATGACCAGCCTGGATACAGTCCTTAGCCCTTATGGGGTTTACAGTTCAAATAGGAGAAAGTGGGATTTCATCCCCATTTTACAGATGAGAAAACTGAAGCCCAGAGAAGGTAAGTGACTTACCCAAGACCTTGGTAGACCTTGTGATTCAATGTGGAATCACACCCAAAGTACAAAGTGACCAAAGGACTCCGGCAATACACATTTGACCCAGCAAGTATTAGTCTTGGTGCTTTTGGAGACAGCGCAGGCATGGGAGTCAGAAGACCTTGGTAGACCTTGGCAGACAAGAGGTGGAGCCAGGATTAGAATAATAATTGTGGTATTTGTTAAACTCTTGTGTGTCAGGCACTGTAGAACTCAGGTCCTCTGATTCCCAGTCTGCTGCTCTTTCCACTAGGCTATGCTGCAGGTACTGGAGTCCCCCGATCAATTAATCAACACTGAGAAACAGCATGGCCTAATGGCAAGAGCGTGGGGGTCAGAGAACCTGGGTTCTAATCCCAGCTCTGCCATTTGTCTCTTGTGTGACTCCTCTGTGCCTCAGTTCCCTCATCCGCAAAAACGGAGATTCAATCCCTGTTCTCCCTCCTACTCAGACTGTGAGCCCCATGTGGGGCCTGATTCGTACAGCTTAGAACAGCTGCTACTTAGAGAAGCAGCATGGCATGGTGGCTAGACCATGGGCCCAGGAGTCGGAAGGTCATGGATTCTAAACCCAGCTCTGCCATTTATCTGCTGTGTGACCTTGGGCAAGTCACTTCACTTCTCCATGCCTCAGTTACCTCATCTGTAAAATGGGGGTTGAGACTGTGAGCCCCACATGAGACAGGGACTATGTCCAACCCCATTTGCTTGTAGCTTAGTGCAGTGCCTGGCACATAATAAGTGCTTTACAAATTCCACAATTTTTATCATTATTATTATTATTATTGCAGTGCTCGGCACATAGCAAACTTAACAAACACCATAATTATCAATGGTATTTATTATTAATAATAATAATAATAATAATAATGGTATTTATTAAGCGCTTACTACATGCAAAGCACTGTTCTAAGCGCTGGGGAGGTTACAAGGTGATCAGGTTGTCCCACGGCGGGCTTAGTCTTAATCCCCATTTTACAGATGAGGTAAGTGAGGCACACAGAAGTTAAGTGACTTGCCCAAAGTTACACAGCTGACAGTTGGCAGAGCCGGGATTTGAACCCATGACCTCTGACTCCAAAGCCCGGGCTCTTTCCATCGAGCCATTTATTGAGCAATTTATTATGTGCAGAACACTGTGTTAAGCGCTTGGGAGAGTCCAGTACAATAAAGTTGGTTGACTTGATACCCACCCACAAGGAGATAACAGATTTCTAGCAAGGCTTAGCGATTCTCCTTCTCTGTGGGTGGAAAGTTACTCATTCATTAGTTCAATCATATTTGTTGAGCGCTTACTGTGTGCAGAGCACTGTACTAAGTGCTTACTTAATCTGTCATCTTGGCTGAAGCAGAGGTGAGAGAGTTCAGATGAGCGGCTGTTTTCTTTCCTCTCTCCTGGCGTCATGATCTTCCCAGAGCCTCTGCCCAAAGACAGTTTGCCATTTCTGGTGGCTGCCCACTGCTCTGCCATATCACTTCAGGTTTTCCTTCTCCGGATCCTTAAAGCATCTCCTGTTTCCATTTCGGCTCACCGTGGAGCAGTTAAGTGTCCTGTTGTTATGCCGTCTCCTCAAATGTTTTGCTCCAGGTTGGTGGGTTAGAATTTATATTGTTCTGGTTCTGACTGTTCAAGAATCTCCCTTGATGTTCAGAATCGCCCACGCCATCAATAGAAAGCAGCACACAAAAACTCCCACTTGTAGGTACGTTCGGAAGAAATGTCAGCCTCGTTTGAACTGGCTCCCTCTTGATCATATTGAGATCTTCCTGGTTTGGATTGAATTGTCTTAATTATTATCGCTTTTAGCGGTAATTTAATTCATCTTCCCTTAGAGACTCTGCTTTCTGGCCCTGTCTGATGCACTAATTGCCATGACAACAGTAGTGTGATATGACAGAGAGCCAAAAAAATACGACGGCCATTAAATAGGAGGTTGACTGAGGTCAGGCAGCATAATCTCCAGCCCTGGCGTTATTAAACGATAAATCATCAGTATTACAATATTCGCAATTGTGTTGAAGGACTGCATGCTGTCAACTTTCCCTCCACCCCCACCACGATTAAATCCTTAAAAGAACACAATCTGGCAAGCTGTCATGTCTCTGAGGCTCCTCTGTCCCCATGGGGAGAAGAAGGAAACATGGCTGAGAGACTTTTGGAAGAACTACTGGGGTCCAGGAGGGAGATTGTAGACAGTGGTACACCATAGAGCCTGAAGAATGGGTAGCTAAGGCTAAGGCCCTCCTTTTCTCCTCCTCCTGCCAAGAACAGCTGTACACCCAATCAACAACACAGTAAGCGCTCAACAAATACGACTGAACTAATGAATGGGTAGCTTTCCACCCACAGAGAAGGAGATTCGCTAAGCCTTGCTAGAAATCTGTTATCTCCTTGTGGGTGGGTATCAAGTCAGCCAACTTTATTGTACTGGACTCTCCCAAGCGCTTAACACAGTGTTCTTCACATAATAAATTGCTCAATAAATACCATTGATAATTATGGTGTTTGCTAAGAGTTTGCTATGTGCCGAGCACTGCAGTAATAATAATAATGATGATAACTATTCTCTAGACTGTGAGCCCACTGTTGGGTAGGGACCGTCTCTATATGTTGCCAACTTGTACTTCCCAAGCGCTTAGTGGGTAGCTAAGGCAAAGAGCAGACTGGCTGCCAGAAAACAAGTGTGTTTGAGGGAAGAGAGAGGATGAAAGGAGAAGAGAGGCAGGCAAAAAGGTTAGCAAGGGAGACAGACCTGGCTTTCCACCTTCCCGGCTCCTCTGTCCCTCCTCCTTTTCACCTCCTCCTGCCAAGAACAGCTGTACACCCAATCAACAACACAGTAAGCGCTCAACAAATACGACTGAACTAATGAATGAGTAACTTTCCACCCACAGAGAAGGAGTTTCGCTAAGCCTTGCTAGAAATCTGTTATCTCCTTGTGGGTGGGTATCAAGTCAGCCAACTTTATTGTACTGGACTCTCCCAAGCGCTTAACACAGTGTTCTTCACATAATAAATTGCTCAATAAATACCATTGATAATTATGGTGTTTGTTAAGAGTCTGCTATGTGCCGAGCACTGCAATAATAATAATAATGATGATAACTATTCTCTAGACTGTGAGCCCACTGTTGGGTAGGGACCGTCTCTGTATGTTGCCAACTTGTACTTCCCAAGCGCTTAGTGGGTAGCTAAGGCAAAGAGCAGACTGGCTGCCAGAAAACAAGTGTGTTTGAGGGAAGAGAGAGGATGAAAGGAGAAGAGAGGCAGGCAAAAAAGTTAGCAAGGGAGACAGACCTGGCTTTCCACCTTCCCGGCTCCTCTGTCCCTCCTCCTTTTCTCCTCCTCCTCCTCCTTCTCCTGCCAAGAACAGCTGTACACCCAATCAACAACACAGTGACAAACACCAAGGGGCAGGGAGTGGGGGCACCTATCTACCTGCCCAATAGCCGTGCCAACTCCAGAAGCCACCGATGCCCTGAGGGCAGACCTGCTGTTTCAGATCCAACTCTCTCCTGCAAGCGCTGCCACGGAAAAAATGAGAGATGATGCAAGTTCCCACTGCCCTAAATTCATACCGCAGATTCACTCCTCCTGAAGCCTGGTCCGGGCATGACCAAACAGACGCGGTGAATTCCATTTAAGAAGTTTTCCTCTCCCTAAGGATAACTTGTCCTGCTGGATCGGAGAAGGAAACCACAGTCATGCAGCGCCTTGTGCCCTCCTGGCTTTCGTTACGTGCTTTCACAACCTCACATGCTTTCACGATATCACAGCCCACAGTGCTGGGCCTTGCACTTCAGGTGCCGATATAGGCTTGAAAAGAGAGAGAAAGTAACGTTCTTTCAACTTGAAAATTTGCCCCTGGAGAAAAGGAATGGGATCAGTGTTCAGTCACTCGGAATAGGACTCTTTGTATCCCAGTGCTGTGAATATTAGGAATTGAAAGGGCTAGTGATGTTTTTTGCTTCCATGCTTGAGGCTAGCCTGCTCGGGACTAGCCTCCATGGGGCCAGCCCCCGAGGGACCGGCCTCCAAGGGGCCAGCCTCCATGGAGCCAGTCTTTTCGGGACCAACCTGAACTTGAGGGCCTTTGAGGGCTGCACTGCCCATGCTGGGCCTAGATCAGAAAGAAGAGCAGGAACAGAGGGAAATGCTGGGGATCGATTTCAAGGGCAGGTATTTCCATTTCTATACTTCTCATATGTATACATGAGAAGCAGCGTGGCTCGGTGGAAAGAGCCCAGGCTTTGGAGTCAGAGGTCATGGGTTCAAATCCTGGCTCCACCAATTGTCAGCTGTGTGACTTTGGGCAAGTCACTTCACTTCTCTGGGCCTCAGTTACCACATCTGTAAAATGGGGATGAAGACTGTGAGCCCCCCGTGGGACAACCAGATCACCTTGTAACCTCCCCAGCGCTTAGAACAGTGCTTTGCACATAGCAAGCACTTAATAAATGCCATTATTATTATTATTATTATAATTCTGACCTCCAGCTGTAAATTTGGGCCACTCTCCCTTCTGTTACCCTCTCTACAATTGGCTCCCTGTGCTGGGGCTGGACTGGGGCTAGGACTGTGGCTAGTGAAAGGGTCAGGATTGGAGCTGGGGTTGGGGATGGGCTGGGGCTGGGGGATGCCTAGGGCCGGGCCCCCAAATGCTGGTTACTGTGCCCCTACCCCAACTATTCCTGGCTCCCTTTGCTTCTAGCCTTCCACTCCCCCAGCCCCTTCCCTCCCCAGCCCCATGCCATTTAATCCCTCCTCCCTCCAACTGGATCTCACGGTGCTTAAATCAAAAAATGAAAATTTAAAAAACCTTGGAGCAGAGACTGATTTCAGAGGGCAGGAAGACGGAGGATGTGGGAGAAAAAGTCACTGAGAAATGAAACAGCAATGGCAGTCATGCATGAAAATGGCAGGGGTCGGATAGTTGGGGTAGAATCTGCACTTGCCTAGTGCCCATCTTGATGAGATCTCTGTTTCGGGCACCATCTAATACATCCTGAGCAGTGGCCATCTTGAGGGTGTCGGGAGGTCCGTGGGTGAACTTTGTTTCAGATTCAGGGGAAAACCAGCCCTGCTTTTCACAAGTTCTTCACAAGGTGTTCTTCACAAACTTGTTCTGGCCCTGGCAAAGAACCGCTGACTGCTCTGGAACAGGGGCTGTTGGCGGGGCTCTAGTATGGTCAGCCTTCTGAGGTTCTTTTGATGGTCGGCAAGTGATCTGCAGTCACATAGTATTTACTGTGTCTGTGCAGAGCAGCATACTAAGTGCTTGAAAAAGTACAATACAACAATATAACAGACACATTCCCTGCCCACAACAAGCTTTCAGTCTAGAGGGGGAGCCAGACATAATATAAAAAAATAAATTAAAGATGTGTATGTAAGTACTGTGGGGCTGGGAGGAGGGATGAATAAAGGGAGCAAGTCAGGATGATGCAGAAGGGAGTTGAAGAAAAGGAAAGCAGGGCTTAGTCAAGGAAAACTCCTTGGAGAAGATGTGCCTCCAGTAAGACTTGGAAGCGGGGGAGAGTAATTGTCTGTCAGATGTGAGGAGGGAGGGTGTCCCAGGCCAGAGGCAGGATGTGGGCGAGAGAACAGCAGCAAGATAGATGAGATCGAGGTTCAGTGAGAAGGTTAGCATTAGAAGAGCAAAGTGTGTGGGCTGAGTTGTAGTAGAAGAGTAGCAAGGTGCAGTAAGAGGGGATAAGGTGATTTTAGTGCTTTAAAGTCAATGGTGAGAAGTTTCTGTTTGATGGGGAATTGGATGGGCAACTACTGGAGGCTCTTCATGAGTGGGGAAACCTTTTTGTAGGAAAATGATCTAGGCAGTAGAGTGAAATATGGATTGGAGTGGGGAGAGATAGGAGTCAGGGAGGCTGGTCCAGTAGTTAAGGAAGGACAGGACAAGTGCTTGGATTAATGTGGTAGCAGTTTGGACGGAGAGGAAAGGGCAGATTTTAGCGATGTTGTGAAGGTGGGACAGACAGGATTTGGTGACAGATTGAATATGTGGGTTGAATGAGAGAGATGAGTCAAGGACAATGCCAAAGATAGGGGCTTGTGAGATAGGGAGGATAGTGGTGTTGTTTATAGTGATGGGAAAGCCAGACAGAGGACAGAGTTTGGGTTGGAAGATAAGGAGTTCTGTTTTGGATATGTTTAGTTTGAGATGTAGGTGGATATCCACATAGAGATGTCCTGAAGGCAGGAGCAAATGGGAGGCTGCAGAGCAGAAGAGCGATCAAGGCTGAGGATATAGACTTGGGAATCGTCCGCAAGAAGGTGGTAATTGAAACCATGAGAGTGAATGAATTCTTCAAGAGATTGGATGTAGACGGAGAATAGAAGGGGACCTAGAACTGAGCCTTGGGATTCCCCACTGTCAGAGGGTGGGGGGCAGAGGAGGAACAAGCAAAAAGAGACTAAAAAGGAGTGATGGGAGAGATAGGAGGAGAACCAGGAGAGGATGGTGTCAGTGAAGCTGTGGTTGGATAATGTTTCTAGGAGAATGAGATTCCAGAACAAATTACAGGTCCCTGTAACTCATCCAGTTCCCATCCCACATTCAACTGTCCATTTCGCCCAGGGCCCCTACTTCTCTGTAAGCCTTCTTCCCCCAGGATCTTTGAGGCTGATCACCCTGGATAGTTTGCTTCCACTGGCCACTGCTTTGGTGAACTCTCTGCTCCTGGTTGGGCTCTGGGTTTTTTCCTCAGGAAGCTGCGGCAGCAGCTAACAGATCTACCAGATCTGAAGCTGCTGAGGGGATCTTGGACTATCGTCTTTAGGCCTTGCAGTCCCTTCTCAATCAATCAATCAATCAACCAATCATATTTATTGAGTTCTTACTGGGTGCAGAGCACTGTACTAAACACTTCTTCACCTCAGCCAGAGATTCCCTGCAGTTTAAGGTGACAAAGAATCATCGAGAGGAGACACATACTCAGAAGCTGCTGCTCTTGGCCCTGGCAACTTAATCCACTTGGTTAAAGTCTGGACTCCCACATCAAAATCATCGTCAGAATCAGTGGTATTTGTTGAGCTCTCTTTAGTCTCTTTGTTGAGCAATAATTATTATTATTATGGTATTTTTTAAGCACCTACTACGTGCCAAGCACTTTTCTAAGCACTGGGGTAGATACAAGGTCTGAAATCAGGTTGCCCCACATGAGGCTCACAGCCTTAATTCTCATTTTACAGATGAGGTAATTGAGGCACAGAGAAGTTAAGCGGCTTACCCAAGATCACACAGCAGACAAGTGGCGGAGCTGGAATTAGAACCCATGTCCTCTGATTTCCAAGCCCCTGCTCTTGCCACAAAGCCATGCTGCTTCTCTATCTCTCCATCTTGTATAACTCGTGGCCAACTTCTCGCCCACATCCTACCTCTGGCCTGGAATACCCTCCCTCCTCTTATCAGACAGATAATTGCTCTCCCCCACTTCAAAGGCTTATTAAAGACATATTTCCTCTAGGAATCCTTCCCTGACTTAGTCCTCCTCTCCTCTTCTCCCACTCTCTTCTGTGCCACTCATACTTGCTCCTTCATTCATCCTCCCACCCTTTCCTATAGCACATGTGTATTTGTCTGTAATTTATTTCTTTATATTAATGTTTGTTTTACCCTCTAGACTGTTAGCTCATTAAGGGCAGGGGATGTGTCTGATGATGTATTGTACACTCATAAGTGCTTATTACAGTGCTTTGCACAGTAAGCGTTCAATAAATACAATTGAATGAATGAATAAATACAATGGAGTTGGTAGACACGTTCTATGCCACACCGAGTTTACAGTCTAGAGGGGAAGTCAGACATTAATATCAATAAATAAGCTCTCCTCTCCTCATCTCTCTCTTCTACCTCATCTCCTTATCCCCCAGACCTTGGCTCTTTCCTTTGCAGGTCACCCCTGGGATGGCTTGTCCAAATCTTTTGCTGCTGCACTAGCTCCAGAGGCCCCTGATCTACTCCTGGAGGACTTGGCCTCAGAGATCCCAAATCCCCCATCAGTCAATGGTATTTATTGAGCGCTTACTGTGGGCAGAGCACTGTATTAAGTCCTTGGAAGGTTTAACAGAGCTGGTAGACACGTGGGCCTGGCCCTACTGGAGAGATCCCACAGATTGCCCCTCTGTGTCCACAGGCAGAACGTGGAGTCCCAGTGAGCTGCTTTGAGGGTCAAGGGGGGAGGTGGGTAAGGGGGTGGGAGATTCGTGGTGCCATACGTCGGGAACTCGATCGTGCTTCAAACAAGAGCTTTCTGCTGACCCAATGCCAGGCTCACCTTGAAAGTCCTGCAACACTTTGACGGGAGAAATGGAAGCAGCGACAGTGGCAGCCTGGCACACTTCTCACAGTGGAGAATGTTAGGGATGCCACAGCTGTGATGATCACTGGGGCTAAAATCACCATACTCTGAGTTACGAGTAGCCTGAAATTCTGCTCTTCTAACCCCAGGACCCTACAGATTTGATTTTATTCGATTTTGGATTTATCCCTGTCATCCATCTTTAATATTGATTTTGTGGGTTTTGTTTATTTCTTTTCCTGCTGGGTGCATCGTAGTCTCCTCTCCCCTTCTTTTCTCAGGTAGTCTTTTCCAGTGCTGAATAATTGTGGTATTTGTTAAGCACTTACTATGTGTCAAGCACTCACCGTCTAGGTAGGAATAATAATAAAAATAAAAATAATAATAATAATGGTATTTGTTAAGCAATTTTGTTTTGTTTTGTTTTTGTCTCCCCCTTCTAGACTGTGAGCCCGTTGTTGGATAGGGACCGTCTCTATATGTTGCGCACTTGTACTTCCTAAGTGCTTAGTACAGTGCTCTGCACACAGTAAGTGCTCAATAAATACAATTAAATGAATGAATGCATGAATATGCCAAGCACTGTTCTAAACGCTGACAACAGGTATTGAATCCCCATTTTGTAGATGAGGTAACTGCAGCACAGAGAAGTTAAGTAACTTGTCCAAGGTCCCACAGCAGACAAGTGGCATATCTGGGGTTAGAACCCAGGCCCGTGCTCTTCCCCTAGGCCATGCTGTTTCTCAATGCTTCACAGTGCTTTGCCCTGGTGAGTACTTAATAATTATTACTACTTTCTTGTCCCTGGTGCAGTAACATTGTCCTTCTTGCCACTGCTAGTGATTGCCCTGATTCCATCATCCCGCTTTCTGTGCACTTCTTATTCATTCCTCTCCCTGTTAAACATGGGGCTCACAGTCTAAGAGAGAGGGAGAATGGGTATTTAATCCCCATTTTACAGATGAAGAAGCCGAGGCATAGAGAAGTTAGGTAGCTTGCCCAGTGCAACCAGCAGGAATCAGCAGAGCTGGGATTAGAACCCATGTCCTCAGTCGCCCAGGCCCGTGCGCTTTCCACTAGGCTATGCTACTTCTCTAAGGGAATCTTTGCTGATTTTTACTAAGGGGTAAGTGATGGGTTTTGAGGAGTGGGATATGAAAGTGGTTTGGGGGAGGCCTCTTGAGGGTGGGAAAGAATATAGGTCAGTCTTTGGCTCCTTCCTAGATTTGGAGGTTATTTCTTGGTGCTCTTTGTGGGGTTGCTTCTTTGGCTCAGGAGGAGGATGAGGCCTGAAAGGATGTGCTGTTCATCCAGAGAAAAAACCTGTACCCCTCTCCCCTCCTCTCCTTGCCCAAGGCTGGCTCACCAATTTCCTGAATTGATGGAAGGGGACACAATTTATTGCGGTAATTTGCTGAGATTTTTCCAGCTGGGGTCTGAAGCTAACAATTTTACCTTGAGCCACAGCTGGGCAAGTGAAAATCCATTCTTCCTCCCAGGGGCTGGAGCCAGGGGAAATGAGACACACCAGGTGCGGAAGGAGAAAATCAACAACCCCAGTGAGTGGTACAGGGAGCTAGTGGGTGAAATCAGGCAGTAACCCAGATGCCTTCAACAAGGGAGATATTTTAGCCAAACAAAATACTGTGCTGGGCCCCTAATAATAATAATCAGGGCATTTATTAATTGCTTGCTATTTGCCAATCACTTTACTAAGTGCCGAGGTAGGTATGGGATTATCAGATCAGACACAGTCCCTGTCTCACACAGGGCTCACAATCTTAGAGGGAGGGAGAACAGGTATCATTCATTCATTCAATCATATTTATTGAGTATTTACTGTGTGCAGAGCACTGTACTAAGCGCTTGTGAACTACAAGTTGGCAACATATAGATATGGTCCCTATTCATTCATTCATTCAATCATATTTATTGAGCGCTTACTGTGTGCAGTGCACTGTACTAAGAGCTTGGGAAGCACAAGTTGGCAACATATAGAGACGGTCCCTACCCAACAGTGGGCTCACAGTCTAGAAGGGGGAGACAGACAACAAAACAAAACATATTCACAAAATAAAATAAATAGAATAAATATGTACAAGTAAAATAAATGGAGTAATAAATATGTACAAACATATATACATATATACAGATGCTGTGGGGAGGGGAAGGAGGTAAAGCAGGGGGATGGGGGAGGAGGGGGAGACGAAGGAGGGGGCTCAGTCTGGGAAGGCCTCCTGGAGGAGGTGATCAGTAAGTGCAATGAGCGCTTACTGTGTACAGAGCACTGTACTAAGTGCTTGGGAAGTACAAGTTGGCAACATATAGCTACCCAACAGCGGGCTCACAGTCTAGAAGGGGGAGACAGACAACAAAATATATTAACAAAATAAAACAAATAGCCTTGTAACCTCAGTGCTTACAACAGCGCTTTGCACATAGTAAGCACTTAATAAATGCCATCATTATTATTATTATTATTATTATTATTATTATTATTATTATTAAGTGGCGGAGCCGGGATTTGAACCCATGACCTCTGACTCCAAAGCCCGTGCCCTTTCCAGTATATGCACATCATTAACAAAATAAATACAATAGTAAATATGTGGAAGTAAATGCCATCATTATCAGCATTCATTCATTCATTCATTCAATCATACTTATTGAGCACTTACGGTGTGCAGAGCACTGTATCAAGCGCTTAGGAAGCACAAGTTGGCAACATACAGAGATGGTCCCTACCCAACAACGGGCTCACATTCATTCATTCATTCAATCGTATTTATTGAGCACTTACTGTGTGCAGAGTGAGCCCGCTCTTCTAGACCGTGAGCCCGCACCGGATCCTCATTTTACATAGGAGGAAACTGAGGCACAGGAAAATTGAATCAAACAGAAGACAAGTGGCAGGGGGAGGATTTGAATCCTGGTCCTCTGACTTCCAGCCCTGTGCTCTTTCCACTAGGCCACACTGCTTCCCTGTTGTTGTCCAGCACTGCTTCTCTTGTAGATTGTAGCTCCTGGGCATGAAGAGGTCGCTGAGGGATGGGCTGAGGTTTCTGGTACATGAACCCCAGGCTCTGCTCTGGGCCATCCCAAACAGTGAAGCCCAAGCCACCACCTGACGGGATCAGAACGAGGGCCAGAAGCCGGCGGGAAGCAGTATGAGTGGCCATACCGGGGTGGCTCACAGCATTGGCAGTGGCAGTGCGCCTCTTGAAATACTGAAGATGGCAACTGCATGGGACACTAGCAAGATGGCTCTCAAACCAGACCTTAAAAAAATGGTTGTCACCTCACCCACCCTCCGCCCCTTCTGACATGCTCACCTGTGGCTGCCATCTGATATGATTTTTACATTTTTATTCTCCTTATCTTATTTTGTTAATATGTTTTGTTCTCTGTCTCCCCCTTCTAGACTGTGAGTCCGCTGTTGGGTAGGGACCGTTCTCTATATGTTGCCAACTTGTACTTCCCAAGCGCTTAGTACAGTGCTCTGCACACAGTGAGCGCTCAATAAATACGATTGAATGAATGAGTGAATGAATGAATTTTTCAACCATCCTCCCTCCCACTGCCTCTGAAAGAAAAACGTCTCTGCAAACCCCGAGGCTCGTCCTGTTCTGCGTCCCAGAAAAACTGACCATGAGCTCTGGTGACGGTAAAAAGTGAAGTTGGATGTTTTCCAACATCTTGGGCCTTTCAAACTTGGGTCCTCAAGAGACTCTGCCCCGTCTACTCTCTCATTCACTCATTCATTCATTCAATCATATTTATTGAGCACTTACTGTGTGTAGAGCACTGTATTAAGTGCTTGGGAGAGTACAACTCAACAATAAACAGACACATTCCCTGACCACAATGAGCTTACAGTCTAGAGGGGGGAGACAAACATCAATACAAATAAATAAATTCCAGATGTGTACATAAGTGCTGTAGGGCTGGTGATACCCTCCCACACGCAAGCCCACTAATAATACTTATTATCATAATTATAGTGGCATTTGTTAAGAGCTCATTGTGTACCAAGCACTATACTAACCACTGGGGGAGATAAGGGCTAAATTTTACTTGCACATATCTATTCTATTTATTTTATTTTGTTAGTATGTTTGGTTTTGTTTTCTGTCTCCCCCTTCTAGCCTGTGAGCCCACTGTTGGGTAGGGACTGTCTCTATATGTTGCCAACTTGTACTTCCCAAGCGCTTAGTACAGTGCTCTGCACACAGTAAGCGCTCAATAAATACGATTGATTGATCAGGTCGGAAACAATCCCTGTCCCATGTGGAATTCACAGTCTAACAGAACAGAAACCGAATCCCCATTCAACAGCTGAGGAAACTGTTAGATACAGAGACGTTCAGTGACTTGCCCAAGGTCACACAGCAGGAAGGGAGCAGAGATGGAATTAGAAGCCAGGTTCTCTGACTCCCGGGCTGTTGCTGGAGCCACATTAGGCCACTCTCCAGCTCTCTGGGGGTTAACAAGCAGCTCTGGGAAAAGTCAGCATGAAACATGCCAATGATGACAAGCACTACCACTCTGACACCACTCTGACACTGGCACAGAACTTTCCAGTGGAACAAACTTGGGTATAAAAGCTTCCTGTGGGAAACATTGAATGGCGGAGGGAACGATCAGTAGGGAAATATCTGAAGGCAGAGGGCCACATCCTGCCCCTCTGAGCTCACAACACCCTTCTTCACCAATCTGGCCACCTGAAAAATCACTGTTGTTTCCCTTCTATTTCAACTGCCCTACTGAAAACATTGGAGCTCTCCTACAGCCAATCCCACCCACTAAAAACAGTGGTTCTCCTCACCAGCTAGTCAATCCACCAAAAATGGTGGTGATTCCCTCCAGCTAATCACCTCACTTAAAATCATGGTGCCCCCTTGGTGGAGTCATCTTGCCTGCCTTGGGCTTGGCTCGGGAAGGGCATCCCCGGGTTCCCTGTTGGCGATAGAAACACGAACTCGTTTTCAGAGGAAGTAACTGGGGTATCGAGAAGCAGCGTGGCTTAGTGGAAAAAGCCTGGGCTTTGGAGTCAGAGGTCATGGGTTCAAATCCCGGCTCTGCCAACTGTCAGCTGTGTGACTTTGGGCAAGTCACTTAACTTCTCTGGGCCTCAGTTCCCTCATCTGGGGACGAAGACTGTGAGCCCCCCGTGGGACAACCTGATCACCTTGTAACCTCCCCAGTGCTTAGAACAGTGCACATAGTAAGCACTTAATAAATGCCATCATTATTATTATTATTATTATTATTAAAGAGCACGGGCTTGGGAGTCAGAGGACGTGAGTTCTAAACCTGGTTCTGCTGCTTGTCAGCTGGGTGACTGTGGGCAAGTCACTTAACTTCTCTGTGCCTCAGTTACCTCATCTGTAAAATGGGGATTAAAAATGTGAGCCCCACGTGGGACATCTTGATTACCCTGCATCTACCCCATTGCTTAGAACAGTGCTTGGCACATAGAAAGCACTTAACAAATACCATACTAATAATAATAACAATAACAACATGGGCTCCACCCGACTAACAAAAAGAGCCCGGGCCTGGGAATCAGAGGAACTGGGTCCTAATCCTGCCTCTGCCACTTATCCGTTGTGTGAACTTGGGCAAGTCACTTCACTTCTGTGTGCCTCAGATACCTCATCAGTAAAATGGGGATTAAATTTTCCTCCCTCCAACTTAGATTGTGAGCCCCATGTGGGACAGGGATATGTCCAACCTGATTATCTTGCATCTTGCTAAGCACTAACAAGTACCACTTAAAAAACCTCAAAAACTATCACTGCCTGGCAGAAGTTCGTACTCTGAGAAAGTCCCTTCTTCCTCTACTTAATAAAGGAGGCTCAGGCAATGCCTTGGGCAGAGGTAGAGTGCTTTGCCAGATTCTGTGACTTCAAAGGTGATCCTTCTTAACTGGTAGATGACAGCCTTTGAACAAAGGGAGTTAGAAAGAGAAGTCAGCACAACAAAGGAAGAAAAATGCAATCTGACAAAGAAGTAGCAGGGAGCCCGAGGCCAGGATTGCACTGGTTGGTGTATGGCCTGCTATGCACCAAGTCTCCTATTGACCGCAGTTAGTAAGAAGCAGTGTGGCTTATTGGTTAGAACACAAGCCTGGGAGTCAGAGGGACCCGAGTTTTAATCCTGGCTCTGCCACTTTGCTGTGTGACCGTGGGCCAGTCACTTCACCTCTCTGTGCCACAGTTACCTCATCTGTAAAATGGGGATTAAGACTGTGAGCCCCTTGTGGGACAGGGACTGTGTCCAACCTGACTCAGTGCTTAGCATGGTGTCTGGCACACTGCCAGTGCTTAAGAAATACCATTAAAAATGAAAAGTTCCAGGGCATTTCTCAGTCCAAAGGTCTTGAGTGCTGCCATTCCTGGATCTGACTATTCATCCGTCCAACCCTATCCAACCCAACCTCTGCCTCCAACAGTGGGTATGGAGGCATGACATGACATGACATGACACTATGACACTATGACATCTCCCCCTTTTAGACTGTGAGCCCACTGTTGGGTAGGGACTGTCTCTATATGTTGCCAATTTGTACTTCCCAAGTGCTTAGTACAGTAATCTGCATATAGTAAGCGCTCAATAAATATGATTGATTGATCCATGCAGGAGATTATTCATTATGGTATGATATTATGCCCACCTATGGGCACACTATGCCCACTTATGCCCATAATTTTGCCCAGCTGTGGCAAGAAGGCATTAAGAAGGCATGATATTATGCCATCTAATACCCCAAACCTTTCCCCTCTTCATCGCTAATTTCCCACAAGTAATTTATTATGGGCAATTTTTCATAGATCTACCCAAAAGCCTTCTTGAATCTATTGATATTTTAAACTTTAAACTGGAATCTATTGATATTTCAATCTACAGTTAATTTAAATTTAAACTTCCAGGTGCCACAGTTGGCCAATGGCCAGCTGGGACTTGAACTGGGTGTCCTGACTGACTCTCAATTCTGTGCTCTTTCCAATTAGACCACACTGCCACTGGTGTTGGGATGTGGAGGGAAAAATTCCATTTTCTCCCTGTCCTCTTGCTTCATTATTTCATAAACTTCAATCCTGTCCCTTCCAGGCTTTCATCTTTCCAGACAGAAGAGTCTTAATCCTTGTAATCCCAGGAGAAGCTATCCAAAACCCTTCTTGAACTATTGGTATTTTAAACTTCCTGTGGTAAAAACACAGTCTCTGTGTGGACCTTCTTTTGTTTTGGTCATACTTTCTCCAAGTTTCAAATTCTCATAATAATTATGGCATTTAATAAGCCCTTACTATGTGCTAAGTAGATATAAGTAGATATATAAATACCATCTATTTATTCTGATGGTATTGACACCTGTCTACTTGTTTTGCTCTGTTGTCTGTTTCCCCCTTGTAGACTGTGAGCCCACTGTTGGGTAGGGACCGTCTCTATATGTTGCCGATTTGTACTTCCCAAGCACTTAGTACAGTGCTCTGCACACAGTAAGCGCTCAACGAATACGACTGAATGAATGAATGAATGAATCAAGAGCTTAGTACAGTGTTCTGCACACAGTAAGCGCTCAGTAAATACGATTGAATGAATATGGTTATGAGTTCAGACACAGTCCCACAATGGGGGTCACAATCTACCTCATCCCCATTTTACAGATAAGGAAACTGAGGCCTGGGCAGGTTTAGTGACTTGCTCTGGGTCATACAGTTGGCCTGCAGCCAAGCTAGGACTTGAACTGGACCACACTGCCACTGGTATTGGGATGTGGAGGGAAAAATTCCATGTTCTCCCTGTCCACTTGCTTCATTATTTTGTAACCTTCAATCCTGTCTCTTCCCGGCATTCATCTTTCCAGACTGAAGAGTCCCAATCCTTATAATCCCAGGAGAAGCCACCCCACCCCTCTGAAAATCTTGGTAGCAATCATCATCATCATCATAACTCTTCTCTGGCCCTTATTGGAATTCATATTTACTGAATGCCTGAAGGACATAGAGCATTGTACTCTACATTTTTTTAATGGCACCTGTTAAGCGCTTACTTATTTACAAGGCACTGTACTAATATGTGCTGGGGTAGATACAGTGCTGAGTGCAGTGCTTTGCACATAGTAAGTGCAGTGCTTTGCACATAGTAAGTGCTTAACAAATTCCATCATTATTATCATTATTATAATACAATATTACTAGGTTGGTCACAGTCCCTGTCCCACATGGGACACAGTCTAAGCAGGAGGAAGTAGGGTGTAATCCCTATTTTACAGATAACAGAGGCATAGAGGAAGTGAAATGACTTGCCCAAGGTCACCAAGCAGACAAGTGACAGGTACAGGATTGGAACCCAGGTCATGTGACTCACAGATCCGTGCTCTCTCTGCTAGGCCATGCTACTTCCCACTTCTCCCGTTTTCTCCACCTCATTTTCACCTCAATATTATAAGTTGTGCACTTCCAGAGTAGAGAATTGTATCCTCCTCGACTTCTCAGCTGCCTTTGACACTGTGGACCACCCCCTTCTCCTCAACACGCTATCCAACCTTGGCTTCACAGACTCTGTCCTCTCCTGGTTCTCCTCTTATCTCTCCGGCTGTTCATTCTCAGTCTCCTCTGCGGGCTCCTTCTCCCCCTCCCATCCCCTTACTGTAGAGGTTCCTCAAGGGTCAGTTCTTGGTCCCCTTCTGTTCTCTATCTACTCTCACTCCCTTGGTGAACTCATTCGCTCCCATGGCTTCAACTATCATCTCTATGCTGATGACACCCAAATCTACATCTCTGCCCCTGCTCTCTCTCCCTCCAGGCTCGTATCTCCTCCTGCCTTCAGGACATCTCCATCTGGATGTCTGCCCACCATCTAAAATTCAACATGTCCAAGACTGAACTCATCTTCCCTCCCAAACCCCACCCCCTCCCTGACTTTCCCATCACTGCTGATGGCACTACCATCCTTCCCGTCTCACAAGCCCACAACCTTGGTGTCATCCTCGACTCTGCTCTCTCGTTCACCCCTCACATACAATCTGTCACCCAAAACTGCCAGTCTCACCTCCACAACAACACGAAGATCCGCCCTTTCCTCTCCATCCAAACTGCTATCCTGCTCGTTCAATCTCTCATCCTATCCCGACTGGACTACTGCATCAGCCTCCTCTCCGATCTCCCATCCTCCTGTCTCTCCCTACTTCAGTCCATACTTCACACTGCTGCCCGGATCGTCTCTGTGCAGAAACACTCTGGGCATGTTACTCCCCTCCTCAAAAATCTCCAGTGGCTACCAATCAACCTACGCATCAGGCCCTCACCCTCAGCTTCAAGACTCTCCATCCCCTCGCCCCCTCCTACCTCACCTCCCTTCTCTCCTTCTCCAGCCCAGCCCACACCCTCTGCTCCTCTGCTGCTAATCTCCTCACTGGGCCTCGTTCTCACCTGTCCCACCGTCGACCGCCAGCCCATGTCTTTCCCCTGGCCTGGAATGCCATCCCTCCGCACATCCGCCAAGCTAGCTCTCTTCCTCCCTTCAAAGACCTACTGAGAGCTCACCTCCTCCAGGAGGCCTTCCCAGACTGAGCCCCCTCTTTCCTCTCCCCCTCCTCCCCTCCCTATCCCCCCACCTTACCTCCTTCCCCTCCCCACAGCACCTGTATATATGTATATAAGTTTGTACATATTTATTACTCTATTTTACTTGTACATATTTATTCTATTTATTTTATTTTGTTAATATGTTTTGTTTTGTTGTCTGTCTCCCCCTTCTAGACTGTGAGCCCGCTGTTGGGTAGGGACCGTCTCTATATGTTGCCAACTTGTACTTCCCAAGCGCTTAGTACACTGCTCTGCACACAGTAAGTGCTCAATAAATGCGATTGAATGAATGAATGAATGAATACAAAATGCTTACTGCAGTCAGAGTTCTGTACTCATTCTTACTCTGTGCAGAGCCCTGTACTAAGCCCTTGGGGACATCCAAGAGAAGCAAAATCCAGGATCCAGACCCTTGGAGAGCTTTCAATTCAATGGGGAATAAAGTAGACATAAAACAAAGTATAGTTAAAATGAAAAAAATATATAAATATTAGGTGCAAGCAAATAAATGTCAAATGAGCAGACAAACAGCTTTATTGTGCCTTTTACAATGCTAACTGGCTAGAACTTCACAGCAGGGCCCTACTTCTTATAGGGCCCTTGGCTTGGTTTTCTGATTTCTACTTACTCATTTCAGCATCCGTGTGACCTTTCTCGGCAGCCACTGCAGACCGACCCTGTTCTGGTTCTGCTCGTTCACGAGGGTCCCCTACAAAGTCCACGCTCCACCAGAAACGGAGAAAAAGGAGATGATGCAGAGCAGGGGGAGTTGGGTAGGCTGGCTTCCAGTCAGAGCTTGGGGATGAAGTGGGCTTAGCTCCTGGCCTGCCTTTGTTCTTTGATAAATTTATCTACAGTTTGGCTTGTTAATTGTCCAGCCCTTTAGCCACTATTGTTCTTGGCAAAGCCAGCTTGAGCCTTTCAAAGTGGCCGGGGTGCATGACCTTAGGCGACTGGGTTTGGTTATTTGGCTCTCAGGGGTTTGGGAAAACACAAAACCAAAAGTGACTCCTGGGCAAGGGGTTGTTTCTTGGGAGAAACTGCCGTGGTTCCTTCCTTCCCCTTCATCCATTTCTTTCTCACCCCTCCCTAACAGCTCCAGATTTGGGGGCTTGGGGAATGAGCCCTGACTTCTGTCAGGAGCGGCCAAAGCCAAGAGTGAGTAGATCCAGGCCCTGCCCAAGCAAGGAGTCTAGAAGACCCTTCCATTCCACCCCAACCTCCTGGCCCCAGTCTTGTAGCTCCAGCGCCTGGAAACTTCTTTCTTCTGCCCCCGCCCTGGGCATACATCACCTATCTACCAGCTTTCGTGGTCACCAACGGTCTTATATGGGTGATCTTGGGGCTCCCGTGGGGACAAGATGCAAGTGCCCTCTCTTCACACCCAAAGCTACATCCTCCCTGAGATTGCCAGGTCTCATCCAGATTGTCCAAGTCTCTGAGCTTTGCCAGACCAGTTGGGAATTCAGCGTGGAAGCCAAACAATGCACGCTGGTCTCTCTCCCTTCTCAGCTGTAGCCTCCCTCTGGGAGGTGAGGGCTGAGAAAAGTCCCGCCCAAACCCTGCCCCTCTCTCTCCTCCCCCTTAGACTCTGATACTCATGTGGCACAGGGACAGGATCAGGGCAGATTATCTTGTACCTACCCCAGTGCTTAGCGCAGTGCTTGGCCCAAATACATCATTCTGCTGCTTCTTATTATTATTATTGGTATTATTGCTATTACTATAGTTATTAGAAGCAGCATAGCATAATGGATAGAGCGTGGACCTGGGAGTTGGAAGGTCATGGGTTCTAATCCCTGCTCAGCCACTTGTCTGCTGGGCAACCTTGGGCAGGTCACTTCACTTCTCTGTGCCTCAATTACCTCATCTGCAAAATAGGGATTGAGACTTTGAGCCCCATATGGGACGGGGACTATGTCCAACTATATTAGCTTGTATCCCCTCCAGCACTTAGAACAGTGCCTGGCACAAAGTAAGCGGTTAACAAATACTATAATAATAATAATAATTATTATTATTGTTATTATTATCATTAGGACCTTGCAGGTCTGACAGCTGGGAGCAGCCATGCCCCTGATCAGGCTGAAAATTATGCATGCTTTCTCCTCCCCATTAGACTGAACCCCATGTGGAACTTGGGTTATGCCTGATCTGTTTTTATTGTATCTCCCACAGTGCTTAGTATGGTTCTTAGCTTACTGTAAGATAATATACAATACAATATCCAATAATAACAGTCATAATAATAAAAATAATAGTGATAATGATAAGATCCTCTCATTTGCCAGAAGCCCAGCAGTCCCCATTGATAGCTACACAGTTCACCAGGCCCAGCACCCCTCATCATCCCAGACTGGGCAATGAATGAGTTCAAACTCCCAGTGACCTAAGTTGAGGTTATTACAGGGTCTGGTGTCTTACAGCAGAGACTCACCTTGGCTTCACTGACACTGTCCTCTCCTGGTTCTCCTCCTATCTCTCTAGACCACTCCTTCTCAATCTCTCTTGCTAATTTGTCCTCTGCCTCCCACCCTCTGAAAGTGGGGGCCCCTCAAGGCTCTGTTCTAGGTCCCCATCTATTCTCCATCTACACCCACTCTTGTGGAGAACTCATTCGCTCCCATGACTTCAACTACCATCTCTACCCAGTTGATTTCCACATCTACATGTCCAGCCCATATCTCTCTCCTTCTCTGCAGTCTCACATTTCCTCCTGCCTTCAGGACATCTCTACCTGGATGTCCTGCCAATGCCTCAAACTAAACATGTCCAAAACTCAACTCCTTACCTTCCCACCCAAATCTTTTCCTCCCTCTGCCTTTCCTACTACTATAATAATAAAAATAAATGTGTTATTTGTTAAGCACTTACTGTGTGCCAGGCACTGTACTACGTGCGGGGATGGATACAAGCAAATCGGATTGGACACAGTCCCTGCCCCATATAGGGCTCACAGTCTGAATCCCTATTTTTATATATGAGGTAACTGAGGTACAGAGAAGTGAAGTGACTTGCCCAAAGTCACACAGCAGACAAGTAGCAGAGCCGGAATTAGAACCCATGACTTTCTGACTCGCAGGCCCATGCTCTACTACACCATGCTGACAATACCACTCTCCTCCCTATCTCAAAGACCCATACTTGGTCTTTATTATTATTATCCATGCCCCATCTCTCTCATACATTCCACATATTCAATCTCTCACCAAATCCTGTTGGCTCTACCTTTACAACACCATTAAATATGCCTTTTCCTTTCCATTCAAACTACTATTCCTTTGATCCCAGAATTTATCCTATCCCGCCTTGACTACTGCATCAGCCTCCTTGGTGACCTCCCTGCCTCCTGTCTCTCCCCACTCCAGTCCATACTTCTTTCTGCTGCAAGGATCATTTTTCTTAAAAAATGTTCAGTACACATCTCCCCACTCAAGAACCTCCAGTGGTTGTCATCCACCTCCTTACTATTGACTTTAAAACACTCAATCACCTTTCCTTTCCTACCTTACCCTACTGATCTTCTACTACAGCCCAGCCTGCACACTTTGCTCCTCTAGTGCCCTGATTTCATTTATCTCTCCATCAACCCCTTTCCTATATCCTCCCCCTAGCTTGGAACTCTCTCCTTCCCCCTCCATAAAAGCCACACCACCACTCTCCCCACCTTCAGAGCCTTATTAAAATCACTTCTCCAAGAGGCCTTCCCCAGTTGGGCCCTCTTTCCCCGACTTCCTCTCCTTTCTGTGTTATCTATGCACTTGGATCTATACCATTCAGGGACCTGGTTTTCATCCCACCCTCAGTCCCACAGTACTGATGTACAGATCTATAATTTCTTTATATTAATGTCTGTCTTCCAGACCTGATTGTAAGTTTCCTGTGGGCAGGAAACATGCCAATCAACTCTGGTGTGCTGTAATCTCCCAAGCTCTTAGTACTCTGAACATGGTAAGCATTCAATAAATACACCATTGGTTGATTGATTGGTTGGTCAGTGGCCCATAATGTGGCCACTATGCAGGATTTAACTTACTTACTGAATCTAGTGTACTTGTACACTCTCCTCTCTCTCACTCTCTCTCTCTCTAACTGCTCTAACTGCTCGTTATCTCAAGGATCTAAGTTTGCTTGTCCTTGTCACACTGTTTTGAACAAGGTCTGGACACAAGAAAGCCCTCCAGCTCTCCCCAGGGCCTCTCAGGTGTACTTCAGAGCGATATGCCATATGGACCTTTTCTGTTCTATTTCGGATAAAGAGAAAAACCAATAGGAGATGCATTGCAAGCTCTGGTCTCTGTGACTTTAAAGAAGCCTGCCAAGTGACACCTTACTGAGAATATAGAAAGCCAAGAATCTGTCTACCCCTTTCTAACTCTATTTCTGACTGCTCTCTTGATGTAGTGTGGCTTAGTGGAAAGAGCACAGGCATGGGGGTTGAAGGATCTGTGTTTTATTCCAGGTTCTTCCACTTGCCTGCTACGTGACTTTGGGCTGTTTGCCTGCTGTGTGCCTCAATTCCTAATCAATAAATTGGAGATTCAATACTTTTCTCTCTCATCAATCAATCATATTTATTGAGCCTTGTGTGCAGAGGACTGTTCTGAGCATTTGGGAAAGTACAATAAAACTGAATCGGTATACTTGATAACCATTCACAAAGAACTTACAGTATAATGGAGGAGACCAAGTACTTAAAGTACAATTATGGATAGCTGAAATAGTACGGTATAAGAATATACACAAGTGTGTGGGCCTAGGGTAAGTATCAAAGTGCTTAAGGGGTCGTCAGTCAATCGTACTCATTGAGCACTTACTTTGTCCAGAGCACTGTACTAAGCGCTTAGGAGAGTACAACAATATAACAGACACATTCCCTGTCCACAATGAGCTTATAAATAAGTTATTCATTCATTCATTCAATCGGATTTATTGAGCACCTACTGTGGGCAGAGCACTGTACTAAGCACTTGGAAAATACAATAAAGCAATAAAGAGAGACAATCCCCGTCCCCAAAGAGGCTTACAATTACAGATATGTACATAAGTGCTGTGGGGCTGGGAGTGGGAAATGAATAAAGGGAGCAAGTCAAGGTGACACAAAAGGGAGTGGGAGAAGAGGAAAGAAGGGCTTAGTCAGGGAAGGCCTCTTGAAGTCTAGTGCAGGGAAGCAGTGCAGCCTACTGGAGAGAGCACAGGCCTGGGAATCAGAAGACCTGGGTTCTAATTCCGGCTCCACCATTAATCTGTTGTGTGACTTCAGGTGAGTCACAACTTCCCTGTGCCTCAGTTATCTCATCTGTACAGTGGGGATTAAGACTGTAAACCTCATGTGGGACATGGACTGTGTCAAACCTTGTATCTATGCCAAGGCTTAATATAGTGCCTGACAAGTAAGTGCTTCAAAAATACCATTTTAAAAAAATGCATAGTTGAAGCATAGCAGAAGGCAGGTAGGGGAAATGAGGGCTTTATCAAGGAAGGTCCTTTGAAGGAGATGAGTTTTCAGGGGTTTGAAGGTGGGGAGAGCTGTGATCTGTCAGATATGAAGGGGAAGAGAATTCCAAGACCAAGACAGGAGATGGGCAAGGGGTTAGCAGTGAGACAGATGAGATTGAGGCACAATAAGTTATATTTTTGGGTGGGGGGGTGAGGCAGTTAATGTTTTAAAGAGTTTACTGTGTGCCAGGCACTGTACTAAGCACTGGGGCAGATAAAAGTCAATCAGGTTGAACAGAATCCATGCTCCATATGGGACTCACAGTCTTAATCCCCATTTTACCAGTGAGGAAACAGGAGGTGCAGAGAAGTGAAATGACTTGCCCATGGTCACACAGCAGAAAAGTGGTGGAGCCGGGATTAGAAGCCAGGTCTTTCTGACATCCTAGCCCATGCTCTATCCACTATGCCAGACTGTTTACAGTAGGGAGTGAAGTGTGGGGGCCGGGCCCTAGTAGGGAATCAGCATGGTAAGGTGGGAGGGAGAGATGAGCCCCATGTGAGACAGGAACTGTGTCAACCTGATTATCTTGTATTCATTCAATCATATTTATTGAGCGCTTACTGTGTGCAGAGCACTGTACTAAGCACTTGATCTACTATAGTGTTAGTAGAATGCTTGGCACATAGCACTCAATGAATACCATTTTTATTGTTAGTAGTAGTAGCAGTAGTGGTATTTAGTTTCAACGCAGTGTCAACCTTCGTCAACACCCTTTCAGGTGACAATCAGAAGAGTGAGGCCTGCTTTACATCCAGGGAACCATCTGATCTGCAGAGCAGGGATCTCTTTCCCAATTTCCAGAAATGCACTCTCATTAATAATAATAATAATAATAATAATAATAATAATAATAATGGCATTTATTAAGCGCTTACTGTGTGTAAAGCACTGTTCTAAGCGCTGGGAGGGGTACAAGGTAATCATTGTACCTCACTAGCTCCATCTTTTTGAGGGAGAGGGTTGGTGGGGTATGGGCCTTCACAGACTCCGTCCTCTCCTGGTTCTCCTCTTATCTCTCCGGTCGTTCTTTCTCAGTCTCTTTTGCAGGCTCCTCCTCCCCCTCCCATCCTCTTACTGTGGGGGTTCCCCAAAGTTCAGTGCTTGGTCCCCTTCTGTTCTCAATCTACTCGCACTCCCTTGGTGACCTCATTCACTCCCACGGGTTCAACTATCATCTCTATGCTGATGACACCCAGATCTACATCTCTGCCCCTGCTCTCTCCCCCTCTCTCCAGGCTCGCATCTCCTCCCGCCTTCAGGACATCTCCATCTGGATGTCTGCCCGCCACATAAAGCTCAGCATGTCGAAGACTGAACTCCTTGTCTTCCCTCCCAAACCTTGTCCTCCACCTGACTTTCCCATCTCTGTTGATGGCACTACCATCCTTCCCGTCTCACAAGCCCGCAACCTTGGTGTCATCCTCGACTCCGCTCTCTCATTCACCCCTCACATCCAAGCCGTCACCAAAACCTGCCGGTCTCAGCTCCGCAACATTGCCAAGATCCGCCCTTTCCTCTCCATCCATACCGCTACCCTGCTCATTCAAGCTCTCATCCTATCCCGTCTGGACTACTGCATCAGCCTTCTCTCTGATCTCCCATCTTCATGTCTCTCTCCACTTCAATCCATACTTCATGCTGCTGCCCGGATTATCTTTGTCCAGAAACGCTCTGGGCATATTACTCCCCTCCTCAAAAATCTCCAGTGGCTACCAATCAATCTGCGCATCAGGCAGAAACTCCTCACCCTGGGCTTCAAGGCTCTCCATCACCTCACCCCCTCCTACCTCACCTCCCTTCTCTCCTTCTACAGCCCAGCCCGCACCCTCCACTCCTCCGCCGCTAATCTCCTCACCGTACCTCGGTCTCGCCTGTCCCGCCATCGACCCCCGGCCCACGTAATCCCCCGGGCCTGGAATACCCTCCTTCTGCCCCTCCGCCAAGCTAGCTCTCTTCCTCCCTTCAAGGCCCTGCTGAGAGCTCACCTCCTCCTTCCCGGACTGAGCCCCCTCTTTCTTCTCCCCCTCCTCCCCCTCCCCATCTTACCTCCTTCCCCTCCCCACAGCACCTGTATATATGTATATGTTTGTACATATTTATTACTCTATTTATTTATTTTACTTGTACATATTTATTCTATTTATTTTATTTTGTTAATATGTTTTGTTTTGTTGTTTGTCTCCCCCTTCTAGACTGTGAGCCTGCTGTTGGGTAGGGACCGTTTCTATATGTTGTCAACTTGTACTTCCCAAGCGCTTAGTACAGTGCTCTGCACATAGTAAGCGCTCAATAAATACGATTGATGATGATGATGATGGGCCTGGCTGAGCTGTAATCTATCAGGAAAGAACCCCAGGAAGGGGGAGGTCTGCTCCTGAAGGGGGCTAAGCCTCCATCCTTATCACCGCACCTCATCCCCCCCTCAGCCTCTCCTTAGCCCAGGGTGCTCAGCAGCTGGAAATGTAGGGACCTCAGAAGACCAGAAAGGTTGACTTGGAGATGTTTAGTGAGGAAAGGCTCTCCTAGCCACTGATCCCCAACCAGTAGCCCCGTCACACAGCTTCAGTGGGACAGTGGTGGGATAAACTCACCAGATCCATCCTGCGGTCTCTGGGGAATGATGAAAAGTGACTCTGGAGAAGGGGGAATAATAATGAGAAGCAGTACGACCTAGTGGATAACACACAAGCCTGGGAGTCAGAAGGACCTAGGTTCTAAACCTGGCTCCACCACTTTTCGGCTGTTTGACCTCGGGCCAATCACTTCACTTCTCTGTGCCTCAGCTATCTCATCTATAAAATGGGGATTAAGATTGTGAGCCCCATGTGGGACAAGGACTGTGCCCAATCCAATTATCTTGTATCTACTCCAGCACTCAGAACAGTCCTTGGCACATAGTAGGAGCTTAAGAAATATTATAATAATAATAATGCTAAAAACAATAACTGTGGTGTTTGTTAAACACTTACTATATGTCAAGTACTCTACTAAGCCCCAGGGTAGGTACATGGGCAGCAGCGTGGCCCAGGCCTGGAGGTCAAAAGAACCTGGGTTCCCAGCTCTGCCATTGACCTGCTGTGTGACCTTGGGCAACTCATTTTACTTCTCTGGGCCTCGGTTACCTCATCTGTAAAATGGGGATTAAGACTGTGATCCCCTTGTGGGACATGGACTGTATACAACCTGATTAGTTTACATCTATTCCAGTACTTAGTACATTGCTTGGCACATAGTATGCACTCAACAAATACTACTACAAAAAAAAAATCAGGTCCCACATGAGGCTCACAGTCTCAGTAAGAGGGAGACCATGTATTGAATTTCCATTTTGCGGATGAGGGAACTGAGGCCCAGAGAAGTTAAGTGACTTGCCCAAGTCCACACAGCAGGTTAGTGGCAGACCCAGGATTAGAAGTCAGGTCCTCTGACTCCAAGGCACGTGTTCTTTCCTCTGAGCCACACTGCTTCCCTACAATGAGGAAGTGGAAGCCCCACCAGAAGCATCAAAAAGCCAAGCAAATAGGAGGCCCCCATTAGCTCTGCACATTTATGTTGATTGTCATCCTTCCTCCTGAATAAGTCATGAACCAAACACAGAAAATCCCCCTGATATGATGCCGTAATTAGATGAGTGAACACCAAGAGTGGAATCCATCTGGCTTTTAAATACTTTCCTCTGCAGCTTGTTTATGATTCTGCAAACTGGAATCGGGGAATAATCATCACTTATAATGGGTGAAATCTTTCGCTACTTGTCTTTTATATACTTGTCATTATGTTACATCAGGCAACTTAATTTTGACTGGGTAGAACCACCATTTCTGCATCTGAACGTAATCACTGTAAGCGGCATTCCGAAACAGACCCTCTCCTCCCCGTTTCCTGTCTGGATCTGGAATCGGGTTAGGTTGGAATCAGGATTAGGAATTGGGTTCAAAAGAGGCTTGGAGCCGCACTGCCGGAGGCTTCGTTATCCTGGATATACTGAAGAATGTCCATCTCATTCATGGTTTGTATCTGCTGCTCCCTTTGTTTTGTGTCCTGGGCCAAGATCTCCCCCGTCTTTGGCAAGGTCTGTGGTTTCGCAGGAATCGCTGGCTTGGCTGGCACTTTGGGTTTGGGTTTGGGCTTGGGTTTGGGCTTTGACTCTAAGTTCAAGATCTTCTCCAAGTCATCTTCAACCCTGGCAAAAAAGGACAGACCATTCTTAACCAAGGTTGTTGTGGCCCTTTGTAACAGTGTGGACAATCCAGTCCAGCCCTCGGTAAGATGAGGCTAGAGATCTTCTTTCTGGCATACATTGGACATTCTTTCACATATGTGATCATAATTAATCAATCAATTGCATTGATTGAGTGCAATGTGCAGAGGACTGTACTAAGCACTTGGGGAGAGTACAATGCAACAGAGTTGGTAGACACGTTCGCTGCCCACAACGAGCTCACAGACTAGAGGGGGTGGCAGATATCAAAATATATAAATAAATTACAGATAGATAAGTGCATAAGTGCTGTGGGGTTGCAGGTGGGATAAATATCAACTGCCCGAAGGTATGGATCCAAGTGCATAGATGACACAGAAGGGAGAGGGAGTCGGGAAAAAAGGGCTTTAAGGGGAAAGAATCTTGTTTCCTTCCAGGTTCCCCATGCCCCGCTTAATGTCACAGACCCTAAACAACTGTATAGCGTAGGGCTGATCAGTAGAGGGGGAAGGGGAAGAGGGAAACTTTGATTACAACTTGCATCCAGGACCTCAAAGCTGGCTCATTTCCTGGCTACTAGGTTCCTGACTTCAAGGACCATTTCAAGGAAAGGCACAAATGTTTAACGAAACTCTGGGAAATATACCTGATCTGGCCTCAACTGGCTTAAGAATAGACAGCGCTGCTGTGACCCGCTCTGAGGACCTCAGAAGTTCCATAAATACTAAATTTCCTATCAAGTCACCCATATTCATCCCCACTCCTCTTCAAGGTACATAAACTCAAACCCGATCCCTCCCCGCAGACCTGGGGGCTCTGCAGCTTTCCTTCACTGTGCCCTCCTCGATTTTACGTCTGTTCTGGTGACCTATTCATTTTTTCTACAGCTCCAATGCTACTAGTCCCAGAAGGAGCATGGCCTAGTGGATAGAGCACCAGCCTGGGAATCAGACAACCTGAGTTCTCATCCCGGCTCTGCCATTTGCCTGCTGTGTGACCTTAGGCAGGTCACCTCATTTCTCTGGGCCCCAGTTTTCTCATCTGCAAAATGGGGATCCAATACCTGTTCTCCCCTCTACTTAGATTGAGGGACAGGAACTGTGCCAACTTGATTATCTTTTATATACCCCAGTGCTTAGTACACTGCTTCATACACAGTAAGTAACAGATGCCACAGTTATTATTGGGGACTTCACTGAAACTGCCATTTCTGCCTCCTCAGCTGTCTAGCCACTTCCTGGCTAGTAGCCCCAGTGCTGCTAAGTCAGGGGGTCACATCTGGATCGAGGCAGGATGTGGGGAGAGTAGGTGATGGAAGAAATAGAGGAGAAAGAGAAAAGGGGCTGCCACCAGGCTGAAAGGGAAATAGCACACTGGCTAATTAATCAATCAATCATCAATCACATTGATTGAGTGCCTACTATGAAATTCTTGGGAGAGTTCAATAGAGTTAGCAGACATGTTCCTGCCCTCAAGGAGCTTTACATTCTAGCAGGACTGATGGATACTAAATTCATTTACAGATAGGAGGAACAGTGGATATGTAAACAAGTGAGGGTGCAAGTAATAGGGTAAGCAAATCGATACATACGGAAGTGTTACAAATGGCTATAAATCCAAATGCACAGCTGGCCCAGAAGTGCTGAGGTAGAAGTGTTAGGGTTATAGAAGCAGTGTGGCTTCATGGAAAGAGCACAGACGGGGGAGTCAGAGGTCGTGGGTTCTAATCCGGGCTCTGCCACTTGTCAGCTGTGTGACTTTGGGTAAGTCACTTAAATTCTCTGGGCCTCAGATACCTCATCTGGAAAATGGGGATTAAGACTGTGAGCCCCATGGGGGACAACCTGATAACCTTGTATCTCCCCCCTTAGAACAGTGCTTGGCACATTGTAAGCACTAAAAATATATACCATCATTATTATTATAGCCTGGGGAGATGAGAAATTAAGCAGGGGAGAGGAGACGGTCGTGAAGCAGATGTGATTTAAAAAGAGCTTAGAAGATGGGGAGAATTGTGGTGGGCTGGTTGTGGAGGGGAAGGGAGTTCCTTGTCAAAGGAAGGGTGTGGTCAAGGGGTCCAGCAGAGGTACAGTGGACAACATAGAGGACAAGGAGGAGGGAAAGAGCTGATTGGGTGCCATAAAACCAATGGTTCGGCGGCGTTGTTTGATGCGAAGAGGAATGAGCAAGCATTGATTGTTTTTGAAGAGTGGGTACACACTTGTAGAAGAACGTTTTAGAACAATCACCAGGACAACAGAGGAAAATATGGAATGGAGAAGGGAGAGGTGAGCGGCAACGAGGAGGTGGGTGCAATAGTCAATCCAGGATATGACAAGTTCCTGGAACAGAGTGCTGGCCGTTTGGATGGAGGAAAAGGGTGGATTCTGGAAATGTTGGGTGGGAAAAAAACAACAGGACTTATGACAATGAATAGAGGAATTAAAAGAGAGGGAGGAGTAACGGATTGTGTCATGGTTAAGAAGTAGTTTTGCCTAATAGAAAGATCATGGGCCTGGGAATCAGAGTACCTGGGTTCTAATCCCAAGTCTACCACTTACCTGCTCTGTGACCTTGGACAAGTCCCTTAACTTCTCTGTGCTTCAGTTTCCTCATCAGCAAGATGGGGATTCAATACCTATTCTCTCCCCTACTTAGACTGTGAGCTCCATGTGGGATTTGATTACTTGTATCTATCGCAGGGCTAGGTACAGTGCATGGCTTTTATAAGATGGGGAGAAGGATGGTGTTGTCAACTCTGATGAGAAAACGAGGTGGAGGAGAGGATTTGAGAGGAAAGATGAGGGGTTCCATTTTAGACATACTAAGTTTAGGTGGTAGTGAGATATTGTCACCGTCGTCTGGGGACAGGTTCATTCAGTAATCGGCGAGGTGGGGGGGGGGGGCCAGGGACAGAAAGCCTGAATTTTATATAAAATTTATTCCATGAGGCTAATTGAATTAGTTGTTTAGGCGCAATGGATTGAAGCTTTCCTTTCGGGAGGAATGCAATCAATTAGCAATACTCGAGCTTCCCTAATGGGAGGAACACAATTATACGTTAATCGCGTGTGGGTGAGGCGGCTAGCTCTCACCCATGTGCACTTCCCACTCGGGAAGAATCCACTTACTTTCCCACATGGGAGGAATTCATTCCAGATGTGAGAGTTGAAGAAGGGGGAGGAGCAGGGAGGGACTTGGAAAGGGCAGGGGAGATTTTAGGGAACTTTTGAGGAGGGAGTTTAACATCTGGAAAAACTGGTGAAGGCGACGGGAATAGGTGTCAATAAGGAGAGAGAAATAATTTTGCCGGGTAGAGTTAAAGCATGGAAGGATAAATTTGAAGTGGATAAAGTTGGCCTGATATCTAGATTTCCACCAGCAGCACGCTGTGGCTCATGGACAAGAGTGAAGGAGGTGGACTGTGAAGGTGATCCGGGGCTGTGGGTTAATGGCACGAGATTGACCAAGGGATAGGGGAGTGAATGAGTTGGGTTCAATTGAGAGGGTGGTGTTGAGAACATCAATTTGGTCACCAAGAGAAGGTAGTTGGGATATGGAGGTTAAATGGGGCAGGATGAGCTTAGAAAATTGGATGCCAGGGAGGTGGTGTGTGTGGGAAAGCGGGCAGGTGAGGAAGTTGTCGTCAGAGAGTTGGCGAGGGTAGAGATTAGTTAGTAACCTTGGAGAAAGTGGTCTCTGTGGAGCAAGGGAGATCAGTACTTGGAGGGCCACAGAGTTGGAGCAAAGAAATGGAAGCAGTTGGTGGAGCAGAGAGACTCAACCTGAGTCACAGAGGAAACTGAAACCTCCTCTTCCTCCTGACTTCCAGGTCTGGAAATTCCCAAGACTCTGGGCAGGGAGCAGCACAATGACTAAAGATAAGCTCTCACTCAACAGCTGACAGAGCTCAGAGGTAACTCCTACCCTCACTGGGGGACCCAGAACTAAATATTGAGGGACTCCCACAGTTGGCGGTTGAGAGGTCAAGGGGAGCCTGGGAAAGAGACTGGCAGCCAGAGACAAAGGAGGAAAAACAGGAGAGGACAGTGACAGTGAAGCCAAGGTTGGATAATGTTTCCAGGAGAAATGGGTGGTCCACAGTGTCGAAGGCAGGTGAAGGTCGAGAAGGATTAGGATGGAGTAGAGCCCGCTGGATCTGGCAAGAAGATCACTGGTGACCTTTGAGAGGGCAGTTTCAGTGGAGTGAAGGGGGCAGGAGCCACACTGGAGGGGGTCAAGGTGAGAAATTGAGGAAAGGAATCTGAGACAGCCAGTGGAGACAAACTCCCTCAAGGAGTAGGGAGATGGGGCGATAAATTCTAACACCAACCTACTCTCTATAACCAATTTCATCTATCTCACCAATAACCCCTTGCACACATCCTCCCTTGGGCCTGGAACTCCTTCCCCCTTCACATCCGACAGCCCATCACTCTCCCCACCTTCAAAGCCCTCCTAAAAATCAAATTTCCTCCAAGAGGCCTTCCCAAACTAAGCCCTTTATTTCCTCTATCTTCCCTCCCCTCTGTATTAACTATGAACTTGGCTGTGTACCAAAGCAGCATGGCTTATTGGGTAGAGTATGGCCTAGGAGTCAGAAAGATCTGGGTTCTAATTCTGACTCCACCACATTTCTGTTGTGTGACAGAAGTCACTTCACTTCTGTGTGCCTCAGTGACCTCCTCTGTAAATTGGGGATAAGAGTGTTAGCCCCATGTGGGGCAACGACTGTGTCCAACCTGATTAACTTTCATCTACCCCAGCACTTAGATAGTATCTATCATTAGATAATAATAATTATTAATAAGCACTTTGATACTCACCCTAGCACCACAGCACTTATGCAAATATCCCTATACCCTACTATTTCACCTAATTTTTATGTCTGACTCCAACTGTAGGCTGTAAACTCCATGTGGGCAGCGATCATGTCTATCAACTCTGTTGGTTTCTACTCTGACAAGCACTTAATACAGGGTTCTGCACACAGTAAGTATTCAAGCAGCGGAGAAGTGGCGTGGCTCAGTGGAAAGAGCACAGACTTGGGAGTCAGAGGTCATGGGTTCTAATCCTGACTCTGCCACTTGTCAGCTGTGTGACTCTGGGCAAGTCACTTAACTTCTCTGGGCCTCAATTACCTCACCTGTAAAATGGGGATTAAGACTGTAGGCCCCACGTGGGACAACCTGATCACCTTGTGTACCTCCCAGCGCTTAGAACAGTGCTTTGCACATAGTAAGCACTTAACAAATAACATCATTATTATTAATACATACCATTGATTGATTGAATGTTCTTGGTCCAGAGGACAGAGCACTGCTCAAGGAATCAGTAGACCCCGGGTTCTACTTCCGATTCTGACTGTAGCAGGCTAATGTGGGTGAAGCTCACACCGTAGACTTCAATTAATCAATGGCATTTATTGTGTGCTCACTGTAAGCAGAGCACTGTGCTAAGCACTTGGGAGGCGTGACAGACATTAATATAAATGAATAAATTATGGATATGTACATAAGTGCTGTGGGTGGGATGAATAAAGCGTGCAAATCCAAGTGCAAGGGTGACACAGAAGGGAGAGGGAGTAGAAGAGACTAGGGCTTCGTCGGAGAAGCCCCCTTGGAGGAGATACACTTTTTAATAAGGCTTTGAAGGTGGGGAGAGTGATAATTTGTCAATATTCACAATGTGTTGCTCCCCTGCTCGCTTATTCCCTCATTGATCTCCGTGCCCCAGCAGGAATACGGCTGGCAAGGATGAGAGAGTGTGGGTGGCGTTGGTCACTCAATTCTTCTGAGCCAGGGTTCGGCCCTGGAGTCTCAGGCCTAAGCCTCATCTACTCCTCCTGAAACACCATTTGCAAGTGCTTAACAAATACTTACTACCACTACTGCTACTATTTGTAACTTGTAATTATTTTTAATTTTACTCTCACTGTTCTATGTTGCTGTCTACCCCTACTTAGACTGTGAACCTCTGTGGGGCAGGGACTGCGTTCAATCAAATTTACACCGTTATTCACACCATTCTTTAGCCCAGTGCTTAGCATTTAATAAATACCAATAATTACTAAGCCAAACCTTCTTCTATTCCAGATTCCCAAACATCCAGCACAAAGCATTGTGCTCCATCCCCCCATCTCCCTCTCCATCCCCCCATCTCCCTCTCCATCCCATCTCCCTCTCCATCCCCCCATCTTACCTCCCTCCCTTCCCCACAGCACCTGTATATATGTATATATGTTTGTACATATTTTTTTACTCTATTTATTTATTTAATTTATTTGTACATATCGATTCTATTTATTTTATTTTGTTGGTATGTTTGGTTTTGTTCTCTGTCTCCCCCTTTTAGACTGTGAGCCCACTGTTGGGTAGGGACTGTCTCTATGTGTTGCCAATTTGTACTTCCCAAGCGCTTAGTACAGTGCTCTGCACATAGTAAGCGCTCAATAAATACGATTGATGATGAAAGCATTGCCAACGGTAGATGCCCATACGGTGTTCTGCACACATTAGGTGCTCAAAAAATGTTGCTGCTGTTAAATCAATAAATGGTACTTACTGAGTGCTCACTATGTGCAGAGCACTGTACTAAGCACCTGGGAAAGTACATTCATATTTCTGATGTTTTTGCATACTGCTTCATATATTGGAGATTACAACACTCTAACAAACACACAGACCTTGTTATACGCATAGTTTTGAGAATGAACTATGTGTAACTCTTGGCTGTAAACTCACTGTGGGAAGGGAAAGTATCTGCCATCTCTGCTGTACTCTCCCAATCCCTTAGTACAGTGCTCTACTCATAGCAAGTGCTCAGTAAATACCATTGATGATGAGAGTAAGTAGCTAAAACGTGTTTTTAAGGGACATTGTGTGTTTGTGTGTGGGACAAAACAGTTCATTAGAAGCCAGAACACAACTACTGAATTACCCTTATCCTTTGTGATGTCATTCCTGCTTATTAAATTAAGGGGCTTAGGGAGTGGGTTGGGGAGAGGGATTCAGACGGTTAATACACCGTCAATACACAAGATACAAGGTTGGACACAGTCCCTGTCCCGCGTGGGATTTACAATCTTAATCCCCATTTTACAGATGAGGGAACTGAGGCACAGAGAAGTGAAGTAACTTGCCTAAGGTCACAAAGCAGACAGGTGGCAGAGCCAGGACTAGAACTCAGGTCCTTCTGACTCCCAGGCCATGCTGTTTCTCTGAAAATTTAGTCTGCAAATAGAATCCTTTCGGATGCTATCTGTTATATGAGATTTTAGTAAGATATCAACCCTGAGGAACTGTGCAATTAGCTGCTTGTTATAACAAAAAATGTGTCGGCTAGTCTCTTGGCTCTACTAATGAAACTAGGCATTTATTAAAAGCCTGATTCTGAGGGAACTACATATAAATAAAAAAAATGCTGAGGACCATTATTCTGGCCTGTGGGTAGTCAGTAGTGTGTACCTTTTCAGTCCTCTGCTGTGGGTGCAGAAGCCTCGGGAATTTTGCTTTGTGAATAACAAGCACTCTTACCTGTGCCCTGTGTGGACTACTGTACTAATGAACCACATTTATCCTTCCTTACTTGGCCTGGGCTACAAGAAAACTGGATTTATGAGCTGAAGAACTGGCCACCCAGTCTGAGAAGAATGAATGACAAATGAAAAAGAAAAACCTTCCAGCTGAAACTTCAATTTCTAAAACAAAGCAATTCTGAGCACGCAAACATACACACCCACACGTATGGGCCACCTCATAATGGCAATACATCATATATGCACACCTCCCTTTGAAGGAGCTCAAATAATTTCCAGATTCCAGGGAAAGGAAATGAATATTATTCCAGCTATTTAGACAAGCTAAAAAAATATCTGACCATCCTTTCCTCACCCTAATTAGGGCACTGAAAAGTTGGATCACCACAGTCTGAGGAAATCAAGATCTAGTGCTGTGGGCTACATTTTTCATTTTTGGGGTAATTTTTTTAGAAAAATTCTTATTGCCTGAAACCTAATCTGTACTGGGCTGTTGGATTCAGGGCCTAATCGATCGATCCAACAGGGGTACTTATTGCATTCTTCTTGTGTGCAGACCACTGAACTAAGTGCTTGGGGACTACAATACAACAGAGTTAGAAGACATGATCACTGCCCACAAGGATCAAGGACAGGGGAAATAGTAGAGATTAGGACATTTACAATCAGTGGTATTCATTGAGAGCTTTAACTGTGCACAGAGCACTGTACTAAGCGATTGGGAGAGTTCAATACAACAGAGTCGGTAGACATGTTCCCTGCCCACAAGGAGCTTAAGTCTGGAATTTACATAAATACTGTGGGACTTACAGGCTTTACAGCCAAGTGAATAGATGGGCAGAGAGGAGAGTATATAGGGGTATGGAAGGCCCCTTGGAGGATTTTAGGAGGGTAATAATAATAATGATGGCACTTATTAAGTGCTTACTGGTGGACTACCAGATCATCATCATCATCATCATCAATCGTATTTATTGAGCGCTTACTATGTGCAGAGCACTGTACTAAGCACTTGGGAAGTACAAATTGGCAACATATAGAGACAGTCCCTACCCAACAGTGGGCTCACAGTCTAAAAGGGGGAGACAGAGAACAAAACCAAACATACTAACAAAATAAAATAAATAGAATAGATATGTACCAGATATATACCAGATATGAAGCGGGAGGGAGCCGAGGCTTAAGGGAGTACATAATAATGATGGTAGTTGTTAAGCACTTACTATGTGCCAAGCACTTTTCTAAAGCACTGGGGTAGATACAAGGTAATCAGGTTATCCCACGTGGGGCTCACAGTCTTAACCCCCATTTTACAGATGAGGTAACTGAAACACAGAGAAGTTAAGTGACTCGCCCAAAGTCACTTATCTGATAAGTGGCCGAGCTGGGATTAGAACCCACATCTTCTGACTCCCAAGCCCGTGCTCTTTCCACTAAGCCATGCTGCTTCTTACACACGCTAGGGGTGGCAATTAAGTTCAGTTCTGAATCTTATTTGCCAGAACAAAAAAATACAAAAAGAGGAGCAGTATAATTCAGACACAATGTCTTCCTGCTTTCTTTTTTGTATTTGTTAAGTGCTTATAATGTTCCAGGTGCTGTACTAAGCACTGAGGTAGAGACAAGATAATTAGGTGGGACACTGTCCCTGTCCCACTTAGGGCTCAAAGTCTTAATCCCCATTTTTCAGATGAGGTAACTAAAGCACAGCGAAGTGAAGTGACTTACCCAAGGTCACACAGTGGGCAAGTAGTGGAGCCAGGATTAGAATCCAGGTCCTCAGACTCCCAGGCCTGTGCTCTAGCCACTAGGCCACACAGTAAGCGCTCAATAAATACGATTGAATGAATGAATATACTTCCAGAGCAATCCTATTTTTGTCCAAGCCCAGCAGGACCCAGTCTGCTGGGAAGTAAAACAAGATAAAACTGTTCAAGTATTTCAAGCCTCAAAGGAACTACTTAGTTACATGTGTCCTTTTAAAGAGCACTGAGTTTATGGCCTGGGTAGGATAATAAAAACTAAATAAAGGATCAGTTCTTCCCATGAAGCTTGTGAAATTCCTGTGAAACAATATCCTCCAGGAAATGCAGCAAACGTTAATTTCCTGAGAAGTGGAGGTCAAACCAAATCTGAAAACTCAAGAATCTTTCATGCTTACGGCAAATTGGCTCAAGCAGTATCACGAAAAATTCAATCTGTCTTTTCAAAACTTCTGTGGTGACAACTACAAGACACGCCACAGTCAACAGATACTTGAAATCTGAAACACTGAATTTTCAGAATTGATTTCACAAATCCAGGCAAGTCTGGTGGATTCCCATACCACCACCTTAACCAAGTCCTCTCAGGCCTCAGTTTTTCCACCTGCAAAATGGAAAAACACACTTGCTTCTGCCCAAAAGTGTGATTTCATGACACATTTTGGACAGGGCGCCACAGCTGAATTAGGAAAGGCTCTTCTCATAACACCTAACTATCCGTATACAGCATGATGTGTGTCAAAAGAAATGGTTATGTGCTCTTACAAAGGGTCAAAACACAGGGTAAGTATTGCAATGCACATTTCTCTCAACCCAAGATTCTTCAGGAAATGATACCCAAGGAATGGGAGATTTTAGCATATTTCCTGCTCCTGCTTTTTCAGAGATGTGGTATTTGTTAGGTGCTTACTATATGCCAAGCACAGTTCTAAGCACTTGGGAAGGTACAAGATAAATAGATCGGACTCTATCCCCATCCCACATGGGGCTCAGGGTCTAAATAGGAGGGAGAATTAGCATTTAATACCCATTTTACAGACGAGAAAACTGAGGCACAGGGAAGTTAAGTGCCCAAGATCACACAGGAGGCAAGTGGCAGAGCTGGCATTAGAACCCAGAGAAGCAGCGTGAGAAGCAGCAGAGAGAGAAGCAGCGTGGCTCAGTGGAAAGAGCCTGGGCTTTGGAGTCAAAGGTTATGGGTTCAAACCCCGGCTCCGCCAATTGTCAGCTGTGTGGCTTTGGGCAAGTCACTTAACTTCTCTGGGCCTCAGTTACCTCATCTGTAAAATGGGGATTAAGACTGTGAGCTCCCTGAGGGACAACCTTGTAACCTCCCCAGCACTTAGAACAGTGCTATGCACATAGTAAGCGCTTAATAAATGCCATCATTATTATGAGAAGCAGCGTGGCTCAGTAGGAAAGAGCTCGGGCTTTGGAGTCAGAGGTCATGGGTTCAAATCCCGGCTCTGCCAATTGTCAGCTGTGTGACTTTGGGCAAGTCACTTAACTTCTCTGTGCCTCAGTTACCTCATCTGTAAAATGGGGATTAAGACTGTGACCCCCCTGTGGGACAACCTGATCACCTTGTAAACTACCCAGCGCTTAGAACAGTGTTTTGCACATAGTAAGCGCTTAATAAATGCCATCAAAAAGAAAACCCAGGTCCTCTAACTTCCAGGCCCACATTCTTATCATTAGGCCATACTGCTTGTCTATAGCTAGTTGTGCTGGCCAGGAATCAATGTAGGCTGCCTGCATGGCAGGTGAAAATTAGATGTCAGGAGTTTAAATGAGATCATAGATGAAAGCCCTGATAAGTGACAGAAATACAAGTTATTTTCATCAGCTGTCATTTGACTATATTTCTGAATTTCTTAAAATGGCCAACTTTCAATGCTATCCTTTAGTAATAATAATGATGGCTTTAGTAGGCCTGGGAGTCTGAGAACTGGGTTCTAATCCTGACTCTGCCACTTGTTTGACCCTGGGTAAGTCTCTTCACTTCTCTATGCCTCAGTTCCCTCATCTGCAAAATGGGGATTAGGACTGGGGTCTCTATGTGAGACATGGACTGTGTCCAATATGATTATTTTGTACCTACCCCAGTGCTTAGACCAGTGTTTGGCACAGAGTAAGCGCTTAACAAATACCATAAAAATTTAAAAAATCCAGCATTACATCTAGAATCATTTGAACTGTTCCTTGAAATGGATCCCTTTAGTAGAAAGAGGTCCCCAGACTTCCAATTTAACAGTCAATCATATTTTTTTAGTGCTTACTTTGTGCAGAACATTATATTTTGGACTTGGGAGAGTACAATAAAACAAAGTTGGTAGGCATGTCCCCTACCCACAAGGAGCTTATAGTCTAGAAGAAAGGAAAATAATGGGAGTTTCCTGTGCTTCTCTGACCCAGGTCTGAGGAGATGAAAAGGGAAACTGTCTGAGACTGTGAGCTCATCTCTAGACTGTGAGCTTGTTGTGGGCAGGGAATTTCACTGTTTATCGTTGTATTGTACTTTCCCAAGCACTTACATAGTGCTCTGCAGTAAGTGCTCAATAAATATGATTGAATGAATGAATGAAGTGAAGATGCAGCATAATACAGTTGAAAGGCCAGTTTAGGGTCCTGAGAAAGGTGGAGAGAGACTTCTCATTTTCATCTTCAATTAATACTGGAGGGTCCAACTTGTGCTGAGAAATGAAAGGCTGCTCCTGTTTCTACTGAGAGGGATGCAATTTCTGCTTTTCCATCTACTTACTCGACTGACATCCATCTAGTTACTCGACTGACATCCCCTCCCAAATTCAATCAATCATATTTATTGAGTGCTTACTGTGTGCAGAACACTGTACTAAGCACTTGGGAAAGTACAATACAATAGACCTTAAGGAGCTTACAATCTAGTGGGAGAGACCATTATTAAAATGAATTACAGAGAGGGGAAGGGGTTAGAGTATAAGACAGTGAACATAAGGCTTGAGGGGCTGGGGTGGGGTAAATATCAAAGTGCTTAAGGAGTAATAATAATAATAAGGGTATTTGTTAAGCACTTACTATGTGCCAGGCCCTATTCTAAGTACTGGAGTAGATACAAGGTAATCAGGTTGTCCCACGTGGGGTTCACAGTCTTAATCTCCATTTTACAGATGAGGTAACTGAGGCACAGAGAAGTTAAGTGACTTGCCCAAGGTCAAGCAGCAGACAAGTGGTGGAACTGGGATTAGAACCCACGTCCTCTGACTCCCAAGCCCAGGCTCTTTCCACTGCCTCTCTTGGGTACAGACTCAAGTGATGCAATGGGGAAGGCAAAAAGGGTGGGGAAATGATGGGTTAAGCAGAGAAAGCCTCTTGGAGGAAATGTGATTTTAGTATCCCACCCACTTAGCATCTGGTCCAAACAGTGAATCTGACCCCAATGCCAGACATCACGGGGAAAAGCCCAGCCGTCCTCAAAAATCAGCTTTAGCTGGGGCGTAGAACAATTCTCATTTCATCAATTTAGAAATGAGGAGACCTACAGGATCCAAAACAAAATTAGAGAAAATAGCTGGGGAGGGAGAAGGGACGGGGCAGAAGTAAGAGAGCAATATGGGTGGGAAATTGGAGCAGAAGAACCCTGATTTTAGGAAGAAATAAAAAAGAAATTCATTTTAAATATAAAGAAAGATTTACGGGATAGACACCAATTTCAAATTATCAGTGTGATTCCCCAAAACACTCCCGGGTTCAAAAACCCCATGATGACCACATTGAGAGCAATCAATCAATCAAATTTTATTTATTGAGTGTTAAGTCTGTGCAGAGAAATGTTATAAGCACTTGGGAGAGTACAATATAACAGAGTTGGTAGACACATTCCCTGCCTACAAAGATCTTACAGACCACAGGGCAATAATTTATTTTGAGGTGTAATTTGAAGCGCTTCAACGTCCAGTTCTATAACCCTGTGATCACTAGAGGCCTGGATTGACAGACCTTCCCCTCTGCACATATGACTATGGCCAGAAAATGGAGCTGATGATGATGGGGATCCAACAGACTGTAAGCTCCTGGTGGGCAGGGAACGTGTCTATCAACCCTGTTGTATTGTACTCTCCCAAGCGCCTAGTACAGTGCTCTGAACGTAGGAAGAGCTCAATAAATACCATTGATGATGATGATAGCATCATGGTACTTTTGTGCTCTCCAGGTGAGTAGAGGAGAAAGAGATAAAACTGAGACTGAGGCTCCAAGCCAGGCCCATCTCCTCCTCATCGCTTTAAAAATCAGCATTTCATTTCAGTGACAAAACTCTTGTTTTACTGCGGGGGGAGGAGGAGGAAGAGGTAGGAAAAAGTGAACCCCAACAGGAAACCTGTGCCATCAGGAAACCAGGTCTCACTCAGCTTCTCCCTCCAAAACTCTCTCCAAGCTGCAATCTCCCCCTTCAAACCGTGGACCTGACGCACGATAGAAATCCATCTGGAAATGAACAACCTCGAGGTGAACAAAGTTAGGTTTTTCTGAGCGATGTGCCGGCGGCAGAAATTTAACAGCCATGGTGTGCCTTGATTCACTATTCATTCATTCATTAGTATTTACTGAGCGCTTACTGTGTGCAGAGCACTGTACTAAGCGCTTGGGAAGTACAAGTCGGCAACATACAGAGACGGTCCTTACCCAACCTGGGGGAGCTAGGTTTTTTATTCAGCTGGTATTAATTATTAATAATGAGGTGTAACTGAAAGAAGCTGATGGTGAGAATAAGAAGAAGAGGGATGTGGCCCATAAGGATGAATTCTTACGGGCCATGTCCCTCTCGAGATTGCAATCCTTGCAGAGGACAGATTTTGTGGCCAGTATGCGGAGTTCTTTGGCCATTGCTACGGACACCTACTGAGCAGTGATATCACTGTTCCACTGCTGGTGGTAACAGCACTGTACGCCTGTTCTCCTTCTCCAGCCCAGCCCGCACCCTCCGCTCCTCCGCCGCTAATCTCCTCACCGTACCTCGCTCTCGCCTGTCCCACCATCGACCCCCGGCCCACGTCCTCCCCCGGGCCTGGAATGCCCCCAATCCCTCTGCCCATCCGCCAAGCTAGCTCTCTTCCTCCCTTCAAGGCCCTGCTGAGAGCTCACCTCCTCCAGGAGGCCTTCCCAGACTGAGCCCCTTCCTTCCTCTCCCCCTCGTCCCCCTCTCCATCCCCCCATCTTACCTCCTTCCCTTTCCCAAAGCACCTGTATATATGTATATATGTTTGTACATATTTATTACTCTATTTATTTATTTATTTTATTTGTACATATCTATTCTATTTATTTTATTTTGTTAGTATGTTTGGTTTTGTTCTCAGTCTCCCCCTTTTAGACTGTGAGCCCACTGTTGGGTAGGGACTGTCTCTATATGTTGCCAATTTGTACTTCCCAAGCGCTTAGTACAGTGCTCTGCACATAGTAAGCGCTCAATAAATACGATTGATGGTGATGATGCCTTCCCTTCATCCTGCTTGCTGTGGTCAGGGACTGTGTCTACCACCTCTCTTGTACTGTACTCTCCCAAGCACGTAGTACAGTGCCCTGCACCCAGTAAGTGCTCAATAAATACCAGCGATGATACCGCTAATGAACATTTAACCCTGTATATATGTATGTACGTATTTATTACTTTATTACTTTATTTATTTGTGCATATTTATTCTATTTATTTTATTTTGTTAATATGTTTTGTTTTGTTGTCTGTCTCCCCCTTCTAGCCTGTGAGCCCACTGTTGGGTAGGGACCGTCTCTATATGGTGCCAACTTGTACTTCCCAAGTGCGTAGTTACAGTGCTCTGCACACAGTAAGCGCTCAATAAATACGATTGAATGAATGATAGCCAAAGGTTAATAGGTTATTCTTCCTACTGGATTCCAATTTCCTACTTGAAGTGAGGTTGGATTTGGGAAGATTCATTCACAGCCATTCACTTGATCATACTTAGTGATAGCCTACTGAGTAGAGCGCTGTACTATTTGCAACTGAGGGCAACGGGAAATTTAATCTGCTTTTAGGGAAGCAGCGTGGCCTAGAAGAAAGAGTGTGGGCCTAATTATCAGAGGTCCTGGGTTCTAATCCCAGTTCTGTCACCTGCCTGCTGTGTAACTTTGGGCAAATCACTTTTTGTGCCTCACTTTCCTCAACTGTACAATGGGGATTCAATACCTGCTCTCCTTCCTACTTAAAGTGTAAGCCCAGTGAGGGACAAGAACTGAGTAAGCTTGTTGTGGGGAGGGAATGTGTCTGTTCACTGCTATATTGTACTCTCCCAGGCATTCAGTACAGTGCTCTGCACATGGTAAGAGCTCAATAAATACAACTAAATGAATGAATGCCGGACCAGATTATCTTTTATCTACCCCAATGCACGGCACAAAGAAAACACTTAGTTACAAATATTATTATTATTATTACCATTATTATCACTATTATTACTAAGAACATCCCCAGCATTCCAATGTTCTTGGGGTGGGCTTGGGTTCTAAAACTCTCACTCTGAAAACCTGTGCTTGAAGGGGAATATGATCTGACTTCAATCAATACCTCAAAAGATCCTCGGTGGCTTCTTCATGGCTGAGCCTCCATTTGGGCTCTGGAGTATCACAGGTCAGCGGCAATAGAAGCGAATCTCCCATTTGAACAGTCCCACCGAGATCTGGATCATCGAACAACTTCAGATCTAAAGGTAAAACAAAGTTAGCACTAGAGGCGCGAAGTGTGCAGGCTGGGTTGTAGAAGGAGAGAAGCGAGGTGAGACAGGAGGGGGCAAGGTGGTAGTGAGCTTTAAAGCCAATGGTGAGGAGTTTTTGTTTGATGCGAAGGGGATGCAAAAACTGAAAACTCAAAGTGCTTCCATATTTTCAGGAGAATTTGGAATAATTTATTTTTCATTTGTGATATACATTTAGGGTGCTTCTTTAAGCGAATGCAAAATGATTAGTCAGTATGTTTGGAAAACACCCAATCTGAAAAATTAGAATACAAAAAGACACTGGTGTTTTTCAGACACTCATGAAGAAACCTCGACTTACTGTCTTTTGCAGATTTCACTTCAGTGCTTTTGGATGAAAAATCTTTAACTGGGCCAAACAGGTCCTGATCGGGATCTACTTCCTCATCAAAAATGGTTAATTTGGGTTTACTGGCCTTAACAGGAACTGGGATTTTCTTCTTCTTCTTGGATCTACGGGATTGGAAACAGAAAATATTTTTAAAATCACACATTAAGTGACTTCTGACAGCAACCAATAATATAATAATACTTGTGGTATTTGTTAAACCCTATGTACTATACACTAGGGTAGATACAGTATATGCACTTCAGACACAGTACTTACCCACATTGGGCTCATATTTTTCTTAATGGTATTTGTTAAGTGCTTACTATGTGCCAAGAACTGTCCTAAGTGCTGGGGTAGATATAAACCAATCAGGCTGGACTCTGTCCATGTCCTACATGAGGCTCACAGTTTAAGTAATCCCCATTTTTCTGATAAAACAACTGAGGCACAGTTCAGTGACTTATCCAAGGTACAACGGGCAGGTTGCAGAACCGGGATTAGAACCCACATCCTCTGACTCCCAGAACCGTGCTCTTTCCACTAGGCCATGCTGCTGCCAATGGTATTTGCTGAGTACCTACGGCCTTAGTTAGTTAGTAGACATGATTCCTGCCCTCAAGGCTCTTATATTCTTTCTGTGAGACGGACACAAAAATAGTTATTTATTGCCAACTTGTACTTCCCAAGCACTTAGTACAGTGCTCTGCACACAGTAAGCGCTCAATAAATACGATTGAATGAATGAATGAATTCATACAAGGGTTAGTACTTACATCATCGAGTACTTAAAATAGATACAAAAGACCTATGGGAGTTTATGAATTCAGTTAAAGTCCTCGGATGGCTCAGAGGTGCTTGAAGTAGGGTGAGTAGAAATTCATCAGGGAAGACCTCTTGGAAATTCAGAAGGGCTTTGAAGATTATTTGTACATATTTATTCTATTTATTTTATTTTGTTAATATGTTTTGTTTTGTTCTCTGTCTCCCCCTTCTAGAATGTGAGCCCACTGTTGGGCAGGGACCGTCTCTATATGTTGCCAACTTGTACTTCCCAAGTGCTTAGTACAGTGCTCTGCACACAGTAAGCGCTCAATAAATACGACTGAATGAGTGAATGAATGAATGAAGATGGGGAGAGCTGTGATGTGCTGGATTTGAAGTGGGAGGGAGTTCCAGACAGAAGGAAGCATGTCAGCAGGAGGTCAGAGGTGGGAGAGACAAGAATGAGAAACAGTGAAAACCTGAGGCTATCTTGAGAGGAATGAAGTGTAAATGCTGGGAGAAGAGGGTGGGTGAGAGGAGGAAGGAATAGAGTGATGATGATGATGGCATTTGTTAAGCGCTTACTATGTGCGAAGCACTGTTCTAAGCGCTGGGGGGATACAAGGTGATCAGGTTGTCCAATGTGGGCTCACAGTCTTAATCCCCATTTTACAGATGAGGTAACTGAGGCACAGAGAAGTTAAGTGACTTGCCCAAAGTCACACAGCTGACAAGTGGCAGTCAGGATTAGAGCCCATGACCTCTGGCTCCCAAGCCCGCGCTCTTTCCACTGAGCCACGCTGCTTCTCTAGGATCCGATGGTCAGTAGGTTAGGCTTGATGTGGAGAGGTATGGGCAACCTTTGGAGGTTTCTGAAGCGTGGGGAGATGTAAGCAAAATGATATTTCAGAAAAATAATCCTAAAATTAGAGTGAAGTCTGAACTGGAGAGGGGAGAGATTAGAGGCTGGGAAATCTGTAAGTCTGATACTGAGGCCAAGGCAGAATATGACATGACCTTGGCCCAGTGTGGAGGCAGTTTGGGTAGAGAGGGAGGGAGAGGATTCTCCAGCTGTTGTGAAAGAAAAACTCATGGGATTTGGAACTGACAGGACTGGATACGTGGGTTGAAAGAGAAAGAGGAATCAAGGATCGCACCTACGTTAATGGGCCTGAGAGATGGGGAGAATGAAGGTGCTATGATGGGAAAGTGAGGTGGAGGAGAGGATTTAGGAGGGAAGGTAAGGGGGTTCAATTTTGGATGTGTTGAGTTTGAGGTACCAGAGGGACACCTATGTACAGGTGTCATGGGGCCAGGAGGCAATAGGAGTTGCAGAGGAGGAGAGCGATCAGAGTACGAGAACTACATTGGAGAATCACCCACCTAGGGGTTGTAGTTGAAGCCGTGGGGGCGGGTGGACACCCGAAGAGAATGAATGTACATCGAGAAGACCCAGAACAAAGCTTTGAGGGACACTCTCATTAAGGGGGTGGGAAGTGGAGGAAGAGCAGACGAAAGAGACTGAGAAGGATCGGCTAGAGAGGTAGGAGAACAAGCAGAAGACTGAGTCAGAAAATTGAGGTTAGTTAGCATTTTCAGAAAGAATAAACAAAGGCTACCTAGAGCTCAAGGAGGATTAGGCTAGCGTTAAGTCCATTAGATTTGGCAAGTAGGAGGTCCTTGGTGGCCTGGAAGTTTTTGGTGGAATGAAGGGGTTGGAAAGCAGACTGTCAGAGAGGATTAGTAATATCATTGTATTTGTTAAGCACTTACTGTGTGTCAAGCACCATTATAAGTGCTGGGGAAGATCAATCAATTGTATTTATTGAGCAGTTGCTGTGTGCAGAGCACTGTACTAAGAGCTTGGGAGAGTACATATATCAGAGTTGGCAGACATGTTCCCTGCCCACAATGAGCTTACAGCCTAGTGGCCAGATCCAGAGGCAGGGAATCTACTGCTCACGAAGCAACATAGCTCAGTGGAAAGAGCCCGGGCTTGGGAGTCAGAGGTCATGGGTTCTAATCCCGGCTCCACCACTTGTCTGCTGTGTAACCTTTGGGCAAGTCACTTAACTTCTCTGTGCCTCAGTGACCTCATCGGTAAAATGGGGATGAAGACTGTGAGCTCCACCTGGGACAACCTGATGACCTTGAAGCCACCCCAGTGCTTGGCACATAGTAAGCGCTTAACAAATACCATCATTATTAAGTGGGGTGGAAACATTCCCTGTCTTACATGGGGCTCCCAATCTAAGGATCAAGAAGTTGGACACAAGGAAATGGAGGCAACAGATGATTTCATAGTTTAGGGGTTGGAGCACTGGTCTTGTAAATCGGGGTCATGAGTTCAAATCTCACTAGGGCCTATTCCGCTAAAAAGAAGCAGCGTGGCTTAGTGGAAAGAGCATGGGGCTGGGAGGCAGAGGATGTAGGTTCTAATCCCTGCTCCTCCAACTGTCCCCTGTGTGACCTTGGGCAGGCCACTTAACTTCTCTGTGCCTCAGTTACCCCAGTGGTAAAATGGGGATTAAGACTGTGAGCACCACAAGGGACAACCTGAATACCTTGTATCTACGCCGGCGATTAGAACAGTGCTTGGAACATAGTAAGCTCTTAACAAATACCATTATTATTATTATTATCTGACTGGTTTGGAGAGGAATAGGCAGAGGGAAACTGAGAGATAGTTGGTGGTGCACTGTGGCATTTTTTTAGGATTGGGCTATATGGACATATTTAAAGGCAGAGGGAAAGAGCCGTCATAGAGTGAGCGGTTGAAGATGGCAGTCAGGGAAGAGGCAGTGCAAGCATTTTTATGAAGTGAGAAGAAATGTGGTCAGAAGGCTGTTTGGCTATTTGGAAAGCAGCCAAAGATATCCTTTGGGGGTGATGGCTGAGAAGGTCAAGAAACTGGATGAGAATGGTAGGAAGGGGCTAGGGAGGTGAAGCAGAGGTTTGGAGGCCTGTTGATTTAATCAACGAAGGGTTTGGCGAGGTCATCAAGGATGGGAGGTGGGTGGGGGACACTGGAGGTTTCAGGAGGAAGTTAAAACTCTTGAGTAGTTGGTGGAGGCAAGAAGCAAAGGAATGGATAAGAAAGAGGAAAGGCATGGGCTACCACCAGCCAATCGTGGGCTTGAATTATGTTTGTAGTAATGGTGGTTTGGACTGAATCATCCTCACTCTCTGTACTAGTACCTGCAGTGGTCAACGGCCAGAATTATGAGACAGCAGGTCATCAACAGTAGCTGACACTACTTGGCCCTCCTCATCCATTTGATCGACCCCTCAAACTCACATTGGCTTAGTAAGGGCTGGGAGCTTCTTTCCCACTCCATTGACAAAACCAAGGGAAGAGCAAAAACCAAGAACATTTTCAAAACAATGAACACTAACAGCAACAACTACAAATACACAGCCATCCTCCACACTACTAAATAGGCTAGAGCTGGAAAACCGAAGGAAAAATCTGAGCAGGGCATATGCTGGAAAGGGTTGTTTTAGGGAACAGTATTATCTCACCAGACTTCTACCTAATCAATCAATTTTTTTTTTATTGAGCGCTTACTGTGAGCCGAGAACTGTACTAAGTGCTTGGGAGAGTACATATAATGGAGTTGGTAGACACATTCTCTGCTCATAAAGAGTTTACAGCCTAGAGGGAGAGACAGACAATAAAATAAAGCATGGATATATACTGTAGTGCTGTGGGCCTGTGGGGTGGAGTGGATAGCAAGTGCTTAGAGATCCAAGTGCACACATGATACAGAAGGGAGAGGGAGTAAGAGAAACAAGGGCTTAGTTGGGCAGACCTCTTGAAGGAGATGTAAATTTAATAAGGCTTTGAAGGTGGGGAAAGTGGTGGTCTGACATATACGAAGGGGAAGGGAGTTCCAGGCCAGAGGCAGGAGGTCGGTTAGAGGTATACAGCAGGATAGACTTACTCTATTGAAGCACTTATCCTAACCCACTTAGATTACTGTATCAGCCTCCTTGCCTCCTGTCTTTCCCCTATACAGTCCATGCTTCACTCTGCTACCCAGATCACTGTTCTACAAAAACAGTCCGTCCATGTTTCCCCACTTCTCAAGAAGTTCTTGTGGTTGCCCATTCACCTCCACATCAAACAGAAACTCCTTACCATTGACTTTAAAGCTCTCAATCACCTTGCCCCCTCTTACCTCACCACACTGCTCTCCTACTACAATGCAGCCCACACTTTGCTCCTCTAATGCCAACTTACTCACTATACCTGGATCTCACCTATCTCACCACTGACCTCTTGCCCACATCATGCCTCTGGCCTGGAATGCCTTCCTTCTTCATATCCAACAGATAATTACTCTCCCCCGTTCAAAGCCTTATTGGAGGCACACCTCCTCCAAGAAGCCTCCTCTAAGTCCTCTTTTCCCTTTTTTTCACTCCCTTCAGCATCACCCTGACTCGCTCCTTTTATTCACCCCCCCTTCCCAGCCCCACAGCACTTATGTATCTATCCTTAATTTATTTATTTGAATTAATATCTGTCTCCCCCTCTGGACTGTAAACTCACTGTAGGCAGGGAATGTGTCTGCTAAACTGTACTCTCCCAAGCTCTCAGAACAGTGCTCTGCTCACAGTAAGTACTCAATAAATACTATTAGATGACCAAAGCATGTGGGCTGGGTTCAGCGGAGAAATGATCGAACTGCAGAACCACATCCCCACAGTCCGCTTCCACCCCAATGAGACATGTTGTATCGCGACCCTCTCCACATAAACCACATCCTTCATCAATCCTAAAGTCCTTCAGCCATGTCCAGGGCTGAAATACCGGACCCACACATATCTGGTCCAAATGAAACAAGTGGCACCATATAGATGATGACATCATCATCCAGGAGCGCCGTGGAAAAAAGTTAATAATCTACACTCTGCACCAGGAAGCCAGGATGCGGGGAACCATGACTCCCCATAAGCCCTCTTTCTGGGTTTGAGCCTGAGGAAGGACACATCCACACACATAAAAAAAAAGAGACAATCATGTTTCTACATGCTGTATGATCTGGTCTCCCCTGCTGATGCAGTGAAGCAGGGACGTAGACAGCCCCCTGTTCAATTTATTCCACACAGCCATGCTGGAAGATGCCACAAGAGACTTGGATGCAAGTTAGAATACCTCAGATAATAACAATAATAATAGTAATAGTGGTATTTGTTAAGCACTTACTATGTGCCAAGTACTGGTCTAAGCGCTGGGGTAGCTACAAGATAATCAGGTCGTCCCACGTGGGGCTCACTGTTTTAATCCCCGTTTTACAAATGAGGTAACTGAAGCCCAAAGAAGTTTAGTGACTTGCCCAAATTCACACAGCAGACAAGTGGCGGAGCCGGGATTAGAACCCACAACCCATGACTCCCAAGCCCGTGCTCTTGCCACTAAGTCATGCTGCTTCTTCATAATGATCATCCCCAGAGGCACATTTGCCTAAGAAAATATGCAAATAGGTGTAAACTGACTTGTCAAATCATCCAGACATTATAGACTGATGATGTGCAAATGAAACCAAGGAAATATATCAGATTGCTTCAAGGAAGCTGAACATAAAACCAAATATATATGAGTGTGCGTGTTTATATATACATACATGTGTATATATATATATATATAGACAGAGAGAGAGAGAGAGAGAGAGAGAGAGAGGGCTAGAGAGAGCTAGATATATATAGTTATCCTTGGTACTTAAAGAAGATACCATTAAACTGTAAGCTCGTTTTGGGTGGGGAAGCTGTCTGTTTATTGTTCCATTGAACTCTCTGAAATGCTCAGTACAGTGTGAATGTGAATGCATTCACAGCACAGCGGCACTTAATAAACAGGACGGAATGAATGAATTAATGTTGAAATTTATCTATGATTGCCTATGTGGATGAAAAGGTCAAAGTGGAGCCACAGTCCCGACCATACTGTACACAAAAAAAGCTTGTCCCTTATTGCATCATCATGTTTAATGTTTGTAGCATCTGGTGCTGTTTTCTCTCCTGCTTCCTGGTCTCTTGTTCCTTACAAAGCTTTTGTTTGGAAGAGTCACTCTGTCTTAATAACAGTGCACCACGCACTCACTGCTCAGCAAATGATTCCCAGTTTCCAGACGGGAGGCAGAATTGTGAGTGTCTTTCTTTTACTGTACCCATGAACTGTTTTCTCTGCCCTTCTTGCTTTTGGTTTCCCAATTTCATCTCTCCAAAGAGCAGCTGCTTGGGTCTCTGGCTGTCACCCCTCCTCTAGTGCCCCACTCAGCGTATCTGTGCTAAGATGAGCAGAGCTTCGATGCAAAGAGGCTGACTACACCCCAGAACTTGGTTGTTCATGCCATTTGAAATGGAGTGGGGCCCATAGATGAGGCTGATGGAGCTGCTCCAGGAGCCGGACATGGTAGTGGAGCATGGTCCAGGTCTCCCACCCGGAGAGAAGGCCGGATATCACTACAGCTCTGGAGGCCTGCAGTTTGGTCTTGAGACGGATTTCACGCTGCCCAACACTCTATAATAATAATGATGGCATTTGTTAAGCGCTTACTATGTGCAAAGCACTGTTCGAAGCGCTGGGGGGGGGGATACAAGGTGATCAGGTTGTCCCACGTGGGGCTCACAGTCATCATCCCCATTTTTTACAGATGAGGTAACTGAGGATTTGAGAAGTTAAGTGACTTGCCCAAGGTCACACAGCAGACATGTGGTGGAGCCGGGATTCAAACCCATGACCTCTGACTCCAAAGCCTGTGCTATTTCCACTGTGCCACGCTGCTTCTCTATCTGACAGTCTCCCAAAGGTTGTGCTGGCCTTCCTGATTCAGCTTTCAATTTCCTTATCTATTGGTGCAGCGTTAGCCATTGCCTTGCCTAGGTCACAAAATTCTATGATAGTATTTAGCTCTGTATTGCCAATATAAATTTTTGATTCTAATCCTCTAGACTGTAAGCTTGTTGTGGGCAGGGAATGTGGTTACCAACTCAGTGTGTACTCTCCCAAGCACTTAGTACAGAGCTCTCCACATAGTAAGTGCTCAATAAATACAATTTATTGACTGACTGTGTGTATGGCTTCTCCTAATGCAAGCTGTCAGACCGCCTTGGTTTTCTTTAGACCCATCTTCATTGTGAGCCCGTTGTGGGCAAGGATGGTCTCTATTTGTTGCTGAATTGTACTTTCAAGTATTTAGTACAGTGCTTTGCACACAGTAACCTCTCAATAAATGCGATTGAATGAATGAATGAATTCCATAATGCCTGGCTATTTCAGTGACTCGGATCACAATTATTTGCATAGCATTTTGGGTGTGGACTTTGGAGGACAGTCACTTGCACACAGAAGTTCTGAAATGACTGTTCCTAAGACTTTGGATGATTCACAGAGTCCGTTGAGTTGGAAGAGTTTCCCAGAAGTGCATTCTAACACCGGGTCTTTTGTGGAATCTTCTGGCATGGCTGCACAGAACAGTGCTCTGCACATAGTAAGTGCTTAATAAATGCCATAAAAAAAAAAAAGTTGAATAGAACCGGGCCTGCTTCCTATCCCTGCTTTCCTCCACTGGCAATGGGAAATGGATCAGATTGAGCACGCATAATAATGCTAGTAATAATGTAGTAATAACTGTATTTGTGGTATTTGTTAAGTGCTTTCTATGTGCCAGATGCTGTACTAACAGCTGGGATGAATACAAGCAAATAGGGCTGGACACAGTCCCTATCCCACAAGGGGTTCACAATCTCAAACCCCATTTTACAGATGAGATAACTGAGGCCCAGAAAAGTGAAGTTACTTGCCTGAGGTCACAGAGCAGACAAGTGGCAGAGCCGGGATTAGAACCCATGATCTTTGGACTCCCAGTGCTCTATCAACTAGGCCCAGCCAGCCAAGGCATCATGAAGCTGTTTCAGTGTAGATGAACTTCTCAGTACAGTCAAAATTGTTTAGTAATTTCTTCAGTCCAGATCTACTGATGATAGCAAATGTTTTGACCCGTGAAAACTGTGTAGAGGTCTTGGTGTCTCTGTCCGACACACAGCAAATATCGTATCTGTTGTGTCAGCTTGTGGCCTGAAAGCACACTGGGATTTCAATGATATTCGGTCTTAACTTCCATGTGCCTCAGTTTCCTCACCTGTCAAATGGTCATTAAAACGCCCTGGGCATGTTACTCCCCTCCTCAAAAATCTCCAGTGGTTACCAATCAACCTACGCATCAGGCAAAAACTCCTCAGTCTCGGCTTCAAGGCTGTCCATCACCTCGCCCCCTCCTACCTCACCTCCCTTCTCTCCTTCTACAGCCCAGCCCGCACCCTCCACTCCTCTGCCACTAACGTCCTCACTGTGCCTCGTTCTCACCTGTCCCGCCGTTGATCCCCGGCCCACGTCATCCCCCTGGCCTGAAATGCCCTCTCTCCACACATCCGCCAAGCTAGCTCACTTCCTCCGTTCAAAGCCCTACTGAGAGCTCACCTCCTCCAGGAGGACTTCCTGGACTGAGCCCCCTTTTTCCTCTCCTCCTCCCCATCACCCCTGTCCTAACTCCTTCCCCTCCTCACAGCACCTGTATATATGTTTGTACATATTTATTACTCTATTTTACTTGTACATACTTATTCTATTCATTTTATTTTGTTAATATGTTTTGTTTTGTTGTCTGTCTCCCCCTTCTAGACTGTGAGCCCACTGTTGACTAGGGACCGTCTCTATATGTTGCCAACTTGTACTTCCCAAGTGCTTAGTACAGTGCTCTGCACACAGTAAGCGCTCAATAAATACGACTGAGTGAATGAATGAACACACTCTTCCTGTGAGCCCCATGCAGGACAGGAACTGTGTCCAATCTGATTATATTGTACCTACCCCAGTGCTTGGAACAGAGTTCAGCACATTGTAAGTGCTTAATAAGTACCATAATACCATTACTATCACTATTACAATTATTAGTAGCTGATCCAGAAAGACTCTGGCTAAGATCTTGCTGGTGATGGAAAGTATTGGGATGCCTAGATAATTTCTGTCATCTGATCTTACACCTTTCTTCCTGAAGACCGGTGATAAACTTGGCATCTTTGAGATCCTGCCGCATTATCCTCAGTGGTCCAAATGCTGAGAAGAATTTGTATAAGTGCTTAACCAGGGTGTCCCCTCCCTGTTTTGCAGACTCAAAAATCCACAATGACAATACAGTAACAGTGTGACAGTGTGACAGAATTCGACTACTCAAGCAGGACGGGAAGTGGAAAATCAAATAAAGGAGACCCGCACATTCTTTGAGAGATGAGTAGAGCATAGGGGTACTGTGGAATTAGGTTCCTCGGGTCTAGAGCGCGGGCATGCTACCCAAACCTTCACTGGGCACACATGTCCATCCAGATGTCACAGATGTCCCATCCAGATGCCACATCCAACCCCTTGATTAGTTCCACTAGCATAACCTCTGAGCTACAGTCAGCATAAAATAGCCAGAGAAGATCACAAAAACCAAAGTCCTCGACCAAAGTCGATCTTCTACACCTGAAGCTCTGCTCACCTCAACAGGCAAAGGAGAATGGATGACAGTAGGAAGCCAGAATAGCTGCTCTATGGGGAACTGAAATAGAGAGATCCACATCAAGGAGGATTTTCACATCTTTATAAATGGCCTGAAAGAAGGAGCAGGCAGAGTCAAATCTCTAAGTGTGCAAGCTAGGTCTTCCAAGAGCTGAAACGTCATGGAGAAGGAGATGAACCCCCCAAAGACCTCCTAAATGGAGCTACCAGGCTCTCAAAATGGCAGATGAGTCTCAATTTGACCATCTTCAAGGTAATAATACACCTAGGGAAAATACTTAGAAAAGAGATCTTGGTGTCACTGTTACCTGTTCGTCTGAATCACTGATCCCAAGGGAGGCCCAAAAGGCCAACTGAAACCATGGTACCTCCACGCCTGAATCACTGGGTTCTGGTCTGGTCACCGCATATGGGGAGGGAGAAAAGAGAGCTGAAGTAAAGGTACAGAAAAGGACAATTAAAATGATCAGAGAAATCAGTTAGGTTTCCCCTTTCTAAGCCGGAAAGGAATCCAGGTGAATGGAAAAGGAAAGGAAGGGCTAGATTAGGGGGTGGGTGAAGGAGGGGAGAGGGCTGCCACAGCCAAAATGCAGACAGACAAGGAGGTTGTGGGAGTGGGCACGGCCCATTATCTCTTTTTAAGAAATCAGGGGCAGGGATAAAAGAAAATGGTACCAAATATATTAATAGATGATTATTTCATTTCTACTAAAATAACTGGTGTCACATTTTCGATACTCCAATACTTTGGGAAAGCATAATGTGAAAAAACAATTATGGTATAAATGTTTTATTTCAACAATGAAGCAATAGGAAATTTCAGATGGTGGCATATTTGTATCCCAATAACAGTGATAATATTAAAAATAATAATAAAATCATTGTGGTGGTGGTGGTGGTATCAGTTAAGTGACTGCTATTTGTCAACAAGTGCTTAGTACAGTGCTTTGCACACAGTAAGCCCTCAATCAATCGTATTTATTGAGTGCTTATTGTGTGCAGAGCACTGTACTAAGCGCTTGGGAAGTACAAGTTGGCAACATACAGAGACAGTCCCTACCCAACAGTGGGCTCACAGTCTAGAAGGGGGAGAAGGAGGGGAACAATGAATGAATAATGAACAATTGTAATAACTGCTGATACAAGACAATTGGGTTGCCCAGCGCTTAGAACAGTGCTTTGCACATAGTAAGCACTTAATAAATGCCATTATTATTATTATTATTATTATTGCGCCTGGCACATGGTAAGAGCTTAATAATTACCACAGTTATTATTATTAGGCTGGTCATAACCCTGTTCCAAATGGGACTCACAGTCTAAGCAGGAGAGGGAACTGGTACTGAATCCCCATTTTACAGATGAGGAAACTGAAGCACATAAAATTTACGTGACTTGCTCAAGGTCACACTGCAAATAAGTGGCAGAGTCAGGATTAGAACCCAGGTTCTCTGACTCCAAAGCTGGATTCTTTCCACTAAGCTATGCCGCTTACTTACTTGTAATAAAACTACTCACACTTCCCCGGCTTGGCTTTGGTTTGCTGGACTCAGAAACTGCCGCTTCTCCTGAAACTGGGGAGGAGTAATTCACTCAAACATGCCACAAACTGTTTCAACTTATATGTAGGCTGGCAGCCTCCTAAGGACCCCAGAATAATGTTCCACATTTGCCAGTAATGATTTAAAATAATAGTGCAGGTCATGGTGAGGTCAATTTAATCGACAGAATATTCCCACAGCTCCATATTTAGTAATCCAGTAAAGTCCCAGTCTCCTGCTTGCACAATGTGGGGTGGGGAGGAGTTTATGATGGCTAGAAACCATAAAGAGTTGGCGGGCGCATTCTGCACTATAAATAGACGACCAAAATGCCAAAGAGCACAACAAGGCAAACATTACTAGAAATAAGGAAGAGATCTCTATGCCCTACATAGCTTTGATCTTGGAGTGGGGTTGCCTTGAGGTTGCATCTCAGGGCAACTAAGCTGTTAGAAGGAGGGAACATAGCCACCAAATCAGCTGTATTGTAATCATAATCATAATTATTACTATGCTATTTGTTAAGCACTTACTATGTGTCAAGCACCGTTCAAAGCACTGGGATAGACACAAGTTAATCACGTTGGACACAGTTCCTGTCCCACATGGGGCTCACAGTCTAAGTACAAAGGAGGAGGACTAATTCCTACTTAACAGAAGACGAAATTGGGCCACAGAGAAGTTAAGTGACGTCCCCAAGATCCCAGAGCAGGCAAGTAGCAGAGCCGGAATTAGAACCCAGGCCCAGGCTCTTTCCATTAGGCCATGGCTGCTCCCAAGTACTTAGTACAGTAAGTACTGCACATAGTAAACAATAAATACCATTGATTGATTCCAGATACAAATATCTTCTAGTCTAAGCACTCTACTTGTCTGGCAAAAAAAGAAATTTAGTTTCGATGCTACTCTACTCCTACTCTGGAGAGTGTTACAGATTTGGTGGCTTACATTTATACAATTTGGTTTCTCTGAGTCAGTAATAGTAGTAGCATTTATAGAGTACCCACTTGTCACCCAGTGCATTAGACAATTGCGATGTACTGAATAATGAAATGAAATGACATATTCCCTCCCTGCAAGGAGTTTACGAGCAAATGTAGAGGACATAATTAAAATATTGACAACTGCAGAGGTTGAAATAAATAAATAAAAACAGCATATACACATGATGCTAAGGCAAGTGTAAATGAGTTCCTCCTCAGTCAGTCATATTTAATGAGAGTTTACTGAATGCAGAGCACTGTAATAAGCACTTGGGAGTCAGAGGTCGTGGGCTCTAATCCCAGCTCCACCACTTGTCAACTGTGTGACTTTGGGCAAGTCACTTAACTTCTCTGTGCCTCAGTTACCTCATCTGTGAAAAAGGGATTAAAATTGGGCTCAGTTTTAATCCCCACGTGGGACAACCTGATTACCTTGTATTTACACCAGCACTGCCCCTCTCAGGGTCGCACCTGGGGAGTTTCCAGTACTCTACCAGTTTCAACGATGGGAGGGAGAACCAAGCAGAGTCCTACCCATTCCATTCCTAGCTTGGGCAAGGGGGAGCGAGTGGAAGGCACCTGCTACAAACTCACCTGTGCTGGGCAGCAGCGGCATGAGAGAGAGTCGAGTATAACAATAATAATAATTTTGGTATTTGTTAAGCGCTTACTATGTGCAAAGCACTGTCCTAAGTGCTGGGGAGGATCAAGTTGATCAGGTTGTCTCATGTGGGGCTCACAGTCTTAATCCCCATTTTACAGATGAGGGAACTGAGACAGAGAGAAGTTAAGTGACTTGCCCAAACTCACACAGCTGACAAGTGGCAGTGGCGGAATTTGAACCCACGACCTCTGACTCCAAAGCCCAGGCTCCTTCCACTAAGCCACGCCGCTTCTCTACAGTTTACTATGCAAAAGATGGCAATGGTAAACCACTTGCATACTTTGACCAGGAAAACTCTATGGATACACTACCAGAACGATTGCAGATGGAGGTGGGGTGTTGGGGGAGAGATGTGTCCACAGCCTCGCTATGGATCAGAGATGACTCAACTGCATAAGACAAGCACTTACAACAAAGCTTGGCACTTAGTAAGCGCTTAACAAATACCATCATTTCCAGTGCTTAGTACAGTGCCCGGCACCTAGTAAATGCTTAACAAATACCATCATTATTACTAGAGTACGCTAGAGCAGCATGGCTTAGTAAAAGAGCACGTGCTTGGGAGTCAGAGATCGTGAGTTCTAATCCCAGCTCCACCACTTGTCAGATATGTGACTTTGGGCAAGTCACTTAAATTCTCTGCGCCTCAGTTACCTCATCTATAAAATGGGGATTACCTCATTACCTTGTATCTACCCCAGGACTCAGAACAGTGCTTGGCACATATTAAGTGCTTAACAAATACCATTATTATTATCATTATTATTATTATTATAACAGACACATTCCCTGCCCACAACAATCTTACAGTAGAGTTGGCTCAACTCATTTGGCTCAAAGTGTTAGGAAATTAATTGCTGGAAGAGATGGGATTTGAATGTGGGGAGAGCCCATGGCCTTTCTGATCAATCAATCAATCGTATTTATTGAACGCTTACTGTGTGCAGAGCACTGTACTAAGCGCTTGGGAAGTACAAGTTGGCAACATATAGAGACAGTCCCTACCCAAGATGTGGTCAGGGAGGGAGTCACAACCTGGGGAGACTTGCAGTCATTCTCTAGACTGCAAGCTCACTGTGGGCAGGGAATGTGTCTTCCAACTATATTGTATTGTACTCTCCCAAGTGCTTGGTACAGTATCTTCACACAGTAATCGCTTAATAAATACCACTGACTGAACAGCAACAGCAAAGGGAGGGAGCAGGAAGAGTCATGAGCAGGGTATACCTAGAATGTGGACTTGGAAGGAAGGAAGACGGCAAGTTGGAAAATATCAGAATATGGTGGATATGTAAAATGGGGACAGAAAGTGGAGAGAGAGCCTTTAAGTGGTTTGTGAGCAGTTTTTGTTTGATACCAAGTGACACAGTGGAGGAATTGAGGAGAGAGAGAGAGAGAGAGAGAGAGAGAGAGAGATGTAGGCCGAGCGATGCTTCAGGAAGATGATCTGGGTGGCAACGTGGAGGATAGGTGGTGGGGGGAGAGTCTGGAGGCTGTTGCCAATTTGTACTTCCCAAGTGCTTAGTACAGTGCTCTGCACATAGTAAGCGCTCAATAAATACGATTGATGATGATGATGGGAGACAGAGACTGTTGGCTAAAACCGTAGTCCAGCCACGGCAAGATCCAAGCTTGTACCAGGATGGGGGCAGAGTGGGTGGGGAGGGAGAGGTGAATCTAGGGAAATGCTGAGGAGTTATAGCCATTTAAATTATGAAAGGGACTATCTATACCTCTTCATTGCACAGGGCTCTACAATTATTCACCTAACTGCTCTGGGAGAAAGCTTGCCATTATTTTCCACTGTGTATCTATGAAAGCCAAAAGCTGCCAAGGTCATATGGAAAAATCTATGGCACAGAACCCTTGGGCTTTGTTTAACTTCTGTGGGAGGAAGTGCTAAGGAAAACCCTTTAACAGATGATAAAAAGCCATGTGATTCAAGTCAGTCTTGGCCAAATTACCGACATTATGCAGTCTGGGCAATATCTCCTTCCATTTCAGTTTCGCTTTCTGTAAAATAACATCTGCCTATTTCCGCCACTCCTGTATACAGAGAGGATAAATAAGTGCTGCAATCTAGTCTAATAATATAGGCCAGACAGTGGATCTGTGACAGCATTTGTGTAAATATCCTATACTCTATTTCCCCTATCCATAATTTATGTCTGTCTTCCCCTGTAGACTGCTAGTTCCTTGTGGATAGGGATCACGTCTACCAACTCTGTTCATTCATTCAATCGTATTTATTGAGCGCTGACTGTGTGCAGAGCACTGTACTAAGTGCTTGGGAAGTACAAGTTTGCAACATATAACTCTGTTGTAGTGTACTTAGTGCTTCGATAATAATCGTGGTATTTGTTAAGTGTTTACTATGTGCCAGGCACTGTATTAAGCATTAGGGAGCAGAGAGTAATGGTAGGAGGGAGGTGGGAAATACAAAAGAGTTGATTGACTACTTTCCCCATCCACATGGACCTTAATCTGGAAGGAGAGACAGAGGATACAACCAAAGTGCTGCAAAAAAAATCTGGGCGGCAGAGTGAAGTGGGGAGAGACAGAAGGCAGGGAGGTCAGCAAGGAGGCTGATACAGTAATCAAAGCAGGATAGAAGAGTCACAAAGAAGATTTGGTTACTGACTGAACATGTGGGTTGAATGAGATGAGTCCAGGATAATGCCAAGGAGATGTCCTTGTGAGAGAGGGAGGATGGTAGTGCAATCTACAGTGACTGGAGAGTCATGGGGAAGACAGATTTTGGGTGGGAAGATGAGGAGTTCTGTTTTGGACATGTTGAGTTTGAGGTATTAGATGGACATCCAAGCAGAGATGATCTGAAGGCAGGAGGAAATGGAAGACTGCAGAGAGGGAGAGAGATCAGTGCTGGAAATGTAGATTTGGGAATCATCTGCATAGAGATGACAGTCAAAGCCATGGAAGCAGTTGCAGAATAGAAAGGGACCCAGAATTGAGCCTTGAGGGATTCCCAAAGTTAAGAGGGTGGAAAGAGAATTAGAGGAGGAGCCGGCGAAAGAGACTGAGAATGAACATCCAGAGAGATGGGAAGAGAGAGGCCAAGAAAGAAAAGTAACATGTCATCATTCTCCTTTTTCTCCTCGGTATTCATGCAGAGCAACTTGAAATAGCTAAGGAAGAAGGTATTCCTCTCAACCTGCTTGCTAGGGTTAGCCCAAATTCTGCTCCTCTAGCCTCAAATCCTACTATTTTTTTTTTCTTACTTGATTCTGTTGATTTTGCTCTGGGTGAATTTATCCTTGTCATATGTTGTTTTACTGTTTTGTTTTGTCTCCCCTTATGATTCTTGCCCTAAAATATATATACATAAGTGCAACAGGGTGTGAGGGTGGGAGTGAGGACACAAGTGCTTATGTGACATAGGAGTGCTGAATTAGAAGTTGGGATGGACTACGGCAGGGAAATAGGAGATTAACCAGGGAAGGCCTCCTGGAGGAGACATGATTTCATCTTCCCATCCAAACCTACGCCCCCCCGCAACAACTTTCCCATTACTTGTGACACCACCACCACCATCCCAACTGTGTCGCAAGCCCGTAACCAGGGCATTATCCCCGGCTCCTCTCTCTCCTTCAACCCACATATTCAGGGTTGGTTCTATCTTCACAACATCTCTAGAATCTGCCCCTTCTTCTCCCTCCAAACTGCTACCCCACATTTGTCTTATCCACCTAGACTATTACATCAGCCTCTCCACTGGCCTCCAGCCTCTCTCCTCTCCAGTCCACACTTAACTCTGCTTGGTTGGCACTGAGAGAGATGAGAACAAGGCACAGTGAGTTCATTAGATTGAGAGGAACACAGCATCTAAGCTGGGGTGTAGCATGAGAAGAGAGAGGAAAAATGTGGGGGGAGAGTGGACTGAGTGTCTTAAAACCAGTGGTCAGTAGTTTCTACTTAATACAGAGAGGACTGGGCAACCACCGGAAGGTTTTGAGAAGTGGGGAGACGAACACAGAGTGATTCTCTAGGAAAACAATAATGATAATACTAAAAATAATAATAATAATTGTTGTATTTGTTAAGTGCTTCCTATGAGCCAAGCACTGTACAATGTCCAGGGAGTAGATACAAGATAATCATGTTCCATATGGGGCTTACACTTTAAACAGGAGAGAGAACAGGTTTTGATGAGGCACAGAGAAGTTAAATGACTTGACCAAGGTCACACACCAGGTACCTGGCTGAGCCAAGATTAGAACCAAGCTCTCTTAGCCTAGGCCCATGCTCTTTCCACTAGGCCATGTGCTGATCTAGGCATCGGGTAATGAAAAGTACGAACTGGAGAGGGAGAAACTGGATTCCGAGCAGTCTGTGATGAGTCTAAAGTACTTGCTGAGTTGGGCTATGACAAGTGTTTAGACCAGCCTGGTGGCAAGTTGGATGGAGAAGGGGCAGATTCTGTGGAGGAAGAACCAACAAGATTTGGTGACAGACTCAATTATGGGGGTTGAAAGAGAGAGAGGAATTGAGGATAATGCCAAGGTTAAGGGTTTGAGCTATCGAGAGGATGGCGGTGCTGTAAACTGTGACGGGAAAGATATGTGGATGGGAGAATTTGGAAGGGAAGACAAGGAGTTCAGCTTTGGTCATTTGAACTTGAGGTGCCCGTGGGATATCAGAAAAAAGATGACCTGGAGACGGCCACTGCTAACAGAAATGCCCTGGACATTTCCAGTGTGGCACTGTCATGTCCCAGTGGCCGAGCTGGAAAACTCCAGAAAACTTCTAGAAAGAGACCATTCTAGGTGGTGCCACTACTGAGAAAGAAAAGGAGTGGAGGATGAGGCTGCACAGTCTCTTTCCCCATTCCAACATCCACTTTCATTCATTCATTCAATCATATTTATTGAGCACTTACTGTGTGCAGAGCACTGTACTAAGCACTTGGGAAGTACAAGTTGGCAACATATAGAGACAGTCCCTACCCAACAGCGGGTTCACAGTCTAGAAAGGGGAGACAGACAACGAAAGAAAACATGTGGACAGGTGTCAAGTCATCAGAATAAATAAAAGTAAAGCTAGATGCACATCATTAACAAAAAAATATAATGGTAAATATGTACAAGTAAAATAGAGTAATAAATCTGTACAAACATACATACAGGTGCTGTGGGGAAGGAAAGGAGGTAGGGCGGGGGGGATGGAGGGGGGAGAGGAAGGAGGGGGCTCAGTCTGGGAAGGCCTCCTGAAGGAGGTGAGCTCTCGGTAGGGCTTTGAAGGGAGGAAAAGAGCTAGCTTGGCGGATGTGGGGAGGGAGGGCATTCCAGGCCAGGGGGAGGACGTGGGCCGGGGGTCGACAGCTGGACAGGTGAGAATGAGGCACAGTGAGGAGGTTAGCGGCAGAGGAGCGGAGGGTGCGGGCGGGGCTGGAGAAGGAAAGAAGGGAGGTGAGGTAGGAGGGGGTGATGGAGAGCCTTGAAGCCGAGAGTGAGGAGTTTTTGCCTGATGCATAGTTGACTGATGGCCACTGGAGACTTTTGAGGAGGGCAGTAACATGCCCAGTGCGTTTCTGCACAAAGATGATTCGGGCAGCCTCCACTCTCCACCTCCCTGCTTCTGCTTCTCAGTCGTGACTTGCCCAAGGTCACCCAGCAGATAACTGGCAGAGCCAGGATTAGAACCCACGACGCTCAGGCCCGTGCTCTATCCACTACATCATGCTGCTTCTTTGTAAAATAGGGGTTCAGTACCTGTTATCCTCTGTTATCCCTCCTGTTATCCCTCTTACTTAGACTGAACTCCTTGTGGGTAGGGGACTGTATCCAACCTATCTTGTACCGACCCCAGAATTTAGCACACAGTAAGTGCTTAATAAATACCACAATTATCATTATGATAATTACTGTGGTATGAGTAAAATTCTGAAGGAAACCATAAAAGAGGTTGCAATAATCTCTGTTGGTAAAAATTGGGATGCTTTAGCCTTTCAGCTAGGATGACTCATCCTGAAACATCCAGAAGAAGCACTTCAAAACATGCAATCATTTTATTCAGGCTAGTCATGCATTTTCCCCAGTGACGGGACAACCACTTTACAGAAATGACACTCATCTCCATTAGCCTTTTGCTCATAGAGCTCGCTTTCAGGAGGAAATCACCAAATCCATGCTTTGGGATCATTCTGCACTTTTTGCCAAAATTATTTATGCTATATGCTGGGCTAGGGTTCTCAGGAGAAATCTCACGAATTAGGAGTCTAGGTGGGAAAAGTCCCTCATACACTTCCTTTCAGGTTTACCTCACCCATCACACCCATGAGAGACACACAGCTGTACCTCACAGTGACACTGCCTCTCTCCTTGCCAACCCTCTGAGCTAGAAGGTGCAGGTATCCAAGGAAACAGACATCCAGCCCTGCTGATCAGGTCAGATCACTGATGGATACCGCTTTCCTGGCTTCTCACCCTGCAGAGCCCTTCACAAGTAAGAAGGATCTCGATTCAACTTGTACTTCCCAAGCCCTTAGTAAAGTGCTCTGCACACAGTAAGCACTCAATAAATATAATTGAATGAATGAATGATGGAGATGATTTCTCCCATTGGGAGCCCCATGTGGGAGAGGGTTTGAATTTGATCTGAGCATATTGTATGTACCCCAGAATTTAGTACAGTGCTGGGCCCATAGTAAGTGCTTAATGAATATTATGCTACTACTATTTAAGCCTATTATTTTATTTCTAGCCACAATTCCATTCAAGCACTGCTGTGAGAGAGAGAGACAGAGAGAGAGACAGAGAGAGAGAGAGAAGTAAGCACTCAATAAATACGACTGAATGAATGAGTCAGTCAAGGGGGCCCCCTGGTTCCCATGGCAGGTAAGGAATTGCTAAGAGGTACCTCATTAAGTGGGCAACTGGCAACAATGCTCCTTTCTCCTTTCCTCCTTATGTCATCCAAGGGCACGGCCCATCATTGCTTATTTAGAGATGCCAAAAGCTCCACGCTTCCCTTCAAACTGCCATTTTTCAGCTGCAGAACAAGGCATCACTGATACTGGATAGCCTTGTTCAGCTCAACCACCTTCCTCAAGGCAACTGAGACTTGCGTTCCTGAGACTAAAACCAGGGAAAGTTGAATCAGTTGGGAGTTGAGGGTCTTAACTTCACACTCCTTTCCCCTGTAAATCCGTATTACTCCCTCACAGAGATCTCCGCTCTCTGGACCCCACCCATCTTTTGGAGCGCCTCACACCCCACCTCGCCGCCCTCTCCTCTCTACCCAGTCTTGATGATCAGATTACTGCTCTCAACTCTACCCTCTCTACTCAGCTAGACTCACTTGCTCCCCTTTCCCTTCGCCGCTCTCGCACCACTAACCCACAGCCCTGGATCACTGCCACTGTCCGCCTCCTTCGCTCTTATGCTCGAGCTGCCGAACGCTGCTGGCGAAAGTCTAAACACCATGCCAACCTCGTTCACTTCAAGTTTATCCTTTCCTGCCTTAACTCAGCCCTCTCTTCTGCCAGACAAAACTATTTCTCCTCCCTTATTGACACCCATGCCCATCACCCCCGCCAGCTCTTCCGTACATTCAACTCCCTTCTCAGGCCCCTGGTTCTTCCCCCTCCTCCTTCCCTCACCCCCAACGATCTGGCCTCCTACTTCATTAACAAAATTAAATCCATCAGGTCCGACCTCCCCAAAGTCTCTTCCCCCCTTTCTCCATCCCCCCGGCTCTCAACACTGTCTGCTACTCTCCCATCCTTCCCAGCGGTATTCTCAGAGGAACTCTCCTCCCTCCTCTCAAGTGCTACTCCGGCCACCTGTGCTTCTGACCCCATTCCCTCTCATCTTATGAAATCTCTTGCTCCATCCCTTCTCCCCTCCTTAACTACCATCTTCAACCTCTCACTCTCCACTGGTTCCTTCCCCTCTGCCTTCAAACATGCCCATGTCTCTCCCATCCTAAAAAAACCCTCTCTTGACCCCACCTCACCTTCTAGTTATCGTCCCATATCCCTCCTACCATTCCTTTCCAAACTCGTTGAATGAGTTGTCTACACGCGCTGCCTAGAATTCCTCAACAACAACTCTCTCCTCGACCCCCTCCAGTCTGGCTTCCGTCCCCTTCATTCCACGGAAACTGCCCTCTCAAAGGTCACCAATGACCTCCTGCTTGCCAAATCCAACGGCTCATATTCTGTCCTAATCCTCCTCGACCTCTCAGCTGCCTTTGACACTGTGGACCACCCCCTTCTCCTCAACACATTATCTGACCTTGGCTTCACAGACTCCGTCCTCTCCTGGTTCTCCTCTTATCTCTCCGGTCGTTCTTTCTCAGTCTCTTTTGCAGGCTCCTCCTCCCCCTCCCATCCTCTTACTGTGGGGGTTCCCCAAGGTTCAGTGCTTGGTCCCCTTCTGTTCTCAATCTACACTCACTCCCTTGGTGACCTCATTCGCTCCCATGGCTTCAACTATCATCTCTACGCTAATGACACCCAGATCTACATCTCTGCCCCTGCTCTCTCCCCCTCCCTCCGGGCTCGCATCTCCTCCTGCCTTCAGGACATCTCCATCTGGATGTCCGCCCGCCACCTAAAGCTCAACATGTCGAAGACTGAGCTCCTTGTCTTCCCTCCCAAACCTTGTCCTCTCCCTGACTTTCCCATCTCTGTTGACGGCACTACCATCCTTCCTGTCTCACAAGCCCGCAAACTTGGTGTCATTCTCGACTCCGCTCTCTCATTCACCCCTCACATCCAAGCCGTCACCAAAACCTGCCGGTCTCAGCTCCGCAACATTGCCAAGATCCGCCCTTTCCTCTCCATCCAAACTGCTACCCTGCTCATTCAAGCTCTCATCCTATCCCGTCTGGACTACTGCACCAGTCTTCTCTCTGATCTCCCATCCTCGTGTCTCTCTCCACTTCAATCCATACTTCATGCTGCTGCCCGGATTATCTTTGTCCAGAAACGCCCTGGGCATATTACTCCCCTCCTCAAAAATCTCCAGTGGCTACCAATCAATCTGCGCATCAGGCAGAAACTCCTCACCCTGGGCTTCAAGGCTGTCCATCACCTCGCCCCCTCCTACCTCACCTCCCTTCTCTCCTTCTACTGCCCAGCCCGCACCCTCCGCTCCTCCACCGCTAATCTCCTCACTGTACCTCGTTCTCGCCTGTCCCGCCGTCGACCCCCGGCCCACGTCATCCCCCGGGCCTGGAATGCCCTCCCTCTGCCCCTCCGCCAAGCTAGCTCTCTTCCTCCCTTCAAGGCCCTGCTGAGAGCTCACCTCCTCCAGGAGGCCTTCCCAGACTGAGCCCCTTCCCTCCTCTCCCCCTCGTCCCCCTCTCCATCCCCCCATCTTACCTCCTTCCCTTCCCCACAGCACCTGTATATATGTATATATGGTTGTACATATTTATTACTCTATTTATTTATTTATTTATTTATTTTACTTGTACATTTCTATCCTATTTATTTTATTTTGTTGGTATGTTTGGTTCTGTTCTCTGTCTCCCCCTTTTAGACTATGAGCCCACTGTTGGGTAGGGACTGTCTCTATGTGTTGCCAATTTGTACTTCCCAAGCGCTTAGTACAGTGCTCTGCACATAGTAAGCGCTCAATAAATACGATTGATTGATTGATTAACCCTTTCTTTGCCTACCCCTGCTCCCTCTCCTCCTTAGTCTCTTCTTCTAAACCAAAAAAGTACATGTCTGCCATGTAAGTATATGCACATATGCTCTCTCTCTCATGTACAAACGCACACACACAGAGCACTCTGAAGCAAGCCATTCTCCCACTTGTCCATGGCACGTAGGGTAGGAACAGGATCAGTTTCCTTGTCTGTAAAATGGGGATTTAATACCTTTTCTCCCTCCTACTTAGACTGTGAGCCCCATGTGAAATAAGCATGGTATTTGATCTGCCTATCGTTAATCCACCCCAGCACTTAGTAACATTATTATTTTTATTGTTATCATTAGGAGTAGTAATAAAAGCAGCAGTAATAGTAGGGCTCTTATTAAGAGCTGGCAGCGTGTCATGCAGGGATGAGATAGACCGGGATACGTGGAGTGGACCTAGAGGTCAGAGATAGGGTGTGACATTTGAGAGAGTGAGGAGGCATTTGAAGTGGCAGGTTGAAAGGTTTTGTGGCTGGAAAGTAGTAAATAACAAATGGTGAGGTTAGAGATGAGGCACTGTTTGATGGCTGAGATAGGATGTAGCAAGAATACTAGAATTTAATACTATTACAGTCTCTTCCTCTAAACTGTAAGCTTGCTGTGGTCAGGGAACGTGTACCTCGATCTCAACTATTTTACCGCTGACCTCTCGCTCACATCCTAGCTCTGGCCTGAAATGCCCTCTTCTCCTCATATCAGACAGACAGTTGCTCTCCCCCACTTCAAAACTTTAGTTTACCTCCAAGAATCTAAGCCTCCTCTTCACCCACTCCTTTCTGAGCTGCTCTTTACTTGGTCCTTCATTCATCCGCCCTCCCATCGCTAGAGCACATATGTATATATCTGTACGTATCTGTAATGTATTTATTTATTTTCTTTTCATTTATATTAATATCTGTCTCCCGCTCTAGACTATGAGCTTGTGGGAAGGAATGTGTCTGTTCCTGTATTGTACTCTCCCAAGTGCTTAGCACACAGTAAGTGCTCAATAAATATGATTAAATGAGTGAACGAATGAATGCTAATTCTACTGCATTGTACTCTCCCTTGCACTTAGTACAGTGCTCGGCATAGTCATACTTATAAATACCACTGATTGATTATTAAGCACATGCTATGTGCTAAACACTGAAATAAGTGCCAGGAAAAATTACATGTTTGAAAATTGGATATGGTCCTTGGCCCCCAAAGGGCTCGTAGTCTGTGAGTAATCAGGGAGAAGAGAATGGCACCAGACAACTATGGAAAGATGAAACAATAAAAACACGGAATCATCATTTAGGTCAAGAATGAAGAGGTCAGTGGAGCGGAGGAGTGTAGTGAAGCAAGCGGCTGGTGGGTCAGGGGGATTGTCAGTCCGGAGGTTGAAGTCCCCAGGGATCACAGTAAGAGAACGAAATGAGACTTGGATATCATCAAAATCAGCAAGAAACACAGAGGTGGGACCAGGAGGGAGCTGTAGATGGTGGTGGAGAGGGATAATGCAGGTGTCAAAGGAAAAGGAGAGGATGGGGGGTGAGATAGAGTGAATGTGGCACTGGAGGGTGAAGAGCCTGCTGATTCCTTTACCCTTGGGATAGGCAGAGTAGGAGAAGATGAATACTATCATTCCCCTCCAGAGAGAGTGGCAGGGAAGACCATGTCATTGGGGCAGAGGTGTAGGGAGGGAGGAGGAGAAGGAGGAGGAAGAGGAGGACCGAGCATGCCAAGGGAGATGAGGGAATTGCCCACCATGGAGTAGAGTTCCACAGACCACAGTGGCATTTCATCATGGATGGAGGAAGGAGGAGGTCGGAGGGACTCCTCCACTTGCCTGCTGGGTGACCCTGAATGAGTCACTTCTCTGCTCTGTGGTTCAGTTTCCTCATCAGTCAAATGGGAATTCAGTACTGCTCTCCCTCCCACATAGACTGTGAGCCTCATGTGGGTCAGGGACTGTGTCAGAACTGATTATCCTGTATCTATTCCAGCACTCAGTACAGTGTTTGGCACATCGGTAGTGCTTAACAAATACTGCAAGTATTATTATTACTCTTAGTGGTGGTGGGTGAGAGTGGAAGGGCTAGGACAGAGCTGCCAGATGGAGTTGTGAGAGAAGGTGGTAGGGATGGGGATGGTGAGGAGAGGGCGGGCGAGACTGCCAATAACATGGGGTTTGGCTGCTGAAACCTTGTCAGCATTCCAACAGTTGGAAAGGTGAAGGTTTTGAACGCCCTGCTCCATTCCGGGAGGGAAGGGTTTGCAGCTCTGCTGGGGTGGTGGGGAGTTATTGCCTCTTGGGGAATGGTTCAAGGTTCTCGGGAGAAAGACATTTCCAGCAGTCAAAATAATCAATTGTAGTTATCGAGCACTTACTCTGGGCAGAGCACTGTACTAAGTACAGTAAAATGGTTTTTAATGGTACTTGTTAAGTGCTTACAATGTACCAGGCACTGTACGTTTTAAAAATGTTTGTTTTGTTTTATGGTACTCATTAAGCACTGATGTGTCAAACACTGTTATAAGCACTGGGGTAGGTACATATTAATTAGGTTGTCATGGGACTCATACTTTGAAGTAGGAGAGAGAGAACAGGTATTGAATCCCCAGGTCACACAGCATGCTTGGCAGAGCAATTGGCAACCGGGTTTTAGAAGCCAGGTCCTCCAACTGTCAGGCCCTTGCTCTTTCCACTAGGCCATTATGCTTTTAAATTATTTCTCCCTCCCTCTTAGATTGTGAGCCTTATTTGGGACCGGGATGGCTTTTGATCTGGTTACCATGTCTCTGCCCCAGTGCTTAGTAAGGTGCTTGGCACATCCTAACCATGTAACAAATACCACTTCAATTGCCTTTACAGTTTTAATTAACTATGGGAAAGAGATCCATGGACTGTCCTAATATCCTCAGGCAAATGTGCAGGGGATGAATGTGGATGTGAAATCCTCAGACACCGACAGCTTTCTTCCGGTAGGTGTTGGCCCAGTTAGAAGGCCACTGAGGTTTTCTGGCCAAATTGAATGTGACCGCTAAAGCTGAGGCTGTGCTTTAGTTCAAAGTCTTTTCTTTTCCCGCTGATCATAACTTTTTCAGAGATATTCTCCAAAAGCTGATGGTATGTCTCGGTTCAAACGGAAGAATGAATGATGTAGTGTAAAAGGCAATGAGCATGTTCAGCTTTGGGAGTGAAACCATTGGGAAGTTGAAAAATGGAACAGATTTTCTGTCTCAGACTCCAGAGGTCTTCAAAGTAAGGATAGATTAAGCATCGGTGATTGGACTGGGATGTATTAGATAAAAAAGAGCACTGAGTCCCTAACTTCTACTCTTCCTCCACCTTCTCCTCATCATCATTACTGAGCACCCACAAACTGCAAATCACTTTTCCAGGCACTTAGGCAATGGACAGCAGAAACATAAGATGCAGCCCCTGCTCTCAAGATTGAATGTGGAAGTCTGGAAGAGAGAAGTAAAATATGACCCCAAGATTGAAAGCCTCTGGAACAGAGAAGGTGGTGGTAGGGTCCTCTGAAGTGTTCAGAAGAGTATAGCTTCAGTTATGTTGCACGTTTCCAGCACTTAGTACCATAGTTTACATGCAACAGGTGCTGTAGAAAAGCTGCTGCGGTTGACAATGGCCTAAGATGAAAAATTCAGGTTTCGACATTAGGTTTACCGTCTTGGTGGGCTTCATCCCCAGCAGAAGGAATTGAGAGATTGGAGAGCATCCGAAAGGTCAGAACTTGATATGTAGATTTGGGGTCCAAATCTAGACACTCTAGACACTGCACAGGAAACTGTGAAAGTGAATGAACTTCCCGAGAGAATAAAATAAAGTGATAATAATAATAATAATGATGGCATTTGTTAAGCGCTTACTATGTGCAAAGCACTGCTCTAAGCGCTGGGTGATGAGAGCAGAGGGTCCTTAGCTGAGCAGGTCACCAAAGTTAAGGTAGGAGGAAGGAAGAGGAGTGAGCAAAGGAAATAGAGAGATGATCAATGGGATATGCTAATCAATCAGTTGCATTTTTTGAGCGCTTACTGTGTGCAAAGCACTGTACTAAGCACTTGGGAGACTACAATATAACAAGAGATGGAAGACATGTTACCTGCCTACAGTGAGTTTAAAGTCTAGTGGGGGAGACAGATAATATAAATAAGTAAATTATGGATGTGTACAGTGACAAGAAAGGAGAGTGTAGTGCTCATAAAACAAAGGCCGAGAGGGTTTCTAGGAGTAGAGAACATCCAGAGGAGCCTTGAAGAATAAGACATATCTTCTTAGTTCCCTGGAACCTCACTGGAGTTGGCTACCCAGGATTTCCTTAATTCCTATAAAAAGAGTTTGGGACAGTTGGAGTTTGTGTTCTGCTTGAGTTTACAAAAGCATCCTGTCACTCTGCTGTTTGGATGAAGTTGTTGGAGTGCTTTACTCTTTGCACAGTTGATGGCCTCTTCTAGTGGCTCAGCATTCAAAGCAGCTAATAGAACGGTCTTGATCATCATTGTTTGTGTTTGAGTGTGAGAGAGAGAGAGAGAGAGAGAGAGAGAGAGAGAGAGAGAGAGAGAGAGTGTGTGTGTGTGTGTATTTAGGGAGTGAGTTGAGGTGACACTGAAGGGAGGGGGAGCTGAGGAAAAGGGGGCTTAGTCTGGGAAGGCCTCTTGGAGGTGGTGTGCCTTCAGTAGGGCTTTGAAGTGGGGAAGTGTGCTAGTTTGGCAGATGTGAGGTGGGAGGGCATTCCAGGTCAGAGGTAGGACGTGGGCCAGGGGTCGACGACGGGACAGGCGAGATCGAGGCACAGTGAGGAGGTTAGCAGCAGAGGAGTGGAGTGGGAGGGCTGGGCTGTAGAATGAGAGAAGGGAGGTGAGGTAAGAAGGGAGAAGGTGATGGAGAGCTTTGAAGTTTTGATACGGAGGTTGATAGGCAACCACTCAAGATTTTTGAGGAGTCGGCAGGGGGTGGGGTGGGGGGGGGCGGGGGGGATGCCCTAAACGTTTCTGTAGAAAGATAATCCAGGCAGCAGAGTGAAGTATGGACTGAAGTGGGGAGGGGCAGGAGGTTGGGAGGTCAGAAAGGAGGCTGATGCAGTAATCCAGTCGGGATAGGATGAGTGATTGTACTAACATGGTAGCAGTTGGCTTGATCTCCCTAAAATCTCCCCTGCCCTTCCACAGTCCCGCCCCCATCCTGCCCCCTCTTCAACTCTTTCACCTTTCCCAGCAGTATCTCTAGGGGAGATCTCCTGCCTCTTCTCAAAATCCACCCCCTCCACCTGCAATCTGACCCCATTCCTTCATACCTTATCAAAACACTTGCCCCCTCCCGTGTCCCCTCCCAAAAAGCCATCTTAAACGGTTCACTCTCCAATGGCTTCTTCCCCACTGCTTTCAAACATGCCCATGTCTCCCCTCTTCTAAAAAAATCCTCCCTTGAACCCACATCTCCCTCCACTTATTGTCCCATCTCCCTCATACCTTCCTTACCAAACTCCTTGAGCAAGCTGTCTAGACCCCCTACCTCAAATTCCTCTCCTCCAGTTCTCTCCTTAATGCCCTCTAATAGCTACTGTACCCTTCACTCGACAGAAAATGCTCTCTCAAAGGTCACCAATGACCTCTTGCCAAATCCAATGGCCTCTACTCCATCCTAATCCTCCTCAACCTCTTAGCAGCCTTTGACACTGTCAACCATCCCCTTCTCCTGGAAACATTGTCCAACCTTCGCTTCACAGACACTGACCTCTCCTTATTTTCCTCATCTCTCTGGCCACTCATTCTCAGCCTCATTCGCAGGCTCCTCCTCTGCCTTCCATCCCCTAACTGGGGGGGTCCCTCAAGGTTCATCTACACTCATTCCCTTGGAAAACTCAATCACTCTGACGGCTTCAACTACCACCTCTATGAGGATGATACCTCCTAAATCTACATCTCCAGGTCTGATCTCTCTTCTTCTTTGCAGTTTCACATTTCCTCCTGCCTTCCAGACATCTCTACTCGAATGTCCTCCTGTCACCTCAGGCTTAACACGTCCAAAACAGAACTCCTTATCTTCCCACCCAAACCCTGTCCTCCCCTTGATTTTCCCATCACTGTGGATAGCACCACCATCCTTCCTGAGTCACAAGCCTGTAACCTGGGGGTTAACTTTGACTCCTCTCTCTCATTCAACCCAAGAATTCAATCCATCACTAAATCCCGTCAGTACCACCTTTACAACATTGCTAAAATCAGCCCTTTCCGCTCCAACCAAACTGCTACCACATTCATACAATCACTCATCCTATCCTGCCTAGATTACTGTGTCAGCGCCCCTGCTGATCCCCCTGCTGATCCCCCAGCTTCCTGTCTCTCCCCATTCCAGTTCATACTCTCTTCTGTTGTCCGGATCATTTTCCTTCAAAAACGTTCAGACCATGTTTCCCCACTCCAGTGGCTGCCTATCCACCTCTGCATCATACAAAAACTCCTCACCATTGGCTTTAAAGCACTCAATCACACTGACCCCCTCCTACCTCACCTCACTACTCTCCTACAACAACTCAGCCCACACACTTCACTCCTTTATTGCCAACCTTCTCACTGTGCCTCGATCTCATCTATCACATTGCCGACCCCTCATCTGACCTGGAATGCCCTTCCTCCTCAAATCTGACAATTACTCTCCCCCTCTTCAAAGCTTTATTGAGGGCATGCCTTCAAGAGGCCTTCCCTGACTAAACCCCCTCTTTCCTCTTCTCCCACTTCCCTTCTGCATCACCCTGACTTGCTCCCTTTTTCATCCCCCCTCCCAGCCCCACAGCATGCTAAGAATAATAATAATAATAATAATAATGATATTTGTTAAGCGCTTACTACGTGCAAAGCACTGTTCTAAGCACTGGGGGGATACAAGGTGATCAGGTTGTCCCACGTGGGGCTCACAGTCTTAATCCCCATTTTACAGATGAGGGAACTGAGGCACAGAGAAGTGAAATGACTTGCCCGAAGTCACAGAGCTGACAATTGGCGGAGTCGAGATTTGAACCCATGACCTCTGGCTCCAAAGCCTGTGCCCTTTCCACCGAGCCACGCTGCTTCTCTATGTATGCTAATGCTCTGCTAATGTACACAGCAGCATGGCACAGTGGTTAGAGCATAAGCCTGGGAGTCAGAAGGTCATGGGTTCTAATCCCAGCTCAGCCACTTGTCAGCTGTGTGACCTTGGGCAAGTCACTTCACTTCTCTCTGCCTCAGTTACCTCATCTCGAAAATGGGGATTGAGACTGTGAGCCCCAAGTGGGGCAGGGACTGTGTCCAATCCGATTTGCTTGTATCCACCCCGGCGCTTAGTACAGTGTCTGGCACATAGTAAGCAGTTAAGTACAACAATTGTTATTATTATACATTCATTCAATCGTACTTATTGAGCGCTTACTGTGTGCAGAACATTTATTTATATTAATGTCTGTCTCACCTCTCTAGACTGTAAGCTCACATGGGCAGGGAATGTGTCTATGTTGTATTGTACATACAATATAGCCTTCCCAGACTGAGCCCCCTTTTCCTCTCCTCTTCCCATCCCTCCACTCTGCCCTACCTCCTTCCCCTCCCCACAGAACTTGTATATATTGGTACATATTTACTACTCTATTTATTTTGTTAATGATGTGCTTATAGCTATAATATAAGCTATATATATGTTGTATGGGTTGTATCGCACTAAGCAGTTAGTGCAGTGCCCTGCACACAGTAACTACTCAATAAATACAACTGAATGAATGGGGCACACAGAAGTCTGGTGACTTGAAGTGGCAGAGCTGGGGTTAGAACCCAGGTCCCCGACTCAAAGGCCCCTGCCGGGTTGTTCTTGGCTCCCCAATGCCACTTTTGCACCATTCCACCTTCCCCAACCCTCTCTTTCTCTTCCTTTGACACCTACATAATTCATTCAATCGTATTTATTGAGCGCTCACTCACTGTTGGCTTCAAGGCTCTCCATCACCTCACCCCCTCCTACCTCACCTCCCTTCTCTCCATCTACAGCCCTGCCCACACCCTCCTCTCCTCTGCCACTAACTTCCTCACTGTGCCTCGTTCTTGCCTGTCCCGCCGTCGGATAAGCGGATAAGTAGCAGAGCCGAGATTAGAACCCAAGTCCTTCTGACTCACAGGCCTGTGCTCTATCCACTAGGCCATGCTGCTTCCCTCCTTCTTGAAACACTATCAGGTCCCAAAGAGTCTGACACAATACTAACCTAGTTCTCCCACCTCTCCAATCGTGTCTCGGTTTTGCTCTCCCGTTCCTCCCTCTTATGCCTCTTATCCTCTTATCCATACCACTCTGGCCTGTGTCACCTGCTTTTCTCATTGAATTATCACCTCTATGCAGATGATTGCCAAATCTACCTCTCAGTCAATCCATCAATCGATGGTATTTATTGAGCATACAGCAATCAATCATATTTATTGAAGACTTACTGTGTGTACAGCAGTGTTCTAAGTGCTTGGGAGAGTAAAACAGAGTTGGTAGAAAAGTTCTCTGCCCACAGAGAGCTAATAGCCTAGAGGGGGAGGATAAACATTAAAAACAATAACAGATATGCATGTAAGTGCTTTGGGGCTGAGGGAGTGGAGATCTCTCATCCAATCTGTGATTTTACTACACCTCTTCTGAACTGAGTCCCCCACCTGAACTTCCAACTGAACATGCCTAAAATCCAACTGTTCATCTTTCCCTAAAATCCACTCCTCTTTCAAAACGTTTTAGCTCAGCTGATAAAATCACAACCCTCCCTGTCCAAGAAGTCCACAAACCTTGCGCTGCCTTCGACTCATCATTGTCCTACACTCTCATATTCAATCCGCTGCCAAATTCTATCAGTTCTTCCGGATCTGCCCCTTCCTTTGCAGTCCAACAGCCACCACCCTGATAAAGTTTGAGTCATATTGCGGTTAGACTATTGGGTCAGCCTCTCTGTCTCCCTGCTTCCAGTTTCCCCACCTCCAAGACTTCTGCCCGAATCATTTGGAAGCCTCCCTCAGGAGACATCTTTCCACTCCTCGAAGTGGCTTCACATCCGCCACATCCTCTTCACAGTCGGATTCAAGGTTCTCCACCAACTAGCCCCACCTTCAATATACGTTCTCCTCACTCGCCACTCCCCACTTCGTTCCCTTGGTTCCCCCAAACCCACCTTCAAACTGTTCCTCCCGCTCAACTCTTTTGTCTCCATACCCTCACTTGCACTATTGCCTCAGCTTGGAATTCCTCCCTTCCCCAAATCCAGCAGATCTCAGAACCCTCCCTATATTCAAAGCCCTTCTGAAATTTCACTCCCTCTGACAAGCCTTCTCTGATTTATTCTCACATCCCAAGTCACAACAGTCTGACAGCCAACTGTACCACTTCTGAACTCATTTATACTCAACTTCATCACTTTTGTAAATTCAATCTTACCCTCAATTAATTTTTAAAAATTCCATATGCCCCACTGAGTGTAAGTACTTTTCAATTGATCAATCAATGGCATAGATTGGAAAGAGAATAGGCCTGGAAGTCAGAAGGTCAAGGGTTCTAATCCTGGATCTGCCACTTGTCTGCTGTGTGACCTTGGGCAAGTCACTTCACTTCTCTGTCCCTGTTACCTCATCTGTAAAATGGGGTTGAAATTGTGAGCCCCACATGTCCAACTCGGTTTGCTTGTATCCACCCGAGTGCTTAGTACAAGCCTGACACATAGCAAGCACTTAACAAATACCATCATTTATTGAGCTCTTACTGTGTGCGGAGCACTGTACTAAGCGCCTGGGAGAGTACAAAACAACAGAGTTAGCCAAGTGTCTTGTGAGTAAGGGTCATGTATCTTGAGAAGCAGCGTGGCTCAAGAAGCAGCGTGGCTCAGTGGAAAGAGCATGAGCTTTGGAGTCAGAAGTCGTGGGTTCAAATCCAGGCTCCGCCAATTGTCAGCTGTGTGAGTTTGGGCAAGTCACTTAACTTCTCTGTGCCTCAGTTACCTCATCTGTAAAATGGGGATTAAGAACTGTGAGCCCCTTGTGGGACAACCTGATCACCTTGTAACCTCCCCAGCGCTTAGAATAGTGCTTTGCGCACAGTAAGTGCTTAATAAATGCCATCATTATTATTCTCAATTTTGATTCCCAAGTGAGTACAGTAAGTGCACTGTAGTGGCCATTCAATAAATACTATCACTATTGCTGCTACTAGTACTACCCAACCTTAGAGGAATGGTCTAGAAAAATCCCAAAACCCCTACTATGAAGTCTGTGGATGGCAATATTTTCATTCTCTTTTTGTGAGCTAACTGTGGCCACTAGTTCAATCAATCAAAGGTATGTATTAAGCACTTTTATTGGGTATAGAACACTACTAGGCGCTGGGGAGAGTACACCACAACAGAGTTGGTAGACAAGTTCACTGCTCACAGTGAGCTTACAATCTAAAAGGGGAGTAGCAAAAGCATCATAATATCACAATTACTTTTACTCCAGATGATGAGCTTAGTACATTTGAACTCCCAAATCTCTCATTAGCTGAAATCAAAGCAAACAGAACCCAGGAACTACAGAACTCACAGTCAGATGCTGCACAAGAAGAAAAATGAAACCTGAATGGAAAATGCCCTCTCCTTTGAAGTTCTGCAAAGCAAGACACACAGTGGCCAAAGAAACTTCTATCTCGCTTGAGCAATGGACTGCCTAGAAAAGATTTTTGCTTCATCTATTGACTCTGCATTTCTAAACAAAGCAATCAGAGTCAATGAGGTAATGGTCTTTGGTTTGGCTCACAATCTCCAGTCATCCCATTAATTTAAGCTCAGGAGACACAAAAGAGAGTTCTATCTGCCAAACTGCATCACATCCAACCCATGCTAATGCCAAAGAATGGAATGGAAGGCTGTCAATTGTTTAAATTTTTATTTTTGTCTTCCTTTCCTGCAATTTCTTTAAAAAGTGGGCTAGTCACATAGTTTCCTTCATCAAGTAGTGACAGAAGGTAGCGACCCCAATGAGAAAATTGTAATGGTTGAAAATCGATCACCAAGGGGATTTGGACAATGTTAAATAAAACATTCTGGGTTGAACTGATTTTAATAAATACATTTCAAAATAAAATAAAATATCATAGCACTGCTGCTTCATGTCAGCTTTCCAAACTGATGAACTCTAATTCTCCCTGTGGCTCACTGGGGGCCTAGTATGACAGACACAAAAATATGCATTCCCCGTCCCCCTGGAACTTACCATCTAATGTCCAGAGAACTTGAAACTATTAGTATAGAAATAATTAAGGAAAACTAAGCATGCATTTAGAGGGCCTAAAGCCAAATAAATCCCCTCTCAGGTTTGCATTTGGAGAGTTTCTGACTATGGGAGGGAGGGTCAAGCAGAGGCATGTAATAATAATGATGGCATTTGTTAAGCGCTTACTATGTGCAAAGCACTGTTCTAAGCGCTGGGGAGGATACAAGGTGATCAGGTTGTCCCACGTGGGGCTCACAGTCTTCATCCCCATTTTACAGATGAGGTAACTGAGGGACAGAGAAGTGAAGTGACTTGCCCAAAGTCACACAGCTGACAATTGCTGGAGCCGGGATTTGAATCCATTACCTCTGACTCTCAAGCCCGTGTGCTTTCCATTGAACTATGCTGCTTCTACGTTGGGCGGTGGCTAGAGAATGGAAGGCACTCTGCTGCAAGTCAAAACTCACTTGTGCTGGGCAGCAGCAGCATGGGAGCGAGTCAAAGGTGGAGACTCAAGTCGACTGCACGGAAGGAGGCAATGGAAACTCTATGGTTACACTACCAGAACGACTGCAGATGGAGGTGGGGCGTTCCGGGAGATATGTGTCCATGGAATCGCTATGGGTGGAGACGACTCGAAAGCATAAGACCAGCAAGCCCAAACAAAACACTTAAATGGGATTAATTGATCTTCTGTTGAGCACATCTGGGGGTGGATAAAATGTGGTTGGATAAAATAGATGGCGGAAGCGGTGGTGGCGAAGTGGTGGTAGCTTCGCCTGCAGCGACCACCTGCCAACTTGCCAACTTGGCCACCTCGGCATCCCCACCTCGGAGCAGCTGGACCTCTCTGAGGTGGGAGCTGGTGGGTGGCTGGGAGCCCACTCAGGGCCCTCAGCCCCCTTCCTCCTGTCACTCTTCCCCGGGAGTGGCCACTTGCAGTGCTAACATCCCCAGGACTGGAGAAGGCCAGGCCCCCGATCTCATCCTTTCCACCCTTCCATCTTTACATAATGAAAAATAACCACAAGTCACAAATTCTCCCTGACCAGCAGCCATTGCTGGGGTAAAGGGGAAGACGGGGAGGGCACATAAAGGGGGAGAAAGAGACAGAAGAGTAAAGAGACAAAGAGGGCACAGTTTAGAGAGGGAGAAGGCAAATGGAAGATAGAAAGGGGAGAGATGATACCACCCTAGATCTTTCATCAAGTGGGGAGCCAGAACCCCCAAACCCCTGAACATCCTTCCGGAAACAAGGCACGAGGTGAACTCTACATTAGTGGAAACACTGATAAAGCACAGGAGACGGGGCATGTACACAAAACCAGTGAAATCAGTTCAGCTTGTGGAACAAGATGTGGATCAGGGCCCACGGTTACAGATAAAAATGACAATGGAGGGAGAAGAGGGTGAATGACACTATGGAGCTACGGCTTGTGAGACACAGAGTAGTCCTCATCCATCACGTTTCAATGATGCCTCCTCTTCTCTGAAATAGTAACGCCATTAAACAATGCAGCAGAAAATAAGCAAAAAGCCATTTCCACTCCGCTGAATCCCCATAGAGCCTGAAAACCATCAGGTCTGGAACCTTTCACGAATCAAAATCACAGGAGATCGAAACAGTTGGCAGAACAAAAGGGAGGCACGAAGGAATGAAAATGATTAATTGTATGAGGAGAAATTACATGAAAATTGTAATTACTTTTTATCTACTTGCCAATGTTGATGTGATAAAGGACTTCTCAAACTTTCCTTCGCTGCTCATTTCCCTCTTAATCAGATTCACATTCTTGTTTTTCTCTCCAGGGACATTTAAGCCACATGTAAACCAACACGAACCATACTAACACCATGATTTCCAAGAGTCTTTCTGGTCTGCTACAGATGCCCACCCCCAATAAGGGATTCCCCAAGGTCAAAATCTCAGAGACCATCATTGGTACACCTAGTGTACAGGGTAGGGAATATGTCTGTTTATGTTATACTGTACTCTCCCAAGCGCTTAGCATAGTGCTCTGCATTCAGTAAGCGCCCAATAAATACAACTGACTGACTGACCACCCATCAATTCTGGGGACCATTCCCAAGGACCGACAGTTCCAATGCATGACAAATGTCACCTCCATGTCAAATGTTTCCAGCCTCAGCCATACTCTCTGGCCACACCATGGTCCTCACCATGGTGATGATGACGATAATAAATAATAATAATGATCATTAATAACAGTAAAATGTTCTCCCTCCTACTTAGACCGTGAGCCAGGGACAGGGACAGTGCCTGACTTGATTAGCTTGTATCTATCCAGGTGCTTAGAAACAGTGGACAGAGTAAGTACTTAACAAATATTATTATTATTGTTATTATTATTAATAGTCAGCACTGTCATCCCTGTCAGCAGAGCAGAGAACTGCAGGGCTCCTGCTCCAGGTCATTTCTGGATGTTCTAGGAAGAGGCAGCATATCAAGAGCTTGGAAATTCAGTTCTGACTCTTCTGTTTTGAAATGAAACAATAATAATAATAACAATGATGATGATGGTATTTGTTAAGCGCTTACTACGTGCCACGCACTGCTCTAAGTGCTGGGGTAGATACAAGGTAATCAGGTTGTCCCACGTGGGGCTCACAGTCTCAATCCCCATTTTACAGATGAGGTCACTGAGGCACATAAACAGTGTGCCCAGCTGCCACGCTGACATCCTCTTTCAATCAGGGGGTGAGTCTACTGGACTGAGCACCTGACCTCCAAGAGAAGCGGTGTGGCCTAGTGGAAAGAACAAGAGCCTGCAACTTTGAGGACCTGGGTTCTAATGCCAAACGCTGCCAATTGTCTGCTGTGTGCCCTTGGGCAAGTCACTTAACTTTCCTGTGCCTGTTTCCTTTTCTGTAAAATGGGGAAATACCTGTTCTCTCTCCTACTTGAGCTGTGAGCCCCATTTGGGACAGGGACTGACCAGATACTCTTCTATCTACCCCAGCCCTACGCTCATAATAAGCACTTAAAAGATACCACAATTATTAGTATTAATAGTCGCTCATTCTTCCTCCTCCTCAAGTGGTAGGCATTCGCTTCCCCATTTAGTGCCATGGAGAGAACAGATACCACGAGTCCATCCCCTGAACATCTTCCTTCCAGACACACACAACCCAGCCAATTTTGCCTCTGCCTGGTGAGGCATCAGAGTGAGATGAGAAGGAAGTAGGCTAGACTTTGTGCCCTCATCGATTCCACACCTTATGGGTGCCTCTCTCTCTCTTGGGCAGGAGGGCAGATGAGGGAGAGGAGCTCCCTCTCAACCTGCTTGGGCTGAAGAGATGAAAATGCTCCCTGACTCCCAACCCGAGGCACTCTCCCATCCCGAGGCCATCCTGAAAAAGAGCTGACACTGCAGGGGGAACGAGGGCCCCGTCCAGCTGCAGACCCAGCGTGCCATAAGGAAAGGAACGCTCCTCGTGGTGGCAATTTTCTGCAGCTGGCTGCCACCTCCGCGGCAGAGCGGAAGAAACATTCCTCAGTCTAGGCACGTGCTGAGCCACCAGGCCTTGTCTTCTCTATGCTCCATCATCTACACCCATAGAGTGACTGGTAAAGCAGCATACAAACTGAAGAAGAAGAATCAAAAGGGCTTACTATGTGCCAACCACTGTGCAAAGCACTGGGGTAGATACAGGGTAAACAGATCAGACACGATCCCAGACCCAAAGGAAAGCTGATGGCCTAGAGTGGGCAGCCTTTCACAGGTTCTATACTCTGACATTTCAATTTCCTCTTGGACACCTCCATTTTGATGTCTCGCCAACCCATCAAAATTCAACACATCTGAAACCAAACTTCTCCTCTTCCTTCCTAAACTCCCTCCTTCTCATTTTCCCATCTCTACTGACGACACCACCACCCTTTCTTTAAAAATGGAATTTATTAAGCACTTACTATGTGCCAGGCACTCTACTAACTCTGGGGTAGACACAAGATAACCAGTTTGGAGACAGTTTATGCCCCACACGAGGCTCACAGTCTCTATCCCCATTTTACAGGTGAGGAAACTGAGGGGCAGAGAAGTGACATGACCTTCCCAAGGTCAAACAGCAGACAAGTTGTGAAGCCAGGGTAAGAACCCAGGTCCTTCTGACTCCCAAGCCAGGTTCTTTCCACTAGGCCACACTGCTTGTTACTACAAAACAGTGCAACTGAATGACATCTTTCTGTGGCGCTTATGGGCCTTCACTGGCAAAGACCCATTCGCACTTTGGTGGGATATTAGGCAAGGGCAGGCACCATCGACCTATTTTATAGAAAGGAAAAATGGATCAGCCGGAAGTCAAAGGACCGGTCCAAGCAGAACAAGCCTTCCTGACTTCCAACTTGGAGTTCCCGCTCTGAGAAAAATGGAACAACATGCAGTAAATCAAGTTTGGAAAGTTCAGATGTGAAAAACCAATTTGAATGATAGAAGAAGTGTGGGGTCTCCAAAAATCTGCCCTAATAGGAAGGAATGAATCCATGTGTGGGTGAGAATTTCTAAGAAAACTTCTTTTTGGTAACTGGAGTCCCTTCCATCAGGATGCCGGGGCCTTAACAGGGAGGAATGGTCCCCCAATTTAAACACCCAGCACCTCTCCCTCCCAGTCCCTCCAGCAGAAGATTGAGTCCGGCAGACACCCTTGCCCAAAGTTTGTCTTGACTGTATCAATAAGGGGATCTGTTAAACTGTGAAGAGTTCTGGCTGTTGATAATGTACTTTTCTAATGGCAAATACAAATGCCATCCTTAATCTGGACCATGTTCTAAGATTTCGAATATTGTGTTGGGCTATGGAGCTTCATTTCTGACAACAGTTTTTTTTATGCTAGAGTATTCAATTTCGAATTAGCCATTTCAACATATCTATTTGTCTCTAATTCATTTGCATAAAGCAACATTAAAATAAAGTTTATTAAATAAACAGGATAAGAAGGTCAAATCAATAGAATCTATTTGGATTAGACCTAAAATAACGATATTAGACAGCTACTCATCTCTAATTCATTTGCAGAAAGCAATGATAATATGAAGTTTACAAGATAAACAGGATAAGAAGGGCAAATCAACCTAATCTATTTGGATTAGACCTACAATATGATTGTTATAAATATGATGCAATGTAATTTTTTAAAATAGCAAACAATGCAATAAAAACAAAACTACTAGCTACATTTCAAGCGCTTAGTACAGTGCTCTGCACATAGTAAGCACTCAATAAATACGATTGATGATTTTATGGCCAAATGCAATTCGACCCAAGCCCAGAAAGGGAATATCTTTCAAAACCCTGTTTGCTCCCTCTGTGTAAAAGTGCTTTTACTTTTGTTTGCTATTTATCTTCATCAAAAAAAAAAATTAGGGGGGCCTGCTCTCACCGCCGATTAAATTAACTTGGGAAATTAGCTGCCTTTAGAGTTGTGCTGTGCCCCATTTCTGTTTGTGGCCGTTTGAACCCTATCAGCCTATCACAGTGGACACATCCCAAAAAGTATAAAGACCCATCATAGAGACCATTCTCTAAGCTATTTTATTCCGCAGCATTTACTGCCCTTCGTCATTTCCCAAGAGACCCTTCAGATGCAATGGAAAGGGAAGGTGGGAAACTGGGACATGGGAAGCAGCGGGGCCCAGTGGAAACAGCACAAGCCTGGGAATCAGAGGACCCGGGTTCTAACCCCGGCTATGCCACTTGTCGGCTGTGTGACCCTGAGCAAGTCATTTCACATCCCTTGGCCTCGGTTACCTCATTTGTAAAATGGGGATTAAGATTATGATCCCCGTGTGGGACAGGGACTGTGTTGAATGTGATTACCATGTATCCACCCCAGCGCTTAGAACAGTGCTTGAAACATAGGAAGTGCTTAAAAAGTACTATAACTACAGCTATTGTTATTATCATTATTGTTATTATTATTATTATTATGGCTTACTACCGCTCCCTATGGTGCATGTCCGCCAGCAGCTGGGTTGTCACTGGGCCTTCAACAACAGACAGGGTGCAAATAAAAATCTGCCTCAGCAAGCTGGATGGATGTCTGTGTTGAGGTTAAATGAATACCCTGCCTGGGCTCCCTGAAATGGCTCCTTCCAAGGAAAAGCTCTAATCCAGAGTCAATCAATCAATCAGTGGTATTTACTGAGCGCTGTGGGCAGAGCATGGTACCAAGCACTTAGGAGAGTACAATAAAATAGAATTATTGGACACGTTCCCTGCCCATAATGAGCCTGTGATCTTGTTTGTTGAATTTCATTTCTCCCTTCATTTTTTTCCTATTTTGAATCATGAAACACCTCCTAAAATTCACAACGCTAAAAACTCCAGCTTTGGTATCTTGCCATTGTCTTTCCACTTCACAGAAAGGCAATGTAAGTCATCCACCCCTCTCCTTAGACTGGGAGCCCTGGGTGGGGCAGGGACTGCAGCCAACCTGATTGTCTTTACCTTACCCAGGGCTTAGTACAGTACTTAGCAAATAGTAAGTGGATAACAAATATCTCAATTGCTATTCATTCAATTCATTCAATCATATTCAAAACACTTGGAAAGTACAATTCGGCAAAAGATAGAGACAATCCCTACCCAACAAGAGCTTACAGTCTAGAAGAGGGGAGACAGACAACAAAACAAAACAGGTAGACAGGCATCAATAGCATTATTGCTATTACTACCACTTCCATCAAACTGCATATTTTAAAAAGGTCTAGTGGATACAGCATGAGCCTGGGAGTTTGAATGTCATGGGTTCTAATCCCAGGCCCGCCACATGTCTGCTGTTTGACTTTGGGCAAGTCACTTTATTTCTCTATGCTTCAGTTACCTCATCCATCATCAATCATCATCATCGATCGTATTTATTGAGCGCTTACTGTGTGCAGAGCACTGTACTAAGCGCTTGGGAAGTACAAATTGGCAACATATAGAGACAGTCCCTACCCAACAGTGGGCTCACAGTCTAAAAGGGGGAGACAGAGAACAAAACCAAACATACTAACAAAATAAAATAAATAGAATAGATATGTACAAGTAAAATAAATAAATAGAGTAATAAATATGTGCATGAAATAGGGATTAAGACTGTGAGCCCCATGTGGGACAGAGACTGAGCAACCTACCTTGTATCTACCCCAGTGCTTAGAACAGTGCTTGGCACATAGCAAGTGCTTAATAAATACCGTAATAATAATAATGATTATTATTAGTATTATCAAGCTAAGGATCTCTAATTCCTGCTCTCTGAATACACGGCCTGCCCGCCTCCAGCCCCCACAACCCTTCCATCAGGACTCTAGGCCCTCTGGGGGAGGGATGGTCCCCCAATTTACACAGCCCGCCCCTCACCCTCCCAGTCCCCCCAGCAGAAGATGAAGTCCAGCAGACTCCCTTGCCCAAAGCTTGTCCTGACTGCAGCAGTGAGGGGATCTGTTAAATTGTGGAGAGTTTTAGCTGTTGGTAAATGCTTACTATGTGTCAAGCACTGTTCTAAGTGCTGGAATAGATTCAAGCTAATTAGGCTGGGTACAGTTCCTGTCCCACATGGGGCTTGCAGTGGGGAGAATAGGGATTGAGGCACATTGAAGATAAGTGACTTGACCAAGGTCATACAGCAAGCAAGTGGCAGAGTTGGGATTAGAACCCAGAGAACAGGCTCCCAGGCCTGTGCTTTGTCCACTAGTCCACACTGCTCCCCTAAAGTATCACTGTGGAAATGTAATTGTTCTTATCCACAATTCATTTCTATTCCTATATCCATAATTTAATTTTATTCATTTATTTATATAATTGTCTTCCCTTCTAGACTGTAAACTCGTTGTGGGCAGGGGACTTGTCTACCAACTCTGTTGTCTTCATTCATTCACTCATTCAATTGTATTTATTGAGCGCTTATTGTGTGCAGAGCACTGTACTAAGCACTTGGGAAGTACAAGCTGGCAACATATAGAGACGGTCCCTACCCAACAGCGGGCTCACAGTCTAGAAGGGGGAGACAGACAACAAAACAAAACATGTGGACACGTGTCATCAGAACAAATAGAAATAAAGCTAGATGCACATCATAAACAAAATAAATAGAATAGTAAATATGTACAAGTAAAAGAAATAGAGTAATAAATCGGTACAAACATATATCCAGGTGCTGTGGGGAGGGGGAGGAGGAGAGGAAAAAGGGGGCTCAGTCTGGGAAGGCCTCCTGGAGGAGGTGAGCTCTCAGTAGGGCTTTGAAGGGAAGAGGAGAGCTAGCTTGGTGGATGTGCAGAGGGAGGGCATTCCAGGCCAGGGGGAGGACGTGGGCCGGGGGTCGACGGTGGGACGGGCGAGAACGAGGTACAGTGAGGAGGTTAGCGGCAGAGGAGCGGAGGGTGCGGTCTGGGCTGGAGAAAGAGAGATGGGAGGTGAGGTAGGAGGGGGCGAGGTGATGGACAGCCTTGAAATCATATTTATTGAGCAGTTACTGTGTGGACAGCACTGAACTAAGTGCTTGGAAAGTACAATTCAGCAACAACTGTGCTCTCCCAAGCGCTTAGGTGCTCTGCATCAAATGAGAGTTCACTAAATACCAGTGATTGTATACCTCTGCTTGATTCTTTCTTCATTCTGATTTACATCACTGTTGAACTTTTCCTGTGCTTACTTCTGTCCACTTCAGAGCAACTTTGGTTTCAGACCGTCCCTAAACTCTAGCCTTCTAAATCTGGCTAGAGGGTTGTCTGCGGACAGCTGGTGACCTCCACTCCCATCGAAAGCGCACGCACTACAACACTCTTCGATGGCAATGATGAGAATGAAAATTTCTATGAAGACGGGGACAACAGAGTTACTTACAACTCTGAGAAACCATGTGGAAGTGCCAGTATCTGGGTAAGACTGCAGATTGCAAAATCGCTTTTAGATTTACATTGGCTGGAAAACTGGGGGCTTATTATCCAGAATGTGACATCTATAAATCCCCTTGCAAAATACTGGCAGAAAATAATTCATCACTCTGATGAGGGGAATGAATAATAAAACGGTGAAAACCAAAACTGAATACCTGAGCGTCCAAAACACTTAACCGTTGAGCCACCTACACCTTAAAATTGGAAAGTTCCTTTTAACAGCTCATTCAAACCCTACTTGCTCTTTAGGTCAGTAACTGAGTGGAAAGAAGGATTTCATGAATGTGGGGACAGAGAATGAAGGGCAGCTCATGAGTTGGAGGAGGTAAGTAGAGTGGGCAGTGTAGGACCTGAGAGGCCTTAGCCAAAAGTCAAACTTTCTGAAAAGAAGACTTTTCAGCCTGATGCAAATTTTGCTTTAAGATTTTGATAGCAGGTAGTTATTTCATTTGAAATTTCCTTTCATCATCAATGCAGTTCAATGCTATGTCGACGTCAAGTCTGTCTCAAGCCTCTTTTCCGGTGTACCAACCGTAACGTTAATAACCCTAAAATGTCCTTGACAGCTGGCACGGAAATTCTGAAAATATAACCTGAATACAGACAGGGTTTAAAAATCCACCTGGAGTACTACACATTTTGAAAGGACTGTGATAGTCGAATAAATAAAAATTGATGAAAGGAATTCCAAAATAAAATTTTGACATCAATATTGATGTTCCAAATATTTTCCGTTATTCTGAGCCCACGTGGGATTGCTGAATCCCGAGCTGGCAGCGTCTCAGCCCCAGCACTGGATTTACTCATAAAATCTTTCAACTTGCTTCTTCTTGTATTGGATTTATATTGTGCTTGCAATTCATTTCTCTTCTTTCTTTCAGGTACCCTCACCTTGTGGGGGCAGATCGGCTGATTTAGGAGGCCACGGACAAGGAGGCTTGGGTGTAATCATGTACCTTGGAAAGTTTCGCATCTCTTTAACCCCTGGCACTGCACTGTGCTTCCTTGGGTCTCCTCCATTTTCCCCCTCCTCCTTTCCATGCCTCCAAAAATTGCCAACAAGCCTTTAGACTCTCTTTACTCTTTACAGTTGCTGCACTGCATCCTCATTTTAGGGGTCCCAAAGAACTCAGCCCTAGCACACCATTACCTTTGGGGGAAGAAATGGCATCTCAATGAAGTCTCCTAGTTCACCAAATCCCCCCTCAATCAGGTACTGAGTTTCTTTACTGAGATAAATGAGGCTTTTGCTACTGATAATAACATCAGCCGTCTGAGTTATCCTTCACCTGGTAGTTCAAGAAGTTGATTACAAAAATCTTTTCAGAATTGCCGGTCACCTACCAACTGTTAGAAACCTTGAATTTGTAAGAAAAAGCTTTTAGCACATTCTTCAGCTTTCTCTTGTACTTCTGCTTATGCCTTTATTGCCCCAAAGAGAACTGCTTGTCTCTTTTGGACTACGCTCAAACAAATCACAAAGGAGGTTAATGTTCTCTGGTGTCCAAGAGCTCTTAAATCGTTCTGGATTCCGGGAATACAGTATTTTCAATCCACCCTCCTTATTTTGATCAAAATTCATCAATATGGTTTAGGTACTGAACCTTGCACCCTGGAACTCTCATATGTCTGCTGGGTGGTTACAAGTGATCATGTTTTAATGTGCTATTCAAACACAACAGACATTTGTTATCAGTTTAGTTGAGTCTTTGTGAACTTCGGAACAACAAAAAAAGTTTGATTCCTTTCATGATTTGGCTTTTGCTTTACACTAATATGACACTGCCTTGAATTTGTAATTCACTTTGTAATCAGGTAGGCATTTTGAACCATGTTGGTGCATGACAGAAGCTTGTTGATTGCAAGGCCCTCCAGGGACATGATCTGTTTAATTCCTGCCTCTGTACTCTTTCCCAGCACTTAGTACAGTGCTCTGCACACAGTTGGTGCTTAATAAGCACACTTGCTACTACCCTTTACTTTGGGCTACTCCCTACAGCAGCTTTTCAGGTGCTACAGCAACCCACCTGCATCAAGAGAGGGAAAGATCCTCAAATCCTGTGGTCTTTTGGGTCACCTCTACGGTGTAAGTGAGGCAGGGTAGGACTGCGAGGGGAGGGGGAGAGGGCCAGGGCCCCATCAGGGTTTGAAGACATGGCCAAGGGTTTATTGCCCCAAGCATTTCTGAAACATTGGGATCAAGCTTTCATTAAAAATCTCATAAAAATTTCATTTCGGAGAAGCAGCGTGGCTCAGTGGAAAGGGCCCGGGCTTTGGAGTCAGAGGTCATGGGTTCAAATCCCGGCTCCGCCAACTGTCAGCTGTGTGACTTTGGGCAAGTCACTTCACTTCTCTATGCCTCAGTTTCCTCATCTGTAAAATGGGGATTAAGACTGTGAGCCCCACATGGGACAACCTGATTACCTTGTAACCTCCCCAGCACTTAGAACAGTGCTTTGCACATAGTAAGCACTTAATAAATGCCATTATTATTATTAATAAAGCAAACCGTGTTTCTAGGAGGAAAAGTCCAGAATCCTCTGGGGGCAGAGGAACGGGCAACAGCAATGGCAATGAAATAGGTTCTCATGGCAGAGCCTACTGGGGTCTGATTTTATAGCCAAATTGACCAGCCGGAGGCTGCGAGACCTTTCCTTTCTGAACCCAAACAATAGTCTACCCTTCTGTTCTCAAGAATGTCTAAGGTTCTTCTGAAGATCTCTATCTTTCTGTCAATCGAGCTATCTGTTGCTTTTCAAAGGATGGTGGTTCTGCCTCTCCATGTCCAGGACGGAACAAACTTCAGCTCAGGCAGAGCCCCTCAGCTCTTCAACAGCCACGCCCTGCCTCACCTGCTCTCTGGGGAAGCCGCCAACAATCTCCACGTCGGCCACAATGGATTCCCCCAAAACGGGAACGTTTGCAACAGAGCTCGTCGAGGGAGAAGAAAGGGGATCAAAGGGGGAGAAAACAGAATAATTAAATATAAATAAAGAGAAGAGAAAAAAGAAAAGAGGAAGAGGAGATGAAGAAAAGGGTTAACCAAACAAACCCAGGGCCCAGGTTGAGGTGCGGTTCTCTTAACACTGGTTATTAAGACCTGTTATTCTCCAAGCTGCAAACAAAGACACTTTTGTCACATGAACTTTAAAGGTAGGCTCAGGGCTTCAAGGAGGAGTGAGGGGCTTGATGGGAATGGGCGGTGGCATCCTGGGTACAGGGGGTGAGGAAACAGAACGAGCACAACAGGTAGAGCAAGAACTGTTGGGTTTGGTTGGTGATGGCCTAGCACTCACCGCATATTGTACAGCCCTGACTGTTCCTAGAGGGTCCCAATGATGAGACCCTCTACCAAGTCTGTCATTTGGTACTCTGCCAAGTGCTTAGCACACTGTTTATCAAGCACAAACTCCTCACTATTGGCTTCAAAGCTCTCCATTACCTTGCCCTTTCTTACCTCACCTCCCTTCTCTCCTTCTATATCCCAGTCCACATATTCTGCTCTTCTGGCACTAACCTCCTCGCTGTGCCTCGTTCTCACCTGTCCCGCCGTCAACCTCGACCGACGTCTTACCTCTGGCGTGGAACACCCTCCCACCTCCAATCTGCCAAATTAGTTTATTTCCCCGCTTCAGAGCCCTACGAAAGCTCACCTCCTCCAGGAGGCCATACCAGACTAAGCCCCCCTTTTCCTCTGCTCCCCTTCCCCTCCCCATTGCCTCGACTCACTCCCTTTGCTCTACCCCCTTCCCCGCCCCACAGCACTTGTGTATATATGTATGTATTTATAATTCTATTTATTTTTACTAATGATATGTGCATATTTATAATTCTTTTTATTTATAATAATGTTACTGATGCCTGCTTACTCGTTTTGACGTCTGTTTCCCCCCTTCTAGACTGTGAGCCTGTTGTGGGCAGGGATTGTCTCTGTTGCTGAACTGCACTTCCCAAGCGCTTCGTATGGTGCTCTGCACACAGTAAGTGCTCAATAAATACAATTGAATAAATGAATGGATGACTGCTTTGAACACAGTAAGCGCTCAATGAGCATGACTGATTGACTGGTGCAAACAGAAGGTCCGAATTATGCTTTCGACTCACATGCAAATTCCCCTATTCAGCATGAATTCCAGTCTCCCCCTGAGCCACACAGTTTACCCCATGTACCTGCAGGAACAGACAACAGCAAATCCTGGGGTTTCCACCTTGACAAAGTGGGGTCCCACACACTAAAGAGGAAAGCAAAAGCCCCCACCTTTACCTTCCTCAGGTGCTACGAGGAAAATGAGGCCCGTTCGTCATTTCCTGGGGAATCTGCCCACCAGACACCATTTGCACTTCCATATTTGTCACACTATAGCTCACTAAGCACCAAGAATATCTCTTGGAAAGTATTTCTGAAAATGATATTTTAATAAGACTGTACCTGAAGAGAAGTCATCATATTAATACAGCCAGTGAAGAGGAAGCACTCTTTCGTAAATCACCATATATTTAGATACAGTTATATGTAAGTAGAGAGAGAAAGCGAGAAGGGGGAAGGAGATGAGAACCTGATGAATCAGCGGGGGTGGTTTTAGCTACTATTTTCAGGCAGAAAGGAAGCCTGTGACGCCTCGGCCTTGATCTCTCTCCCTTGTTACTTTGTGAATTCTTGAACACGAGGATCACTGGGGATCTCAAAGCTGCCACCATCATCACTATGCTCAAGGAGGAAGGAATAGGATCACACTGCGCTAATCCGGACTGCTCACTGTTCTCCACTGCTGGCGAAATCCTAGCCAGCATTCAACAGTCGGCTGTTGAAAAATGTCATTGTTCGGATGATCCTGGAGTCACAGTGTGGACTCACACTACAGTGTGGTGCAGCAGATAAATCTTGGCTGCATGTCGCAAACAGGAGAATGGCACAGAATGGGATGTTAAAAGATGTAAACAACACAACTGATTCTGTCAGCACATCTGTGCTCTGGAAACTGCTGGGCAAATTTAGTAGTTCTGAAAAGATCATCAGAATTCTGAAACTACTGCATGATGGCATGGCTATTGGAAAAGCAGCATGGCCTAGTGGTGAGGACACGGGACCGGGAGTCAAAGGACCTGGGTTCTTATCCTGGCTCTGCCAATTGCTGGCTGTGTGACCTTGGGCAGGTCATTTAACTTCTCTATGCTTCAATTTCCTCACCTGTAAAATGGGGATTAAACACCTGTTCCTCCTCCTACTTTGGACTGTGAGCCCCATGTGGGACAGGGACTGTGTCTACCCTGATTAACCTGAAGCAGCGTGTGGCTTAGTGGAAAGAGCCAAAGGATGTGGGTTCTAATCCCAGCTCTGCCACTTGTCTGCTGTGTGACTTTGGGCAAGTCACTTAACTTCTCCGTGCCTCAGTTACCTCATCTGCAAAATGGGGATTAAAACGTTGCTCAGTGGAAAAACCACAGGCTTTGGAGTCAGAGGTCATGGGTTCAAGCCCCAGCTCTGCCAATTGTCAGCTGTGTGACTCTGGGTAAGTCACTTAACTTCTTTATGCCTCAGTTACCTCATCTGTAAAATGGGGATTAAGACTGTGAGCCCCACCTTGTAACCTCCCCCGCACTTAGAACAGTGCTTTGCACATAATAAGCACTTAATAAATATCATTATTATTATTATTATTACTAAAACTGTGAGCCCCACATGGGACAACCTGATTACCTTGTATCTACCCCAGTGCTTAGAACAGTACTTGGCACATAGTAAGCACTTAACAAATACCATAATAATAATAATTATTATTATTATTAATATCTACCCCAGCACTTAGAACAATGTTTGACACACAGTAAGTGCTTTGTAAATACCATAGAAAAATGGCTGAGATGATCAGAGCTGTCTGAACCAATCAATCAATCATATTTATTGAGCACTTACTGTGTGCAGAGCACAGTACTGGGCGCTTGGGAGAGTACAATATACCAGAGTTGGTAGACCTGTTCCCTGCCCACAACAAGCTTACAGTCTGGATTACAACACAGAAGTGTAGTAGGCTTGGTCCTGTTTGACTTGTTCCATGCATCCACGCTGGAGGATAAAACAGGAGACCTGGATTCAGGGGTGAGAAAATGCTTTTGCACCTCTGGGAAAGTTTTCCATCTCAACAGACTTGGAATAAGTAATAAATAATAAGTAATTGTGGCGTATCTTAAGAGCTCACTTCGTGCCAGGCACTGTACTAAGTGCTGGGGTGGGTACAAGCGAATCAGGTTGGACCACTGATTGACTGACTGAGTACTTATTGTGTACAGGGTAGTGTACTAAGTCCTTGGGAGAGTACAATATAAAAGAGTTGGCAGGCATGATCCCTGCCCACAAGGAGCTTACAAGGTGTCAACCAACTTTCCCCATCCCTGATCAGAACTCACATGTAATCAGTCAACTTATTGAGCACCAACCAAGTGTAGAGAGCTGTATTAAAAGCCTGACCTAACTCATAACTCTGCTTTAGGCTCCAGGGAGTCAGGATGGATTGGATAGAGAAGGAGTGTGGCCTAACGGAAAGAAAACGGGCTTGGGATTCAGAAGAACTGGGCTCTAATCCCGGATCAGCCACTTGCCTGCTGTGTGGCTCTGGGCAACTCACTTCACTTCTCCGGGCCTCAATTTCCTTATCTGTGAAATGGGAATTAAATTAAATACCTGCTCTCCTTCCCCACCAGACTATGAGCTCTGATGTGTAGGACAGGCAGTGTGATTAACTCTTGCTTATATTGTATCTACCCCAGTGCTTAGAACAGAGCTTAGCACATAGTAAGTCCTTACCATATACCACATTAGTAGTAGTAGTAATATTTTGAGGATGCAGGTCTCTAGTATTCCTTAGTTTTCTTCATATTTATTAAAATGGAAATTGTCAGCCATGCAATGTTCACGGGAGACAAGCCAACCATCAAATCACCCAGAAGAAGAAAGCAAAATAGCTGAGATTTTTTGGTCTGCTGAATCCTTGCTACTTTCACTGGGACAAGCGAGAAATCCATGACAATGTCCAATGGAGATTTTCCTATCCAGAAAAAGAGCAACTTTTGACAGTTTCCGATTCAAAGGTTGAGTCCCTGGAAATTAGAGTCTCTCTCGGATTTGTTACTCTGAACAAACTTTTAGTTTTAAGAAATGAAATCCAAACAATAGTCTGTGTTCTCAAAACTTCAGTAAGTGGTTATTTACAAGGTAATAGCTTTTACCCCAGAACTCTTCTATATATCTTCAAGGACTGGGACAATAAACTGGACATCTTTGGATATTCTTAGAGCATTTTAGCTATGTTATCACTTTTGCTTTCTCAATACAAAACCCTCACCTCTTCCCATCTTTTCTGCTTGTACTAGACAGCTCCCTAAAAATCTCAGATGACCAAACACACAACTCCACTTCCCAAACCCAGCATAACTTTGCAGGCGGGTTAAAAGACTCATTCTGCCAAAAATGTGCAATACCCCAAAACCCACCCCTTTCCACACACATCATGTCACATACAGACAATGTATGTGGCAGGTGCCCTCCTGAATCCCAGGATCAATCAATGAATGGTATTTATTGAGCACTTACTATGTGCAGAGCACTGTACTAAGTGCTTGGGAGGGTACAATACAACAGAATTAGCAGGCATGTATCCCTACCGATAACAAGCTTACCCGATATTAATCACTTGGGGGCTGGCAGTCAGGTGTCGTTTCCATATTTATTCAAACTTCTAATTTCCCCTTGTCCGATTTCCTCCTCAACTGCTCTCATTTCCTTCAGATGCTGGGATGATAAGTCATTCTGATTTTTGATCCATATTCTGTTGGTGTAAATACACCAAAAGCCTCTATCCTCCCAGGGGAAACAAGGAATAAGCACTTCTTAATCAATCAATCATATTTATTGAGCACTTACTGAGGGCAGAGCTCTGTAGTAAGCTCTTGGGAGAGTACAATATAATGATACTCTCCCAATATAACAACAGAGGTGGTAGATACGTCCCCTGCCCACAACGAGTTTACACTCTAGAATGAGAAGCCTACAGTCTAGTGGGTGAGCAGCCAAACTTCTGTCATTTCCTCCAACTTTGCTCCTACGTCTAGGAGACCGCTCGGGGTAACAGGAGAACGGGTTGGCCCTCTCTCCTGTGTAGGGTGAGCTGGGTGTGAAGGTCTGGGGAAATTCCTCGGTGCCTTGGGATTGCTCCCTAGAGACCACAGACCTAATCATTGCTATTTACTGAGCACTTACTGCATGCATAGCCCTGGACTAAGTGCTTGGGAGAGTACGATAAAACAAGATCCTTGCCCACAACCTTATTTGCTCTTCAATTCTATAGAGCAGGGAATTATCCAGATGGGACCCTGACAGGACTGGAAACCTTCTCCTCCTATAATAAACACCCTCCTGCTGGGCCTGGGGGAGTTTTCATGCCCATTTTCTCCTAATGAGTCCCGGGAGGGGCAGGGGAAAGGACAGGAGGGTGAGGAGGATGCCTCAGAAATAACTGCAAGTACAGCAGTAGACTGTAAATTCCTTGTAGGCAGGGACCTGTCTACCAAACTCTGCTGAATTGTGCTTTCCTAAGTGCTGAGTAAAGCGTTCTGCACCACCGAAGCCCTCAATAAATACCACTGACTGATTGATTGATTACTGCAATTTGGGTCTCACATCTAAGTTTCTTGATCTGGAATTTGGGAAGATTCCCAACCAGCCACAGGGCTCCAGTAACTCGCTAAGGAATTACAAGAATTAATCAAGACACAGATGGATTGAATGACAGCTATGCATTCACTCTGGAAGGATATGAATGATTGAAATTAATGATGGAACTTTTCTACAACTGCAGGAAAGTAGATGAGAAGCAGATTGCGTACTATGGGGATATCAATCATCGCTCTTCAATTTCTTGGACTGGCTGGCCTGATGAGTCAGGGGTCAAGGGGCTAAAAGCTATCCTTACCCCGCCTGGCCAGCACAAAATTACAACAGAGGCTCCACACCTACTCACTGTACCTCGATCTCATCTATCTCACCGCCAACTTCTTACCCACATCCTGCCTCTATCCTGGAATGCCCTCCCCTCTTCATATCCAACAGACAGTCACTCTCCCTATCTTCAAAGTCTTATTAAAAGCTCATCTTCTCCAAGAGGCCTTCCCAGACTAAGCCCTCATCTTCTCCTCACTCACTCCCTTCTGCATCATCCTTGCACTTGGATTTGCACCCAATATTCACCATAACTATAACAGAAGAACCATTAGAAAGGTTACAGACTATGGCAGAGGAGAGGATGTTCTGGAGAAAGTATATCCACAGAGACGCTATGAATCGGAAACGATTCGACGGCACTTAATAATAATAAAATCCACCCCTATCTCAGCCCCATAACACTTACGTACATAGCCATAATTTATTTATTTATATTAATGTATGTCTTCCCCTATAGACTGAAAGCTCATTGTGAGCAGGGAACATGTCTACCAATTCTGTTACACTTCACTCTCCCAAACACTTAATACAGTGGTCTGTACACAGTAAGCACTCAATTAATATGACTGATTGATAAAAACTGAATCTCCTCCAAGAAGTCTACCCCTTCTAAGCCCTCATCTCCCCTACCTCCTCTCCCTTTTAGATCACCTTTGCACATGGATTTGTACCCTTTACTCACCCTACCCCTAGCCCCACAGCATATATACACATACCCACAATTTATTTTATGTCTCCTCCTCTAGATCTCCTTATGAGCAGGGATTGTGTCTATCCAACTCTGTTGTACTGTACTCTCCCAAGCGATTAATACAGTGCTCTGCAGCACGGTGAGTGCTCAGTAAATACCATTCATTTATTAACCGAGAGAAAAGATGAGGCCAAGGACCCTCTTTGTATGACTTAACTACATTATTCCACAGCTCATGGTGCTGTAGTCCCTTTCTGTTTTATGTCTCTCAGCAGCCTGCTCCATCAGTTAATCAACAGTATTTACTCATTCATTCAATCGTATCTACTGAGTGCTTACTGTGTACAGAGCACTGTACTAATCACCTGAGAAAGTACACTGTGGCTCACCCCCTTAAATTTGGGAATCATCCATGTAAAGATGACAATTGAAGCCATGGGAGTGAGTGAGCTCTCCAAGGAAGTGGATGTAAATGGAGAATACAAGGGAACTCAGAACTGAGCCTTGAGGGATTCCACTCTGTCAGAGGGTGGGAGGGAGAGGTGGCCCTGCAAAAAAATATATAGACAGATGTCAGATAGGCAGGTGGAGAACCAGAAGAGTAGAGTGTCAGTGATGCCAAAGTAGGATAATGTTTCAAGGAAAATAAGGTGGTCCGCAGTGTTGACTGTCTGAAAGCCAAGCTATGGTGATTTTCTGAGAAGATCATTCTAGGTAACGCCAGTCCTGGAGACAGGGAAAGAAACCCACAAGTTTTAGGTAAAAGAACCATCCATTTATTGGTGGCGTGACCTTCTCAAGTTAGCCCTTACATATAAATGAGGCAGGAAGTCACACACTTATTTTTGACTCTGGAAAGGACCCTGAGGACATGAGGGGGACAGGGAAGGATTATGGGAAAGGGGCATGGGAGAGCTAACAGAAAAAGGGCAGCAATTTTAAGTGAACAGGAGCTGCGTGATCCTTCAGATAGGGCGCTGCGGGAGATTTCTCCATTTTGGGGGTGCAGGAGTGTGAATCCGGGGAGCAAGTCTCCCTCCGCACAGTTGGCTGGGGTTTGTCTGAGAAAGGGAGCACTGAAACAGGATGGTTGCAGATAAAGTAAAGGAATTGGCCAGGGCTAATTTTGCAGGAAAGAGAACGGGTCCTGTGATGAGATGATGGGGGAAGGTGATTCTGATAGCTGGAATTTACTAGCAGTTGTTCTCGAATTAAGATCATTACTGTCAAGTGCATAATACATTAAAACCTGGTTAAGGTTCCTACCCTTAGAGTCTGGGTTAAACCCACGGAGTTCAAGGCCTCTGCTTTCCAGTGGACATGATCCCTGGAAGCAGGAGAGTGAGAGAACCTCTCCAAAACCCAGCAATGAGCCCTCTCAAAGTAGGACTGGCTAACTGGCCCCAAGACGATTCACTTGCTATTTGGGATACCATTTTGAAAGAGTCCTGGGATGGGGGTAGTAATTTGGGAAGTGATGTTTGGGGTTTACTTTGATATCTATGACCTGAGTGCCTTGAGATCTTGGGAACACCTGGACTTGGGGATAATTCTGGCTGGGGGAGGGGCACATAAGCAGGGTGTGTTCTCCAATAATTTCACATTAAGGAAAACTTGTGCCATATAGTATGCACATCTTGGCCAACAACGCACACTTCCCCCTTCTAGACTGTGAGCCCGCTGTTGGGTAGGGACCGTCTCTATATGTTGCCAACTTTTACTTCCCAAGTGCTTAGTACAGTGCTCTGCACACAGTAAGCACTCAATAAATACGATTGAATGAATACAACTGTTTCTTCCAAACTGTGCTACGCTGTGTCCAGACAGACAAGGGTTGTCAGAAGTACCTTCCCCATTTCTGTCATCTCATTCTGTCAAAACATGCATTTTGGGAGGTGACTGTGCTTACTTCAACCAACAGGAAAATGTACCTCATTATGCCAAGAGGATCCATAATTTCTTCCTCCTCATCATCTTCCAAATCCTGCTCGGCCTCCTGATCTTTCAAGGGCTTTTGATGAGGGGTTTCCACGGATGCTGTCTCTGACTGTTCAAAAAAGTCGAAGAACTCGGCGTCTCTTCCTTTGTCTTCTTCCTCCAGATGAGGGTTGTCTCCTCCTCTTAAGTCAGGAGCATCTGACGGCTTGGTTCCTGTTGCGGGGGAAGGAAAGGGGAAGCATGTCAACCCGTTCCTTTCAGGGAATATCCACTGGACATTCACCTGGACTCCTTTTTTTCTGTTTGTTTTTATGGTAATTGTTAACTACATAGCAGATGAGTGGCAGAGATGGGCGTAGAATCTAGGTCCTCTTGACTCCCGGGGCTGTGCTCTAACCACTAGCCCTGCCTCTCTCCAGACCGGTGAGCCTCGAGTCTGGGAGCCAGAAGCCCTATCAGTGTGATTGAGGACAAGAGGGGATGGAAACCCACCCCGGCAGTAAGCTGTGTGAGGGAAAACATGAGGGAGCTGGGGATTCTGAGAAGATAAAACAGTGACTTGAGAAAAACCTAGATCTAACCGACTCCAGGAGAACCCTGTACCCCACTGTAAGAGAAGAAGGGTTGGTATATGTGAATTGTATATGTGAATATATATATACATGAATTGGTATATGTGAATTGGGATCTCTGGTAAGACACTTCTGTCAGAGGAGAGGCCTTGGACTCAGCCACAAAGAGGAGGTGCCAGAAAAGAGTTAGTCCTGATGTGGGAAGGGAGCAGAGCGCATCCCCACCCCAGGCCTTGAGGTGTCTTATTGCTTCTCTTCTCTGCCTTCTCTCTGATCTCCCATCCTCGTGTCTCTCTCCACTTCAATCCATACTTCATGCTGCTGCCCGGATTATCTTTGTCCAGAAACGCTCTGGACATATTACTCCCCTCCTCAAAAACCTCCAATGGCTACCGATCAATCTGCGCATCAAGCAGAAACTCCTCACCCTGGGCTTCAAGGCTGTCCATCACCTCGCCCCCTCCTACCTCACCTCCCTTCTCTCCTTCTACTGCCCAGCCTGCACCCTCCGCTCCTCCACCACTAATCTCCTCACTGTACCTCGCTCTCGCCTGTCCCGCCATCGACCCCCGGCCCACGTCATCCCCCGGGCCTGGAATGCCCTCCCTCTGCCCATCCGCCAAGCTAGCTCTCTTCCTCCCTTCAAGGCCCTGATGAGAGCTCCCCTCCTCCAGGAGGCCTTCCCAGACTGAGCCCCTTCTTTCCTCTCCCCCTCGTCCCCCTCTCCATCCTCCCGTCTTACCTCCTTCCCTTCCCCACAGCACCTGTATATATGTATATATGGTTGTACATATTTATTACTCTATTTATCTATTTATTTATTTATTTTACTTGTACATTTCTATCCTACTTATTTTATTTTGTTGGTATGTTTGGTTCTGTTCTCTGTCTCCCCCTTTTAGACTGTGAGCCCACTGTTGGGTAGGGACTGTCTCTATGTGATGCCAATTTGTACTTCCCAAGCGCTTAGTACAGTGCTCTGCACATAGTAAGCGCTCAATAAATACGATTGATTGATTGATTGATTCTTCATTATCATCATCATCATCATCATCAATGGTATTAATTGAGCAAGCTCTGTACCTCTCCCCCTCATCCCCCTCGCCATCCCCCCATCTTACCTCCTTCCCTTCCCCACATCACCTGTATATATGTTTGTACATATTTATTACTCTATTTATTTTACTTGGACATATCTATTCTATTTATTTTATTTTGTTAGTATGTTTGGTTTTGTTCTCCGTCTCCCCCTTTTAGACTGTGAGCCCACTGTTTGGTAGGGACTGTCTCTATATGTTGCCAACTTGTACTTCCCAAGCTCTTAGTACAGTGCTCTGCACACAGTAAGCGCTCAATAAATACGATTGAGTGATTGATTGATTAAGCACTTGGGAGAGTTCAAGGCAACAGAGTTAACAGGACCATTCCCTACCTACAATGCGCTTACAGTCTATTGCTTCCATGAAATTCACTTTGTGATGAGAAGCAGAATGTCACCTGAAAGATTCAGGGTCCTGGGGGCACCTGAATTTGGGGTGATTCTGGACAGGGGAGGGGCTGGCGTGCCCCCGAAGAGGCACAAAGTGCCATCTCTTCCCCATGCCAGAGCCTGGATTTGAGATTCCAGTTCTCCTCCATCTGACTGGAAGGCTTGAAGCGGGGGTCACGGCGCTCTGTGGAGATGAAAGATGCTTCCCAATAGAGCTTGTGTGGTTACCTAGGAATTCCAGCAACTCGGGGCTTGTGGCTAGGTTGGCGTCCTTCGAGACGTATCTCATTATTTCATTGAATGCCACTCTTCGCTCTCGGATATCAGACTCCCCGACGAGCAACATTTTCCTCGGGAGCAGTGGGAGAGCTGCCTCCGGGTAACGAGTGGCCAGCTTCTGGTAAAACTCCTCAATCTCACTGTACTTTTTGGAAACCTGCAATGAAAAGGGGGAAATACTAGGTTTGGGTCTCCCAGATAACAGCACGAATAATAACTGGTATTTTAGTAAGCGCTTACCACGGGCCGAGCACTGAACGAAGCGATGGGGTAGACAGGAGGCCCCGGGCACTGTATGAGGTAGCTCATCAGCATTCCCTTCACCCTACCTACCCAAGGAACTTTCCCGTGTCTCTTGGCAAACAGTAAGCTGGGGTTTGGAGAAGGGTGGTACTAACAAGGCATCTCTGCCCCATCTCTGTTGGGGACAACAGCCATCTCCAGCACTTATTCATGCCCATCCTTTATATCTCTGTTTATATATTACTCAATTGTATATCCAATCACTTTGATTCTCTATTTTTAAATACTTTATGTCTTTCCCTCCATCAGCATAGCAGTGTGGCTTAGTGGAAAGAGCACGGGCTTGGCAGTCATGGGTTCTAATAGCGCCTCTGCCATTCATTCATTCGTTCAATCGTATTTATTGAGCGCTTACTTTGTGCAGAGTACTGTACTAAGCGCTTGGGAAGTACAAGTTGGCAACATATAGAGACAGACGGTCCCTACCCAACAGTGGGCTCACACTTGTCAGCTGGGTGACATTGGGCAAGTCACTTAACTTCTCTGGACTTCAGTTACCTCATCTGTAAAATGGGGATTAAAACTGTGAGCCCCACGTGGGACAACCTGATTACCTTGTAACAGTGCTCGGCACCCAGGAAGCGCTTAACAAATGCCATCGATATTATTATTATTATTAAGTGCTTAACAAATATCATAATTATTATTATTAGAGTGCAAGCTCCACGTGGACAGGGAATGTCACTTCAGTGTTTTGTAATTCCCAAGTGCCTAGGATCCAATAGTTACTCAAATACTATTACTCCTGCTGCTACTGCTACTACCGCCAGCAATGTCGTCTATCCAAAACACACGGATTCACAGGGCAAACTCAGCAATCTGTACAAACACGGTATGAAGGGACAGTGCCCGGCTGAGCCCACAAGGCTGATGGTCGGTGAGCTGCCCTGCATGCCTCCACTAGCCCCTCTAAATACCTGAGGCCCCTCAGGACACAGCTAGGGGTGAAGTGCCGTGGGGATCAGAGTTCCAAAGACAGGCTAGCGTGGGGCACAGTGCGGAAAAGCGGTCACGGCTTAGTGCAAAAAGCACGGGCCTGGAGTCCAAGGACATGGGTTCAAATCCCACCCCACCACTAGCCTACTGCGTGACCTACCAGCAAGTCACCTAACTTCTCTGTGCTGCAGGTTCTTCCTCTGTAAGATGGGGATTCGGTACCCGTTCTCCGTCCGACTCAGAAGGCGAGTCCGTGTGGGACAGGGACTCAGTCCGACCTGATTAACTTGCATCTATCCCACCACTTAACAGTGCTTGACACGGAGAAAGCACTTAGCAAACACCATAAAAAAACAACCAAAATTAAAAAATGTATTTTTAACACTGGGCTTCCCCTGCACAGATTTGAGCCACCAAATAATAATAATAATAATGATGGCATTTGTGAAGTGCTTACTATGTGCCAGGCATTGTACTAAGTGCTAGGGAACATACAAACAAAACAGAGAGGACCCAGCCCCTGTTCCACATGGGGCTCACAGTCTTAATTCCCAATTCATAGCTGAGGTAGCTGAGGCATACAGAAGTACTTGCCCAAGGTCACAAAGAAAGACAAGTGGCAGAGTCAGGATTAGAACCCAGTTCCTTCTGGCTCCCAGGCCGTGCTCTATCCACTAGACCACGCTGCTTAAGTCTGCTCACTCTGCATCTTGTTGCTAAAGGCCGCGGTGGGAAAATATTACAATTTGGAAACATTACAGCTAGAAGAAGGTTTCATTCATTAAGGCGCAGGTATTCCCATGCACTTTGTGGCAAAAAAAAAAATGCTCAACTGCCTCTGAATGGTCTTCCTGATTATCATTCATTAATTCATTCATATTTATTCAGCACTTACTGTGTGCAAAGTACAGTACTAAGCGCTTGGAAGAGTACAATACGATAACAGACACATTCCCTGCTCACGAGCTCACAATCTAAATGGGGAGACTGGTATTAATATACATACATGAATAAATAACAGATATAGCGTGCCTCAGTGGAAAAGAGCCCAGGCTTTGGAGTCAGAGGTCATGGGTTCAAACCCTGGATCCGCCAATTGTCAGCTGTGTGACTTTGGGCAAGTCACTTCACTTCTCTGTGCCTCAGTTACCTCATCTGTAAAATGGGGATCAAGACTGTGAGCCCCACGTGGGACAACCTGATCACCTTGTAACCTCCCCAGCGCTTAGAACAGTGCTTTGCACATAGTTAGCGCTTAATAAATGCCATTATTATTATTATTATATGTGCTGTGGGGATGGGAGGGAGGATGAAAGAAAGGAGCAAGTCAGGGCGACGCAGACGGGAGTGGGAGAAGAGGAGAGAGGAGAAATGTGCCTTCAATATGGTTTTGAAGTGCAGGAGAGCAATAATCTGTCCGATCTGAGGAGGGAGGGCGTTCCAGGCCAGAGGGAGGATGTGGGCGAAAGGTTGGCGGCGAGATAGACAATAGACGGTGAGATCAGAATGGGGTCCTGTCATCTGCAAAATTTAAGAATGAGCTCACCGCTTTGGATAGCATACTGCCTCGAATGCAAATCCCTGCCTCATCCACCTCATTCCAGATCTGAAAATGTCAACAAATGGCTGCAAGGAAAACAGGGAGAACAGAAAAAGGGCCCGTGAAACCATCCCCATTCTGAACAACAGTGCATCAGCTCCCTCTTATGGCCCTTTCTTCAGCTCCGATGGATGAACCGCGACATTCAGTTTCGGTCACTTTCTCCTTATGAGTAGGTAGAGTTCAGAGACGACAGTTGGGTTCAAAGGTGACACTGCAGTCGGGAAGACTGCATCCGTGAGCGTGAGTGTGTTGGGGAGATAACCCGGCGGTTGTGTACGTGAGGAGCCTCCTGGAATGAGAAAGATGTAACCGTAGCCATTGACTCACTGGGAATTTAATTTATTTGGATTCGATGAGAACTGATGGGTGGGTGACTCAATGGTAGCACCACGACTGACCTTTTTTGACACAAATTCGTGGGCTGCGATGTCCATCACTAGCAGAACGCTTTACCCCCTGACCACTCATTGTGATTTTATTGCATCGGATGCCGGGAAGTTGCACTGGACGGCACCGTTCGGCAAGGCAGAGCCAAGAAGGAGGGCAGAAGCATGCCTTTTACCCCATCTTTAGATGACTGCTACACAGAGAGTTGTGAAGACTGAGAAACCCAGAGGAAGGGGGGGCTGGGGAAGGGGGCGGGCAGCTGGAAGGAAGTCCCCGACCCTTTGCTCTGGAATTCCCTCCCCCTTCACGTCCGACAGCCCATCACTCTCCCCATCTTCAAAACCCTCTATGCTAACCTTTTCACTGTGCCTCGATCTCATCTATCTAGCTGTTGAACCCTAGAACCATGTCCCGCCTCTGGTACAGAACACCTTCCCTCCTCAAATCTGACACACAATTTACTCACCCCCACCCTTCAAGGCCTTACTGAAGGCACATCTCCTCCAAGAGGCCTTCCCTGACTAAGCTCACCCTTTCCTCTTTGCCCACTTCCTCTGTGACGCCCTGACTTGCTCCCTTTGTTCCTCCCCCTCCCAGCCCCACTGTACTTATTTACGTATCTGTAATTTATTTATCTATATTAACATCTGTCTCCCTCTCCTCTAGATTTAAGCTCCTTGTGGGCAGGGAATGTGTCTGTTTATTGTTGTATTGCACTCTCCCAAGCAATCAATCAATCAATCAATCAATCGTATTTATTGAGTGCTCACTGTGTGCAGAGCACTGTACTAAGCACTTGGGAAGTAGAAATTGGCACCGTATGGAGACGTTCCCTACCCAACAACGGGTTCACAGTCTAGAAGGGAGAGATATAATAATGTCATTTGTTAAGCTCTGCTGGGGTGGATTCAAGCAAATCAGGTTGGACACAGCACTTACTAAAGTGTTCTGCACACAGTAAGCGTTCAATAAATATGACTGAATGAATGAATCAATCAATCAATAAATTCCATCTTTTCTGTTGTTACCCCATTTCAGCTCACCATAGGGCAGCTGTTGGCTCATCCTGGCTTATTCCTTCTCTTCACACATCCCATCTAGCAAAGGTGAAACGGGACAAGCAAGCATTGCTTTGATGCTGGTGGTCTGACTGTGCTGCCTATCTGTGCTTTTTTTTTTTTCCAGAGCCCGGGCTTTGGAGTCAGAGATCAGGGGCTCAAATCCCACCTCTGCCAATTGCCAGCTGTGTGACTTTGGGCAAGTCACTTGACTTCTCTGTGCCTCAGTGACCTCATCTGTAAAATGGGGATTAAGACTGCGAGCCCCCCGCGGGACAACCTGATCACCTTGTAACCTCCCCAGTGCTTAGAACAGTACTTTGCACATAGTAAGCGCTTAATAAATTTTATTATTATTAATATTATTTCTTTAATATAACTGTATTTATTTTAAAGTCTATCTTAATGACTATCTCCCTTTCTAGACTGTAGGCTGCTTTTGGGCAAGGAAGTATTGAACTGTACTCTCCCAAGCACAGTACAATGCTCTGTACCCAATAATGACTCAATAAATACCATTAACTGATTGACTGCTGTCTTACACCTTGATATTAAGGAAGGTAAAAGTTGCTTCATCACCTGGACATTGAGTTTCCTCATCTGTAAAATGGAGATTTCCCTCTTAGACAGCTTCATGTAGGGCAGGGAATGTGTCCAAACTGATTATCTTGTATCTACCCCAGCATGTACTTGGTATATATGTACAGTCCTTGGTATATAGTAAGCACTTAACAGATCCCACAATGATTATTATTATTGAGAACTTTATCATGTAGTGAATGACTGGCTATTCCCTAGGACTTTCACAAAACTTCCCTGTCCAACCTAGCCTAAAAACCTAATGATATTTTTTGATAATTCATACTGGCCTGATTTAGGTGCTTGGAAAAATCAGTTGAGCTCTCGTGATTTGAGTTTTAAGCCATTTGCTATTCCTGAGGGGACTTTTCTTCTTAGAAAAAGATGCAAATGCAACTGAAAAATCTATTCTTTAAAAAAAAAAATCAGGGAATTGAAATTCCTCTAACCACATCCACTTACGAAAACAAATGAAAAAACCCAACTCCTCCTTCAGGAACCTTCAGTTAGGTCAGTCATTCGTGGTTTGCCTAAAATCCTATTGTTTTATATCACACACAGATGCTATTTGTACATATGGATTATTTTCCCAAGAATAATATTTTCCCAGCCATTGTTCAAAAGCCAGAGGAGTTTGGTTTGCATATTTTGGGTAAGGAATCAGGATAGCCAATTTTAACATTTCACAATGAAAAAAGGAAGCTATACCGCGAAGAAGACATTAGTCATAGATACACTTTTATTGGAAGCCCCTTGCAGACTAATGTCTTTTTCTTTTTCATTTTTGGAAATGCTGTTCTACAGCTAAGTGGAAGAGTTTAGATTACCTCAAAGGCATCCTGAAGATAACACCATTGTTGTTAATGTTACATAGCTATTTGGGACTGGAACTGAAGCAGCATGGCTTAGTGGATACAGCACTGGCATGGGAGTCAGAAGGACCTGGGTTCTAATTCTGCCTTCGCCACTTGTCTGCTGTATGACCTTGGGCAAGTCACTTCGCTTTGCTGTGTCCCAGTTATCTGTAAAATGGGGAATAAGACTGATCCCCACGTGGGACAGGTACTGTGTCCAACCTGACTACCTTATGTCTAACCCACTACATAAAACAGAGTAAGCACTTGGCAAATGGACACAATCCTCAATAGATTCAATTATAATCATTATGGAGCATCAAAGGGGGAGAATCACTCAACAAATGATGGCGATGATAATAATAGTATTTGCTAAGTGCCTATTATGTGCCAAGCACTGTACTAAGAGTTGGGCTAGATATGAGATAATTAGGTCAGGCAGATTCCCCCAGATGGGCTCAGAGGGGAGGGAGGGAGAGTGGCATTTACTGAGTGCTTATTGTGTGCAGAGCATTCTACAAAGCACTTGGAAGACGACGATAGAAATGGAATCCATGATCCCTGCTCACGAGGAACTTACAGTCTAGCAGACATTAAAATAAATTACCGACAGGGGAAGCAACACGATATAAGCATATGTACATAAGTGATGTAGAGGTGGAAAGCAAAGTGTTACGAGGGTGTGGACTTAAACAGCATAGGCGATGGAGAAGGAAGGGAGTACATGTCAGGAGATGAGAGGCTAGTCAGGGAAGGCTTCTTGGAGGAGATACGATTTTAGTAGGGCTTTAAAGATGAGGATAGCGCTGGTCTGTCAGATAGGAAAGGGGAGGGAGTTCCAGGCAGGAGATAGGGTGGGAGTGAGAGGTAGACAGCGAGAGATGAGATTAAGACACAGTTAGTGTCAGAGAAGTGAACTGAATGGGCTGGGTTACAGTGGGAGAACAGTGAGGGTAGGGAGTGGGGAGAGACTTGACTGAGTGGCTTAAAGCCAGTGGTGAGGCATTTCTATTTGATGCAGAGACGGATCATCATCATCATCATCAATCATATTTATTGAGCGCTTACTATGTGCAGAGCACTGTACTAAGCGCTTGGGAAGTACAAATTGGCAACATATAGAGACAGTCCCTACCCAACAGTGGGCTCACAGTCTAAAAGGGGGAGACGGAGAACAAAACCAAACATACAAACAAAATAAAATAAATAGAATAGATATGTACAAGTAAAATAAATAAATAGAGTAATAAATATGTACAAACATATATACAGGTGCTGTGGGGAAGGGAAGGAGGTAAGATGGGGGGGATGGAGAGGGGGACAAGGGGGGAGAGGAAGGAAGGGGCTCAGTCTGGGAAGGCCTCCTGGAGGAGGTGAGCTCTCAGCAGGGCCTTGAAGGGAGGAAGAGAGCTAGCTTGGCGGATGGGCAGAGGGAGGGCATTCCAGGCCCGGGGGATGACGTGGGCCGGGGGTCGATGGGGGGACAGGCGAGAGCGAGGTACGGTGAACAACCATTGGAAGTTTGTGAGGAGTAGGACAATGCCAACTGAACTGTTTCTGGAAAAATGATAGAGGCGTTAGAGTGAAGTGTGGATTGGATAGACAAGAGGCTGGAGGCAGGGAGGTCTGTGAGGAGGCTGATGCTGTAGTCGACGTGGGACATGCTTGGACCAGGTGGTAATAGTTTGGAGGGACTGGAAGGGGAAGACTCTGGAGATGCTGTGAAAGCAGAAGTGACACGATCGGGTGACAGACTATGTTGCCTGATGAAAAAGATGGGAATGCCCTCCCTCCTCACATCTAACAGACGATTACCACCCCCCCCCCCAACTTATTGAAGACATATCTATTTATTACTCTATTTATTTATTTATTTTGCTTGTACATATCTATTCTATTTATTTTATTTTGTTAGTATGTTTGGTTTTGTTCTCTGTCTCCCCCTTTTAGACTGTGAGCCCACTGTTGGGTAGGGACTGTCTCTATATGTTGCCAATTTGTACTTCCCAAGCGCTTAGTACAGTGCTCTGCACATAGTAAGCGCTCAATAAATACGATTGATGATGATGATGATATCTCCTCCAAGAGGCCTTCCTGGTCTAAGTCCTCATTTCCTCTTTTCCTACTCCCTTCTGCATTGCCCTGACTTACTTCCTTTATTCACCACCCTTCCTTCAGCCCCATAGCACTTATGAACATATATGTAATTTATTCATATATATTAAAGGTCTGTTTCCCCCTCTAGACTATAAGCTGGTAGTGTGCAGGGAGTGTTATATTGTTATAGTCTGTTATTCTGTTCATTTATTCATTCCATCATATTTATTGAGTGCTTTCTGTGTGCAGAGCACTGTACTAAGCACTTGGGAAGTACAATTCAGCAATAGAGACAATCCCTGCCCACACCGGGCTTACAGTCTAGAAGGGGGAGACAGACTTCAAAACAAGTAAACGGGCATCAATATAAATAGAATTATAGATAGGTACAAAAATATACACAAGTGCTGTGGGGGCAGGGAGGGGGGGGAGAGCAAAGAGAGTGAGTCAGGGTGACACGGAGGGTAGGGGGAGCTGGGGAAAGAGGGGGCTTATGCTGTAATCTCTCAAGCATTTAGTACAGTGCTCTGCATATAGTAGGCGCTCAATAAATACAATTGATTGACTGAGTGGAGGAAAATGCCAGGCAGGAAGGGTGGTGGTGGTGTCGCCGGCGAAATGGTAAAATAAAAACTTTCTAGAATGGAGCCTTTACCCAGGGCAGAATGGAAGGTTTTTTCCAGATTGGAGCCCAGCCCCCAGGACCTGAGCCCTGCTCTCTCTTGAGCTTACCATAAACTGGACAACATCTTCAGATTTGTGCCTTGCGGATTTAAATGCAGCCAGACAGGTAACCGCTACAATCTGATATTCCACGTGGCCGGACATCATCTTCCCCCGAATCTCTTGGTACTCGGGGACAAACAGATCAAGCCCGGTGTGGGAATTCTGAACTTGCCTAAAGCAGGAAGAAAAAAAGATAAACAGGTTCAATGGGCTATCGGTCAATAAATGGTATTTGCTGAGCATCTACTGAGTTCAAAGCCCTGAACTAAGCACTTGAGAGAAATTAATACTCTCCTAACTTCAGAGCGCTTACGGTCTAATACGGGAGACGGACAAGCCAAAACAGTTTATAAACAGGAGGAAGAACAACATTATAACAATTAGCGGAGATGTCATGATGCACTATCTGAATAAACAACTAAATATACAAAAATGCATATGTATAGTTATACATGTATTTATAATTATACATATGTAAATCAGGGTATGAAATCCCAAAAGTCCGGCACCACCTCAACACTCGAGTAGCCTCTTCTCCTCTTTCTGTTATTATTAAGTGCCGTCGAGTTGTTTCCAATTCACAGCGACTTCATGGATATACTTTCTCCAGAACGTCCCGTCCTCTGCCATAAATGCACAACTTTTCTAACGGTTCTTCCGTTATCGTTGTTATGGTCTCTATCCATCTAGCTGCCTGTCTGCCTCTTCCATGTTATCCCCAGACTTTTCCTGGCATTAGTGTCTTCTCCAGAGAATTAGTCCTCCTGATTAGGTGTCCAAAAAATGCTGATCAAAGTCGAGTCGGTCGGCCTTCCAAAGACCACTTTGGTTTAATTTGCTCTGAAGTCCATTTGTTTGTCTTTCGGGCAGTCCACGGTATTCGCAAAAGCCTTCTCCAACATCCCTAATAATAATAACTGTGGTATTTGTTAAGTGCCTTCTATATGCCAAGCATTGTACTGGAGTGGCTACAAGATCATCAGGTCCTACACGAGGCTCACAGTCTAAATTAGTCACAGTCTAATTTTTCAGATGAGGGAACTGAGGCACAAAGAAATGACCTGTCCAAGGTCACACGGCAGACAAGAGGTGGAGCCAAGATTAGAACCCAAGTCCTCTTACCCCCAGGCCCATATATATTCCACTAGGCCACGCTGCTTCTTGATCGCTTGTTTCTCCCACCTGCTTTCTAAGTTCACTCATGGGCTACACACATCAGATGGCAGGATGGGATAACGAGCTACATTCGCGGCAACACGACAGGGCTGGATGGGGCGAGGGTGGAGACTGGAAGTCAACAGGATACCCGAGCAGCGGCTGAACGGCAAACTCCAACTGGGAAACCGAAACCAAGGAGGCCAGGGGAAAAAATTCACGGAAACAGTGAAACAAAGCTTCCGACAAGGCGCCATGCCAGCTAAAAGCTGGGCGCCGATTGTGCAGACAGACCAGCTCGGTGTAGGGCAATCGGGAAATGAGTAGCTCTGTCGGAGCAGAAGCTCCGGAGGGATTTTGAAACGAAGACTGTGAAATTAGGAGGCGAAAATGATAAGGCATTGCAAGCAACAGATCTGACAGCACAACGGGGGGGTGAGTGTTGATGTTTGCACAATCCCACCAGGGCTACAAATCCTGCATTAACTTTTTCAGTCACACACATATCCATGAGTGAATTGCACTACCACTAACATCTTCCTCAAGTAAGAAGGCACCCACTCATATGAAATTGATGCATATAAATCCACTCCATCTTCCATCTTGGAGAAGCAGCATGGCATAGTGGATAGAGTTTGGGCCTGGGGGTCAAAAGGTCATGAGTTCTAATTCCAGCTCCGCTGTCCGTTGTGTGACCTTGGGAACATCACTTCACTGTGCCCCAGTTATGGGTGAAATGGGGATTAAGACTGAGCCCCATGTGGGACAGGGACCGTCTCAATAGGACGGCTTTTAATAGATACCCTCAGTGGGTGTAAAAGTGAAAATTGTAGCCGATGCGTCATGTTGTTTACTTAAAAGTTAGAATTCTGGTGCTGCAAATGCTTGTGAATGATAATAATGATTGTGGTGTTTGTTAAGCACTTACTATGTGTCGAGGACTGCATAAAGCGCTAGGGATGCTACAAGATAATCAGGTCCCACTTGGAGTTCACAGGGAGAACAGGTATTAAATCCCCATTTGGCAAATGAGGGAGCTGAGGCCCAGAGAAGTGAAGTGACTTGCCCAAGGTAATATGGCAGGCCCGTGGTGGAGCTAGGATTAGAATCCAGGTCCTCTGATTTCCCAGTCCCATGCTCTTTCCACTAGGCCATGCTGCTTCTCATGGAGAGTGAAGGTGAAGATGAAGACAATAATAAACGATAATAGAGATGGTATCTGTTATTATTATTGAGAATGAAGGTAAAGATAAAGATGAAGAGTGCAGGTAAAAGGTTGCTATATTTAGTCTGAGCAAAGATGGTCTTATAGTGCCCAGAGTTCTAGCATTATTTCCCCTTTTATTAGTCTTTTAAAATAACAGTAAAACAACTCCCTTATCTTATGGCTTCAATGTTTTAGGAAGTTCTTAGCATTTCTGGACAACTATACATCGTCCAGCTATAATCACAATTTTCTAGAAATTGGTTTCTAGCTCTGTTTCTTCAGAGCTTTAATCCCCTGGGCAACTATCGGCAGCATGGCCTGGGACTCAGAGGACCTGGGTTCCAATCCTGATTCCGCCACGTACGTGCTCTGTGACCTTTGGCAAGTCAGTTCACTTCCCTGTGCTTCAGTTCCCTCATCTGCAGAAATGGGGATTCTATACCTGTTGTCCCTCCTACTTAGACCGAAAGCCCCACGTGGGACCCGATCATCTTGAATCTACCCCAGTGCATGGTACAGTGTTTGACATTTAGTAAGGGCTTAACAAATACCACAATTATTAAAATGGAATGTGAATTCAAATAACGTTCACAATTGGCCCGGGGAATCTTCCTACTTGGGCTCATGTTTGCTTCAGGAGTCTGGGCACTTCACCCGGGTGGAATGGCAAATTTATAAGCGTACTGACACGGCAGGAGGAGCACCCTTCCTACCTTAATTTTGCACCTGGTGATGCCCAAAAGCTCATTTAAGGGAGTGCAGTTTTGCGTGTGTGTGTTTTTAATGGTTTCTGTTAAGCACCTACTATGTGCCGGTCACTATACTAAGCGGTAGGGTAGATCCACGCTAATCAGGTTGGACGTAGTCCATGTCCTATATAGGCCTCACAGTCTTAATACCTACTTTACAGACGAGGTAACGGAGGCCCAGAGAAGCTAAATGACTTGCTCAAGGTCACACAGTAGGTAAGTGGCAGAGCCGATATTAGAACCCAGGTCCTCCTAGGTGTCTCCGGTTCCCAGTTCAGTTGGATCTGGGCACGAATTCCATTCCCACGTCATCAGTGGCTGGGATCCTTGTCCACTGAATCAGACGTTTCCTTGAGAATGAACCCCAGCCCCTAGCCCACGTCCTGCCTCTGGCCTGGAACGCCCTCCCTCCTCAAATCTGACAGACAGTAACTCTCCCCTCCTTCAAAGAGACCTTCCCTTGCCTCAGTCATCCTTTCCTCTTCTCCCACTTCCTTCTGCATCACCTGGACTTGCTCTCTTTATTCATCCCCGCCCCCTCCCAGCGCCATGGCACTGAAGTACATAGCTGTAATTTTATTTATTTATATTAATGTCTCTCTCCCCCTCTACACTGTAAGCTCGTTGTCGGCAGGGAAAGGGTCTGTTATGTTGTACTCTACCAACTCTCCTGCGAATCTATGCCTTATCATGGCAGGAGAGTTTGTTGTACATATTTATTACTCTACTTATTTTACTAGTACATATCTATCCTATTTATTTTATTTTGTTAGTATGTTTGGTTTTGTTCTCTGTCTCCCCCTTTTAGACTGTGAGCCCACTGTTGGGAAGGGACTGTCTCTGTATGTTGCCAATTTGGACTTCCCAAGCGCTTAGTACAGTGCTCTGCACATAGTAAGCGCTCAATAAATACGATTGATGATGATGATATGCCGATCATAATTATTATGGTATCTGTGCCAGGCACTGTACTAAGCGCTAGGGTGGATACAAGCAAATGGAGTTGGACACAGTCCCTGTCCCACGTAGGGCTCACAGTCTTCATCCCCATTTTACAGATGAGGCCCAGAGAAGTGAACGGACTTGCCCAAGGTCACACAGCAGACAACTGGCAGAGCTGGGGCCAGTACCCAGTTCCTCTGACTCCACCCTAAAATCACATCTCCTCCAAGATGCCTTCCCTGACTAATTCCTCCTTTCCCCATCTCATTAACTTGATTTGCCCTGCCCTCTGCATTGCCTAGCACTTGGTCTGCCCCCCCAAAAAGCATTTTAAACACTCTCCCCACTTTGCAGCTTCCCTTATCTGCAATATATTTTAATGTCTGTCTCCCCCATTAGATTGCATCGATTCTCCCAAATCCTTATCAATCTCTGCCAAGTGAAGCAGCGTGGCTTAGTGGCAAGAGCCCGGGCTTTGGAGTCCGAGGTCGTGGGTTCTAATCCCAGCTCCGCCACTTGTCAGCTGTGTGCCCTTGGGCAGGTCACTTCACTGGGCCTCAGTTCCCTCATCTGTAAAGTGGGGATGAAGACCATGAGCCCCACGTGGGACAACCTCATTACCTTGTATCTGCCCCGGCGCTTAGAAAAGTGCTCGGCACATGGTAAGTGCTTAACAAATCCCAACATCATCAAGAGAAGCAGCATGGCTCAGTGGAAAGAGCCCGGGCTTTGGAGTCAGAGGTCATGGGTTCAAATCCCGGCTCCGCCACTGGTCAGCTGTGTGACTTTGGGCAAATCACTTCACTTCTCTGGGCCTCAGTTACCTCATCTGTAAAATCATCATCATCATCAATCGTATTTATTGAGCGCTTACTGTGTGCAGAGCACTGTACTAAGCGCTTGGGAAGTATTTTGTTAGTATGTTTGGTTTTGTTCTCTGTCTCCCCCTTTTAGACTGTGAGCCCACTGTTGGGTAGGGACTGTCTCTATACGTTGCCAACTTGGACTTTCCCAAGCGCTTAGTACAGTGCTCTGCACACAGTAAGCACTCAATAAATACGACTGATGATGATGATGATAACATATAGAGACAGTCCCTACCCAACAGTGGGCTCACAGTCTAAAAGGGGGAGACAAAACCAAAATGGGGGTGAAGACTGGGAGCCTCCACGTGGGACAACCTGATCACCTTGTAACCTCCCCAGCGCTTAGAACAGTGCTTTGCACATAGTAAGCGCTTAACAAATACCATTATTATTATTATTATTACGTCCCCCATTAGATTGCACTGATTCTCCCAAATCCTTATCAATCTCGGGGGAAAGAGCCCGGGCTTTGGAGTCGGAGGTCCTGGGTTCAAATCCCAGCTCCGCCAACTGTCAGCTGTGTGATCTGGGGCACGCCGCTTCGCTTTTCTGTGCCTCAGTTACCTCCTCTGTAAAATGGGGATGAAAACTGTGAGCCCCACCATGGGACCTGATCACTTTGTAACCTCCCCAGCGCTTAGAACAGTGCTTGGCACATAGTAAGCGCTTAACAGGTACCATTATTATGATTTTTATTTGCCCTGGCTGGTGCTGCAGGGGGTAAACGTCCTGTCCCCGGGGAGAGCTCTTGCCAACTTGCACTTCCCAAGCGCTTAGCCCAGTGCTCTGCACACAGTAGGCGCTCAATAAATACGATTGAATGAATGAATGAATAGAATGGGGAGTAACGGTCGGGGGTCCGGTCGGCCGCCCCCCCGGTGACCTCACCTGCTGGTCACGAGCTTAGCCGGGCCCTGCATGGCGCCGCGGACCACGACGACGACAGCCCCGCCGCTCCCCGCACCGCACCCCGCCCGGCCGGACCAATCACGGCGGGCCGGGCGCGGGGCGGACCAATCGCAGGGAGCGAGGCGGGGAGAGGGGCGGGGCGGGCCAATCACCGGGAGCGGGGCGGGGAGGGCGGGGCGAGGCGGACCAATCACAGGGAGCGAGGCCTCCGCGGGAGGGCGAGGCGAGGAGGGGCGGGGCCACCGCAGGGGGGCGGGGCGGGCCAATCACAGGGAGCGAAGCGGGGAGGGGCGGGGCTACCTCGGGAGGGCGGGGAGAGGCGGACCAATCACAGGGAGCGAGGCGGGAGGGGAGGGGCCACCGTGGGAGGGCGAGGCGAGGTGAACCAATCACAGGGAGCGGGGAGGGGCGGGGCCACCGCGGGAGGGCGGGGCGAGGCGGGCCAAACACAGGGAGCGAAGCGGAGAGGGGCGGGGCCACCCCGGGAGGGCGGGGCGAGGCGGATTGATCATGGGGAGAGAATTGGGGAGGGGCGGGGCGAGGCGGGCCAATCACAGGGAGCAAGGCGGGAGGGGCGGGGCCACCGCGCGAGGGCGGGGCGAGGCGGGCCAATCACAGGGAGCGAAGCGGGGAGGGGCGGGGCCCCCGCGGGAGGGCGGGGCGGATCAATCATAAGGAGCGAAGCGGGAGGGGCGGGGCCACCGCGGGAGGGCGAGGCGAGATGGGGCGGGGCCACCGCGGGAGGGCTGGGCGGACCAATCACAGGGAGTAAGGCGGGGAGAGGGGCGCGGCGGACCAATCACAGGGAGCGAGGCGGGGAGAGGGGCGCGGCGGACCAATCACAGGGAGCGGGGAGGGGCGGAGCCACCGAGGGAGGGCGGGGCGAGGGGCGGAGCGGGCCGTGACACGAAGCGGGAGGGGGCGAGCGCGTGATCATCCCCCCCCCCCCCACCCCGGGGGTCGGCGGGCCGAGGGGGGCGTGACGTCATCAAGGGGGCGGGGCGGCTGCAGGCGTGACGTCATCACGGAAGGTTGGCGTCATCATAGGCTGCCGAGACAGGGGCGGACAACAACAATAATCATAATAATAATAATGATGGCATTTGTTACATGTTTTGTCTTCTTGTCTGTCTTCCCCTTCTAGACTGTGAGCCCGTTGTTGGGTAGGGACCGTCTCTGTTGCCAACTTGGCCTTCCCAAGCGCTTAGTACAGTGCTCTGCACACAGTAAGCGCTCAATAAATACGATTGAATGAATGAATAAATTAAGGGCCTACTATGTTCCAAGCACTGTTGTAATCAATTCATTCATTCAATCGTATTTATTGAGCGCTTACTGTGTGCAGAGCACTGTGCTAAGCGCTTGGGAAGTACAAGTCGGCAACGTATAGAGATGGTCCCTACCCAACAGTGGGCTCACAGTCTAGAAGGGGTTGTAAGCGCTGGGGTAGATACAAGATTGCCAGGTTGCCCCACATGGGGCTCACACTCTTCATCCCCATTTTACAGATAATAATAATAAAAATATTGGCATTTGTTAAGCGCTTACTATGTGCCAAGCACTGTTCTAAGCGCTTGGGGGGGATACAAAGTGATCAGGTTGTCCCACGTGGGGCTCACAGTCTTCATCCCCATTTTACAGATGAGGTAACTGAGGCTCAGAGAAGTTCAGTGACTTGCCCAAGGTCACACAGCAGACGTGGCGGAGCCGGGATTCGAACCCATGGCCTCTGACTCCAAAGCCCGGGCTCTTTCCACTGAGCCACGCTGCTTCTCAGATGAGGTAACAGGCCCGGGGAAGTGACTTGCCCAAAGTCACAGCGCTCACAAGTGGCAGAGTCGGGATTAGAACCCAGGACCTCTGACTCCCAAACACGGTTGGCGGCCACTGAGCCACATTGTTCAAAGGGGGCGGGGCGATGGGAGAGAGGGCGTCATTCATTCATTCAATAGTATCTATTGAGCGCTTACTGTGTGCAGAGCACTGTACTAAGCGCTTGGGAAGGACAAGTCGGCAACATATGGAGAGAGACGGTCCAAACCCAACAACGGGCTCACAGTCTAGAAGGGGGAGACAGAAAACAAGGAAAAAACCATGGAGACAGGGTGGGAAGATTGGAAGGATGGCGTCATCCCGGGGACAGAGTCCCTGTCCTGCCTTGGGCTCACTGGAATGGGTTTGGGGGTTGCGGCTTTGCCCCCTCTCCCCTGCCCAAGGAACACAGGACCGACCCAAAATGGCAATAAAAAAAAACAACTTAAGCAACCCCCGTTGGTAAACAGAGTCTCAAAATTTACAATCCGGAGAAACAGAGGCAGTTGCAGTAATCCAGGCGGCTGCCACATTATTCCAGGCAGTTATTCATTCATTCATTCAATCGTATTGAGCGCTTACTGTGTGCAGAGCACTGTACTGAGCGCTTGGCTAGTATAAATCGGCAACATATGGAGACGGTCCCCACCCAACAAGGGGCTCACAGTCTAGAAGCTGGAGACAGACAACAAAAAACATCTGGATTACTGCATCAGCTTCCTCGCTGACCCCCTCGGCCTCCTGCCTCTCCCCACTCCAGTCCATTCTTCCTTCTGCTGCCTGGATCATTTTTCTATCAAAGCGTTCAATCTCCCCAGTCCTCAGCAAACCCGAGTGGTTGCCCATCCACCTCCGCATCAAACAAAAGCACCTCACCATCGGCTTTGAAGCAGTCCATCCCCTTGCCCCCTCCTACCTCACCCGGCTACTCTCCTTCTCCGGCCCAGCCGGCACCCTTGGCTCTTCTAACGCCAACCTTCTCACTGTGCCTCCAACTTGCCTGTCTCACCGCCGAATCCTAGCCCATGTCCTGCCTCTGGCCTGGAACGCCTTTCCTTCATCCATTCAGTCATAGTTATTGAGCGCTTACTGTGTGCAGAGCACTGTACTAAACGCTTGGAAAGCCCCTCCTCAAATCCGACAATTACTCTCCCCCCCCCCCGAAAGCCTTATTGAAGGCACATCTCCTCCAAGTGGCCTTCCCTGACTGAGCCCTCCTTTCCTCTTCTCCTGCTCCCTTCTGCATCACCCTGACTGGCTCCATTTGCTCTTTCCCCACCACTTCCAGCCCCAAATCACTTATACACATATCAATAGTTTATTTAGATTAATGTCTGTCTCCCCCTCTAAACTGTAAACTCATTGTGTATTAGAAAGGTGTCTGTTTTATTGTTGTATCATGCTCTCCCAAGCACTTAGTACAGTACTCTGCACACAGTAAGCACTCAATTGTGGGCAGGGATTGTCTCTATTGTTGTATTGTTTTCCAAGTGCTTAGTACAGTGTTCTGCACACAGTAAGCGCTCAGTAAATACGATTGAATGAATGAATAAATACAACTGACTGGAGGCCTTCCCAGACTGAGCCCCTTCCTTCCTCTCCCCCTCGTCCCCCCTTCCATCCCCCCCTTCTTACCTCCTTCCCTTCCCCACAGCACCTGTATATATGTATATATGTTGGTACATATTTATTACTCTATTTATTTATTTATTTTACTTGTACATATCTATTCTATTTATTTTATTTTGTTAGTATGTTTGGTTTTGTTCTCTGTCTTCCCCTTTTAGACTGTGAGCCCACTGTTGGGTGGGGACTGTCTCTATATGTTGCCAACTTGTACTTCCCAAGCGCTTAGTACAGTGCTCTGCACATAGTAAGCGCTCAATAAATACAACTGATGATGATGATGAACTGACTGACCGACACAGTACTTAATACGGGTATATGATGTGAAAAGTATAATGCTAAGCTCTGGAAAAAAATACACAGGTGAAAATAATAATAATAAGAAGAAGAAGAACTGAACACTGAGGGGCTCGGAGTTTTAAAAATAAGGCAGTGGACAGAGCGGACTGGACTGACACATTAGGACAGATAAAACACAAAAACCCATAAAAGCCAAGTACAGTGTCAAAATCAAATAGAGCACTGTGCCTACAGAAGCAGAGTTGCAGGCTCTTGGAGGCTCAGAGTTCAACAGTAATAATTATTATGGTATCTATTACGCACTTACTATATGCCAAGCACTCAACCCAGCACTGGAGTAGATACAAGATCATCACGTTGCACACGTTTCCTGTCGGACAGACTTCAGGGATTACGCTCGAATCCCCGTTTTACGGAAGAGGAAACCGAGGCACAGAGAAGTTCAAGGAGGTGCCCAGGGTCACACAGCAGACAAGTGGCAGAGCCGGGATTAGAACCCTTGCTCATTCCACTAAGCCACGCTGCTTCCAACAGTCACAAGAGCCAAGGTTACAGGCTCAGTCTTCCCTACTGGATGGCTCCACTACAGCCTGCAGCTTCTTCTGCTCGGCTTCTTAACCTTCTGCTTGATGGGGGATAGAGAAGCAGCATGGCTCAATGGAAAGAGCCACGGGCTTTGGAGTCAGAGGTCATGGGTTCAAACCCCGGCTCCGTCAAGTGTCAGCTGTGTGACCCTGGGCAAGTCACTTCACTTCTCTGTGTCTCAGTTACCTCATCTGTAAAATGGGGATTAAGATTGTGAGCCCCCCTGTGGGACAACCTGATCACTTTGTCACCTCCCCAGTGCTTAGAACAGTGCTTTGCACATAGTAAGCGCTTAATAAATGCCATCATTATTATTATTATTATATTATGGGGATCACAGATCCAGGGCCCTGAATCAGGCATCCTGTGCTACTAAATAGAAAACGAACTCCAAGCCTTTCTAGAAGTTTCCTTTAGAAGCTGTTAAGGGAGGAGGAGAAGCTGAGCATCCCATACCTGAGGACGGTAAAGGTGGCTGCCGCTCCCACAGAGAGAGGGGGCAGTGAGGACTCTTTGACGTGCAGTAGCCATCAGCAGAAATAAAGCTTCTGGTGTGGGCACCCATTTCTGATGCCCCCAAAACCTGCCCATCACCTCACTACCCCTTCCAACTAAAGCCTCATCTCCCACATCCCATTCCTGTCCGAATTCCTCGGGTGAGGTGTTTACTCATGAATGAGGTGTACGGGTGAAGCAGCTTGGCCTGGAGGAAAGAGGCTGTGCCTTGGGCGGTCAGAGTCAGTGGAAGGCAATCTGCTACAAGTCAAAACTCCCCTATGCTGGGCAACAGCAGCATGGGAGAGAGTCGAGGGTGGAGACTCAAGTTTACTTATTCTGACTGCCAATTACCTGCTGTGTAACCGCAGGCAAGTAACTTAACTTCTCAGTGCCTTAGTTCCCTCATTTGCAAAATGGGCATTCAATACCCGTGCTCCCTCCTGATTATCACATACCTACCTCAGGATCCCACCTGGAGAGTGTCCAGTCCTCTACCAGTCTCAGTTATGGGAGGGAGAGTCAAGCCAAGGCCTACCCATTCCATCCCTAGCTTGGGCAGTGGCTAGCGAGTGGAAGGTAAACTGCTACAAGTCAAAGGTCTTCTGTGAGCTCGTTGTTGGGTAGGGATTGTCTCTGTTGCCGAACTGTACTTTCCAAGCGCTTAGTACAGTGCTCTGCACATTGTAAGCACTCAATCAATACAACTGAATGAATGAAAACTCACTCCTGCTGGGCAGCAGCGGCAAGGGAGAGAGTACAGGGCGGAGACTCAAGTTTACTGCTTGGAAGAAGGCGATGTTAGCCAGGAAACATTCAATGAAATGATCTTTCTGTGCAGAAGTGCGGGCCGCTACAAACTACAATTTACAGTGCATTTAATGCGGCTTTATGGGCGACGATGGGAATTCCTCAAACATTAGCTGTCTTCCAAATGCCCTATCTAGGCGACTCTACCCATCCCCAAGAGTAGACACAGCAATACTTTAACTGTTGGAAGTCCACCGAAAAAGATCGCCCGAAGCCTTGTCTGTGTCTTAACAAGTGGTCAAGGTAGCATATGCCACTGGGCCCCGGACAGACTCAATAATAATAATAATAATTATGGCATTTGCTAAGTGCTTACTATGTGCCAGGCACTGTACTAAGCACCCACAAGGAGATTACAGTGTAGAGGGGGAGACAGACATTAATGTAAATAAATAAATAAATTAAGGATATGTTCATGCTGTTGGGCTGAGGGAAGTGGGATAGGTGGATCCCTGTTGGACAGTGAAAATCCAACACCAATTCCTCCAGATGCCCAGCTGGACTCTATGGTGACTATGCACTTTGCTGTGTTCCCCTTAAAAACTATGTTACTCTCTCCAGTCCCACAGCACTTATATACATATCCTTCTATAGGCAAAACAGAAGCAATGTGGCCTAGTGAAAAACACATGGGCCTGGGAATTAGGGGGACTGGGTTCTAATCCTGACTCCGACATTTAATAATCGTAGTAATAAAAATAATAATGATTATGGTATTTGTTAAACACTAACAAGAACAGAGCACTGTACTAAGCACTTGGGAAAGTACAATACCACACTAAACAGCACTTGACGCATAGTAAGCGCTTAACAAATACCACCATTATTACAACAGAATTGGTAGACATGTTCCCTGCCCACGAAGAGCTTACAGTCTAGGGGAGGAGACTGACATTAAAATAAATTACAGATACGTAAATAAGTGGTATGGGACTGAAGGAAGGGTAAATATCAAGTGCATAAAAGGTGCACATTCAAGCGCAAGGGTGACACAGAAGGAATAGGAGAAATGAGGGTTTAGCAGGGGAAGGGCTCTTGGAGGAGAGGTGATTTTAATAAGCCTCTGAAGGTGGGGAGAGTCGGGGTCTGTTGTATATCAAGGGGAAGGCAGTTCCAGGCCAAAGGAAGAACATGGGCAAGAGGTCGGCAGTGAGATAGATGAGATCAAGGTATGGTGAATAGGTTGGCATTACAGAAGCAAATAGCTTGGACTGGTTGTAGTAGGAGACCTGATTAGTAGGAGAGCTGATTAAGTGCTTTAAAGTTGTAATCAATCAGTCAATCAATCATATTTACTGAGCATTTACTGTGTGCAGAGCACTGTACCAAACACTTGGGAGAGTACAATATAGCAATATAACAGATACATTCCCTGCCCACAACGAGTTTATAGTGTAGAGGGGAAGACAGCAATTAATATAAATATAAATAAATTATGGGTATATACAGAGGTCAGGACGCAAGAGTCAAGAGCAAGTCAGGACGACACAGAAAGGAGTGGAAGAAAAGAAAAAGAGGGCTTAGTGAAGGAAGGCCTCTTGGAGGAGATGTGCCTTCAGTAAGGCTTTGAAGACAGAGGGGAGTGTAACTGTCAGCTGGATATGAGGAGGGAGGGCGTTCCAGGCCAGAGACCGAACATGGGAGAGAGGTTTGCGGCAAGATAAGACGAGATTGAGGTATAATGAGTAGGTTGGCATTAGAGGAGTGAAGTGTATGGGCTGGTTTGTAGTACGAGAGTAGTGAGGTGAGGTAGGAGGGGGTAAGGTGATTGAGTGCTTTAAAGCCAAGGGTAAGGTGTTTGAAGCAGAGGTGGATGGGCAGCCAGCAGAGGATCTTGAGGAGTGGGGAAATATGGACCGAATGTTTTTGTAGAAAAGTGATCCAGGTAGCAGACTGAAGTGGGGAGAGACAGAAGGCAGGGAGGTCAGCAAGGAGGCTGATACAATAATCCAGGTGGGATAGGATAAGCACTTGGATTAATGTGGTAGCAGTTTGGATGGAGAGGAAAGGATAGATTTTAGTGATGTGGAGGTGGAACCTACAGGATTTAGTGACAGATTGAATATGTGGGTGGAATGAGAGACAGGAATCAAGGATAATACTAAGGTTATAGGTTTGTGAGAAAGGAAGGATGGTGGTGCTGTTTATAGCCATGGGAAAGTCAGGGGATGGACAGGTAAGGAGTTCTGTTTTGGACATGTTAAGTTTGAGGTGACGGCAGGACATCCAAGTAGAGATATCTAGAACGCAGGAAGAAGTGCGAGACTGCAGAGAGGGAGAGGGATCAGGGCGGGACGTGGAGATTTGGCCATCATCCACACAGAGGTGGTAGTTGAAGCCGTGTGAGCGAATGGTAAGGAGTTTCTGTTTGATGTGGAGGTCATTCATTTCCCAGATCATTTAAAACATAAAGCAACAAGTAAGCTATATTCAACAGCAGAGGTTTAAGAGAAGTGAAGCAGAATGATACTTTTCCATTTATTCCTGCCTCTCCAATTTTCCGAGAGCAAGGGAATAGCTGAGCATCAGCACGGATTTGTTTTACTCTGCTGAACAGCAGATGGTAGCATTTACCAACCCTCAGCCAAAGGCAAGCTACACAGCTTCGGAGCAGTGAAAACAAGGAATAGGATAAAGTGCATAGATAATCCCCAAATCTCATTTTAGTGATTTTTAACCAATGCTAACAAGTAGCAAAATCTAACTGATTTAAGTTACACCTTCTTGCCTTGCTCCTTTTGTGGCTCTAAGAGCAGGAAATTGACCCTGAATGTGGCATGTAGTTGGTGAGAGGAGGGAAGGGAGGAGGGAGGAGAGGAAGAAGGAACAGGAGGAGGAGGAAAAAAAGAAGGAAGTGGAAGAAGAGGAAAAGGAGGAGAAAGAGGGAAAGGACGAAGAGAGGAGAGGAGGAAGAGAGAAGAGGTGAAAACTGCGGACGAAGAGGTGGAGGATGAGGAGGAGCAGGAGAAGGAAGAGGAAAAAATACAGGAGGAGGAGGAGGAGGAGGAGAAGGAGAAGGTGGAAGAGGACAAGGAGAAGAAATAAGAGAAAGAGGAAGAGAAGAAAGTGGAAGAGAATCCTGGATCTTAGATAGTCATTAACTGTAACATAACCTTTGGAAAATCAAAATTTAACTGTACTGACCAGAGTCCCAAATTCACCCCGATTCTGTTAAAAATTGTTCAGAGGGTTCTATAGTAAGGAGATCTGTGTACCCAGAGCAACTGGAACGACTGTTTGTACGGTGAAGGAGTCTGGCCACAACCACCATCGAAAGCATTCATTGTCTCACAGCATCATCATCATCATCATCAATGGTATTTATTGAGCACTTACCGTGTGCAGAGCACTATTATTGATATGTACTTAAATGCCGTGGGGCTGAGGGAGGGTGTAAATAAAAGGTGCAAATCCAAGTGCAAGGGAGACAAAAGAGGGTGGGAGAAGAGGAAATGGGGACTTAGGGAAGGCCTCATGGAGGAGATGTGCTTTTAATAAGGCGGAAAAAGTGATAGTCTGTCAGATTCGAAGAGGGAGGGATTTTCAGCCCAGAAGCAGGATGTGGGTGAGAGGTGGGCGTGGAGATGGATGAGATGGAGGTACACTGAGTAGGTTGGGTTTAGAGGAGCGAACTGTGTGCAGTGGGTTGCAGCAGGAAATCAGGGAGGTAAGGTAAGAGGAGGCGAACTGATACAAGTCTTTAAAGCTAATGGAAAGGAGTTTCTGTTTGATGCAAAGGTGGATGGGCAACCACCGGAGGGTCCTGAGGAGTGAGGAATCACAAGGACATTGACAGTATGTGTTTCCACAAACACAACTTGGATCATCTTCCCAAAACACTCTCCATCCTCAAAAGCCTCCAGTGGCTACCCATTTCCCTCCTCAACAAGCCAAAATTGGCTTCCAGGCTCCACTGACTTTTCTCCTCCTTTTGTATCTGCTTTCTTCCCCTGTTCCTCCCCGGTTTCCCCTCTCCACTACTCCCAAGCTCACCTTCTCACTGTCCCTCAGTTTCCCAACTCCTGCCTCTGTTCCCTTTTTCACACCCTTTGGCAGGTCTGGAATGCTGCCAGGTCAGGAATTCTCCTCAGGTCAGGAGAAGTAGCGAAGCAGCCTGGCTCAGTGGAAAGAGCACGGGCTTGGGAGTCAGAGGTCATGGGTTCTAATCCCAGATCCCCCACATGTCTGCTGTGTGACCTCGGGCAAGTCACTAAACTTCTCTGAGCCTCAGTTCCTCATCTCTGAAATGGGGATGAAGACTGTGAGCCCCATGTGAGACAACGTGATCACCCTGTATCCCCTCCACAGCACTTAGAACAGTGCTTTGCACGTAGTAAGCGCTCAACACATGCCATCATTATTATTATTATTAATGCTCTCCCACTTCAAATTGGCCCCACCACAAGTCTACCCAGGTTCAAAGTCTTCCTAAAATTCCACCTCTGGACCTCAGCTTCCAAAGTCTGAAAAATGGGAATTCAGTTCCTATTCTCCCACCTTCTTTGGCTGTGGGATAGGGGCTCTGTCTAACCGGATTATCTTCTAACTTCTCCAGTGCTTAATAACAGTGTTTGGCACATAGTAAGTGCTAAACAAATACCATTAAAAAGAAATTTTAAAAAAGAGGCCTTCCCCAATGAATTTCTTCTTCTGCAGGTTGTGCTATGTTTACCACCACCACTTATATACTCACTTTAACTCCATGGCCTTTAGGTTCATACTGATTTACATACTCTATCTGCCTATTTGTCCACTTCTTCTTTTGCTTTAAATAGCTGGATAAACATGTTCCAAGATATAACAGGGTAGTGTTTATTCAAAGAGAGGTGGTGGCATTCATTGTTATACCGTGGGCTGCATTTTCCTATAGGCTTACATATTGTAAATTAAGATCTACTTCAGATCATCTTGAAAAATAATATGCATGTCCTTCACGTTCTATAATGTTCTGCTAATTATCAGTTGATTGTTGAATCTTTGTTTCAACTAATTCAGAACAACACTCCATTAGGTAAATGGGAAAGGGCAGTATGAGTCTTCATAGGAGACGGCAGAAGTAGAAATATGTCTATTTTATGTTACAAAAGTCAATCACTTAAAACCAAATCATAGGAAAATATTAAATCAACGTTTAAAAATAACAGTTCTTTTGCCTTTTTCATGACCTCATGCCCACTTTCTTATTTCCCTCTGAAAACCTCCTCATTTTAAGTATGTCATACGAGTCCAGCCCTTCATTCCAAAACTGTCATCCAGATTTTGCTTGTACGTCAGACTCCCCACTTTAGAATCTTAAATCCCCTCACCCAGTTTCTCCACCAGAAACCTGCCAGACGGCAGGTGTTCTCACGTTTTTATTCTGCAGAAGTAGCTCACCTACCGATTTTGGTATTTATTTTTCAATTTTAAAGAATAATTTGTCCAATTTAGGTTGAGTAGTAGTGCTCACCTTTCCCTTTAAAACTCCCCAAAGGAGGCTTACCTCCTTCACCATTAGAGTCTTCAAACATTTTCATAAATTCATCTGCTTTCTTGAAAATCATTGAAAGAGTGCTGAATCCCCAAATCTGAAGAGGCCATAATTTCTTCCTGTCCATCTTTTTTGGCATCTGGCAATGATGCACTGGACTGTCACGGACAGTGATTCTTTTGAACGAGATGCAGTTAGTTCATCGACATCGGTATCAGCCATCTGACAATGAAGTTGCCCCCCTAGTTCAGCAAATTCTAAAGTTGTTTGCTCAGGCATCTCTTCTCTGATTGTGGGCAGAGCTTTCTCCAAGATTTTATTCAACACTGTTTACTTGTTTTGATGTGTACATATATATCCACAATTCTATTTATTTACACTGATGCTAGTGATGCCTATGTATTTGTTTTGATGTCTGTCTCCCCCCTTCTAGACTGTGAGCCCGTTGTGGGCAGGGATTGTCTCTCTGTTGCTGAATTGTACTTTCCAAGCGCTTAGTACAGTGCTCCGCACACAGTAAGTGCTCAATAAATATGATTGAATGAATGAATGAATGAATTGTTAACTGATTCATCTTGCTCAGTTGAGATGGGGCAGGCAAAGCGTTAAGTCGGTCAGGCTTTCGGCAAAGAGCAAGGCATCAGAGGCTTTTTTTTGTTACCATTTTTAAGGGTATTTGTTAAGCGCTTACTAAGTGCTGGAGTAAGTACAAGCTAGTCCATACCCCACAAAAGATTCACAGTCTGAATCCCCATTTTACAGATGAGGTAAACCAAGGCACAGAGAGGTTAAGTGACTAGCCCAATGTCGCACCGCAGTCAACTGGCAGAATGGGGATTAGAACTCAGGTCCTTCTGACTCCTAGGCTTAGGCTCTATCCACTTGGCCATATGCTGCTTCTCACGGTTGTGGCTCTAGGGACGGTGTATCTTAGGATGTTTGGTTGTAATGTAGGGTGAGGAACAGAACAATCCTGGTTGTAACTTGGGGTTTATCTCTGCCTTGGCCTTTCCCCTTAGCTGCAAACCCCCCTCTATACTGTTAGTTCCTTGTGGGCAGGGAACACATCTACCGACTCTGTTGTACTGTACTATCCCAAGCACTAAGTACGGTGCCCTGCACACAGTAAGTGCTCAATAAATATGATTCATCAGTTGTAAATAATTTGTGTCTGTCATTCTCAGGACACAAAGGTCTTTGAAACACAGAAACACATCTATACTCCATTGTACTTTCCAAAGCACTCGGAACAGAGATTGATCTGAACACACACTTCATCTCATCATCTCTAGTCACTGTACAATCTGCAACCTCCCCAACTCTGAAATTCCATTCTCCGACCATGATCTCCTGACCAGCCTTCTCTCCCATACACACTCCCTCTCCCTGTAAATCCATCCTGTTCCCTTACAGAGACCTCCAATCTTTTGACAGCCTCAAGTTTCCAAAGTCATCTTGCCCCATTTGTTCTCCTTACGCAACCTGCTTTTCTTGACACACAAATTCACACTCTCAACACTCTCCTAAAATCTCCCCTGTCCCTCTTCGGTCCCTTCCTCCTCTTTCCCTCACTTCAACTGTCCGATCCTTACCAGCAGTATCTTGAGAGGAGCTCTCCCACCTACTCTCAAAATCCACGCCCCCTGCTCACACCTCCAACCCCATCCCTTCTCACCTTATCCAAACACTTACCCCTTCCTTTCTTCCCTCCCTGACCTCAATCTTCAACCACTCACTTTCTGGTGGCTCCTTCTCCTCTGCTTTCAAAAATGTCCATGTCTCCTCTAGCTTAAAAACAAAAACACCATTCACCCCATGGCTTCCCCCAGTTATCATGCTATCCCCCTCCTGCAATTCCTCTCCAAAATCCTCGAGTGAATTGCCTACCCCTGCTGCCTCCATTTCCTCTCTTCCGATTCTCTCCCCAACTCCATACAATCTGGCTTCTGCCCCCTTCACTCCACAGAAATGGCTAAGGTCATTAATGACCTCTTTCTCGCCAAATAAAATGACCCCTACCCATCTTAATCCTATTCAACCTCTCATTCATTCAATCATATTTATTGAGCGCTTATTGTGTGCAGAGCACTGTACTAAGCGCTTGGGCAGTACAAGTTGGCAACATATAGAGACAGTTCCTACCCAACAATGGGCTCACAGTCTAGAAGGGGGAGACAGTCTAGAAGGGGGAGACAAAGTGCCTTCAACCAGTTAGAAAACCCCCTTCTCCTGGAAACACTATCTAACCTTCACTTCACTGACACTGTCCTCTTCTGGTTCTTTTCCTATCTCTTGGGCCGCTCATTTTCAGTCCCTTTCAGAGGCTCCTCCTCTGCCTCCCACTCCCTAACTGTGGGAATCTCTCAAGGTTCAGTGCCGGATCCTCTTCTATACTCCATCTAATAATAATAACGTAATAATAATTACGGTATTGGTTAAGCGCTTACTATGTGCCAAGCACTGCTCTTACCTCTGGGGTAGACATAAGGTAATCAGGTTGCCTCACGTAGGGCTCACAATCTCCCTTTTACGGATGAGGTAACTGAGGCACAGAGAAGTGAAGTTGCTTGACCAAAGTCACACAGAAGACAAGCGGTGGAGATGAGATTAGAACCCACGTCCTCTGACCCCCAAGCCCGGGCTCTTTCCACTAAGCCATGCTACTTCACTCACTCCCTTAGAAAACCCATTCTCTCCTATAGCTTCAACTACCATGGATACTACAGTGATGATTTCCAAATCTAGCTCTCTAGCCCTGATCTCTCTCCTTCTCTGCACTCTCGCATTTCTTCCTGCCTTCAGGACATCTCTACTTGCCTATCCTGCTGACATCACAAACGGAACATATCCAACACAGAACTCCTCATCTTCCCACCCAAACCCTGCCTCCCCCCTGATTTTCCTATCATGGTAGCCACCACCACCTTCCTTCCTGTCTCTCGAGCCCGTACCTTTGGCATTGTCCTCCACTCATCTCCCTCCTGCAACCCACAGAGCGAGTGTCACCAAAGCCTGTCCGTTCTACCTTCACATCTGTATGACGTGATGGGGACAGAAGTGGGAGACGCTTCTATTGAGGACCACAAGTCTAGATGCCTACTAGGCAGTAATGGTCCACCTGGCCGTCGGACGGACAGGGCCGCTGGCCACAACTGACCAGCACATCTCCCTGTCTCTGCCAGCTGTCAGTTACCCCAGAGAACAACATTTATTTCCCTCGTCTTCCTTGCCCTCTTGCTGCTATTCCCAGGCGGGCTCTCTGACTCATGCCTTCTCTTCGCAATGATCCTCCCAAACTCCAAACCGACCCCAACTCTTACCCCAACCAGAGGCCAGCCCATGCTCCTAACCCACGAGCGAGACCCCCCCCCGACTAGTCCTTTTTAGAGCCTACCCCCACCTTCCCAGCCCCTTTCATTTCCCTGCCACACAACTCCATTTCCCATCTGCTCTTCCCAGGGCTTCCAAAGCCACAGGACAGGGAGGGCAGGACTTGGGTGGAAGCAGTTGGCAGCCACCCTTGCCCCTACCATTGCTCTTCCCCGCTGCCCCGAGCTCTTCCCCGCTTTTCTTCCCTCCTCTGTCTTTGTCCCCTGCCCATCCCCGGATGCTCAGCCCCAATTCGCCCCGATGCTCAGACCGAAAAGGTTCTCGGGCCTGAATCCGGGTCTCAGAGCCAAAAAGAAACTTGAACACTATCATAAGTCCGTGCCGCCCCAGCTGAGTCTGAATGTTGATGCCGTGTGGGCATCCCAGAGGGTGGCCTCGGCAGATTAATAATCGTTATAATAATAATTATTATGATTACATTTGTTAAACTCTTACTGTGTGCCAGGTACTGTACTAAGCACTGGGGTGGAGACAAGCTAATTGGGTTGGACGCAGTCCCTGTCCTACATGGGGCTCACAGTCTCAATCCCTATTTTCCAGATGAGGTCACTGAGGCACAGAGAAGTGAAATGTCCTGCCCAGCAGACAAGTACAGGCATTAGGATTAGAAGCCATGCCCTTCCGACTCCCAGGTTTGTGCTCTATCCACTAGGCCTTGCTGCTTCCCATCATTGATTGATCTGGTTTTCCCACCCTTGCAGCTCCAGCTCGCAGCTGACTCTAAGAAGGGGGCCCCTACAAACCAGCTGTCGACCCCACCCTCCGATCCCTCCAACGGGAGGACCCCGGGCCACTGGACAGGAGCCATGAGCTATCTTGCTGCCGACCACTCGCTCACATCCTCCCTCTGGCCTGGAACGCCCTCCCTCCTCATAGAATAATAATAATAATAATGATGGCATTTGTTAAGCGCTTACTGTGTGCCAAGCACTGTTCTAAGCACTGGAAGGGATACAAGGTGACCAAGGTTGCCACAGTCTTAATCCCCATTTTACAGATGAGGGACCTGAGGCTCAGAGAAGTTAAGTGACTTGTCCAAAGTCACACAGCTGATAAGTGGCGGAGCCAGGATTAGAACCTATGACCTCTGACTCCCAAGCCCGTGCTCTTTCCACTGAGCCATGCTGCTTTCTCATTCATTCATTCATTCATTCATTCATTCATTCAATCGTATTTATTGAGCACTCCTTGTGCACAGCACTGTACTAAGCGCTTGGGAAGTACAAGTCGGCAACATATAGAGACAGTCCCTACTCAACAATGGGCTCACAGCCTAGAAGGGGGAGACAGACAACAAAACAAAACATGTGGACAGATGTCAAAATCGTCAGAACAAATAGAATTATAGCTATATGCACATCATTAACAAAGTAAATAGAATAGTAAATATGTACAAGTAAAATAAATAGAGTAATAAATCTGTACAAATATACACAAGTGCTGTGGGGAGAGGAAGGAGGTAGGGCAGAGCAGGGGGGATGGGGAAGAGGAGACGAAAAAGGGGGCTCAGTCTGGGAAGGCCTCCTGGAGGCCGTGAGCTCTCAGTAGCGCTTCAAAGGGAGGAAGAGAGCTAGTTTGGCGGATGTTTAGAGGGAGGGCATTCCAGGCCATGGAAAGAACGTGGGCTGGGGATCAACGGTGGGACAGGTGAGAATGAGGCCCAGTGAGGAGGTTAGTGGCAGAGGAGCGGAGGGTGTGGGCTGGGCTGGAGAAGGAGAGAAGGGAGGTAAGGTAGGAGGGGGCGAGGTGATGGAGAGCCCTGAAGCCGAGAGTGAGGAGTTTTTGCTTGCTTCATAGATTGACAGGCAAACACTGGAGATTTCTGAGGATGGGAGTGACATGCCCAAAGCGTTTCTGTACAAAGATAATCCGGGTAGCAGAGTGAAGTATAGACTGAAGTGGGGAGAGACAGAAGGATGGGAGATCAGAGAGGAGGCTGATGCAGTAATCCAGTCGGGCTAGGATGAGAGATTGAACCAGCATGGTAGGGGTTTGGATGGAGAGGAAAGGGCGGATCTTGGCGATGTTGCGGAGGTGAGACTGGCAGGTTTTGGTGATGGACTGAATGTGTGGGGTGAATGAGAGAGAGGAGTCGAGGATGACACCGAGGTTGCGGGTTCGTGAGACGGGAAGGATGGTAGTGCCATCCACAGTGATGGGAAAGTCAGGGAGAGGACAGGGTTTGGGAGGGAAGATAAGGAGCTCAGTCTTGGACATAATTGAGTTTTAGATGGCGGGCAGACATCCAGATGGAGATGTCCTGAAGGCTCTCCCCCAGTTCAAAGCCTTATTGAAGGCACATCTCCTCCAGGGAGCCTTCCCTGACTGAGCCCTTCTCTCCTCTTCTCCCATTCCCTTCTGCACCACTCACACTTGCTCCTTCATTCATCCTCTCTCCCTTCCCCATGGCACATATGTACAGAGCTGTATATATCTGCTATTTATTTATTTATTTATTTATTTATACATACATGCATACATATATACATACATACATACATACATACTAATGTCTGTCTCCCCCGCCAGACTGTGAGCTCGTTGTGGGCAGGGAATGTATTTGGTGTCATATTGTACTGTCCCAAGCGCTTGGTACAGTGCTCTGCACACAGTAAGCGCTCATTATATACTATCAAATGAATGAATGAATGATGGGGACCGTTTCCCACACGATTTGCTTATATGATGATGCTGGTATTTGTTAAGCACTTACTATCTGCCAAGCACTGTTCTAAGCACTGGGGGGGGGGGGTGGTAAAAGGTGATCAGGTTGTCCCACGTGGGGCTCACAGTCTTAACCCCCATTGTACAGATGAGGGAACTGAGGCACAGAGAAGTGAAGTGACTTGCCCAAAGTCACATAGCTGACAGGTGGCAGAGCCGGGATTAGAACCCATGACTTCTGGCTCCCAAGCCCGTGCTCTTTCCATTGAGTCATGCTGCTTCTCATCCACCCCAGTGCTTAGCAGAGTGTTCTGCACACAGTAAAAGCTCAAGAAATACAATTGAGTGAATGAATGAATGATGGGGACTGTGTCCAGCCCGGTTTGCTTGTATCCACCTCAGCTCTTAGTACAGTGCTCTGCACACAGTTAGGCGCTCAATAAACACTATCAAATGAATGAATGAATGATGGGGACCGTTTCCAACCCGATTCGCTTATATTCACTCATTCAATCGTATTTATTGAGCGCTTACTGTGCAGAGCACTGTACTAAGCACTTGGGAAGTACAAGTTGGCAACATATAGAGACGGTCCCTACCCAACAGTGGGCTCACAGTCTGGAAGGGAGAGACAGAGAACAAAACAAAACATATGAACAAAATAAAATAAGTAGAATAAAAATGTACAAGTAAAATAAATAAATAAATAGAGTAATAAATATGTACAAACATATATACATATATACAGGTGCTGTGGGGAAGGGAAGGAGGTAAGGCGGGGGGGATGGAGACAGGGAGGAGGGGGAGAGGAAGGAGGGGGCTCAGTCTGGGAAGGCCTCCTGGAGGAGGTGAGCTCTCAGTAGGGCCTTGAACTGAGGAAGAGAGCTAGCTTGGCGGATGGGCAGAGGGAGGGCATTCCAGGCCCGGGGTATGACGTGGGCCGGGGGTCGACGGTGGGACAGGCGAGAACGAGGCACGGTGAGGAGATTAGTGGCAGAGGATCGGAGGGTGCGGGCTGGGCTGGAGAAGGAGAGAAGGGAGGTGAGGTAGGAGGGGGTGAGGGGATGGACAGCCTTGAAGCCCAGGGTGAGGAGTTTCTGCCTGATGCGCAGATTGATTGGTAGCCACTGGAGATTTTTGAGGAGGGGAGTAACATGCCCAGAGCGTTTCTGGACAAAGACGATCCGGGCAGCGGCGTGAAGTACGGATTGAAGTGGGGAGAGACAGGAGGATGGGAGAACGGAGAGGAGGCTGATGCAGTAATCCAGACGGGATAGGATGAGAGCTTGAACGAGCAGGGTAGCGGTTTGGATGGAGAGGAAAGGGCGGATCTTGGCAATGTTGCGGAGGTGAGACCGGCAGGTTTTGGTGACGGATTGGATGTGAGGGGTGAACGAGAGAGCCGAGTCGAGGATGACACCGAGCTTGCGGACTTGTGAGATGGGAAGGATGGTAGTGCCGTCAACAGTGATGGGAAAGTCAGGGAGAGGGCAGGGTTTGGGAGGGAAGACAAGGAGTTCAGTCTTGGACATGTTGAGTTTTAGGTGGCGGGCAGACATCCAGATGGAGATGTCCTGAAGGCAGGAGGAGATGCGAGCCTGGAGGGGGGAGAGAGAGCAGGGGTAGAGATGTAGATTTGGGTGTCATCAGCGTAGAGATGATAGTGGAAGCCGTGGGAGCGAATGAGGTCACCAAGGGAGTGAGTGTAGATCGAGAACAGAAGGGGACCGAGAACTGAACCTTAAGGAACCCCTACAGTAAGGGGGTGGGAGGGGGAGGAGGAGCCCGCAAAAGAGACTGAGAATGAACGGCCGGAGAGATAAGAGGAGAACTGGGAGAGGACCGAGTCTGTGAAGCCAAGGTCGGATAGCATGTTGAGGAGAAGGGGGTGGTCCACAGTGTCGAAGGCAGCTGAGAGGTCGAGTAGGATTAGGGTAGAGTAGAAGCCATTGGATTTGGCAAGCAGGAGGTCAGTGGTGACGTTTGAGAGGGCAGTTTCTGTGCAATGTAGGGGATGGAAGCCAGATTGGAGGGGGTCGAGGAGAGAGTTGGCGTTGAGGAATTCGAGGCAGCGCGTGTAGACGACTTGTTCAAGGAGTTTGGAAAGGAATGGTAGGAGGGAGATGGGGCGATAACTAGAAGGGGAGTTGGGGTTAAGAGATGTTTTGTTTAGGATGGGAGAGACGTGGGCATGTTTGAAGGCAGAGGGGAAGAAACCAGTGGAGAGTGAGGGGTTGAAGGTGGAAGTTAAGGAGGGGAGGCGGGACGCAGCGAGAGATTTCATAAGATGAGAGGGAATGGGGTCAGAAGCACAGGTGGCCGGAGTAGCACTTGAGAGGAGGGAGGAGATCTCATCTGAGGATACTGCTGGGAAGGATGGGAGAGTAACAGAGAGGGTTGAGAGCTGGGGGCTTGGAGAAGGGGTAGGAATGACTTTGGGGAGCTCAGACCTGATGGATTTAATTTTATTAATGAAGTAGCAGGCCAGATCGTTGGGGGTGAGGGAAGGAGGAGGGGGAGGAACAGGGGGCCTGAGAAGGGAGTTAAATGTACAGAAGAGCTGATGGGGATGATGGGCATGGGTGTCAATAAGGGAGGAGAAATAGTTTTGTCTGGCAGAGGAGAGGGCTGAGTTAAGGCAGGAACGGATAAACTTGAAGTGAACGAGGTTGGCATGGCGTTTAGACTTTCGCCAGCAGCGTTCGGCAGCTCGAGCATAAGAGCGAAGGAGGCGGACAGTGGCAGTGATCCAGGGCTGTGGGTTAGAGGTGCGAGAGCGGCGAAGGGAAAGGGGAGCGAGCGAGTCTAGCTGAGTAGAAAGGGTAGAGTTGAGAGCAGGAATCTGATCATCAAGACTAGGTAGAGAGGAAAGGGAGGCGAGGTGGGGTGTGAGGCACTCAGAAAGATGGATGGGGTCAGTCAATCAATCAATCGTATTTATTGAGCGCTTACTGTGTGCAGAGCACTGTACAAAGCACTTGGGAAGTACAAGTTGGCAACATATAGAGACGGTCCCTACCCAACAGTGGGCTCACAGTCTAGAAGGGGGAGACAGAGAACCAAACCAAGCATACTAACAAAATAAAATAAATAGAATAGATATGTACAAGCAAAATAAATAAATAAATATGTACAAAGAGAGCGGAGATCTCTGTGAGGGAGTCACATGGATTTACAGGTGAAAGGAGTGTGAGTGAGGAGGCAGGTGAGAAGATTATGATCAGAGAGAGGGATTTCAGAGTTGGTGAGGGTGGAGACAGTGCATCTACTCCAGCGCTTAGCACAGTGTTCTGCACACAGTAAGGGCTCAAGAAATACGATTGAATGAATGAATGAAGGCGACTGTGTTCAACCCGCTTTGTTTGTATCCACCCAGGGCTTAGTACAGTGCTCTGCACACAGTAAGTGCTCAATAAATATGACCGACTGAATGAATGAATGACGGGGACTGGACCCAACCCGACTGGCTTGTATCCACCCCAGCACTTAGTGCAGTGCCTGGCACATAGTAAGCGCTTAACAGATACCATAATTATTATCATCATGACGTCACTTCACCTCTCTGTATCTCAGTTTCCTCATCTGTAAAATGGGAATTCAATGCCATTTCTCTCTTCCCCTTAGACCAGGAGTCTCACCCGGGACAGGGTCTGTGTCCCACCCGATTATCTTGTACCTACTAGAGTGCTTAGCACATGGTAGGTGCTTAACAAGTACCACAAAATTATTACTGTGCTCAGAGTACTTTACTGAATGCTTACTCTGTGCTGCCCTGGGCGCCTACTATGTGCAAAGCACTGTATTTGGCTAAAGGGGAAACAATGAGAAGTAAAATAATAATAATAATGGTATTTGTTAGGCGCTTACTATGTGCCAAGCACTGTTCTAAGTGCTGGGGGTAGATACAGGGTAATCAGGTTATAATAATAATAATAATGGCATTTATTAAGCGCTTACTATGTGCAAAGCACTGTTCTAAGCGCTGGGGAGGTTACAAGGTGATCAGGTTATACCACGTTGGGCTCACAGTCTTAATCCCTGTTTTCCAGATGAGGTAACTGAGGCACAGAGAAGTTAAGCGACTTGCCCGAAGTCACACAGCTAAGTGGCAGAGCTGGGATTAGAACCCACTACCTCTGACTCCCAAGCCACTTGGGACTCTTTCCCCTAAGTCACACCACGCTTGCCCTCGAGGAGCTTAAAATCCACCAGGGGAGGCCAACACCAACTGTGTGTAGGAACAGCAGGAAAAATAGAGAAGCAACTGGAAATGGGGAAAATATGGAAAACGGATAAAGTGTGTGACAAAGCCGGTGCCCGCCCGAGTTGTGAGGCTAGCTACCCGTGACTCAATGGAAAAGAGCCCGGGCTTTGGAGTCAGAGGTCATGGGTTCAAATCCCGGCTCCGCCAATTGTCAGCTGTGTGACTTTGGGCAAGTCACTTAACTTCTCTGTGCCTCAGTTACCTCATCTGTAAAATGGGGATGAAGACTGTGAGCCCCCCGTGGGACAACCTGATCACCTTGTAACCTCCCCAGCGCTTAGAACAGTGCTTTGCACATAGTAAGTGCTTAATAAATGCCATTATTGTTATTATTATTATTACCCAGCCGAGAAATCTCCTTCTAGGTGCCCCAGAAAGTCTTCTAGACTGTGAGCCCACTGTTGGGTAGGGACTGTCTCTATATGTTGCCAGCTTGTACTTCCCAAGCGCTTAGTACAGTGCTCTGCACATAGTAAGCGCTCAATAAATATGATTGATTGATTCTCCTCCTCTGGGATTACTGGCCTGGGGACTGGGAGGGGGTCCCCTGCCAGCTCTGCGGAGGGCTCCGCAGAGGGATCAGCACGAGAGGCCCTGGCACAAATCTCCGGCTGTTGGGAGGGCAGGGGAACCGGCCGACCGCATCCTCGCAACCACGGGGAGACGAGCACGGCCAAGGCACGCTCCATCCATCAATGGTACTTACTGAGCCCCTACTGTGGGCAGGCCACTGTACTGAGCGTTCGGCGAAGCCCGATAGAGTCCGAAGACCCGCTCCTCGCCCACAACGAGAGAAGGACGGGGGCTTGGGAGTCTGAGGTCGTGGGTTCTAATCCCGGCTCCACTTCTCTGGTCCTCGGTTACCTCATCTGTAAAACGAGGATTAAAAGTGTGAGAAGCAGCGTGGTTTGATGGAAAGAATCGGGGCTTCTGATCCCGCTCGTGCCCCCTATCAGCTGTGTGACTTTGGGCAAGTCACCTCATTTCTCTGTGCCTCGGTGACCTCGTCTGTCAAATGGGGATGAAGCCTGTGAGCCCCACGTGGGACACCCTGATTACCTTGTACCTACCCCAGCACTTGGCACATAGCAAGCGCTTAACACATGCCATCCTCATCATTATTATTACCCTATATCCATCCCAGCGCTTAGAACAGTGCTTGGCACATAGTAAGCGCTTAACAAATACCATAGAAACAACAACAACAAAAAACAGATGCGTTTACAGTCTAGAAGGGGAGACAGACGGACGGTAGGATGGATGCTTCACCCGGGGAAGTGCAGGCGGGCCATCCTCCACGGACACCAGCGGGGCTCAAAAATGGCGCAGTGATTCGGTAGGGGTGGGAAGGGGTGTGTGGGGGTGCGGGGGTGTTTGCGTGTGTTGATGGGGGCTGTGGGAAGGTGTGCAATGGGACGTGCTTGCATGTGTGTGGGTCTGTTTCTAGGGGCATGTGGGAAGGTGTGCAAGGAGGTGTGCGTGCGTCTGTGCATGTTTATGGGGGCACGAGGGAATGTGTGCAAGGGGTGTGCGTGCATGTGTGTGGGTCTGTTTCTAGGGGCACGTGGGAAGGTGTGCAAGGGGTGTGCGTGCATGTGTGTGGGTCTCTTTCTAGGGGCACGCGGGATGGTGTGCAAGGGGACGTGCGTGCGTTTGTGCAGCTGTTTGTGCATGCTTATGGGGGCACGAGGGAATGTGTGCAAGGCCTGTGTGTGCATGTGTGTGGGTCTGTTTCTAGGGGCACGTGGGACGGTGTGCAAGGGAGCGTGTGTGCATTTGTGCATGTTTATGGGGGCATGAGGGAATGTGTGCCGGGGGCAGGTGTGTATGTGTGTGGGTCAGTTTCTAGGGGCACGTGGGACGGTGCGCAAGGAGGTGTGCGTGTGTTTGTGCATATTTATGGGGGCACGAGGGAATGTGTGCAAGGGGGCAGAAGTGCATGCGCGGTGTGCGGGGCTTTGTGTCCGCGCGGGCTTGGTGGGCTGTGCACGTGTAGGCGGAGACGCGGGGGGCCGGGTGCGGGGGTGACCGGGCTCCGGCCCCCGGCCCGGCCCTCCTGCCTCGTTTTCATGGTTGGCGGAGGAGCCGTTGGGGGTGTGTGTGTGAAAAGGCCTTAATGCCCCTGGGGGGGTCGTGGAGGGCAAGGCACGGTGGGGCCCGGCCCGACGGGGCCCCCGGTCTGACCCTTGACCCTCTGCTTGGTTTTCCCGTCCTAGTCCTGCCTCGTTACTTGTCCCGCCGCCTGCCACCCGCACCGTCCGTCGGCTCGCCGTGGGCGCAGGTGGCCGGTCTGTCTTGCCATAATGTCTCTCCCAAGCGCTTAGTGAGCACGTGGTAAGCGCTCAATAAATACGAACGAAGAGTGAGTGAGTGAGTGAGTGAGAGCTCCCCGGCCCGTGCCCGTCTGTGCCCCCCGGGCCGTGCCCCCTCCGCTTAATCAATCAATCAATCAATCGCATTTATTGAGCGCTTACTGTGTGCCGAGCACTGTACTAAGCACTTGGGAAGTCCAAGCTGGCAACATAGAGAGACGGTCCCTACCCAACAGTGGGCTCAATCAATCAATCAATCAATCAATCATATTTATTGAGCGCTTACTGCGTGCAGAGCACTGTACTACACGCTTAGGAAGTCCAAGTTGGCAACATATCGAGATGGTCCCTACCCAACAGTGGGCCCACAGTCTAGAAGGTGGGCACATGGCTTACCGTGTGCAGAGCACTGTACTAAGCGCTTGGGAAGTCCAAGCTGGCAACATAGACAGTCCCTACGCAACAGTGGGCTCAATCAATCAATCAATCAATCAATCAATCAATCGTATTCATTGAGCGCTTACTGCGTGCAGAGCACTGTACTAAGCGCTTAGGAAGTCCAAGTTGGCAACATATTGAGACGGTCCCTACCCAACAGTGGGCCCACAGTCTAGAAGGTGGGCTCACGGCTTACTGTGTGCAGAGCACTGTACTAAGCGCTTGGGAAGTCCAAGCTGGCAACATAGAGAGACGGTCCCTACCCAACAGTGGGCTCAATCAATCAATCAATTGTATTTATTGAGCGCTTACTGCGTGCAGAGCACTGTACTAAGCGCTCGGGAAGTCCAAGCTGGCAACATAGAGAGACGGTCCTTAGCCAACAGTGGGCTCAATCAATCAATCAATCAATCGTATTTATTGAGTGCTTACTGCGTGCAGAGCACTGTACTAAGCGCTCGGGAAGTCCAAGCTGGCAACATAGAGAGACGGTCCTTAGCCAACAGTGAGCTCAATCAATCAATCAATCAATCGTATTTATTGAGTGCTTACTGCGTGCAGAGCACTGTACTAAGCGCTCGGGAAGTCCAAGTTGGCAACATAGAGAGACGGTCCCTACCCAACAGCGAGCTCAATCAATCAATCAATCAATCAATCAATCAATCGTCTTTATTGAGCACTTACTGCATGCAGAGCACTGTACTAAGCGCTCGGGAAGTCCAAGTTGGCAACATAGAGGGCCGGTCCCTACCCAACAGAGGTGGGCTCCCAGCTTACTTTGTGCAGAGCACTGGACTAAGCGCAAGCTGGCGCCGCATAGAGAAGCAGCGCGGCTCAGTGGAAAGGGCGCGGGCTTTGGAGTCAGAGGTCAGGGGTTCAAATCCCGGCTCCGTCAATGGTCGGCTGGGTGACTTTGGGCAAGTCACTTCACTTCTCTTTGTCCAGAAACGCTCTGGGCATGTTACTCCCCTCCTCAAAAACCTCCAGTGGCTCCCAATCAATCTGCGCATCAGGCAGAAACTCCTCACCCTGGGCTTCAAGGCTGTCCATCCCCTCGTCCCCTCCTACCTCCCCTCCCTTCTCTCCTTCTCCAGCCCAGCCCGCACCCTCCGCTCCTCCGCCGCTAACCTCCTCACCGTTAGGCCTCACTCTCGCCTGTCCCGCCATCGACCCCCAGCCCACGTCCTCCCCCGGGCCTGGAATGCCCCCAATCCCTCTGCCCACCCGCCAAGCTCCCTCTCTTCCTCCCTTCAAGGCCCTGCTGAGAGCTCCCCTCCTCCAGGAGGCCTTCCCAGACTGAGCCCCCTCCTTCCTCTCCCCCTCGTCCCCCTCTCCATCCCCCCACCTTACCTCCTTCCCTTCCCCACAGCACCTGTATATCTGTATAGATGCTTGTACGTATTTATCACTCTATTCATTTATTTATTTTACTTGTACATTTCTATCCTATCTATTTTATTTTGTTGGTACGTTCAGTTCTGTTCTCCATCTCCCCCTTTTAGACTGTGAGCCCACTGTTGGGTAGGGACCGTCTCTATGTGTTGCCAACTTGTACTTCCCAAGCGCTTAGTACAGTGCTCTGCACACAGTAAGCGCTCAACAAATACGACTGATTGATTGATTGATCGATTTACTTGTACACATCCATCCTATTTATTTGATCTTGTCAGTACGTTTGGTTTTATTCTCCGTCTCCCCCTTTTAGACCCGCCGTTGGGTAGGGACCGTCTCTCCGTGTTGCCAACCTGGACTTCCCAAGCGCTCGGCGCCGTCCTCCGCACGTGGTAGGCGCTCAATAAATACGACTGATTGATTCTCCGGGCCTCGGTGACCTCACCCGTCAAATGGGGATCGATCAATCAATCAATCAATCAATCGTATGTATTGAGTGCTTACTCTGTGCAGAGCACCGTACTAAGCGCTTGGGAAGGACAAATTGGCAACGCATGGAGACGGTCCCTACCCAACGGCGGGCTCACAGTCGAAAAGGGGGAGACGGAGGACGGAACCGAACATACCAACAAAATAAAATAAATAGCTTGGGAAGTACTAATTGGCAACACATAGAGACAGTCCCTACCCAACAGTGGGCTCACAGTCGAAACGGGGGAGACGGAGGACGGAACCAAACATACCAACAAATAAAATAAATAGCCTGGGAAGTACAAATTGGCAACACATAGAGACAGTCCCTACCCAACAGTGGGCTCACAGTCGAAACAGGGGAGACGGAGGACGGAACCAAACATACCAACAAATAAAATAAATAGCCTGGGAAGTACAAATTGGCAACACATAGAGACAGTCCCTACCCAACGGCGGGCTCACAGTCTAAAAGGGGGAGATGGAGAACGGAACCGAACATACCAACAAAATAAAATAAATAGCTTGGGAAGTACAAATTGGCAACACATAGAGACAGTCCCTACCCAACGGCGGGCTCACAGTCGAAAAGGGGGAGACGGAGGACGGAACCGAACATACCAACTAAATAAAATAGATAGGATAGAAAGGTGCAAGTAAAATAAATACATAAATAAATAGAGTAATAAATATGTACAACCATATAAACCATATATACCATACAACCATATATATATATATATACAACCATATATACACATGTATGTATATACATATATACATACAACCATATATACACATATATACAGGGATGAAGCCTGCTCACAGTCGAAAAGGGGGAGACGGAGGACGGAACCGAACATACCAACAAAATAAAATAGATAGGATGGAAACGTACAAGTAAAATAAATACATAGAGTAATACATACGTACAACCATATATACAGGGATGAAGCCTGGGGGACAGCCCCATCGCCCTGTAACCTCCCCGGCGCTTGGAACAGATACTCGCACGTAGTAAGCGCTTCCTAGATGCCATCATTCTGATGATGATGATTATTCTAGAGAGGGGGCCCTACCCCACAGCGGGCTCACAGTCGAAAAGGGGGAGACGGAGGACGGAACCGAACATACCAACAAAATAAAATAGATAGGATGGAAATGTACAAGTAAAATAAATACATAGAGTAATAAATACGCACAACCAGATACACAGGGATGAAGCCTGGGGGACAGCCCCATCGCCCTGTAACCTCCCCGGCGCTTAGAACAGATACTCGCACGTAGTAAGCGCTTCCTAGATGCCATCATTCTGATGATGATGATTATTCTAGAGAGGGGGCCCTACCCAACAGCGGGCTCACAGTCGAAAAGGGGGAGACGGAGGACGGAACCGAACATACCAACAAAATAAAATAGATAGGATGGAAATGTACAAGTAAAATAAATACACAGAGTAATAAATACGCACAACCATATATACAGGGATGAAGCCTGGGGGACAGCCCCATCGCCCTGTAACCTCCCCGGCGCTTAGAACAGATACTCGCACGTAGTAAGCGCTTCCTAGATGCCATCATTCTGATGATGATGATTATTCTAGAGAGGGGGCCCTACCCCACAGCGGGCTGGAGGCCCGACGGGGCGGGGCGGGGGCGGTGGGATTCGCAGCCCCCGCCCTCCCTCCCTCCCTCCCTCGGATCCCCCCGTTATTAAGCAGGATGCCGGGCGTGCGGGCGGACAGTGTCCCGGCCGGGCCCCCCGGGCCCTGACCACGGACGGACGGACGGACCGACGGCCGGCCGGACCCCCTCCCTCCCTCCCTCCCTCCGCCCCCCCCCGGGCCGGGCCCATGTCCCGTTGGGCCTCGGCGGCGGCGCTGGTCCCGCTGCTCCTCCTGGCGCTGTCCCCTCGGGTCCCGGGCCCCGCGGGCGGCTGCTCCCGGCGGGCGGCCTCCCGCAACGGCTCCTCCGTGGTCCCGCACCCGTTCATGGTGGCCCTGTACCGCGGGCGGCAGGGGCTGCGGGCCCCGGGGCCCGACGACACCGTCACCGCCTTCGCCGACCGGGCCACGACGGGTAAGTGACCCCCCCCCCCACCCCCGGGCAACATCACAGCAATGCGTGCGGAGCACTGTGCTAAGCGCTTGGGAAGGGCATACGGACCCAACAGTGGGCTCCTCCGGCCCTCCCCCCGCCTGACCTCCGGGGGGTCGCGGGGGTCTCTCCCTCTCTGTCTCCCTTAGAACAGTCTCTCTCCAGTCGGGGAGAGGCGCACAATCAACCAATCAATCAATCAATCGTATTGATTGAGCGCTTACTGCGTGCTAAGCGCTTGGGAAGTACATACGGACCCAACAGTGGGCTCCTCCGGCCCTCCCCCCGCCTGACCTCCGGGGGGTCGCGGGGGTCTCTCTCTCTCTCTCTCTCTTAGAACAGCCTCTCTCCCGTCGGGGAGAGACGCACAATCAATCAATCAATCGTATTGATTGAGCGCTTACTGCGTGCTAAGCGCTTGGGAAGTACATATGGACCCAACAGTGGGCTCCTCCGGCCCTCCCCCCGCCTGACCTCCGGGGGGTCTCTCTCCCTTAGAACAGTCTCTCTCCCGTCGGGGAGAGGCGCACAATCAATCAATCAATCAATCAATCGTATTGATTGAGCGCTTACTGCGTGCTAAGCGCTTGGGAAGGACATATGGACCCAACAGTGGGCTCCTCCGGCCCTCCCCCCTCCTGACCTCCGGGGGGTCGCGGGGGTCTCTCTTTCTCCCTTAGAACAGTCTCTCCCCCGTCGGGGAGAGACACACAATCAATCAATCAATCAATCAATCGTATTGATTGAGCGCTTACTGCGTGCTAAGCGCTTGGGAAGTACATATGGGCCCAACAGTGGGCTCCTCCAGCCCTCCCCCCGCCTGACCTCCGGGGGGTCGCGGGGGGGTCTCTCTCCCGTCGGGGAGAGGCACACCATCAATCAATCAATCAATCAATCAATCGTATTGATTGAGCGCTTACTGCGTGCGGAGCACTGTGCTAAGCGCTTGGGAAGTACATATGGGCCCAACAGTGGGCTCCTCCAGCCCTCCCCCCGCCTGACCTCCGGGGGGTCGCGGGGGTCTCTCCCTTAGAACAGTCTCTCTCCCATCGGGGAGAGACACACAATCAATCAATCAATCGTATTGATTGAGCGCTTACTGCGTGCTAAGCGCTTGGGAAGGACATATGGGCCCAACAGTGGGCTCCTCCAGCCCTCCCCCCGCCTGACCTCCGGGGGGTCGCGGGGGTCTCTCTCTCTCTCCCTTAGAACAGTCTCTCTCCCGTCGGGGAGAGACACAATCAATCAATCAATCAATCGTATTGATTGAGCGCTTACTGTGTGCGGAGCACTGTGCTAAGCGCTTGGGAAGGACATTTGGGCCCAACAGTGGGCTCCTCCAGCCCTCCCCCCGCCTGACCTCCGGGGGGTCGTGGGGGGGTCTCTCTCTCTCTCTCTCCCTGTCTGGCCGTCTGTGTGTCCGTCCGGGCCTACCGCGGGACCCGTCGGGGAGAGACACACAATCAATCAATCAATCAATCAATCGTATTTATTGAGCGCTTACTCTGTGCGGAGCACTGCACTAAGCGCTTCCGAAGTACAGGGTGGCAACATATAGAGGCAGTCCCTACCCAACACACACACACACACACACACACACACACACGTCGGAGGGATTTGTTAGTATGTTTGGTTTTGTTCTCTGTCTCCCCCTCTTAGACTGTGAGCCCACTGTTGGGTAGGGACTGTCTCTATATGTTGCCAATTTGTACTTCCCAAGCGCTTAGTACAGTGCTCTGCACATAGTTAGCGCTCAATAAATACGATTGATGATGATGATGATGATGGAGAGACGCGGGGTCGGGGGCCCGGGGGAGAGGGAGACTGTGAAGCGGATGCAGGGGACTTTCTAATAATAATAATAATAATAATGGCATTTATTAAGCGCTTACCATTTGCAACGTAAGCAATCAATCGTATTTATTGAGCGCTTACTGTGTGCGGAGCACTGGACTAAGCGCTTGGGAAGTACAAGTTGGCAACCTAGAGAGACGGGCCCTACCCAACAGTGGGCTCACAGTCTAAAAATAAAACGTACTGTCCTAATAAAAACTGGGGAGGTTGCAAGGTGATCAGGTTGTCCCACGGGGGGCTCACAGTCTTCACCCCCATTTTACAGAGGAGGTAACTGAGGCGCAATCAATCAATCAATCGTATTTATTGAGCGCTGACTGTAGGCAGAGCACTGTGCTAAGCGCTTGGGAAGTACAAGTTGGCAACATAGAGAGACGGTCCCTACCCAACAGCGGGCTCACAGTCTAGGAGGGGGAGACGGAGAACAAAACCAAACATATTAACAAAATGAAATAAATAGAATAGATATGTACAAGTAAAATAAATAGAGTGATAAATACGTACAAACATATATACGGGTGCTGTGGGGAAGGGAAGGAGGGATGGAGAGGGGACGAGGGGGAGAGGAAAGAGGGGGCTCAGTCTGGGAAAGCCTCCTGGAGGAGGTGCGCTCTCAGTAGGCACAGTGAAGTGACTTGCCCAAAGTCACCCAGCTGACAAGTGGCGGAGCCGGGATTCGAACCCATGACCTCTGACTCCAAAGCTCGGGCTCTTTCCGCTGAGCCACGCTGCTTCTAGACTGTGAGCCCCTTGTGTTTGGACCGTCTCTGTGTGTTGCCGACTTGCACTTCCCAAGCGTTTAGTCCAGTGCTCCGCACACAGTGAGCGCTCAGTCGATACGATTGAATGAATGAACGAATGAAGGGGAGGTGGCCGGCGGCCCCTCGCATCTCCCGCCCGGTGTAACGGAGGGTGGGGGGGCGGGGGTAATATATCTTTTTTGGTCATCTGGATTTTATTTATGTCCACTGAAGTCATTAAAGCGGATAGATCGGGAGAATTTAACTAATTTCAGGGGGAAATGCACGACATTGGGGGGTTAACTCTCCCCAGCCCGAGTGGTGGGAGGCGGAGGCCGGGCGCAGGACGCAGGGCTTAGGGCGCAGGAGGGAGGCCGGCAGGCGGCCTGACATAATGATGCCCACATCTAGCTGGGTGTCACCCCACTTGGGATGCCCACATCTAGCTGGATGTCACCCCAATCGGGTTGCCCACATCTAGCTGGATGTCACCCCACCCGGGATGCCCACATCTAGCTGGATGTCACCCCAATCGGGTTGCCCACATCTAGCTGGATGTCACCCCACGAGGGATGCCCACGTCTAGCTGGATGTCACCCCACTAGAGATGCCCACGTCTAGCTGGATGTCACCCCAAGCGGGATGCCCACGTCTATCTGGATGTCACCCCACGAGGGATGCCCACATCTAGCTGGATGTCACCCCACGAGAGATGCCCACGTCTAGCTGGATGTCACCCCAAGCGGGATGCCCACGTCTAGCTGGATGTCACCCCACGAGGGATGCCCACATCTAGCTGGATGTCACCCCACTAGGGATGCCCACATCTAGCTGGATGTCACCCCACTAGGGATGCCCACATCTAGCTGGATGTCACCCCACTTGGGATGCCCACGTCTAGCTGGATGTCACCCCAGTAGGGATGCCCACGTCTAGCTGGATGTCACCCCAAGCGGGATGCCCACGTCTAGCTGGATGTCACCCCACGAGGGATGCCCACATCCAGCTGGATGTCACCCCACTAGTGATGCCCACATCTAGCTGGATGTCACCCCAAGCGGGATGACCACTCCTAGCCCGATGCCCACCCCTAGCCGGATTCATTCATTCATTCAGTCGTATTTATTGAGCGCCTACTGAGTGCGGAGGACTGGACTAGGCGCTTGGAAAGTACAATTCGGCAACAGGCAGGGACAATCCCTGCCCAACAACGGGCTCACGGTCTAGAAGGGGGGAGACAGACAACAAAACAAGGCCAGTAGACAGGCGTCAATACCATCAAAATAGACAAATAGCATTCAAGATATCCGCACATCATGAATAAAATAAAAATAGAATTATAGATGTGGCCATAGATACACGAATTGTGGAGAGTCGGAGGAGGATGGGTGCCCGGTAGACGACGATTTCGGGTGGAAAGAAAGGGCTTGGGGCCGGAGGAGCCGCCCCCCGGGGCCCCCGGCCGGTCCTGGGTGCGGGTTGAGCCCCTTCCTTCGTCTCCCCCTCGTGCCCCTCTCCATCCCCCCCATCTTACCTCCTTCCCTTCCCCACAGCACCTGTATATATATATATGTTTGTAAATATTTGTTACTCTATTTATTTTACTTGTACATATCTATTCATTTTATTTTGTTAGTATGTTTGGTTTCCTGTATATATATATATATATATATATATATATATATATATATATATGTTTGTACATATTTGTTACTCTATTTTACTTGTACATATCTATTCTATTTATTTTATTTTGTTAGTATGTTTGGTTTTGTTCTCTGTCTCCCCCTTTTAGACTGTGAGCCCACTGTTGGGCAGGGCCTGTCTCTATATGTTGCCAACTTGCACTTCCCAAGCGCTTACTCCAGTGCTCTGCACACAGTAAGCGCTCAATAAATACCATTGCTGATGATGATGATGATGAGGGGCGGCCCAGGAGGCCGCAGACACCTGCGACGGGGATTGTAAGAATAATGTCGGTATTTCAATCAATCAATCGTATTTATTGAGCGCTTACTGTGTGCAGAGCACTGCACTAAGCGCTTGGGAAGGACAAGTTGGCAACATATAGAGACAGGCCCTACCCAACAGTGGGTTCACAGTCTAAAAGGGGGAGACAGAATTTGGTTTTGTTTTTGGGGAGAGGGTATTTGTTAGGCGCTTATCGTGTGCCAAGCACTGTTGTAAGCGCGGGCCTGCACAGTGTCAGGGAAAAATGAAACCATCTGAGGCCCCCGGGGAGGAATTTACACTTTTTTCCCCCCTTCCCTGCGCCCGGGAGGTAGGTGCCTCAACAACAGCGAGAAAGGAGGGAGAACAAATCCAGCCGGCGGGGGACGGGAGGGAATCAATCAATCAATCAATCAATCGTATTTATTGAGCGCTTACTGTGTGCAGAGCACTGGACAAAGCGCTTGGGAAGTATATGTTGCCAATTTGTCCTTCCCAAGCGCTTAGTCCAGTGCTCTGCACATAGTAAGCGCTCAATAAATACGATTGAGGATGATGATGATGACAAGTTGGCAACATAGAGAGACGGTCCCTACCCAACAGAGGGCTCACAGTCTAGAAGGGGGAGACAGAGAACAAAACCAAACATACTAACAAAATAAAATAAATAGGATAGATAGGTACAAGTAAAATAAATAAATAGAGTAATAGATATGTACAAATATATATACATATATACAGGTGCTGTGGGGAAGGGAAGGAGGTAAGAAGGCCCTACTGAGAGCTCACCTCCTCCAGGAGGCCTTCCCAGACTGAACCCCTTCCTTCCTCTCCCCCTCGTCCCCCTCTCCATCCCCAATCTTACCTCCTTCCCTTCCCCACAGCACCTGTATATATGTTTGTACATATTTATTACTCTATTTTAATTGTACATGTCTATTCTATTTATTTTATTTTGTTAGTATGTTTGGTTTTGTTCTCCGTCTCCCCCTTTTAGACTTGTGAGCCCACTGTTGGGTAGGGACCGTCTCTATATGTTGCCAACTTGTACTTCCCAAGCGCTTAGTACAGTGCTCTGCACACAGTAAGCGCTCAATAAATATTCTATTTATTTTATTTTGTCAGTATGTTTGGTTTTGTTCCCTGTCTCCCCCTTTTAGACTTGTGAGCCCGCTGTTGGGTTGGGACCGTCTCTATATGTTGCCAACTTGTACTTCCCAAGCGCTTAGTACAGTGCTCTGCACACAGTAAGCGCTCAATAAATATTCTATTTATTTTGTTAGTATGTTTGGTTTTGTTCCCTGTCTCCCCCTTTTAGACTGTGAGCCCACTGTTGGGTAGGGCCTGTCTGTATATGTTGCCAACTTGTACTTCCCAAGCGCTTAGTACAGTGCTCTGCACACAGTAAGCGCTCAATAAATACGATTGATGATGGGGGGGGGGATGGAGAGGGGGAGGCCCGGGTCCGAACACCACCAGCCCTCTCCAAAAAGCGAACCTTGCACGGGTTTTTTAAAATGATATTCAAGTGCGCACTATGTGCCAAGCACCGTACGAGGAGCTGGAGCGGATTCGTGCCAATTCATTCATTCTTTCATTCATTCAGTCGTATTTATTGAGCGCTTACTGTGTGCAGAGCACTGTACTAAGCGCTTGGGAAGTACAAGCTGGCAACATCTAGAGACAGTCCCTACCCAACAGTGGGCTCACAGTCTAGAAGGGCGAGACAATCAATCAATCAATCAATCGTATTTATTGAGCGCTCACTGTGTGCAGAGCACTGTACTAAGCGCTTGGGAAGCACAAGAGAGTACAAGTACAGAGAACAAAGCCAAACATACTAACAAAATAAAATAAATAGAATGGATAGGTACAAGTGAAATAGAGTAATAAATATGTACAAACATATATACATGCATATACAGAGAACAAAACCAAACGTACTAACAAAATAAAATAAATAGAATAGATAGGTACAAGTGAAATAAATAAATAAATGGAGTAATAAATATGTACGAACAGATGTACATATTTACAGGTGCATATACAGAGAAGAAAACCAAACATACCAACAAAATAAAATAAATAGAATAGATAGGTACAAGTGAAATAGAGTAATAAATATGCACAAACATATATACATATTTACAGGTGCATATACAGAGAAGAAAACCAAACATACTAACAAAATAAAATAAATAGAATAGATAGGTACAACTAAAATAAATAGAGTAATAAATATGCACAAACATATGTACATATTTACAGGTGCATATACAGAGAACAAAACCAAACATACTAACAAAGTAAAATAAATAGAATAGATAGGTACAAGTAAAATAAATAGAGTAATAAATATGCACAAACATATGTACATATTTACAGGTGCACATACAGAGAAGAAAACCAAACATACTAACAAAGTAAAATAAATAGAATAGGCACAAGTAAAATAAATAAATAAATAAATAGAGCAATAAATATGTACAAACATAGATACATATTTACAGGTGCATATACAGAGAAGAAAACCAGACATACTAACAAAATAAAATAGAATAGATAGGTACAAGTAAAATAAATAAATAAATAAATAAATATGTACAAGCATACATACATATTTACAGGTGCATATACAGAGAACAAAACCAAATATACTAACAAAATAAAATAAATAGAATAGATGGGTACAAGTAAAATAAATAAATAAATATGTACAAACATGTATACATATTTACAGGTGCATATACAGAGAAGAAAACCAAACATACTAACAAAATACAATAAATAGAATAGATGGGTACAAGTAAAGTAAATAAATATGTACAAACATCTATACATATTTACAGGTGCATATACAGAGAACAAAACCAAACATACTAACAAAATACAATAAATAGAATAGATGGGTACAAGTAAAGTAAATAAATATGTACAAACATCTATACATATTTACAGGTGCATATACAGAGAACAAAACCAAACATACTAACAAAATACAATAAATAGAATAGATGGGTACAAGTAAAATAAATAAATAAATATGTACAAACATATCTACATATTTATAGGTGCATATGCAGACAACAAAACCAAACATACTAACTGAATAAAATAGAATAGATAGGCACAATTAAAATAAATAAATAAATAAGTAATAGAGTCATAAATATGTACAAACATCTATACATATTTACAGGCACATACACAGAGAACGAAACCAAACGTACTAACAAAATAAAATAAATGGAATAGATAGGTACAAGTAAAATAAATAAATAAATCTATAAATAATAGAGTAATAAATATGCACAAACATATATACATATTTACAGGTGCGTATACAGAGAACAAAACCAAACACACTAACAAAATAAAATCGATAGAATAGATAGGTACAAGTAAAATGAATAAATAAATAATAGAGTAATAAACATGTACAAACACATATACATATTTACAGGTGCGTCTACAGGGAACAAAACCAAACACACTGACAAAATAAAATCGATAGAATAGATAGGTACAAGTAAAATAAATAAATAAATAATAGAGCAATAAATATGTACAAACATATATACATATTTACAGGTGCGTATACAGAGAACAAAACCAAACATACTGAATAAAATAGATAGAATAGATAGGCACAAGTAAAGTAAATAAATAATAGAGTCATAAATATGCACAAACATATATACATATTTACAGGTGCATACACAGAGAACAAAACCAAACACACTAACAAAATAAAATCGATAGAATAGATAGGTACAAGTAAAATAAATAAATAAATAAATAATAGAGCAATAAACATGTACAAACGTATATACATATTTACAGGTGCATATACAGGGTACACAACCATACTGAATAAAATAGATAGAATAGATAGGCACAAGTAAAGTAAATAAATAATAGAGTCATAAATATGCACAAACATATATACATATTTACAGGCGCATACACGGAGAACAAAACCAAACGTACTAACAAAATAAAATAAGTGGAATAGACAGGTACAAGTAAAATAAATAAATAAATGATAGAGTAATAAACATCTACAAACATATATACATATTTACAGGTGCATATACAGGGAACACAACCATACTGAATAAAATAGATAGAATAGATAGGCACAAGTAAAGTAAATAAATAATAGAG